>NC_073634.1:69630000-70255000 GCF_029407905.1 Bubalus kerabau
CCCTTCCCACACCTGTGCACCCTGAGCCAACAGCAACCACTCCCTCACTTACTCCCTTACTCAGGCATGAATGAGTTCACTGTCTGAAAACTTCAGAGAGACCCAAAGCTGTTCTCTCTCAACTGCTGTCCTGGCTCTCTGGGTCTTGGGGAGCTGTAGTGGTTTTGTGGTTGCCTTGAATACATCCTAGCACAATGCTGAGAAAAACCCGTCACCTCAGAACTGGCATGGGTGGGGAGACTTTTTACCTCCTGATGCCTGTGATGGAGCCCAACATTCCTCAAAGTGCACCTTTACAAAATAGGAAATGTCCCACAACAAGAGGAACATTTGTGCCGGGAGGCAGTGTGGGGAACAGGAAGTGCTGTGGGGTTATGTTAGGTCTAGGTTACTTAGTTAGGGGCACAACTTTGAGTGAGTTGCCTAACCTGGGTTTTGGTTCCTTCTCTGAGAATGATGGAGTCCTACCAGCTGACCCTTGGGTCCTGATCACAAGTCTATGATTCGGTGATGAAATGACCGTCTTCTCAGGTGCAGGAATGAGTGAGTAGTGTCAGCAGGAAGATGCGGGTCAGACCCCCAGACCCTGGTTTCTCTTGTCGTTTTGGGCTAGTGATGCTATAGAGGTGGACTGGAAATGCTGCAGCTTCAAGTGCCTAGATTTTAACTATTCCTGGATCTGCTCCCTCCCCTCTCCCCTTAGAGTCATCCTTCACTGTCAGGGTGGGCAGTGTGCTTCTTTTTGATCCGTGATGAATGTGTTTTGCGCCTTGTCACTGTATTGGCCAGTTTTCTGCCTTCTGATCTTTCAGTGGAGACGCTCACTTAGCGCTTGATAAAAACTAGTTTAGACTGCACTGATGGTACCGGGGGCACATCCTTTTTTTTCTAATTTCTTTTTTAAGAAAACTAATATTGAGGCCAGCTTTTGATTTATATTGTGAGTGGAGTACCTTTCGCTCACTGGACACTATTACAGATTACTCATTATACACTGTGTGCAAAAATGAGAAATTTAGTTTGCTTATAAAAGAAAATGTTTTTCCTTGAGTGTTTTACTTACTTCTTAAACACACAAACACAATCATACTGCATACCTGTCTGTATAAGTACTATATATATATATATACACATATTAATCATACATATATAAATGTATAAGCATACAATAATGATAAGTTTGAAAATCGCATTTAATTTCCTTAGAACAAATTGCTTGCAGAAGGAGGGCAAACTAGGTGGCCTTTCTGGTGCCCATGCTCACTGTCATCAATTTCTCTCTCACCAGGCAAGAAGAGTGAAGAAGAGAACCTCTTTGAGATCATCACGGCTGATGAAGTTCACTATTTCCTGCAAGCAGCCACCCCCAAGGAGCGCATTGAGTGGATCAAAGCCATCCAGGTGGCCTCCCGGACGGGGAAGTGAAGACACTCCCTTCTGAGGGAACCACATGGATAAACTCAGTCCAGGGCCTGGCCACTTCTGCAACAGAAGGCCCAGGGGTGGGATATTGTCATCCTCGGGGGTCCTGAATGTAACTAACCGCATGCTGCGTGATGTTCGCCCACACTGACCACATCAGTTGCTGAAGCCTCTCTGCCACTCTCTGTGTCCCCTGGGCAGATATGCCAAGCTGTGTGGCCTGGGGAGGTTGCTTACCCTCTCAGGCCTCAGGTTCCTCTTCTGGAAAATGAAGGAGTTGAACTAGGGGAGGCCTGTCCTCCCTAGCTTCAAAAGCCTGCCAATCCAATACCCATGGCAGGGCAGCTGGAGTCCCTCCATGACCAGGTCTTGGCCTTCAGAACCTGAGACAACTTTTCCCGTTAAAGCCATTGCCCATCTGTACTAAGAGCACTAGCACAAACCTCTTTTGTTCCCCTTTGCTGCCTTCCCCTGCTCTTGGCACAAGTTCATGTATCAACACCAAGGAGAACCCTCTTCTTCCTTCTTTGCCCTCCCCAGAAACTTCCTGACAGCTAGTATACTGCAGTCGTGGTTTTTAGCTTGAAGCCTTGTGACTTCAGTCTGAAAAGTTTTGTCTTCTGAGAAAAAGACCCGAGGAAGCCAAGGGTAGCTGAGGGTCCTCTCCTCTCCCCGAGGCCTCCCAGAGCAGGCGTGTTGCACTCTACTGGGGGCTGGTCAGACAAGAAGCTATCTTTTTTTTTTTTTTTTTTTTAAGAAGCTATCTTTGCCTCTTTCCAGAGAGCATTTCTAATTAGGAGCAGGAACTCCAAATTTGTGAGATTCTGTTTCATTTGAGTGTTTACAGAGAAAAGTGGCCAGAGGGGTTTTCTCTCTGGGGTCTCTGCTTGGGTGAGGGGGCTGGACAGCTGCCTGATTCAAATGTCCCCTCCCCCACCCCCCACCCCAGCTCCAGAGAGTGGAGGACTTAGATCACAGGCCAGCTGATGGGATGATAAGTTTATACAAAGACAGCTTTGAAAGGATTAACGTTTAGCTTGCAAATGGATGTAGCTTGCAAATGTGTGGTCACATCACACCATGCCTTCAGTGCTCGAGTTGTTGAGATTGTCGTCACACCTTAAACCATGTGCTCTAAGCACAAGCTGTCCGATCTCCTGCTTGGCCAACAAGGGGCCTCATGGGCCCATCATCATTCAGAGGGGTCTGATCTAGATCCAGATTGTGTACCTGTTTCCAGTTTTTTTTTTTTTTTTATCCTGTCTGCCAACTAATGATTCTAAACCAAAATTGAGAAAGAAATTAAATATGTTTGCGAAGGTGTATTTTCCAACTTTCGATTTTTAATTTTAAGGCCCTAGTGAGAAAAGAAGAGTAGAAAGTTCTTCTTGATTTTAGCAGCTCCTTTCCCCTCCCCAAATTCCGCACAATATCCTTGAGGCTACTCTTACCCCCAGATTGTTTTCTCATTGGCCAAGAGGTGAAAGACTACTTTTCTGTGATTCTTTAGTAAACTGTATTAGAACATGCACAGTACTTTTTCTACATTCAGTGTTGGAAGTATTTATTAACGTGGAGTGACTTTTAAGTTTTGAAATAAATGTTACCATGTTGTGTGTCATCTTGGTGTGATGACTCTGACCTTTTGCCTGTCGCTAGTGACTCTCCTTTTCTACCACCTGCATTCCCTTACTGATTTCCACACCATCTGTCAACCAAGGGTTTTAAAATTGTTTTAAAAACAAAGTCAGTGTATTCTAAGGAGCAAGATTATAGGGAAAATAAAGATAAGGCTTAGAAATAGAAAGATATATGGACAGCATGACTTTCTGTTCCCTAAACCTTTATCGGTGATTAAAAAAATGAGTTACTTGCATTATACGCTTTTTTCTTTTCTTTTTTTCTTTATTTGGCTGCATCGGGTCTTAGTTGTGGCCATGTGGGATCTTCGTTGCATCACACAGGATCTTGCATTGTAGCACTCAGACTCTAGCTGTGGCCTTAGTTGCTGCTCAGCATGTAGGATTTTAGTTCCCCAACCAGGGATTGAACAAATGTCCCCTGCATGGCAAGGCAGATTCTTAACCACAGGACCATTAGCAAAGTCCCAGTAATTTTTAACTTATGAGAACTTATAATGTTTAGGCAAGCAAAAGAGTCCATACATGGCCATTACCTATTAAGAATGCTGAAAACTGCTTACATTAGGGGAAAAGAAGTTTCTCACTGAAAGGCTGCTCAGTATGGTTGAGCAGGATGTGCACTGCTCAACTTCAGGGGGCCTTGTTCACTCTGTAGTCCAGGCGATTGTCATCCCTTGGGATCTGCATTACACAATTTGCATTACATGTTTGAATATTGTGGTCTGCAAAGAATTCAAAGCATCATTATGGCTTCCTAATGGGGGCAACTGGAATGAAGGTATCACTTGCCAAAGTAGATATTTAGAGTATAGGTATAGATATTATCCCAGAGTAGGAAATGGCAATCCACTCCAGTATCCTTGACTGGGAAATCCCATGGACAGAGGAGCCTGGTGGGCGACAGCCCATGGGGTTGCAAAGAGTCAGACACAACTGAGTGACTGAGCATGCATAGATATTATGTCTGAATTGCTTTGGCTTAGAAATCATCTATGTGAGCATGCTTAGTGGCTCAGTTGTGTCTGACTCTTTGTAATCCCATGAACTGTAGCCTGCCAGGCTCCTCTGTCCATGGAACTTTCCAGACAAGAATACTGGAGAGAGTTGCCATTTCCTACTCCAGGGGATCTTCCTGATCCCTGGAGTAGAGACCCAGGGATCCAACCTGAGTCTCTTGCATCTCTTGCATTGGCAGACATATTCTTCACTACTAGTGAACAATCGGCCTTTCAGTGCAGAAATAAGCAAGCAACACAGGGCAGAGCCCCAGTGATGAATATTGCCCTCAGTGATGTGGGTGAAGGAGTGTACTACCTGTCATTCCATTTGAAGGACATTAGAAGCTGGGAAAGAGCTGCTCAGCATTTACCAAGGATTCCAATTTAGAGTGGGGAGAAAAAAAAATCAGAAAAGAATAATTTATAAGAGAATTAGGAGAATATATATAAAGGGGGAAAATGGATTCTTACATCATGTAACTGACAGCAAGTCAGAAAAATAAAACATTAAGTCTGTTAAATCTAACACCCTTCTGGGAAACAAAAATAGAAGGAGAACTTGTAAGGTGAGGGCTTCCCTGGTGGCTCAGCTGGTAAAGAATTTGCCTGCAATGCAGGACACCCCAGTTTGATTGCTGGGTCAGAAGATCCCCTGGAGAAAGGATAGGCTACCCACTCCTGTATTCTTGGGCTTCCCTGGTGGCTCAGCTGGTAAAGAATCTTCCAGCAATTCAGGAGACCTGGGTTCAGTCCCTGGGTTGGGAAGGTCCCCTGGAGAAGGGAACAGCTTACCCACTCCAGTATTCTTGCCTGGAGAATTCCACAGACAGAGGAGCCTGGCAGGCTACAGTCCGTGGGGTCACAAAGAGTCTGACGCAACTGAGAGACTTTTAGTTTGTGAGCTGAGAATCTTATATGCAGGTGGAAAACCCAAGACTAATTTAAGGAGGGATGTTAAGTGTCTCTTGCAGACACATAGGCACACACAGAGTGGCTAAAATCCTACCAACGGGAGATGTCTTTCAAAAGCAGAATGAGGAACAGGCTTAGATTGAAATAACAACCAGTTTCCCAGTGCTTGCTGGTAGACATGTGAGAGAGCTAAACAGCACATCCATATCATTTCCTGTGGATTTCAGGTGAAGTCCCCTCTGGACAAACCCCCTCCGATCCCCAGCTACCACCCATGTTACCCTTGGGGTAAAAAGAAAACCACGAAAAGAATTATTTAAGATTTCATGTTCCATTTGTGTCTTGCTCTGAATAAGAAGTTTCATGACTGCATAGGGTGCTTTCCCATGTACACTGCAGTATTATTTACAAAAACCAAGATCTGGAAGCAACCTCAGTGTCCACTGATTGATGAATAGATAAAGAGGATATGATGTATATGTACAATGAAATGCTACTCTGTCATAAAAAGGAGTGAAATCTTGTCATTTGCAATAACATGGATAGACATTAAGGGTATTACACTGATTGAAATAAGTCAGAGAAAGACAAATACAGTCTGATTTTACTCCTATATGGAATCTAAAATAAAAAAAGAAAAATACAACAAAATCTCTTACATACAGAGGTCAGATTAGTGGTCACCACAGGAGAAGTGGGTCATGGGTTGCATAAAATGGGTGAAGAGGGTCAGCTGGATGGTAATGGATGGTTAACTAGATTCATGGTGGTTATTCTGTAGTGTATATAGATGTTGAACTATAACGCTGTACACCAGAAACTTTACAAAACAGAACTGCATAGAATAGATTAGGAGGTGTCACAGAGAAGAGGGTGGAAGAAAAAGAAAGTTGGAATAAGCTTGATTATAGAAATGGCAACCCACTCCAGTATTCACGCCTGGAAAATCCCATGGACCACAGAGCCTGGTGGGCTACAGTCTATGGGGTCACAAAGAGTTGGACACAACTGAGTGACTTCTCTCTCTTCTATAAGAATAAACTCCACTTGAAATGCTGGCCCTCAGTGATTTTGGCTCAGCTTCAGGGCAAAGGGAAGGTAAACTCAGATTTCACTGGAGGAGAGAAATGGGGATGGGGGTGAGTGATTATGATGCCACTTTTGCTACTGGACTTTGAACTGCACTAAGATACAGGGGAAAGATGTACGGGTGTTTCTGGGGCAATAAGGTGATATGGTACAAAGTATAGTCATTCTGACTCCTGGGACTTGACTTTGAAAACCCTCATTGTGACTTACAGGTTTCCCTTGTGGCTCAGCTGGTAAAAAATCTGCCTGCAATGTGGGAGACCTGGGTTCCACCTGTGGGTTGGGAAGATCCCCTGGAGAAGGGAATGGCTACCCACTCCAGTTTTCTGGCCTGGAGAACTCCATGGACTGTATAGTTCATGGGTTAGCAAAGAGTCAGACACGACTGAGCGACTTTCACTTCACTTCTGTAACTTACACATCTGAGTATTGACTTCTTTATCCCTAACATGAGAATCAGAAAGTACCTCCCCACTGGACTGTTGTTAGGACTCAATGGAAAAATGCCTGTCAGTCCCCTGGCACGTGTGGGCTCTCAGCAAATCCTAGTTTTCTTCCTCCTGACCGCTCTGCCAGAGAAGTTGTCATGATAATCCAAGTTTTTAAGGCTTTGTAGCAATGGATTTCAACTTCTGGTTTATATCAAAATAGCCTGCGGAATTCTTTCCCTGAGCCTCTGTGTCAGGAATTCTGATTTCTTAAGTGTGCAGTGGGATCTATAGGTTTGCATTTCTGCTTTTTAACAAAAACAAGACTGGTAATTTTAATAAACATTAAAGTTAAAAACTAGCAATAAAGTGCTTGAATCCCCGCTGCTTCTAGTGTAGCTAGCTTTAAAGACTTTTTAGACTAAAGACTTTTCAAGACTTTTCAAGAGCTGGCCCCCTGTACCTTTCCTAAGTAATTGCTCCTTTGCCCCCAACTCCAGACACCTGCCCTCTCTCTGATTCTGAGAGACCAGCACCACCATGGGACCCTTGAGGCCCAGAACACTCTTTGCTCCCTATCTCTTTGGCCCTCTCATTCTTCTTCATCCTTCAGGGTCCAACTGGATTCCTTAGCGCCTCACCCTTCTCTCATATTCCTCTCCCCACAGCTGTGGTTGACCTTACACCTCTGAACTTCTCCATTATCTGCTTGCATCAGGCATTTATGAACAGTTGCATACTGTGCTGGCTGAAGTTACCAACTCTGCTTCCTGTTTTAGGGTTTGCGTTCTTTGGGGTCAGAGAAAGTATCTGTGTCTTACAACTCTTTCAATCCTTCCTAACACTTGTGTAGAAGGTGCACTATAAATAGCTGTTAGTTAAGTAATGTGAATGAATGAGTTACTAGTCACAATCAGGAGGCTCCAGATACACCGTCTTGAGCTTAGAGAGATCACTGCAGCTGTAACAGCCAATGTTTCCTGTTTGCTACTGCCTTTCTAAGCACTTTGCAGACATGAACTCAGCTGATATTCATAATAAATCTAGGAGGTTTATCTCATATTATTCCCATTTTATGGATGAGAAAATTGTGCCTGGAATGGTGACGAGATTGTCCAAGGACACACAGCTAGGAATTGTCCAAGTTGAAATTCTAGCCAGGTTGGGCTGACCCCAGAGTTCATGCTTTTAACCCCTACTTTTAATTTCCCCTTCATAAGAGCTGGAGTTTAATTAGTGCTATGAATGCTAGGAACTTGGCTACATACCACACGAGTTTTCCACTTTATTTGTACAATTTATTTTTTTTAAAATTCGGAGATATATTTGAGTCCAGGTTTTGATTTTAACTTGCATCATTTCACTGTAGTTAATAGCAGTTTATGGTAGAATGGCCACACTTTGAATTAACCCAAGCATGTTGTGACTCCCTGTCTGCCTTTTTCTAAGTGAATGCTATTTTGCATCATCTTTTTCAAACTGCTCTGATAAGCTCTCAAAAAAAATGAGCTTCTTTATACTCAATCTACAAGTAAGGGAAGACATTACTTCGAAAAGAAGAGAGAAGTTGCATGGTCTAGAAGTGTTCCCTGTGGCACAGAGTGCAGGGATGATTGGAAATGGGTTAGGTATTTATTGGGTTCGTCCCCAGTTTGCAAATGAAGGAAATGAGTTTAGTCATACCGGGGAAGGGCCCCAAGCTGGTCGCCCAAGGAGATTCAAACACAGATCAGCCTGGCTTCTGAATCCCCGTGCTTAAGTGCTCTGTTCTGTAGTGGATAGATCTCGCTCTCACTGCCTTTCGGCTCTTTATCTTGTTGTCAAGGGAACACCTGGCTTACTCCACCCACCCGCCTGCCCTATCAGCTGCAGCCCACGTTTCCTGTCAGGCCACGGCTACCTTCTAGGCTTTTCTTAAGGAAAACCTCTACAGTTAGCTACAGCTATGCAAATAGCTCTGCCCTCCTGATACTGGTTTTGAGGCTTTTGAGGACTGTATTCTTAATGTTACAAATGGCAAAACATTTCCCTAGTTGATTACTGTGTATGTGCCTATATATGGACACATATGCAGTATATATATTTATTTGTATGCTTATGCGCCTATTTAAAGTTTTTAAACCTAACTACTGATATCACTGGGTGGATGCACATGAAAAATTGCTATGTGGTCAAAAGCCATGTTTTGCCAATAATAAGAAACTAAAACATAACTCAGTTGATAAAGAATCTGCCTACAGTGCAGGAGACCCCAGTTTGATTCCTGGGTCCGGAAGATCCACTGAAGAAGGGATAGGCTAGTCACTCCAGTTCTTGGGTTTCCCTTGTGGCTCAGCGAGTAAAGAATCTGCCTGCAATATGGGAGCCCTGTGTTCAATCCCTGGGTTGGGAAGATCCCCTGGAGAAGGGAAGGGCTACCCACTCCAGTATTCTGGCCCAGAGAATTCCAGGGACTGTATAGTCCATGGGGTCGGAAAGAGTTGGACACGACTGAGTGACTTTCAGTTTCAAAATATAATAAAAGGGGGGACATTGTGCTGAAGATGTATGGTTGGCAAATAAGCACATGAAAAGATGCTTACCATTATTAGGGAAATGCAAATTAAAACTGCAATGAGATGCCAAGGCATTTCTAGTAGAAAGTCCAGAATTACAAAGACTGATCACTCCAAGTGTGTGCAAAGTGCAGAGGAACTGAAACTCTCATATGCTGCTGGTGGGATAGTAAAATTATTACAACCACTTTGGAGAACAGTTTGAGAGCTCCTAAAAAAACTTGAACATGCACCAGCCATTCCACTCCTGGATATATTTTAAGAGAAATGAACGCATATGACTATACAAAATTTATATATGAATGTTCATAACAGCTTTACTTGTAATAATCGAAAACTGGAAACAACCCAAATACACAATAAAAGGTTCATAGAGAGACAAATTATGTATACTTATATCAGGGAATGGGAGAAGGCAATGGCACCCCACTCCAGAACTCTTTCCTGGAAAATCCCATGGATGGAGGAGCCTGGTAGGCTGCAGTCCATGGGGTCGCTAAGAGTCAGACACAACTGAGCGACTTCACTTTCACTTTCCACTTTCATGCATTGGAAAAGGAAATGGCAACCCACTCCAGTGTTCTTGCCTGGAGAATCCCATGGAAGGAGAAGCCTGGTAGGCTGCAGTCCATGGGGTTGCACAGAGTCGGACACGACTGAAGCGACTTAGCAGCAGCAGCAGCAGCATACCAAGGAATATTACTCAGCAATAAAAAGAAATGAATATTCAACATGGTGGTGTTGATTTAGTTGCTAAGTGTGTCTGACTCTTGTGACCCCAAGGACTGTAGCCTGCCAGACTCCTCTGTCCATGGGATTCTCCAGGCAAGAATACTGGAGTGGGTTTCCATTTCCTTCTCCAGGGGATTCTTCCTGACCCAGGAATTGAACCCAGGTATCCTGCATTGCAGGCAGATTCTTTATTGACCGAGCTATGAGGGAAGCCATGACATTCAACATGGGGTGAATGTCAAAATAAATTGTGGTGAGTGAAAAAAGCCAGACAAAAAAGTGTACCTACTGGACTCCTCTGGTGGTCCAGTGGTTAGGAACTCACCTACCAATGCAGGGGACACAGGCTCAACCCCTGGTCTGGGAAGATTCCACATGCTGTGGAGCAACTAAGCCCATGAGCCACAACTACTGAGCCCTTGTGATGCAACTACTGAAGCCCACACACTTTAGGGCCCATGAGCTACTCCTTCTGAGCTTGCGTGCTACAACTGCTGAAGCCTGTGCACTTACAGCCTGTACTCTGCAACAGTAGGAGCCACGGCAATGAAAAGCCCGCACACTGCAACTACTAGGAAACTCTCTTAAGTACCCCATGCCCCTGCTCTGCACCCAATCTCTTACATTGACCTGCTATCTTGTGGCTTGCTGCTTTATTTTAGATTGGAATATAGAAGAGAGTTCCTGTTATTTTGAAGTTCTGGTCAGTTGGGTTTTGTTCAGTCAAATGTTTCCTGTAATTTCAATAATCAAGTTCCCTTTGAATGGCAGTTCAGAGGAAATAGATTGTCTGATGTACACAAATCTTGAAGCTGAACACACTTCCAAGAAAGGCCAGAATGACAGAGAAAAGTTGAGTTAGCTGGTGAGCACACATTAAAATTGAAGTGTGTTTGGCTTCATGATCAGACAAGGAAGCCTGAAGTTCCTCCCAACAGCACACGTCTAATAGATCAACCCACTGAAGTTGAATAATTTTAAATAATTGTGAATTTTTCTACCCCTACTACAAAAAGGGATTTTACCCATAGTCAGTAGGCAGATCAAATGCCAGACTTCCTTCACGAAATGCTAACCTCTCTGAGCCTTGCATATACATCTGTAATGTGGAGAGGTTGACACTGACATTGCACCATTCACATGACAATTAAATAAGATCATGGAAGTGAAATGACTTATGTGGGCATGAATGGTCAATATATAGTAGTTTAGCAACATGTTAAAATAGGATCCTTTTTTTTCTATTTGGGTGATGCCCTTAAAATGTCCTGGTATTGTACTCCCATGTCAGAACACTAGACTTGCAAAAGGTTGACAAAAGCCAGATATAGGACTCTTTGTCCTTCTCCCATCTAAGAGATCTAAATAGGAAGAATTTTAAAATATCATTTGGAAATCAGGGAGACTGTTTCTTTGGGGAAAGCACTTGCAATGCAATGGAACTTTTCTTTTTCACTCCATGAGGGTACTTCCCTTCACCCCAAGTAGACCGTGAAAGGCTTTAAGAAGACTCTCACCTTGACCTGAATCTGGTGGAATCTGTGTAGCCCAGAAGTTGATGGCAGATCACACCTGGAAATAGCCTAAGGCCAGAGGCTATGACTGGTGTGTCCTGGTGGCAGGAGCAAGGAGCAAAGGTTACACTGGAATTGGGCTCTGCTCCTGGATTGCTGGGGCACTGGTTATTTGAATGAGTGTGTCCCAGTGTGCAAGGAGATCCAACCAGTCCATTCTGAAGGAGATCAGCCCTGGGATTTCTTTGGAAGGAATGATGCTAAAGCTGAAACTCCAGTACTTTGGCCACCTCATGAGAAGAGTTGACTCATTGGAAAAGACTCTGATGCTGGGAGGGATTGGGGACAGGAGGAGAAGGGGACGACAGAGGATGAGATGGCAGGATGGCATCACTGACTCGATGGACGTGAGTCTGAGTGAACTCCGGGAGTTGGTGATGGACAGGAAGGCCTGGCGTGCTGGGATTCATGGGGTAGCAAAGAGTTGGACATGACTGAGCAACTGAACTGAACTGAACTGAACTGTTCCAGTGTGGGCCACAGGTAGGAGAAGGCCATGTGGAGCTTTATAAAATTCTGCCAGAGAGGACTGCCTGAATGGAAAGAACATGACCTCAACAATTGGAATAGGCCATCGGATTCTCATGGGCAAAAGGAGAAATATAGGCAGATAGCCATGGGAACACACGTGGCAGGCCTCATGAAAAGTTCATCTTAATGTTACTGGGGGTGTCTATGAGGGCAGTGTCTTTGGGAACCCACCAAAACCTCCCTGAAGAGGCAGCTTTGAACTTGTACAAGCTGAGAGGAGAGTAACACAAGATAAGATTGGTAACTAGAATGCGAAAACTTTCCTTCCCTTGCTTCCTACCTCCCCCAACCCTTTTTACTTCTGGAGGAGCTGGAGGAAGTAGGGGCAGGGGTACAGGGCAAGGAAAGGGAGAGGACTTCACCCACCATCACCCTTTCTCCTGCAGAGTTCTCAAGCCCCCAGGACTGATCTGTGAAGGCAGCCTCCTTACCTCGAGATGAGTTTTGGAGTACTGTATGGAACCCTGCATTTTAATTACCCAGTTGAGATGGTTTTGTGACTTGAAGTACCTGGAGGATTTTTCATTACCCTGGAGACTGAAAATATGATGGAATCTGCCTGATAGTCCATCAAGAGTGGAGAAAGATGTAGTCCCAGAGAACTGATTTAAATGGGTTATGGCACTGGGGCTTATCATGATTGCCTCCTAGGAGACCAGCTTTCCAACATAATGGTTACAGTAGCTATGGTTATGACAGGAAGACGTTATTCCTGGAAGGCATATGTGGCAGTCCTGAAGGCTGCTCACTCTATCGGTTCAACTCTCTCTCTTCCGGAAACCTGGAAGGACTGTACTTCTCAGTCCCTCAGAGTTGGGTGTTGTCATGTGGCAGGTTCTGGGTTAAGCATTTCAATGTGGTATAAGCCTTTTAAGGGTTCTCTTTTCTCTTATCAGTGTCCAGATCCACCCTGTAGCCACTGTGTAGTCACATGGAGCCCATGAGCACTCAAAAGTGGCCAGGCTAAACTGAGGTGTTAGTGTAAAAGACACATCAGATTTCAAGGACTTAGTACTCCCCAATCCTTGTAAATATCTCACTAATAATTCTTACATTTATTACTTGTTGAAAAGATACTATTTTGAATGCAGTGTGTTGAATGAAAACATTCTTAATCTCATCTGTTTCTTTTTACTATTTAAAATATGACTATGAGAAAATTTTAAATGTACGTACAACTTGCTTTATGTTTTTTAAAATTTATTTTGTTGAAGAATAGTTGATTTACAGTGTTGTGTTAATTTCTGCTGTACAGCAAACTGCATTATGTTTTGTTCTAGTAGTCATTCAAAAGGAGAATAGCAGATCCAACATCACTGTGGATTTTCCTTTTTTGGCAGTATCTTGACACATGGGAAGATGACTTTCCAGTTGTCTTTGGGTTAGTAAATGAGTCAACATAAAAATGGAAGACAAGTGACCCAGTTTGGTCACTTGCTTCCTGCCACAGTGAGTGATCCAGTTGGATAAACAGTTGCTCTTTCTGTTATGCCTTCCTTCCTGTTCCTCTGGTTCTCTAGGCCTCTCTGTGAATGGTTTGCATTAGCATTTTATAAGGTCATTCTGACCACAGTGTGAGTATCTGGAGCTGACTGAGCATCTTTGGGAGAATAGTGGCAGTGAAGCTCGTTACTGTAATCCAGGTGAAGGGTAACAGACTCACAGCCATCAGGGTGAGGCAAGTGAGAGTCCATTTCAGTCAACAGTTGAAGAAATATCTATGGAAGGTGGATGGATCTGTGCTAGAAAGAGAAGTACCTACACCTTACTCTCTGCCCTCAAAGAGCTCATAAACTGATGATTTCAATACCCTGTGACTGCTGAGTGTTCTGATGGGCAGATTAAGAAGGGAAAATGGGCTGTTTAGGGTAGAATTCCTGGAGGTGGTGATAACTGAGTGAAACCTTGAAAGATGGATAAGATTTACTAAGGCAAAGAGTGTAGGAGACAGATTTGACAGATACTTTTAGGAGAAAGTATCAATCTTTTCATTAAGAAATCTAATATGATTTCCAGTTTCTGACATAGCAACC
Source organism: Bubalus kerabau (assembly GCF_029407905.1). Taxonomy (NCBI): domain Eukaryota; kingdom Metazoa; phylum Chordata; class Mammalia; order Artiodactyla; family Bovidae; genus Bubalus; species Bubalus kerabau. The sequence continues at coordinate 69,643,918 of NC_073634.1, forward strand.
TGGAATTCTGATGACCATTTTGTTGATGAGTGTAAGAAATACAAAAATCTGCAGCCTAGTTCCTGGAAAGGATATTGCATTTAGATGGAAAAATATTGAATTTAAAGTCCTAGTTAGGAATCTAGGAGTGACTGCTCAGTAGGAGTTAGGAATCTACAGGACTGGAGCAAAGAAGAAGGGTCAAAATGGAGTTTGAGGTTTTGGAGTCATGAACTTGTCTGTGGGCATTTGAAGCTGTAGTAATAAGGGAGAACATGAGTCCATGTATTCATTCACTCATATATTCAACATTTACTGTGTGCCCACTGTGTGGTAACTGAAGAACTGTGAGATCAATCTGGGTCAGTGTTTTAATGACAAACAAGAGTTTAGACTCTTCTTTCAAGATTCTTGATAGTGTAGAGAAATAGATAAATGCTGATAATTAGGGATGGGATAGAAAACCAAGAGAACACTCTTTAAGGATGAGATAGACTTTATGGAGTTGAAAAGTTGAATATAACCTACACTTGAAAAAATTTTTTGCCAGTGAGAGAATATAACTTAAAAATTTTAATTGATTGTACACATAGTTGTTAATATTGTTAAACGTGCAGAGATTTCAATAACCTTTATTAATGATTGTAATTAATTCATTTACATCTATGCATTTTCTGATTCTTCTGTTTTGCACATGGGCACAGAAGACTTCTGCTTCAAAAGAAACTGGTTGGACCAACTTTAATTGACCAACTCCTGAGCTAGGTCTCATGCTGCTGCTGCTGCTGCTGCTGCTGCTAAGTCACTTCAGTCGTGTCCAACTCTGTGCGACCCCATAGACGGCAGCCCACCAGGCTCCCCCATCCCTGGGATTCTCCAGGCAAAAATACTGGAATGGGTTGCCATTTCCTTCTCCAATGTATGAAAGTGAAAAGTGAAAGTGAAGTCGTTCAGTCGTGTCCGACTCTTCACAGAGGCACAAAAGTCAAGACCCAATCATGCCCTCTGGGGCATAGTGTCTGTTTATAAAGCTTAACATGAGTGAAGTGTATAGATGATCCCTGTGATGAGACCACAGTCGAACTTAATACCATAAAAAGTAAGAAAGCAGACATATCAAGAAAAATCTAGAAAATTGGCTTGTGGCTCTATTTATACTGAATTAGTAAGTAAGGAATTTGAGCTTTCCATCTTTCTTTGAAGGCAATGGGGAGTTCAAGGGGTCTTGGATGGAGGTAACTTGGGAGAAGGTTACTAGTCCTTCTCATGGACTAGTCCATGAGACTAGTCCTAGTCCATGAGACTCATGGACTAGGAAATTAGGTAGTGAACTTTTGTTTATTTGAATTGCTGGTATTAAGAGTGTAGGCAGTAGAAATAAGGATGAGGATAACCATTTCAGAGGAAGGATCCACAGGTAGTACAGACTGAATAAGGTGGTGAGAGTTGAGAATTACTTAGAACTGTAGTATTTTAATCCTCTGAGAACAGCAGCTCTTTAGCAGAAAAAGGAAAATCATAGCATGAGGGTGGGTTTGGGACATGAATTTATTGTAAGGAGAGTGGAGATGTAGGGGTCTACTTAGACTTATAGGCAAAGAAGGGTTGCAGTCCTAGGAGATGGGTTCCCCAAAGGGGAACGTGTAGAATTAAGATATGAACACAGGTTTATGTTGAAGAACTGGAACTACCCATGGATGGAGTTCAGGAGCAGGAAGAGGTTCCAGCAAAGGGGTTGGTCAAGATGCGGTCAACAGAAGAAGGCTTTCAGAAGCCCTGGGAGAAGCATGATTTTGCAAGAAAACGGAAGTGGTCAATAGTGTCAAAGGCATGGTGGGTGCCTGGTGGGTGAGAAGGCTGAGGCCTCTAGAAGCCAGTTGGGTGTGGTCATGAAAGCACACAGTGGTGAAGTTTCAAAAGGATGGTGAGGGGAAAAGTCACAACACAGTGAAAATGGGGTGGGTAGTATTAATAAAAAAGGGAAGCAGTGGTTGCAGATGATTCATTCTAGAACTTTGTTACATTGCATTATAAGGTAGACAGTTGGGCTGTAGCTTCCAGAAGTATACTAACTCACATTAACTCATTCATTATTTGTTCAATGAACCCACATTAATTAGAGTCTATGAGTGCTTGTTCACTGCTAGGTGAGTAAGGCAGGTAAGATCCCCAGGATTAGGGAGTTTTCATTCTAGTGTAGAGGAATAGTATGTAAACAGTCAAGACAATTTCAGATACTGAAAGTGCTTTTGATGAAAATAAAACAAGGCAAGAAATAAGTACATACTAGTCTGTGGAAAGATAAAATGCACAGATCTGGAGGCAGGATTGAGTGTTGCATGATCAAGGAACAAAAACAGGCCCATTGTATCTGATGCTTGATAAACTAGGGGGAAAGTGATAGGAGAGATCAGAGAGACAAGGAAGGAACTTGGGTTATATTCTCAGCGCAAGAGGACATCATTGATGGATTTTAAGGAAGTGACATGTTCAGATTGACAGCTTTGAAATTCTCCTTGGCTTCCTCAAGAATGGACTATGAAGGAAAGAATTAAATCTTGGGAACATGGGAAGTTGCTGACTCATTCAGGCAAGGGGTAAGGTTGGTTTATCCAGACTGGTAGCACTGAAAATGGAGAGAAAGAGTTAGAATGAGGATATGTTTTGGTGGTAGAATGATCAATTAGGATCTGCTAAACAAGTTGGGATAAAAGGAAAAGACAAATGAAGGATGACTCCTAGGTTTTTGATCTGAGTGACTGGACAAATGGTAGAGCATTTGCTGATATGAAGAGCCTGGGGGAAGTACAGATGTGGGGTGTGGTAGGATGTTAGCATCAGGGGTTTTGTTTTGCTCACAGTGGCCTGTTCTGAGTCATCCAAGTAGAGCTGGGGTCCAAAGGATTGGTCAAAAACAAGTGAAAGATTTTTGTTTCTAAGTGGAACACTGAATCTTTGTAAACTGTAGGCTGAGGATAGGAATATGTTGGAGACGATAAGAAAGAATGAAATGAGGAAGGAAGGTTTTGGAGGTGGTGATGAAGGGTTGTATCATGGGGCCAGACAGAACATTTTCATGGGAAGCAGGAGTGATACCACTAACATGAACAAGGAAATAGAGACAGATGTAGAAATAGATTTGTTTAGAAGTTGAGAGGAAGAAAGGGGGAAGAGGTTATGCTGATTGCCCTTGACATCTCTCTAAAGCCAGAGAGGAAGTCACTGCAAAAGGGGGTTTGAGTGAGAGGAATTCTTGGGGAGCTTGAGGAGAATGGTTTGGAATAGATGTTTTGGAGACTTGGTTGTGAATAAAGAGCATCCATCTCTATGTAGTGCAAGGAGGGAGAACATCTTTCTGACCTCTTTCAGAAGTTCTATCACTAAGATCCTAAAGTAAGAATGAGGAATCCAATGGAAATGAACCTGGGCACACAGGTTGGGTGAGTTACTAGCAGGAGGTCAAGCACATGTTGGTAGACTAGATGAAGGGCATGTATGGGATCTGAGCAGGGGGTCTGGAGTAACCAGAAAAGCCATGTGTGCTGAGATGGGTTGAGGAACTGGTTAGGTTCATGATGTAGGCCAACATGGAGTGAGTTCACTGTGGGACAGAGATGTGAAAGTATGGCTATAAGAGTGGTCCACAGACTGGCAGCCTTAGCACCTCCTGGAAGTCTCTTAGAAACGCAGAAGCTGGAGTTCCAGTCCAAATCTCTGAGTCAGAGCATGAGTTTTAACTAGATTCATCAGATGATGTCCTATGCATATTACAATTGGTAATAAGCTGCTCTAGGGAATGAGCTTGCAAAGGTTAAATATCTTTAAAAATAAGACCTGTGTGTTTCTGCTGAAGATCAGAAGATCTCTCTTAGGTTCAGTTGTTCAGTCGTGTCCGACTCTTTACGACCCCATGGACTGCAGCTCACCAGGATCCCCTGTCCCTCACCAACTCTTGGAGTTTACTCAAACTCATGTCCATTGAGTTGGTGATGCCATCCAACCATCTCATCCTCTACCATTCCCTTCTTCTATGCCTTCAGTCTTTCCCAGCATCAGGGTCTTTTCCAATGAGTCAGTTCTTCCCATCATGTGGCCAAAGTACTGAAGTTTCAGCTTCAACATCAGTTCTTCAAATGAATATTCAGGACTGATTTCCTTTAGGATTGACTGGTTTGATATCCTTGCAGTCCAAGGGACTTTCAAGAGTCTTCTCCAAAACCAAAGTTCAAAAGCATTAATTCTTCAGCATTCAGCTTTTTTTATAGTCCAACTCTCACATCCATACATGACTACTGAAAAAACCATAACTTTGACTGGATGGATCTTTGTCAGCAAAGTAATGTTTCTGCTTTTTAATATGCTGTCTAGGTTGGTCATAGCTTGTCTTCCAAGGAGCAAGCTTCAGTCACCATCTGGAGTGATTTTAGAGCCCAATAAAATAAAGTCTCTCACTGTTTCCATTGTTTTCCCATCTACTTGTCATGAAGTGATGGGACCGGATGCCATGATCTTTGTTTTTTGAATGTTGAGTTTTAAGCCAGTCTTTTCACTCTCCTCTTTCACTTTCATCAAGAGGCTCTTTAGTTTCTCTTCACTTTCTGCCATAAGGGTGGTATCATCTGTGTATCTCAGGTTATTGATATTTCTCCCAGCAATCTTAATTTCAACTTGTGCTTCATCCAGCCCAGCATTTCGCATGATGTACTCTGCAGAGAAGTTTAATAAGCAGGGTGACAATATACAGCCTTGACATACTCCTTTCCCGATTTGGAACCAGTCTGGTGTTCCATGTCCAGTTCTGTTACTTCCTGACCTGTATACAGATTTCTCAGGAGGCAGGTCAGGTGGTCTGGTATTCCCATCTCTTGAAGAATTTTCCACAGTTTGTTGTGATCCACACAGTCAAAGGCTTTGGCATAGTCAACAAACAGAAGTAGATGTTTTTCTGGAATTCTCTTGCTTTTTCTATGATCCAACGGATATTGGCAATTTGATCTCTGGTTCTTCTGCCTTTTCTAAATCTAACTTGAACATCTGGAAGTTAATGGTTCATGTCCTGTTGAACTTGGAGAATTTTGAGCATTACTTTGCTAGTGTGTGAGATAAGTGCAATTGTGCAGTAGTTTGAACATTCTTTGGCATTGCCCTTCTTTGGGCTGGAATGAAAACTGACCTTTTCTAGTTTCTGTGGCCACTGCTGAGTTTTCCAAATTTGCTGGCTTATTGACTGCAGCACTTTCACAGCAGTATCTTTTAGGATTTGAAATAGCTGAACTGGAATTCTATCACCTCCACTAGCTTTGTTCATAGTGATGTTTCCTAAGGACCACTTGACTTTGCATTCCAGGATGTCTGGCTCTAGGTGAGTTGATCACACCATCGTGGTTATCTGGGTTGTGAAGATCTTTTTTATATAGTTCTGTGTATTCTTGCCACCTCTTCTTAATATTTTCTGCTTCTGTTAGGCCTATACCATTTCTCTCCTTTATTGTGCCCATCTTTGCATGAAAAATTCCCTTGGTATCTCTAATTTTCTTGAAGAGATCTCTAGTCTTTCCCATTCTATTGTTTTCCTTTGTTTCTTTGCATTGATCACTGAGGGAGGCTTTCTTATTTCTCCTTGCTATTCTTTGGAACTCTGCATTTAAATGGGTATATCTTTCCTTTTTCTCCTTTTGCCTTTTGCTTCTCTTCTTTTCACAGATATTTGTAAGGCCTCCTCAGAGAGCCATTTTGCCTTTTTGCATTTCTTTTTCTTGGGGATGGTCTTGATCCCTGCCTCCTATACAATGTCACAAACCTCCAACCATAGTTCTTGAGGCACTCTGTCTATCAGATTTAGTCCCTTGAATCTATTTGTCACTTCTACTGTATAATCGTAAGGGATTTGATTTAGGTCATACCTGAATAGTCTAGTGGTTTTCCCTACTGTCTTTGAGTTCAGTCTGAATTTGGCAATAAGGAGTTCATTATCTGGGCCAAAGTCAGCTTTCGGCCTTGTTTTTGCTAACTGTACAGAGCTTCCCCATCTTTGGGTGCAAAGAATATAATCAGTCTGATTTTGGTATTGACTGTCTGATGATGTCCATGAGCAGATTCTTCTCTTGTGTTGTTGGAAGAGGGTATCTGCTATGACCAGTGTATTCTCTTGGAAAAATTGTTAGCCTTTGCACTGTTTCATTTTGTACTCCAAGGCCAAATTTGCCTGTTACTCCAGCTAACTCTTGACTTCCTACGTTTGCATTCTAGTCCCCTATGATGAAAAGGATATCTTTTTTCGGTGTTAGTTCTAGAAGTTCTTGTAGGTCTTCATAGAACCATTCAACTTTAGCTTCTTCAGGACATAGACTTGGATTACTGTGATATTGAATGGTTTGCCTTGGAAATGAACAGAGATCATTCTGTCATTTTTGAGATTGCACCCAAGTACTGTATTTCGGACTCTTTTGTTGAATATGAGGGCTACTCCATTTCTTCTAAGGAATTCTTTTCCATAGTAGTAGGTACAGTAATGGTTATCTGTTAATCTCTTAGAGATTAGCATATTTTACTTTTAGATATATCTATGTTTTTCTGCCTGTGGTCATGTATGGATGTGAGAGTTAGACTGTGAAGAAGGCTGAGCGCCGAAGAATTGATGCTTTTGAACTGTGGTGTTGGAGAAGACTCTTGAGAGTCCCTTGGACTGCAAGGAGATCCAACCAGTCCATTCTGAAGGAGATCAGCCCTGGGATTTCTTTGGAAGGAATGATGCTAAAGCTGAAACTCCAGCACTTTGGCCACCTCATGCGAAGAGTTAACTCATTGTAAAAGACTCTGATGCTGGGAGGGATTGGGTGCAAGAGGAGAAGGGGACGATAGAGGATGAGATGGCTGGATGGCATCACTGGCTTCATGGACGTGAGTCTGAGTGAACTCCGGGAGTTGGTGATGGACAGGGAGGCCTGGTGTGCTGCAATTCATGGGGTTGCAAAGAGTCGGACACGACTGAGTGACTGATCTGATCTGATCTGATCTGATGTTTTTCTGATTTTAAAAAAGAATGTATACCTGTTTTGGAAGTGGGAAATACAGATGTGTGCAAAGAAAACCATAATTCAATAAGATACATGCATCCTAATGTTCCTTGCAGCACTGTTTACAATAGCCAACTACATGGAAACAACCCAAATGTCCATCAGCAGATGAATGGATAAAGAAGATGTGGGTCTTCCCAAGTAGTCCTAGTGGTTAAAAACCCACTTGCTAATACAGGAGACCAAGGGAACCAGCTCAATTCCTGGGTCAGGAAGATCCTCTGGAGGAAGGCGTGGCAACCCATTCCAGTACTCTTGCCTGGAAAACTTCATGGATAGAAGAGCCTGTCCATAGGGTTGCAAAGAGTCAAACACAACTGAAGTGACTTAGTCCACACACACACATGATGGAATACTCCTCAGCCATAGGAAAAGAAGGCCTGTTTTTTTGTTAAAACCTCATAACTGGTTTTTCTTGCCTTATTATTGGCTCCCTTCAACATATTTTCTGTACAGAGTCAAATATTTTAACTCTAAACTCCTCCACCTGGGATGAAGGACTCGAGGATTTAATCCCATGTATTTCAAAAATATCAGCCCTCCCCTCTAACCATCCCTTGCTTAAACTCTAATGAACACTCGTGAACTATAGGGAGTCCACCTTAGTCAAACACTAATCATTTCAATCACCAAATCCAGAAGGTTCTATTGGATAGAAAACCAATCCAACACAAAAATTTTTACTGAAAAGCAGACTGTTTAAAAAAAACTATGCCCCTCTCAAACATCCCTCCCACTTAAACGAATACCCATGTCCTCCCACCACATGAGTGTATTGTTGGTCAGCCACGATGTTGTCTGGGATAAACATCTGGTAATAGGGTGAAAAAATTTACAAGAATTCCAAAGGGTGTGGGATTCTAAGAGACTAATACAAGTGTTTCAATAGCAGCTCCAAGAATATGAAAGCCAATGATAAAGGTTATCTAGGAAGAAGCAGAAATCAGCAGGGTGATGTGAGATAGTCAAAGGAACATGATCTGAAGATCAAGATGTTAAAGCCACAAAGATTTCTACAAAATAACTTAAGTTCACAGTGAAAAGAATGATCTTGTGTTATGGAATCATACTATTAAGTCACAAAAATTAGGCCCTTAGAAAAAGAATCTTCTCTGGATTCTTTTCTCATATGCTCTAAATATTCAAAATGCCTGCCTTTTCCCTTAGGATACAGTCAGGCAAAATGAATGACTGTAAAAGTCAGAATATTGATTACTTTAAGGGGTGTGGTATATAATATGGGAAATTGCAGGAAGGAAATTTGTAGGATGCTGGAATGTTCGATAACTAGGAGTTGTGTATATTAATATGTGAAAGTGTTAGTCACTCAGTCGTGTCCGACTCTTTGTGATCCAATGCACTATTGCCTGTCAGGCTCCTCTGTCCATGGAATTCTCTAGGCAAGAATACATTCCCTTCTCCAGGGAGATCTTCCTGGGTTTCTTGCATTTAGGCAGATTCTTTACCATTCCTGGTGGCTCAGACAATATTAATATGTGGAAGACAAAATTTTGATGCTTTATAAATTTAATTGTATGCAGGATTTCAATAAAAATTTATTATATTAATTTCCTGCTGTTGTTGTAATAAATTACCACAAGTTTAATGACTTAAAATAGCACACAGTTATTATCTTTTAATTCTGAAAGTTAGAAATCCAAATAGGCCTTACTGGGCTAAAATCACAGTGTTGGCAGGGCAGTGCTCCCCTCTGAAGGCTCTAGTCGGGGAGAGTTGTATTTTATTTTGCCTTCATGAGCTTCTAGAGGCTTCCTACATTCTCTAGCTCAGAATCTCTTTCCATTTTCAAAGCCAAAAATGGCCATATGAAGCCATCTCCTTGTTTTTGACTCCTCTGCCTCCCACTTCCCCCATTTAATACCTTTGTGATTACACTGGGCCCACTTGAATAATCCAATAGAGTTTCTATTTTTAAAAGTCAGTTGGTTAATAGGACTTCCCTGGTAGTCCAGTGACTAAGATTCTGTGTTTCCACTGGGGGCACAGGTTCAATCCCTGATGGAGGAACTAAGATCCTGCATGCTATGTGGTATGGACTGCCTGCCAAAACCCCCAAAACAAACAAGCAAAAAAACCTGAAAAACAAAGGCAGTTGGTTAACAACATTCATTCTCTCTTACCAAGTATCCTGATATACTCACATGTTCCAGGGGATAGGATATGAATGTAATTGAGAGGCTTGTTATCCTACCATAATTATTATCCAATAGGCTTCCTTGTTTTGTTGAAAGAGGGTGTTTGCTATGACCAGTGCGTTCTCTTGGCAAAACTCTATTAGCCTTTGCTCTGCTTCATTCTGTACTCCAAGGCCAAATTTGCCTGTTGCTCCAGGTATTTCTTGGCTTTCTACTTTTGCATTCCAGTCCTCTATTTAAAAAATGTACATCTTTTTTTGGGTGTTAGTTCTAGAAGGTCTTGCAGGTCTTCATAGAACCGTTCAACTTCAACTTCTTCAGCATTACTGGTCAGGGGATAGACTTGAATCACTGTGATACTGAATGGTTTGCCTTGGAAATGAACAAAGATCATTCTGTTATTTTTGAGATCGCATCCAAGTATTGCATTTCGGACTCTTCTGTTGGCTATGATGGCTACTCCATTTCTTCTAATGGATTCTTGCCCACAGTAGTAGATATAATGGTCATCTGAGTTAAACTCACCCATTCCAGTCGATCTTTGTTCACTGATTCCTAAAATGTCAACGTTCAGTCTTGCCATCTCCTATTTGGCCACTTCAAATTTGCCTTGATTCATGGACCTAACATTCCAGGTTCCTATGCAATATTGCTCTTTACAGCATCAGACTGTACTTCCATCACCAGTCACATCCACAACTGCATGTTGTTTTTGCTTTGGCTTCGTCTTTTCTTTCTTTCTGGAGTTATTTCTCCACTGATCTCCAGTAGCATATTGGGCACCTATCGACCTGGGGAGTTCATCTTTCAGTATCCTATCTTTTTACCTTTTCATACTGTTCATGGGGCTCCAAAGGCAAGAATACTGAAGTGGTTTGCCATTCCCTTCTCCAGTGGACCACATTTTGTGAGAACCCTGACAAAACAAGACTGGGAGCTAACTGTGGCTCAGATCATGAACTCCTTATTGCCAAAGTCAGACTGAAATTGAAGAAAGTAGGGAAAACCACTAGACCATTCAGGTATGACCTAAATCAAACCCCTTACGATTATACAGTGGAAGTGACAAATAAATTCAAGGGATTAGATCTGGTAGACAGAATGCCTGAAGAACTATAGATGAAGGTTCATGACATTATATAGGAGGCAGGGATTAAGACCATCCCCAAGAAAAAGAAATGCAAAAAGGCAAAATGGCTGTCTGAGGAGGCCTTAAAAATATCTGTGAAAAGAAGAGAAGAAAAAGGCAAAGGAGAAAAGGAAAGATATACCCATTTGAATGCAGAGTTCTAAAGAATAGCAAGGAGAGATAAGAAAGCCTTCCTCAGCGATCAATGCAAAGAAATAGAGAAAAACAATAGAATGGGAAAGACTAGAGATCTCTTCAAGAAAATTAGAGACACCAAGGGAACATTTCATGCAAAGATGGGCACAATAAAGGACAGAAATGGTATAGACCTAACAGAAGCAGAAGATACTAAGAAGAGGTGGCAAAAATACACAGAACTGTACAAAAAAGATTTTCATGACCCAGATAACCACGATGGTTTGATCACTCACCTAGAGCCAGACATCCTGGAATGTGAAGTCAAGTGGTCCTTAGGAAGCATCATTATGAACAAAGCTAGTGGAGGTGATGGAATTTCAGTTGAGCTATTTTAAATCCTAAAAGATGATGCTGTGAAAGTGCTGCACTCAATATGCCAGAAAATTTGGAAAACTCATCAGTGGCCACAGGACTGGAAAAGATCAGTTATCTTTTCCAGTTTTAATTCCAGCCCAAAGAAGGGCAATGCCAACTGCACAATTGCACTCATCTCACATGCTAGCAAAGTAATGCTCAAAATTTTCCAAGTTAGGCTTCAACAGGACGTGAACCATGAACTTCTTGATGTTCAAGCTGGATTTAGAAAAGGCAGAAGAATCAGAGACCAGATTGCCAATATCCATTGGATCATAGAAAAAGCAAGAGAATTCCAGAAAAATTCTACTTCTGCTTTATTAACTACACTAAAGCCATTTACTGTGTGGATCACAACAAACTGTGGAAAATTCTTCAAGAGATGGAAATACCAGACCACCTGACCTGCCTCCTGAGAAATCTGTATGCAGGTCAGGAAGCAACAATTAGAACTGGACATGGAATAACAGACTGGTTCCAAATCGGGAAAGGAATACGTCAAGGCTGTATTGTCATCCTGCTTATTAAACTTCTCTGCAGAGTACATCATGCAAAATGCTGGGCTGGATGAAGCACAAGCTGAAATTAAGATTGCTGGGAGAAATATCAATAACCTCAGATACACAGATGATACCACCCTTATGGAAGAAAGCAAAGAACTAAAGAGCCCCTTGATGAAAGTGAAAGAGGAGAGTAAAAAGTTGGCTTAAAACTCAACATTCAGGAAACCAAGATCATGGCATCCTGTCCCATCACTTCATGGCAAATAGATGGGGAAACAGTGGAAACAGTGACAGACTTTATTTTGGTGGCCTCCAAAATCAGTGCAGATGGTGACTGTAGCCATGAAAGTAAAAAACACTTGCTCCTTGGAAGAAAAGTTATGACCAACGTAGACAGCATATTAAAAAGCAGAGACATTACTTTGCCAACAAAGGTCCATCTAGTCAAAGCTATGGTTTTTCCAATAGTCATGTATGGATGTGAGAGTTGGATTATAAAGGAAGCTGAGTGCCAAAGAATCGATGTTTTTAAACTATTGTGTTGGAGAAGACTCTTGAGAGTCCTTTGGACTGCAAGGAGATCAAACCAGTCCATCCTAAAGGAATCAGTCCTGAATATTCATTGGAAGGACTGATGCTGAACCTGAAACTCTAATACTTTGGCCACCTGATGTGAAGAACTGACTCGTCTGAAAAGACTCTGACGCTGGTAAAGATTGAAGGTGAGAGGAAAAGGGGATGACAGAGGATGAGATGGTTGGATGGCATCAGTGACTCAATGGACATGAGTTTGAGTAAACTCCGGGTGTTGATGATGGACAGGGAGGCCTGGTGTGGTGCAGTCCATGGGGTCGCAAAGAGTCGAATATGACTGAATGACTGAACTGACTGAACTGACTGAAACTTCTTTACTTTACAATTAAAGTTTTCAAGATGAAGTCCTGATCAAAAAAGTTTCTTAACTATTCACTATCATATTTGATCACATTTTCAAGTGGCATCTCCTTAAATAGACTTTTCCTATGGGGTCGCACAGAGTCGGACATGACTGAAGTGACTTAGCAGCAGCAGCAGTACCAGTTACTCTTGGATAAAAGAGTCCTCTGACTCTAGTGCTCCCATATCGATAACATGCCTCATGACGATCCAATCTCTTGTCCTGGCAATTCTTTGAAATATAACAGGAAAATTTTAGCTGTAAAGAATGAGCTACACAGGTTTCTGTGGGGAAAAACATGGAAAAATACATATCAAGAAAGAAAAAAAAAATCGGCTGTGACTTCCCTCTCAAGGAGCTCGAAAGTCAGTTCACCCCTCAAGGAGCAGAGGCTGTTTGACCGCCTTGACCACTCCCAGAAACTTGGCTCTGTCGTTGGTGTTGATTGGGCCTTTGTTTTCTGAGAGTTCTGCACTTTACCTGTTACCCCTGTCTCCTGGAGAGACAGTTCAGCAAATGTTCTTCAGTGGTAATGATCCAGCATGCATGGAAAGTTTTCCGAAATTTTACACAGTACTTAGAAAAAATATATTTTCTGGGTAAGACAAAGCACACAAGTAAGGTGATTTATATGGCTTTAATTTTAAACAAGATTGACTGGTGAGTCCTCATTCTCTTGACTACGTAAGATCTCTAAATTCCATTGTTGAAGCACTGCAGTTATGATGCTGGAGTGGATGGTGCTAAACTACCTGGGAATTTTGTTTTTGTTTTGTTTTTGCCCAGGCCATATCCTTTGTGGGATCTTAGTTCTTAGATCAGGGTTTGAACTCTTGCCCCCTGCAGTGGATAGATGGAGTTTTAATCACTGAATCACCAGGGAAGTCCCGTACCTGGTAATTTTGTAATCCTCTGTAATTTCTCATAATTTTGTAATCCTCTGTAATTTCTTGTAATTTTGTAATCCTCTGTAATTTCTCGTAATTTTGTAATCCTCTATAATTTCTGATAATTTTTTAATCCTCTGGAATTTACAGGTAAAAAAATCAACATGAAGTTTCATCACAAATAAGGCAATGGGATGAATACTGAAAAAATCCTAAACTTGGATTTGACTTACACTTAAAAAAAAAAAAAAAGAGCTTATGGTATAAAAATGGAAGCTTTTATACAGAGAGTGTAGTATTGATTTTTCTAGGCCCATCATTGTGAAATTCAAGAACATCAGAGGAACAACAACAACAAAAAAAAATTGGGCACACAGATGGAACTGGAAATAAGAATGTTATTGGATTCCTCAACAGCAACATTGAAACTGTAAGACAATGGATCAATGCCTTCAAAATTCTGAGTGGAGTTTATTTTTAACCTGGAATTCTATATTTGTCTCCCTTAAGGCATTGTACCTTCAATTTCTGAGCCATTCTGGATTTCCACTATGCTTCTCACTCAGATTGTTTCTGGTATCTCCCCCTGCAGGCACTTAAGATCCCTCCTCCTCTTCCTCTGCTAAACCATTTCACATTCCTCTAGTTACTTTCTGTTCCCATACCATGTTTTTCTTTTTTTTTCCCTTTGAGAAAATCTTTATTACACATCATTGAATTAATTTGTTTGAAAAAACAGCACACAAACAAAGATTTATGTTGTGACTGTAGACTTTGGTTTTGTGTCTTTTTAAGGCATACGTTTCCCATTTATTTTTAAATTTTGAACATAATTGTTTTCCAAAATATTTTTGATGTCAGTTATAGAACTTCTCCCTATGAAACCGCAGTTCCTGACCCTTGAAATACTACTCTTTTCTATGAAACTGAATGTGCCCCCAAGGGACCTGGTGCATCATGCACTTTTCACAAGGCTGTGCAAATACTAATAAATCAATCCTTGTGGGATCGAATATTCATTTGGTATGCACTTTAATTTTCATAGCTATATAGAATACTCTTTCAGCTTTGTCTAATATTAAAGGAAAGGAGAAAACCTATACGCAAGTACTAAAAAATGTGATCTTCTCCAGAAATCAAAACAGTATCAAATAACAGTTGTCCTTCAGAACCACATATGTGACTGTTAGCTGATGATTGTTTTTCCTTTCTCATTCTTTCTTTTGAAAGTGAAATTCACTTAGATGTGTATGACTTGTGCGATCCCATGGACTGGGTTGTAGCCTGCCAGGCTCCTCTGTCCATGGAATTTTCCAGGCAAGAATACTGGAGTGGGTTGCCATTTCCTACTCAACCATACCATATCTTCATGCAGTCTTAATGAAGATGCAATTTATATTGCTGTTTCTTTCACTTCTTCTTGTTTTGGGGTAATCTGCAAGCAAGCCCATAAGTCTTTGCCTTCCTTCCTTGAGATGGAAAGTTCATTTTTCTTTGTATTACTTATTCAGTCTTTCAGCAGGTGCTGATTGCTGCTCTCAGCAAGCCTGAGAAAATAAAACAAAGGTAAGCTCCTAATGGCTTTATTACAACCTATTGGCAATTCTAATTCCATCCTGTTCTTCCCATGCAGGTAGATGACTCTAGGTAGTGCTGAGTCGCTCAGTCATGTCCAAGTCTGTGACCTCATGGACTGTAGCCCTCCAGGCTCCTCTGTCCATGGAGTTTTTCCAGGCAAGAATGTTGGAGTGGGTTGCCGTTTCCTCATCCAGGGTATCTTCACCAACCTACAGACTGAACCTGAGTCTCCTGTGACTCCTGCATTGCTGGTGGATTCTTTATAGCTGAGCCATTGGGGAAGCCCACAGGTAGATGACTAGGTCAGGTTTTAATTCTCAGGAAGGCAAAAGAATAAAACACATTCAAATTGTGAACACTATCCTGTTTCTTGTACATTTTCACACCCCATCCCACATCCTCTCTATCCTCACTCTTCATTTGCATTTATCTATGAATTTCTTGTCTTTTGTCAAATGAGTCAGCAAAGATATAAATGTCCCTTTGTATGACTTGTTTCAGTGGGATCCTGAAGCACCAATGCCAGAGATGCTGTACTGAGGTCCACCGTGTCTGTACATGTGGCATATGGTGTGCACATACGAAGCACCTATTTATCTTTTCTGCTCCATCTGGACATGCAGCTGTTGGATACAAATGCTAATTGGTTGAATGCTTTGTGTACTTTCTTTTACAAAGTTTGAAGGTTTTTTAAAAAAAAAAACACCTGAAACTTCTAACATCGATAAAGCTAAAGTTAAAAAGTGAAGCCTCAAAATAAAATATGGTATATGTAGTTTATTAAAAAGCTAACTTGAGAAAATAATCATTAATAAAGAAAGAAACTTTAAAGTAATATATTTGCTGTGCTGTTCAGTTGCTAAGTCATATCCGACTCTTTGTGACCCCACGGACTGTGCCAGGCTCCATGGGGTTCTCCAGGCAAGAATACTCCAGGCAAAAAATGGGTAGTCATTTCTTTCTCCAGGGGATTTTCTGACCCGGGGATCAAACCCTGTCTCCTGCGTTGGCAGGTGGATTCTTTGCCACTGAGCCACCAGGGAACTGTATAATTCTTCTATTAACTAGTGTGTAAAAAAAAAGCTTATACAGTATATATTTTTTATTCATTCCAAACTGAATGAAAAAACTTCAGAAACTGTTGTTACTGGAGGGTATTTAGAGAAGAGGAAAGAATCCACATTAGAGTTTTGAAGAGAATGCTTTCAGGTAGCCATTTATATCTTGTTAGACAAAAACGTGAGGGTGGGGATGTTTGCAAGACATTTGCCTTGTGGACTCTAAAAATATGTCCCTTAACCAAAGTTGAGGTTTTCACCCTTCTTGGGGAATGAATAATTATGCTGCATCTAGTTGCTCTGAAAATATCCTGGCCAGTTGTTTTTCATTCATTTTATTTAATGAATGTTCATTCAAAATATTTATTGAATAATCACTGTCAGCCACTGTTTTGGCTGCTAATCTCATTGAGTTTACATTCTTGATAAACAAATAAATTATATGATAATTGTTACACAAAAAGATAATAGGAATAAAGGATTGAAGGTCAGTGCCTAGTGGTGCTCTTTTAGTGAAAGGAGTTGGGGAAATACTCTTCAATAAGATGGCACTGGAGCAGAGACCTAAGGGAAGAGATTGAACCATGTTGCTATCTGGAAGGAGAAGCTTTCTAGACAGAAGGAACAGAAAGGACAAAGGCCCTGAGGTGGGAGTGTGCTTGAGGAACATCAAGGATGCCAGTAGAGGAAAGGCAAAGTATGAGTGGAAGGAGAACAAAAAGGTCCTGAAAGTAAGATCAAGCATCTGTGGAGTCTAGGTCACATGGGACCACTTAGAAAATTTCCTTGTAATGTGTCCTACAAGTTCTCAGGCATCTTCTCAACTCTTGAGCAACAATATTTCCAATTGAATTTGTATATGCAATAAATGGTACTTGTTAATTTTTTGTACACATAAATGACCTCTACATTGTTAAAATCAATGGTCTTAGTCATCCTATTATTTGACTTATCAGTGGCACCTGCAGTCATTGATTTCTCCTGCCTCCTTAGAGCATTTCACTTCCTAGTTTTCCCTCTACCTCATTTCTCAGTCTCCTTTGCTGACTCTTCTCCATCATTTTCATTTCTGAATCATGGGGTGTCTCAAGGCTCAGTCCATGGACTTTATCTACTTAATCCTGTGCTGTGAAAAGTTTTACACTTCTTAATTTAAGCTGATCAAAATATTATGCTTCTGCAATGGTTGGTATTGATGCTGGACTTACTATAAAACTTAAATTCAGAGACAAATATTTCCCAAGGATTTGATACATACACGTGTTCACTACAGGGTCACCAAGAATACTGTCTTTAAAATAAAATAGGAGAGATTTCCCTGGTGGTCCAGTGATAAAGAATCCCTCTTGCAATGCAGGGGACATGGGTTCGATCCCTGGTCAGGGAACTAGGATCCCACATGCCACGGAGCAACTAAGCCCAAGTGTTGCTACTATAGAGCCTGTGTGCCACAATTAAGAACTGACACAGCCAAATAAATAAATATTAAGAAAAAAGTGGTTCTAAAAATTAGAAAAATATAGAAAACACCATGGATGCATCACTATGAACTAATATGACACCATTGCTTCAGTTCAGTTCCTTCACTCAGTCGTGTCTGATTCTTTGCGACCCCATGAACCCCAGCACACCAGGCCCCCCTGGCCATCACCAACTCCCAGAGTTCACCCAAACCCACGTCCATTGAGTTGGTGATGTCATCCAACCACCTCATCCTCTGTCGTCCCCTTCTCCTCCTGCCCTCAATCTTTCCCAGCATCAGGGTCTTTTCAAATGAGTCAGCTCTTCACATCAGGTGGCCAAAGTATTGGAGTTTCAGCTTCAGCATCAGTCCTACCAATGAACACCCAGGACTGGTCTCCTATAGGATGAACTGGTTGGATCTCCTTGCAGTCCAAGGGACTCTCAAGAGTCTTTTCCAACACTACAGTTCAAAAGCATCAATTTTTCAGTGCTCAGCTTTCTTTACAGTCCAGCTCTCACATCCATACATGACCACTGAAAAAACATAGCCTTGACTAGATGGACCTTTGTTGGCAAAGTAATGTCTCTGCTTTCTAATATGCTATCTAGGTTGGTCATAACTTTCCTTTCAAGGAGTAAGCGTCTTTTAATTTCATGGCTGCAATCACCATCTACAGTGATTTTGGAGCCCAGAAAAATAAAGTTAGCCACTGTTTCCCCATCTATTTTCCATGAAGTGATGGGACTGGATGCCATGATCTTAGTTTTCTGAATGTTGAGCTTTAAGCCAACTTTTTCACTCTCCTCTTTCACTTTCATCAAGAGGCTCTTTAGTTCCTCTTCACTTTCTGCCATAAGGGTGGTGTCATCTGCATATCTGAGGTTATTGATATTTCTCCCAGAAATCTTAATTCCAGCTTGTGCATCCTCCAGCCCAGCATTTCTCATGATGTACTCTGCATATAAGTTAAATAAGCATGGTGACAATATACAGCCTTGACGTACTCCTTTTCCTATTTGGAACCAGTCTATTGTTCCATGTCCAGTTCTAACTGTTGCTTCCTGATCTGCATATAGGTTTCTCAAGAAGCAGGTCAGGTGGTCTGGTATTCCCATCTCTTTCAGAATTTCCCACAGTTTATAGTGATCCACACAGTCAAAGGCTTTGGCATAGTCAATAAAGCAGAAATAGATGTGTTTTTCTGGAACTCTCTTGCTTTTTCGATGATCCAGCAGATGTTGGCAATTTGATCTCTTGTTCCTCTGCCTTTTCTAAAACGAGCTTGAACATCTGGAAGTTCACAGTTCACATATTGCTGAAATACCCAAATGATTTTATACTCGGTTTAATAAATTTGCTGCACAATGTGGCAGCAGCAATTGAATGACTTAGTTCTGCAAAATGTTGTAGAGATTTCTTGAAATGTAAAGCAAAACAACCAACTTGTTTCATGCTATGACAAAAGAATCCCTACCTTAGATAACCAGCAAGGTTGGATCAAAGGTTTGTTTTGGTTGTCATTTCAGCTCATCACTCTGAACATCATCTTGCCTGGGCATCCTTAAGTGGTGACATAAATATATTATGTAACCTACTCTTTCCTGGAAAAATCTTTCTTGAGGAAACTCAACTGGTACATAAAAACCTGACCCACTTTTGCTACACTGAAGTCAGTCTCCAAAAATAGAAATGGTCATATGAAGTATGATTGTGAAAACTAAGAACTAAACTTCAAAAAGTTCTCTGATTTAAAACTTTATGAAAATGAGCTAAGATTCTTTTTACCATCTAATTGAATATTGAGTGTATAGAAAATGGCTACAAAGAGAGTCTATGAAATTGCAGTTAAACAAAATCATAAAGAAGAAATAAGGGGATTTCAGAAGGGCAGAATTTTACAAATATCTTGAGAGGTAAATCAAGATACAAAAACCATGGTGCAAAGATTGCATCCATATTTGAAAATAACTATATTTGCAATCAGCAGATTTTATTATAAATGAAAATAAGTATCCCTTTTGTTTTAAGGGTTTAAGGCTAAATCCTGCATTGCGAATTGGAGCAAAAAAAAAAAAACAGAAAAAAACCCACCACCCGACAGCGGCATCTTAGTGAGGAAGGAAATGTGTGAGATTTCACTTCCAAATTGAAGGGGTAACCA
Organism: Bubalus kerabau; assembly: GCF_029407905.1. Lineage (NCBI taxonomy): Eukaryota > Metazoa > Chordata > Mammalia > Artiodactyla > Bovidae > Bubalus > Bubalus kerabau. The sequence goes on from NC_073634.1 coordinate 69,663,399, forward strand.
CTTTTTTAAAAACTTGATTTGATAGAAGTGATATTTAGAGAGTATCATTATGTCTTTTGTAGTATCATTATGCCTTTTCTAAGTATCATTATGCCTTTTCTAGTATATGACTATCTCCCTGGTTGGTTTTGGAGGAGATTTCAATCTATTACAGAAGCTGTGTGAGAGTAACAACAAGGTAATACTTCTTTTCTGACGTTCTTCGAAATTTACAGCAAGAGAGTAGGCTTAAAATGCAGTTAATGGTGGGAGAGAGGGTTTAAGTTTTTTTTAAGGCCTGAACACTGAGTTACTGTAAAGAAAGGACCCCGGTAGGGATGGTGAGGTGGTGAAGCTAAAGCACAGGAAGTGCTGGTGATTATGGAAACCCACCTGTCTGTTCTAGTTATGGGACTGTGGGGAAGGGCAGAGAGAAAGAATCAGGAAGGTGAGAAGGAGTGTGTTGTGATTGCCCTCTTGACTCTTGGTGTGGACAGTAGGAAGAGACAGGTTAAGTTGCAGGGAGAGTGGCTTTTCCTGCTCTCAGTTTGAGATTCTGTAGGAGACTCTTGTGGAGAGGCTCCATGCCAATATGGGCCAACCAGCACAGCCAAGAGAGTTGTTGGACATGGTCAAGAAAAGAGCAGCTCTAGTTTAGACACCAAGTCTCCCTTGGTTCCATGCTGACAGCCAGAGGGCTTGTCATCATGCCTGCCATTGGTAGGAGCAGGTTGCTCCACAACAGATTTTGAAGGAAGACCAACTGGCTATGTGACTGCATGGTGGACCTGGAAGAGACTCAGGTCTACAGCCAAGCGATAGCCAAGGGTAAACTGGAGTAGCATGAGGCTGCACAGAAAAGACCACATATCCATCAGATGTCAGTCAGCAGTTGACATCAGTAGAGGGCCCTTGGACAGTACCAGTCAACCATGCTTCCAGCAGCCATAAGAGCAGATGATGATAGAGGAATGAATGTCATATGACTTCTTCTGATGTGAAATCACATAAATCCCTCTGTCCCTGGGAGCTTTTTACAATTTTTTGAATGATAGTAGGGTATAAGGCAACAGAGTTCAAGGTAGTGAACATTTTTATCAAAAGTTGGATATTTAATAATGCTTTCTGTCATTGGATTGATCTAAGGTTTGAAATGAATTCAATAGTAAATCTTTCCCCTTCTGAAACTCAGAGGTTATGGGCTTGCAAGGAGCACTGTTATATCAGCTAATAAAGGAAAAACACCTTTCTATGTGTATGCAAGTTGTGTATAAAACCTGTGATAGTATTTAGGATCATTATATTTCTATTATTTTTCATTGTTTGGGTGGGGTTTCCATTTCATTTTCAAAATAAAACTTCCAATATTTTATAAATGTATATGAGATTGTGTGCTTAATCTGTAGTTGAATCAAAACAAGATAAGTTTAACTATGTCTTTCTTCTGTTGACTTCTACATTCAGCCTGCTTCATTCCTATATATTGCTGATTTGACTTCTGAAGGTATTTGGGTTTATAATTTTGTATTTAAAGAAATCAAATAAATCTCCAGGAATAACTTGACACTGAAAAGAATACAAAGGGTAGAGAGTGAAGAAAATCCATACAGTAAGTAGATTTCAGAGATTAAAAGACTCTTTAAGAAATTCCCCAACAATGGACACAAATCCAATTAAAATTCACAGAAGTAGGCTTATGAGGAATATGCATCATTTCACAAGGGTTTTCAAGAAGGTTATAGTTCCTTACAAAGGTAAGCCTGAGTGTTACATTAAGGGGTCCTTCCTCTTCCTTCTCTCATCCTTCCTTATTCCCTTCCTCCTTTCAACAAATATTGCCAGGACCAGTTCTGGGCACTGGGGAAATAATGGGGAATAAGAGGGGTATATTGGTACTCATGATATTTAGGCATTTGGGAAGAAGACAAAGAGAAAGCAAATAGAGAAATATATAGAGTAAGTGCAAATTATATGTAGTAAGTCCTCCCCATGAAGGAAAAGAAACAGGATGCTGAAATGAGAACAATGAGTGGTGGTTGAACGGGGAACCCACTGTGGACATCACGGGCTAGGAAAGCTTTCCTGAGGAACCAAACTTGAACTGAGAATTGAAAGTTAGTGATCTATTTGACCAACTCAATTTGTTCAGGACTTTATTGGTTTTAAAGCTAAAAGTTCTGCATCCCTGGAATCCCTTTAGACCTGTGCAAACCACCCTACCTGAAGGTCAGTCACCCTACTTGAAGGATGAGAAGGCACTGGCTTTACAAAGAGTAGGAAACAAGCCCTCCAGGAAGAAAGAATCATCAGTATTGATACAAAGGCTCTGAGGTGGTAAAGAGCTTGCCATATCAGGGAAGGGTCAGTGCAGGGAGGAAGTTCAAAGAGCAAGGTGAGGAGGAAGAGACAGGCAGGGACCAGGTCACTACGTAGAGATTTGGTAAAGAGTTCTGACTTACTTGAGGTACAGTGGGCAGAGAGACATTGATTGGTTTTACTCAGGGAGTGATATGGTTTGATACATTAGCACATCACTTTGGCTGTTTTATGTACAGAGGGGTCAGCATTAGAAGTCAAGCTGGGATGATAAGGCAGTAGCCCTGGTGAGCAGTGAAACTGAAGACTAGGGGACAAGTATGGGATATACAGTGGTGTTGGTGAAGACTCTTGAGAGTCCCTTGGATTGCAAGAGGATCAAACCAGTCAATCCTAAAGGAAATCAGTCCTGAATATTCATTGGAAGGACTGATACTGAAGCTAAAACTCCAATACTTTGGCCACCTGATGCCAAGAGTCAACTTACTGGAAAAGACCCTGATGCTGGGAAAGATTGAAGGTGGGAGGAGCAGGGGACAACAGAGGATGAAATGGTTAGATGGCATCACCGACTCAATGGAAATGAGTTTGAGTAAACTCTGGAAGTTGGTGATGGACAGGGAAGCCTGGTGTGCTTCAGTCCCTGGGGTCGCAGAGTTGGACACGACTGAGCAACTAAACTGATGGGATATACAGGGGCAGAATGGATAGAATTTACAGCAGGGTGTATCCTGGGATTCTAGTTTGAGCAGCTGATACCTGGTTAGCTGCAAAAGGGAAAATTGGAGGAGTATGTGGTACTTTTTGCCTAAATCTCTGCCCCTTATATTGGCTAGCTATGTGTGTCATAGACCTTAGATTTTTAGAACATGTAACTCCTTATAAAGGGCACTCATTCCAGCATTTCAAATATGTTTTTTTACATAAGTAGGAAGTTTAGAGCCATATGAAGTTGTTGTCATTTCTGAGTTTCTGGTATAAACTAGTTAACATTTATTTTTGGAGGAAAACACTGATTAAGACAGATGATCTGCCAAACAGAGCCAGAGATGTAAGCGTGGAGATGGCTAGAAGGAAAAGGTACTCAACATTTCTGTTTGTGGTGTAGACCTCACCTTAGCTGTGTTACTTCTAGACCCATAAATCCTGCCTGCAATTATAGGTTAGGATATAAAAAGGATAAAATATACACTGCGAAGTCAACAACAGATATGGTGAAGAGTAAAAATTCTGACCCCAAGATTTAGAAGAGTAAAATCATGACAAAGCTAAAATAAGCTAGAGGATAAATATAGAGTGCGAAAATAAGGAGGTGGCAAAAGAAAGAAGTGTACAGAAGCAAAATGTTAAAACTTGTTAAAATTGAACTCCAATTCTCCAAGTCCTCAAACATTTGTGGAATGAAGGTCTGTAAAACTTAGTTCCTGTTACTTAAAAACAGAAAGAAGACCGAAGCTGACAAAGTTACTCAGAGTGATCTCTGGACTGAAGTAACTCCCACAGGTTGGGAGCTCCAGCAGAGCTTGAGGGCAGAGATGGCCTGAAATGCCAGGGTCTGTGATTCTTCAAGTGCCTTTTTAATGCCAATACAGGTCAACAGCAAGTAATCAGCCTGGAGAGTCACTATTAACAGGTGTTAGTAATATTTCTATGGCCCTAATTGCTTCTGTTTTTACTACACAGAAGTGTGTAATACAGACAATACCAGAAACACAATATTCCTTGAGTATCAATGAATTGTTAACAACCTTGCAACTTCAGCTATAAAAGGGTTATAAATGAGGTAGAGATTGGCAGGAGAGATAGTCCAATCACCAACTCTTTTTTTTCTGGGACACCCTTCTCTCTCCTCTTTATGAAACACTCAGCCAACTAAGGTAATGTTAAAAACAAACAAATAAGAACAAAACCACCACTATCCTCCAGGAACCCAGAATAGCCAAAACAATCCTTAAAAAAGAACAAAACTGGAGGACTCACACTTTCTGATTTCAACACTTAGTACAAAGTTAGAATAATCAAGATAATGCAGTGTTGGCATAAGGATAGATAGACCAGTGGAGTAGAGTTAAGAGTCCGGAAATGAACCCATACATTTACGGTCATCTGATTTTCAAAAAGGTGCTGAGACTATTCAAATGAGGAAGAAACAATTTTTTCAACAAATGGTGCCGGGATGACTGGAGAGCCACATGCAAAAGAATGAAGTTCCTTAATTCACACTATCTAGTTGCCTTGCACGTGAGAGTTAGGGGTGCCCGCTCCACAGAGTCCAAAATCCACACCAAACGCTGTAGTCTGCCCTCTGTATTCCATATCCTTGGGTTTGACTGACTGTGGATCATGCAGTTCTGTAGTGAATATTTAGTGAAAAAATTCAAGTATAAGTGGAGACTTGCAGTTCAAGCCCGTGTTGTTTATGGGTTAACTGTATAAAGAAATGAACTAAAAATGAAATTTCCAGAATAGGCAAAGCTATATAGAGAGAAAGTAGATTACTGGTGGCTGAGGCAAGGCAGGAGGAGGTATGAGAGATGGGACATGACTGGCAATCCTCATAACAGCTCCATGAGTTTGAATACTTTTGTTCATTCTACAGATGAAAAGCAGAGGCAGAGACAACTTACTCACACAGTTAATAAGGAATTGTAGCAGGAATGAAATATCTCCAAGGGTTGTTGGAAAGATGTTTTCTCCATAGTAAGCACTCAACTTAGGGTAGCTACAAATATCTATATGTTCAACTTGAGTAGTAATTTTTGCCATGCCCTCCTCCAGGGGTCTTCCCAACCCAGGAATCCAACCCGCAGCTCTGAGGTCTCCTGCATCTGTAGATGGGTTCCTTACTGCTAGCACTACCTGGGAAGCCTAGAGTGGTGATTCTTGTATCACAAATACACCGTGCTTTAGACAAAGTCAGGAAAGTAGTCATATTGAGTCAAAGTTAAGTCATATTGAGACAAAATTCTACATCACACTTGGGCACACTTTGCTTTCCCTTTTGAGATGTGGCTATTTCTTACGTAACAAACTGTGTAACTCGGAGATGAATTTCAAAACTTACATGTGACAGGTGTGTTTTCAAATGAAATGGAATCTTGCATGTGAATTTTTATTATCTTGCTCAATTCCTCAAGGTTCCTGGATCAATCTTTCTGCCTAAATGAGTTTCAAAGGGAAAGAATAAAATATGATTCTAGAAGTGTCTTGACCTCTGGGTAAATCCCTTTTATAGTCTTTTCATATATAGGAGTGGGATTTATTCATAATGTTAGTAAAAGGGTGAGAAATTTCTTTACACCCTAAGAATGTTAAACCATAAATGTCTAATTCTAAGCTCTTGGAACCAACAAACTCAGAACTTGCATTCATTACTTCAGTAGAATACACTCACAGCTCAACCTTAAAGAGCTACAGAATCAGTGGAGGCATTGAGCTGGAGATTTGGTGAACAAACTCATAGAATATGAAATAATACCCCTTTGGAAAAACATCTGCACAGAATAATGACTTGGACTTTTTTTTTCCTTGACCAAAAAAAAAAAAAAAAAAAAAAAAATTCAGATGTTCTTAATTGTGCCTTTGGAGATTAAGGTAGAAAACCTTAATCTCCAACCTTGGATCCAACCCTTAAATCCAACTCTTGGATGGTCAGGCCAGGACTGGAGGGTGGTGTGGACGGAGGGTGGTGTGGATGAGACTTCTCTTCATTGGAGTATTTTATTTCCTGACATCTTAACTTTCTAGCTGTAGAGTGTGTCGTTTTGGGATGGACAAATGCTCTCTTCCAGGAAAGTCTCACTCCACTCTCAGGCCATCCCTCTCACCTGAGATGGGCAATACTAGTTTCCATTGTGTCATTTGCAACTAAATGGGTTTGGGCAAAGTTTGACATCTGAAAATTTCCAATCAGCAAACACAGGTGAAATGAACGCTGCAGGCTCGCTCCTGCTGCTTCAGTAGGAACATTGCTCCCTCTGCTGGCAACAGTTAGCTATCAGCAGGTCTCAAGCATGGTGCGGCAGAAACAATTTTGAGTCAGACCTGGGGTCAGGATCTCTCTCCTTGTAAAAGCTGTTTGATATTATTCAAGTTACTTAGCTTTTATGAGTCTTAATTTTTGCATCTTTAAAATATCAATGTTAAAGAAACTACTTTCCAAGACTGCTTTATGAGTAGATTGCCATATAAAAGGTCCTTAATAAATGAAAGATATTATCACAATATAAGGAGAAGACCAGCTTGTTCATCAAGCTTTTCAAAATTGTAACATATGATCTTCAATACTGTTGATTTTCTGGGTTTGAGAAAACATACATGTGTTATGTCAGCCTAGGAAGCTATTCTTAAAGAATGTAGAATAGTAACATGTTATTTGTAAAGTTCTTAAATATTGTCAGTGAGAAATGCTTAACTTAAATTATAGATACCAAACAGCTCTTTAATAAAATACAGATGCATTAGATAATAAAATATCCTTTAATAAAATACATATGCATTAGATAAAATATAAATTAATGGCTATTCCCCTAACATGATTATGCACATATATATTATATGTAAGATATATTCATATATCATATATGTATGATAGAGTGAGGGAATGTTATGATGGAGAAATGCTAGAAGCATTCCCACTAAGGTAAGGAACAAAGCAAAAATGTCCACTGTGTACCAACAACATACTGGATGCATTAGTCAGTATATTCATTCAAGGAAAAAATATAAACATTGAAAAAAAGGAAAATTCCATTTGCAAATGATATGATAATACATTTGGAAAACCCAAGAGAGTCAGTGATAACACTAATATGAACAAAAGACTTCAGTAAGCTAACAGGCTACAAAACTAACATAGACAAATTAATAGTGTGTGTGTTTATACTTGTAACCAATTAGAAGATAAAGGAAGATAAAATCACATTTACAATAACAGCATAAAAGATAAAAGTACTTGAAAAATAAAGCAAATGTTCAAAACCCATATGAGGAAAAATGTAAAACATCCCTGAAAGATAAAGTCCTTGATCTTGGATAAGATGACTTGATATCATAAAGATGTAACTTATCCCTAAATTAACACTACTTCCATAAAATTTCAACAAGTATTTTTCTTGAAATTAGATGAATTTATTTTATTTTTTAAATTAATTTATTTATTTTAGTTGGCGGCTAATTACTTTACAGTATTTTTAGTGGTTTTTGTCATACATTGACACGAATCAGCCATGAGTGTAACATGTGTTCCCCATCCTGAACCCTCCTCCCACCTCCCTCCCCATCCCATCCCTCAGGGTCATCCCTGTGCACCAGCCCTGAGCACCCTGTCTCATGCGTCAAACCTGGACTGGCGATCTGTTTCACATATGATAATATACATGTTTCAATGCTATTCTCTTAAATCATCCCACCCTCACCTTCTCCCACAGAGTCCAAACACAGTTCTATACATCTGTGTTTCTTTTGCTGTCTGGCATATAGGGTCATTGTTACCATCTTTCTAAATTCCATATATATGTGTTAGTATACTGTGTTGCTGTTTTTCTTTCTGACTTACTCCAGTCTGTATAATAGGCTCCAGTTTCATCCACCTCATTAGAACTAATTCAAATGTATTATTTTTAATAGCTGAGTAATACTCCACTGTGTATATGTACCACAGCTTTCTTATCCATTTGTCTGCTGATGGACATCTAGGTTGCTTCCATGTCCTGGCTATTGTACACAGTGCTGCGATGAACACTGGGGCACACGTGTCTCTTTCAGTTCTGGTTTCCTTGGTGTGCATGCCCAACAGTGGGTTTGCTGGGCCGTGTGGCAGTTTGCACGGAAAAGTGAACACACATGCATATGTGGGAAGCTGGGGGGTGGGGAAGAATCACTGAGGAGAGATAACCTTATTAAGGGCTTCCCAGGTGGCACAGTTGGTAAAGAATCCTCCTGCCAATGTGGGAGACACAGGAGCCTTGGCTTTGATCCCTGGGTCAGGAAGATCTCCTGGAGAAGGAAATGGCAACCCACTCCAGTATTCTTGTCTGGAAAATCCCATGGATAGTAGAGCCTAGGGGGCTACAGTTCATAGGGTTGCAAAAAGTTGAACACAACTGTGCATACACACAAACACAACCTTGTTAAGCACAAATACACTCTAAATCTTCTATAACTAAAACCGTGTGGCATGAACAGATGGGTAGACCTGGAGCATAACTGAAAGCTCAGAAACAGAACCAAGTTAACTTCTAATGAGTAAAGTGGCATCTCAAACCACGAGGTTAAAGACAGACTTGTTAAAAAATGGTGTTAGGACTACTGCACAGCTATTTGAAAAAAAATTTTCTTTGGATCTATAACATACTTCACATTTCAAGAAAATTTCCAAATGGAAAAATCAGCCAAAAATGTACTAGGAAAAAAAAAACCCAAGTTAATTTATTCATAGTCTTGCAGTGGAGAAAATCTTTTAAAATATGCTCATCATCCAGATGCAATAGTGGAAAATATCAACAAAGTTGACTATGTTACTAAAAATAAATTTTATGAAAAGTGACTATAAGCAAAATCAAAAGACAAGTGACAAACTGGGAAAAATGTAATTGCAACATATACTGTAGATAAAGAACTAATTTCCATATTTACAAAGCACTCAAACACCGAGAAAAGCAAAGATTTATAAGCACCAAAAAATACAAGCTCCTTTAAACATATGAACTTTATTTATGAGATGAGAAGTGCAAATCAAATCTACAATGAGAAAGTTCTTTCAACCTTGTTCTTTGCTTGAAAAAGTTCATAATAAATCATTTCAAAAAGCCACATGAAGATATCACTTCTTACTGACAGATTGGCAAGCATTCAAAAGCATGAAATCATACTTTTCAGTGATCAATTGAGTGAAACTTGGAACTGAGCTGGGTATTAGATGATATATTCATGTTTTTCCATAACGTCTTATAGAAAAAACTTATTGTATGAAAGCTAAATGTCTTGGATGTGATTATGGGGTTGTGGTTATGAAGGAGTGTATGTTTACGTGTCCTAAGGAAAAAATATTCTCGGGTATTTATGAGTAAGATATGAGGCCTGAAAATCTAGTTTCAAATATTTCAGCTCAGTGGAAGCAGTGTGTGCTTTTACTATAGACCAGTTCTGATTCAGGGACATTTGGCAATGATTGGAGATATTTCTGTGTCACTGCTAGGGAACGGGATGCTCTAGGAATCTAATGAGCAGAGAACAGGGATACTGGTAAACAGCATACAAAGTACAGGACACCCCCTAAACAACCCATAATGTCAATAGTGGCAATGTTTAGAAACCTGATATAGATAAAGCAAATGTGCCTAAAGTTAACAATTGGGTATTCTAGGTGATTGTATCATTATGCTATTCTTTCAAATTTCTGTATCAGTTCAGTTCAGTTGAGTTCAGTCGCTCAGTCGTGTCTGACTCTTTGTGACCCCATAGACTGCAGCACACCAGGCCTCCCTGTCCATCACCAACTCCCAGAGTTTACTCAAACTCATGTCCATTGGGTCAGTGATGCCATCCAATCATCTTGCCCTCTGTCATCCCCTTCTCCTCTCGCCTTCAATTTTCCCCAGAATCAGGGTTTTTTCAAATGAGTCAGCTCTTTGCACCAGGTGGCCAAAGTATTGGAGTTTCAGCTTCAACATCAGTCCCTGAAATGAACACTCAAGACTGATTTCCTTTAGGATGGACTGGGTGGATCTCCTTGCAACTCCAAGGGACTCTCAAGAGTCTTCTCCAACACCACAGTTCAAAAGCATCAATTCTTCGGTGCTCAGCTTTCTTTATAGTCCAACTCTCACATCTATGCATGACTACTGGAAAAACCATAGCTTTGACTAGATGAACCTTTTTGGCAAGTAATGTCTCTGCTTTTTAATAGGCTGTCTGGGTTGGTCATAACTTTTCTTCCAAGGAGCAAGCGTCTTTTAATTTCATGGCTGCAGTCACCATCTGCAGTGATTTTGGAGACCAAAAAATAAAGTCTGCCACTGTTTCCGCTGTTTCCCCATCTATTTACCATGCAGTGATGGGACGCGATGCCATAATCTTAGTTTTCTGAATGTTGAGCTTTAAGCCAACTTTTTCATTCTCCTCTTTCACTTTCATCAAGAGGCTCTTTAGTTCTTCTTCACTTTCTGCCATAAGGGTGGTGCATATCTGAGGTTATTGATATTTCTCCTGGCAAATAAGCAGGGTGACAATATATAGCCTTGACATACTCCTTTTCCTATTTGGAACCAGTCTGTTGTTCCATGTCCAGTTCTAACTGTTGTTTCCTGGTCTGCATACAGATTTCTCAGGAGGCAGGTCAGGTGGTATGGTATTCCCATCTCTAAGAATTTTCCACAGTTTGTTGTGGTCCACCAAAGGCTTTGGCATAGTCAATAAAGCAAAAGTAGATATTTTTTTCTGAAACTCGCTTGCTTTTTTGATGATCCAATGGATGTTGGCAATTTTATCTCTGGTTCCTCTGCCTTTCCTACATCCAGCTTGAACGTCTGGAAGTTCACGGTTCATGTACTGTTGACACCTGGCTTGGAGAATTTTGAATATTACTTTACTAGTGTGTGAGATGAGTGCAATTGTGTGGTAGTTTGAGCATTCTTTGGCATTGCCTTCTTCGGGGTTGGAATGAAAATTTCTGTATGTTTGAAAATTTTTAAGCAAAACATTTAGGGAAAAGGTAAATTGTGTAATAAAAGAAGTCTAGGAAAGAAAAAAAGAAGCTGAATTGCTAAACTGACATTGCTGTCAAAATCTTGGCTTTCTCTGCTCACTGAGGCCGAATAAAAAATATGAGACAGAGTTTGCAGGAAATAGAAAGATGGCTTTAATCCTCATTCAGGTGAGGGGAGAATACAACAATCTAGTGCCTCGAAGAACTGCGCCCCCACTGTGGAGAGTCTGAGGGGATCATATAAATGGGGCTCCAAGTCTGGGGCATCCTCTGTCACCCCGTTCTCCTCCTGCCTTCAGTCTTTCCCAGCATCAGGGTCTTTTCTAATGAATCGGCTCTTTGCATCAGGTAGCCAAAGTACTGGAGCTTCAGTTTTAGCATTAGTCCTTCCAACGGATATTCAGGATTGATTTCCTTTAGGATTTGACAAGTTTGATCACCTTGCAGTCCAAGGGACTCTCAAGGGAATTTTCCAACACCACAGTTCAAAAGTACCAGTGCTCAGCTTCTTTGGTGCTCAGCCTTTTTTATGGTCCAACTCTCACATCCATACATGACTACTGGGAAAACCATAGCTTCGACTATACAGACCTTTGTTGGCAAAGTAATTTCTCTGCTTTTTAGTATGTTGTTTATCTTTGTCATAGCTTTTCTTCCAAGGAGCAAGTGTCTTTTAAGTTGAGAAAATTATCAAGCATGGCTTTTATAAAACTTCTTTTATAATGTATGCATTTTCTCCTAGGTTTTCACTGATCATCAAGTAGATGATTTTGTCTTTTTAAAACTAAATCAAAACAAGCAAATTGGGAAACCAGCAGTGAATTTCTTCCTTACTGGGCTCAGAGACCCATAGCTAAAAAAATAGACTTTAGAAAACAGTTATTTAAAAGTTTTTTCCTTGCCAGGTTAATGTTTATGGTAACAGCATAATTGGTGTGGTTTGCAAACCTCTAGTTTTATCTTATTTTATCATCCATTCTGCCCAGATGTCAGGGACTAGGAAGGTGTTGGAAAGTGTGAAATGAGTCTACAAAAAAGGGGGTGGTTATTTTTAGTAGAGCTGACTATAAAAATGCTGAGCTCTAACCAGATCTGACTTGCACCCTTCATTTGTACTTTGACGTTCTTCGAGCTCATCTCAGTCTCTGCTGTTCTCACTGTTCCTTCTTTTCCCAGATTGTTTTATCATGAAAAGTAACAATAGAATGAGTTGATTTTTTGGTATCACTTCCCACTGTACTTTCCATTCCCAGTAAGTCTTGTTTCTCTACCTTCTCCACCTGTGAAGGCACGTGTCCAAGTCTTTGTAGGAAGGATGGAACATATGACAAGAATAAAGAAGTCAGAGCTGTTTTGAATTTCAAGGACTAAAAGAAAAAGAAAAAAAATCACAGAAGAAATGAAAGTTTTCGTAAGCCAGCTTTGAATGCAAAGATCCAGGTACTTGAGAAAAGGGTCGTCTGAATTCCAAAAGATTCACTTTAAATAAATCAAAAACATTGTTTATTAACTGAACTACCATAAAATAGGAAGGATATAAGATACAACTAAAGTTCAGCATTCCCTTTCAAAAGGCGATTGAGGTGTTTGCCACCTGGTGGAAATGTTGCAAGAAGGGGGACCTCTTCTAGGGCCGCAGAGTAACGCTGACCAAGCAAGAGACTTCACTGGGAAGGGGTGCCTGGGGGGAGAGCTGGAGGTCAAGGGAACCCAGAACTGCTCTGCCATGTGACTCGCTCTCTCAGGTTTTATGGTGATGGGGTTAGTTTCCGGGTTGTCTCTGGCCAATCATCCTGACTCAGGGTCTTCCCTAGTGGTGAGCACATTGCTCGGCCAGGGTGGATTCCAACAAGTAGGATTCTGGGAGGTTGGTAGGACATATGGACTGGCATCTCCTCTTTGCTTTTGATCATTCCTGAGTCCTTCTGATTGATAGTGGCTTAGTTCCATGTTCCTTACCAAGACCTCCTATCCTAAAACAACTCAGGCAAATGGTTACTATGGTGCTTGGCCAGGGTTGGCTGTTCCTGGCCGTGGGTCCCCTAACAGAAGAAAGAAAGTCAGAGAAGTCTAAGGGAAGTCGTAGGGGGGTGCCTCTGAGCACCCTTCTCCTACCCTCTGGAGAGTAGAAGCCCCCAGACACATTTGAGGGGCTTCATGGTAGAACATTTTATGGGAATGTTCTATGGGAGAAGGACGTCTTATAACATTCTATGGGACACACAAGGCAGCCACAGCAGAGTGGATAGGGGCATGCTGAGGGTATTTAGGCCAAGGGGGGCTGAGGAGAGGCTGGGTTACCTTACGGTGTCACACTCAGTCAGCAACCATTTTGTGTTCAGTGAGGGGTGTGGAGTTGGGAGTGGAGATGGGACACACTACAAGACTCAACCTTGGTATTCTCCAGTCATTTCCTGGTTAATTCAAACTCAGCCCTTTATTCCTCAAACTACCACACAATTACATTCATCTCACACGTTAGCAAAGTAATACTCAAAATCCTCCAAGCCAGGCTTCAACAGTACGTGAACAGAGAACTTCCAGATGTTCAAGCTGGATTTAGAAAAGGCAGAGGAACCAGAGATCAAATTGCCAACATCCATTAGATCATTGAAAAAGTGAGAGAGTTCCATAAAAGCATCTATTTCTGCTTTATTGACTATGCCAAAGCCCTTGACTGTGTGGATCACAACAAACTGTGGAATTCTTCAAGATATGGGAATGCCAGACCACCTTACCTGCCTCCTTAGAAATCTGTATGCAGATCAGGAAGCAACAGTTAGAACTGAACATGGAACAACAGACAGGTTCCAGATAGGAAAAGGAATATGTCAAGGCTGTATATTGTCACCCTGCTTATTTAACTTACATGCAGAAACATCATGAGAAACACTGAGCTGAATGAAGCACAAGCTGGAATCAAGATTGCCAGGAGAAATATCAATAACCTCAGATATGCAGATGACACCACCCTTATGGCAGAAAGTGAAGAAGAACTAAGGAGCCTCTTGATGAAAAGAAAGAGGAGAGTGAAGAAGTTGGCTTAAAACTCAATATTCAGAAAAGGAAGATTATGGCATCTGGTCCCATCACTTCATGGCAAATAGATGAGGACGTAATGGAAACAGTGACCAGCTTTATTTTTTGGGGCTCCAAAATCACTGTAGATGGTGACTTCAGCCATGAAATTAAAGGATGCTTGCTGCTTGGAAGACAAGTTATGACTAACCTAGACAGCATATTAAAAAGCAGGGACATTACTTTGCCAACAAAAGTCCATTTAGTCAAAGAGATGGTTTTTCTAGTAGTCATGCATGGATGTGAGAGTTGAACTATAAAGAAAGCTGAGTGCCAAAGAATTGATGCTTTTGAACTGTGGTATTGGAGAAGACTTTTGAAAGTCCCTTGGACTGCAAGGAGATCCAAACAGTCCATCCTAAAGGAAATCAGTCCTGAATATTCATTGGAAGGACTGATGTTGAAGCTGAAACTCCAATACTTTGGCCACATGATGGCGAAGAACTGACTCGTTGGAAAAGACCCTGATGCTGGGAAAGATTGAAGGCAGGAGGAGAAGGGGACGATGGTTGAATGGTTGGATGGCATCACTGACCCAATGGACATGAATTTGAGTAAACTCTGGGAGTTGGTGATGGACAGGGAGGCCTGGCGTGCCGCAGTCTGTGGGGTCGCAAAGAGTCGGACATGACTGAGTGATTGAACCGAACTGAAGACTGAGTTATAAACTAGAAGCAACTGAGAAAAGGTTTCTATAAACAACAACAAAACTAGATCTTGAACTGATCAAACATTAAGCAACACTGGAAATTCCTCTTTATAGATTGTATATATATGTTTTTGTAATCTCTGAGTTAAAGCACTCCTTTCATTTGAATCCACCCACACACCTTCTCAGATGCTAATGACTCGATCTGATAAATGTACAATTCATTCTAAACCCATTCCATATATTTATCTTTAAGTTCCAAAACTTTCCTTTCAGTGTAGACTGTAATCACAGTAATAACTTATTATACAAAGAATTATTTTAACGGTATAAAAATGGTATAAAACAAAAACCAAAGATTATTCATGTAACAATATTTAAAACTGATTGGGGTGATACAATAAGTAAAAATGAATGATACTTTTGGGTGAAGTATATTTTCAAGTGTTTATTCAAAAAATATTTCTTCTTTACTATTTTTCTCTTACAGCTTTTAAGAAAACAAGAATAATTCTTCATATATTAGCATTAATATTAAGCATCCCATATATCTTATGGGTTTGTACATTGTATTTCAATACAATATTATCTACTAAAATATGTTGAATTATTTTTATTTTACATTCTGGGTAGGATTAAAATAAATAATATAAAAATAACTTAACAATTCTATGAAATATCTACTATATTCCAGGTTTTGGGAACACAAAAATAAATAAATGGTCCCTGCCATTAAGAGGCTCACAATCTAATGGGGGAGATACACAAATCAAACAGAAAATTTAATGTAGTATGACAGCTTTGAG
The DNA here is from genome assembly GCF_029407905.1 of Bubalus kerabau. Lineage (NCBI taxonomy): Eukaryota > Metazoa > Chordata > Mammalia > Artiodactyla > Bovidae > Bubalus > Bubalus kerabau. Next base: position 69,678,934 of record NC_073634.1, read on the forward strand.
AATGGTATGTACAAAGAACTACGCAACCTTAAAAGGGTCACTTAATGCAGAATGGTAGAAGGTAGGAATGGTTTCCAGGTTAGGATGATACACTGTACAAAAGAATTTACGAAGAAAATTACTGGTGAGTGAAAAGAAGAACATTCCTATAGTGGGGATTACTGAATAATCCTAGAGACTGGACTGCCTGATCTTCAAGGTCCCTTCCAACCCCAAGAAGACACTAGGAGATAACCCTGGCATGCTGCAGTCCATGGTGTCGCAGAGTTGGACACGACTGAGTGACTGAACTGAACAGAACTGAACTGAACCAGTCATCACCTACTTGATTCAACAAAGGGAATCTGTATAGAGCGGGACATATTCCTCATATTTTTCGACTTGTTAAATATTGAGTTCCTGGACTCTTACTTTTCATGCAATAGAGCATAATTTAAGAAGAAAATCCCATACTAACTAAAATGTTTTGTAGTCAAGTTACGTATGGTGCTGATCACAGTTTCAGACTGAACAATCTCGTAGCGCGAGTCATATATCATCTACTTTTAAGTAAAAGAGAGCAAAAGTTAAAGGTTCCTATAAAGCTATGAACTCTAACAAATTCAAGTATATAGGTTTCTTGTAAATAATATTTTCCTTTCTTTTAAATGTGGAAAAACGAAAAGGAGTTGGTCCTTTTTCTTGGTTATCTACAAGGAGTACACTAGATGGTGCTATAAGATGTCAGAAAGAAGGTAAGTTTTACCAAGAAAAACAGTGTGGAGTTTCTGATGGCACTTTCCATACATTTCAGCCCCTGAGAGTAATCTGAGGTTTGTAGGCAAGTAATGGGGAACTTAATCTCACAAATGAGTCTGGTTGGACTCATTTAAAATTAAACCACATGTTTAACACAAAATGTTTTCAGTGTTTGACAATTCAATCTGATTCCACTGAAATGGAAAATTTTAAGTTATTAAAATACACATTTATTATACATTTAAACATATTGCTATTAATTTCATTTAGGGATTTTTCCCATGAGCCTATGTCTACTAATTAATAAATCTCTAAGTCAGTTCCTTCATATGGTTTCTTGAATTTTCAAATTATCATTAAGCAGAGAACACTCTGCTCTAATAAAACTCTCTAATCATTAAAATGTTGAAGTACTCCAACAGACCAACACAAATACATGAAATAATACATTTTGAAATCACCCTATCAGTATAGTATTTTTATATAAATAACATTTCATGATTTTTCCACATTACAGTAAAACCAGAAACATTTAGGTAAAACATTATTTTACCTAAAGTGCAAAATAAAAACAAAGTTTTATTTTTTATATTTTCTATTTAGTTTTCTTTTAAATGTTAAGTAGTAAAAAGGCAAACAAAAAAATGGATGGTTAGAGACATACTTTTTATAATCTAAGAGTCATTTTAGTTTTAAACTCTCAAAGTTAGGCGAGTTTTCTGCTTATCTTTCCAGTTCTGCTTCTAGAATTTCCCCCCACGTGTCTGCATCCATTGGGTACATAATTTTTTCTGGTAGACTGATAGGAGAACATATGTTGCTGTATCTGCCACTTAGCCATTCATGTTTCACTTTACTCTTCTGGTAATTCCTCAGTAGTATGACCTGAAAGAAGTAAACCACCATTGTTAATGGCAACCCACTCCAGGATTCTTTTTTTTTTTTTATTATCAGATTCTTGCCTGGAGAATTCCATGGAGAGAGGAGCCTGGCGGGCTACAGTCCATGGCAAAGAGCGACTAACACTATTTACTACCACTACCACCACCACTGTTAAAGAAGGTAGTCAGTGATTGGTGAGTGAGTTTGTTTGAAGCTAGAGAAGCTGATTGAAAGGCTGAAAAGATTAAGTATTAACACTGATACACATGTCTATTAAATGCGTGTGTGAGTGCGCACATACAGAACAGTGTGAGTAACACAGTTTGCTGGGGATTTTGGATATGTGGAGTAAAATGTAGCCATTGTGGTTTATGAGGTAAATGCTCCCCAAATTCAGAAGGATAGATGGGAGATATCCTTTTTGCAGGAAAAGTGTATAATTGGACTTTAACTCCCAAAGCCAACCCATTCTCCCAAAGCCAACCCACTCTGTATGTCATTCTGTATATGAAATCCTCTCTCCTTCAAGCCAGAAGGTAGAGTGTGGCTCAAACAGACCACCGTTATTGTCAAGAGGACTTCATATTGCAAAGGTTAAACTTACCCTCCAGGGATAACCACTCTCTAGATCGTCATCTATCTCTCTTTGACATACAGCTCTTACAGTCAGGCAGTGAGGTTTCCATAAGGAGTCGCTGTGTCTTATTGCATGATTCCAGCTCCTGCATGTCACTGAAGCCCTGCACAAGCTCCGGATGTCTAGCTGACTGAAAATTTTAAAAGTAACTTCTGGAGGCAGCAGTTCAACAAAATTATTTGGACACTCTTTTTTTTCCCTTTCAGCAGCCACAGAGTTCCATTCTATGTCAGAAACTCTTGAAGCATGGTTTCCCTTGGAGTTTTTCTTCATAGCTTGGTATTTTAGTGAATTATCCTCATATATAACCTGAAAGGCAAAGGTTAAAAATATTCACTGCCTTAAGATCAGACTGTAGACCCCGCTTTGAGTCAGATACTTTCGTGGTTAGATTTAACGAACTTTAACTTTCTTGACTTGAGCTCTTCGGTCTGTCAAATGGAGCCAGTGATGCTTCTCTGGTGAGTCTTCTTACAAGGATGAACAGAGATGATGAGTGAAGAATCTAGCCCTACATCTGAACTGCACGCAGGAGAAACCCAACACATGCTACTCCTTTTCTTCTTTCTAGATATTTTTGGTAAATGGGTTTGTTTCTAAACATTTGTTTTTCTACTCCCAAAGAAAATTATCTGAAAAAGAGATGTGATTCTTCACATTCAATCTATAATTTCTTTTTAGTAGTAGAAATAACTATTGTGAGAACACATTCTATTCCAAGTATTGATTGAAAAAACTTTTGAAAATGTATATGTTTCAATTCTACTCAACACACTGAATACTAGTCTGTGGGAACAAATGCCTTGTCTTTAGGTTTTTCACTTACAACTTATGACTTAAAGACAAACCTGATGAACTTTTAGTAGTTTATATAAGAATTGTTTATCTACTTGCACTTAATGGGTAGGTGCTCACATATGACACAAAAGCTGTCTGAAATGGATAAGAGGTTGAGGTCTGGGCTATACTGACAAAATCTCTAATATTCAATCAGTTATAAGAGTTGTGTTTTAGAAATAGCTTCTTGAGGCTATTCCACATGTATAGTTAATTATGAACTAAGATAACTAGTCATTAAGCCATCAAACAACAGTGACTAACAACTATAAACAATATTTATAACAACTAGGTAAAGCGCATGACTAAAGATTGAAAGTCCACTTTGAGCTAATCTACCTAAGGTGCGTGGTATAGGCTCCTGATATTAGTTGAAAGCATGGAGGTATTTTGGCATATAAAGACAGTTCATATTTACTTAAAATCAGTTTATTCCAGTTTGTACTTTCTTTTATAGTGAGGGGTGTTGGTGCAGGAGGGGTTTCAGATACAGCTAATACTTCATTTATTTTAGCTAATGAAAAATTCCCCTTTCTAGATGTGCTACTCACCTATATATTTCTAAACCTGCCAAGACCACAGATGCTCCCGTTCATTTGGTTATGGATCCAAGTTGGCTACAGTGGTCAGAATTTTAATGTCTGAGTTCAACAGAAGATTTCCTCTTGAGAGTTTGGGGAAGTAAGAAAGCAAACTGCAAAAAATAAGTTCATAAGTCAAGTTTTTGCCCTTCCACCCTCTAGCCCTCATCAATATAAACTAAAGCCAAACTACTCTATTCTTGAAAAGAATCTCATACTAGGAGAAAGTTACTGTGCATTTAAACGCACATTTGTTATTTCTCCTAAGATCTCACTGGAGATAAAATACGTCCTCCCGTTACAATTATTTCACATGAGGCAGATGAAAGAATTTGAATTTAACAGATGGGGGTGCCTAAACCCCACTATTTTTCTTCTTCTAAGTCCCATTTTGCCTGGATGTTTAGAAACCTATCCTCTTCTTTCTAAACCAAACTTTGCTAAATTACCTCTCTAATTAGGTGACAGGTCACCCCTCTTTCAGGTGTCACACGGCGGAAGGAATCGTAAAGCACGGCAGACGCCCGGCTCTCGGGGAGCCTCCACCCCAGGCAGACACTGCAGGCCGGAAGGAATGACCCCACGTCTCATCTGAACCACCCTCCTGGCATGCCCGGAGCCGACAGCAGCTGTCGGAGTCCAAATACCTGGGCATTGACAGGTAAACAGTAACAACTGTCAGCACCGACTGTCACCGCAGCTCCGGTCGGCCGAGCAGAGGCTGTGCGAGCGCCAGGGCCGCGCCCCGGATCACGCCTGCCAGACCTCAGCGTAAAGGGAAGACCCGCCTCCTACCTACTGGGCAGCTGCTACCTCTCGATCCGCGATTTAAATCGTCCAGAATTCGAATCCTTCCCTCTAGTCCCTGTCTTCCCACCCACTCTAGCCCCGCCTTGCTGACTCAGATTTCGCACAGGCGCAGAGAGGGGAGCGCATTGCCTCCTGGGATTGGTAGTTTTCTCCGGGCGCCTGAGATCGTCAGTGGAGGAGAAGGGAAGGCGTCATGGACTACAAGGACCGGCGTCCTCCGAGCCGGGTGGGCGGTTGAGAAGGGCTGGGGTTGGGGGGTTGGGTAACCGGGGCTTTTAAAAAACAGATTGGAGGCGGTGTGAAAAGGGATTCCCTGAGTACGTCACTGGCCGGAGTGGAAGGGCGGGGTTCGGTCCCCCTCGGTGGGGCCCCATCTCCGCGCAGCCGGGGCATACTGAGGGCAGTCTTTGCATTACCTCCCCCAGTGTTTCTTGGGGCCTCTCTGGGCCCCGCGCCTGTCGTTGGAAGGCGGAAACGGTTGCAGGGTCTCGCATCTTGCGAAGGGGTCTGTTTAATCCTCGCCGCCATGTCCGGGGGCTTCGAGCTGCAGCCGCAGGACGGCGGCCCCCGGGTGGCCCTGGCGCCCGGGGAGACGGTCATCGGCCGCGGGCCGCTTCTGGGAGTAAGTGTGGCGGGGGTTCGACGGCCCCGGAGAACCGCGAGGTCCTGGCGGGCTCCTGAGGCCCTACTCTGGGTCCTGCCCAGGTTCCCCACCGCTCCGGCCAGGCCTTTCTGGATTTTAGAAGCTTGAAGGCAGCACGTTTTTCAGTCAACTTGAACTAACTCGCAGACGTTTCCTTCTGCCTTTAAAAAGCACTGACCTGGATTATCGTCATTAGTGTTTTACCCCGGAGAAGGCAATGGCACCCCACTCCGGTACTCCTGCCTGGAGAATCCCGTGGACGGAGGAGCCTGGAAGGCTGCGGTCGATGAGGTCGCTGAGGGTCGGACAAGACTGAGCGACTTTACTTTCACTTTTCACTTTCAAGCATTGGAGAAGGAAATGACAACCCACTCCAGTGTTCTTGCCTGGAGAATCCCAGGGACGGGGGAGCCTGGTGGGCTGTCGTCTATGGGGTCACACAGAGTCGGACACGACTGAAGTGACTTAGCAGCAGCAGTGTTTTACCCGGAGGTCGGCAAACTGTGGCCCTGGCTCCAAATCCAGCCTGCAATTGTTGGGACCCACATACTAAGAATGCTTCTCAGATTTTAAAATGTAAAGAAAAAAACCCATATTAGCCTTTCAGGGAGAAGATTTTCTCTAAGGGTTGGGAATATTGCCTGTTGCCTTGATAAGCCACGATATTTATGGTAGTTTCTGGCCCTTAACAGAAAAAGTCTGCCAACCTCTGATCTTAGTTTTTCTAGAATAATTTCTTTTAAGCTTTGGTCCATCTGGTGGTACTGCTTGGGCTTTACTTTTATTGTAAAAATCTTTTTTAGTAACGTCAGTGACTCACCTTTATATAGTGTGTAGAATTCCAGGCATTGATCTAAAGACTACCTGTACCAGCTTCTTTAAACCTTTCCATACTTTCTGAGTTAGGTGCTCTTATCATCATTGTTCAAATGAGAAAATTGAGCGAGTTATTTAAAGGACACACACAACAAGATTTTGGGTAACAGCGCAACTGGGTTATGTATTCTTTCTCTGGGGTGTTTAGGAGTTAGAAAACTTGCCTGTAACATTCTGGAAATTTGTAGATCTCTCACTAAATACATATATATTATTTTCTCTACATTCGACGTGTCTTGTTTACTGGCCACTGTGTGCTGCGCGTCTGCAGACCGGCACACAGAGATAAAATGGGTACTTGCCCTTCAGTTTTCTCTTGGGCTGTCTGAACAAAGCTGTGTCAGTGAGCCTATACCAGGGAGTAAGGAGTCTGGTCACTTAGCCTGATTAACCACCAGTGTCTAAATGGAACCATTGGTATTAGGCTTAGGACCCCTCTCAGAGCAGAAAAAGGAAAGGTGGTTCAAGGTGGTGATGGGGAAATTAGTTTTAGAGGAGTGTGAGTGTATGTATATGTAGTGGGATTATTGAGAAACTTCAAGTTTACTTGCTGGTTTTTTTTTTTTACTTAAATGTGTATTATTTTTCTCCATAGTCTATTATATACATAATAGTATATTATGTATATAGTAATAGTATAGTATACTATACTATTACAATTGTAATTGACAGTAATAGTATTTTCTCCATAGTCTATTATATACAAACCTTTGGAGGAACTGCTTGGGAGGTTTTCTCCCTCTCCTTCCAGTCTTCCTTCCTTTCTTCCTCCCATCTGTCCTTTCCTCTCCTCCCTCCTCTTCTATTCCTCATTCTCTCTCCCTCCCTACTTGTCTCTCTCATTTCATCTCAATTAGAAATAGAGTATCTGCTTCATCTAGAAATCTTATGTCTGGTTACTAATGAGTTTTAATTTACTTAACAAATCGTGTAACTAAGGTAGAGTACTATGGATTGGGTTAAATGATGGGTGAATTTTAGGCCTCTGTTTTATAAACTTGGCACCAGGTCACAGATCCTTCATTATTTGTAGCTTGCTGTTTGCTAATAGGTTTGCTAATGTGAGACAAGCTTATTTGGTTTCTGTTTTTTAAAATGGTAAGGAATAGGAAGTCAGTTATCTGGTCAGGATTAAGCTTTTCCTTTTTAAATAGTCATTCGATGATGAGATTCTGTTGCCAAGTTTGATGGGTATTAGAAGTGAATGATACTAGATGTGTTGAAGGAAAACTTTGAAGAACAAATCACCTTGTGGTTTTCAAGATTTTGGAGCTGACAGGTGTTTCTTCTCTGTAGTGGTTTAAAACTCCACATGAGGGCTGCAGTTTCAAACAACAATTCCAGTGAAGGTTTTTTTTTTTTTTCTTCATGGTGTGTGAGAGAGCACATAGTTCTAAGTCAGAAAACTCAGGGAGTTTAATTCATATCTATCATAAGTGATTAATAATAGGATGATTTTTTTTACTCTCTTAATTAGTCATGTCTTTTGGAAACAAATTTCACAAACCTTCATGGTCACAACCTTTACGTTTATAATTCCAATGTGTTAAACATTCTTTGTGGTAAAATAATTTGGCAGTGGGAATGTCTTCATGTTTTTACAGTGGAGGGAAAGCTTAGAACTCTTGTAGATAATAGAACACAGTGAAATTTCAATTTCTCGTGCCCTTTGCTTTAGTGTGAATCCTCAGGGAACCCAAGGTCTTTGTTTACTGAGTTGTAATTCTGGTTCCTGATCACCAAACAAAAGGTTTTGCAGCAGGATGAATCTCCAGGGAATTATCCTGGCTGAAAACAGCCAATTCCAAAGGTCACATATTGTATGATTTCACTTACATGATGTTATTGAAATAACAAAATTATAAAAATGGGGACTAACGTAGTAGTTGCCAGGGCTTACTGAAGAGGTGAGGGGAGCAAGAAGCGAATCAGGTGTGCCTGTAAAACAGCAATGAGGAATTTGTTTTGTATCTTCACTGTGTCAATATCAATATCTGGTTGTGCTGCTGTACTGTAGGTTTGCAGGATGTTACTGCCAGGGGAAATGGTAAGCAGTACAAGAGATCTTTTTGTAATAATATCTTATCACCATGAACCTACAACTATCTTAAATTAAAAATTAGTTAAAGATTTTACAGCATCTCAGCAGAATACCATTAGACCAAATTATTTGCTTTGTGGTTTTCCTTTAATTAAATCTGATTATACTCTTAATGAAAAGTACTCTTTCTGGTTTCATATTTTCCTTATTTGATAGCAGGGATTATAGGGCACATTCCTTAATGATCTGTTTTCTTTTAAGGAAATAGGACAGCACCAGGTATCTAGTGAGATTTCCTGAAGGCAGATGTAATTGAATCTATTGCTCTGATTAAGAAGGGAAGGGGCGCCCAGTGAGGTGTGGGATAATCCTGGGCTCTAGTGCAGACACCTCACCAGGCATCAGTTGACTACTGTTGTAAGTGTTCCACAAAGTTTATATTAATACAAAGTAACCACTCCCAAGCCTGGCAACTCAGCAGTGTTCCTTTGTGTGTGTGCAACTCTGTGTGACCCTATTGACTGTAGCCCGCCAGGGTCCTCTGTACGTGGGATTCTCCAAGCAAAAATACTGGAGTGGGTTGTCATGCCCTCCTCCAGGGGATCTTCCTGACCCAGGGATTGAACCCCAGTCTCTTACGTCTCCTGCAATGACAGGTGGTTTCTTTACCCCTAGTGCCATCTGGGCAGCCCCTGCACTGTTCTTCCTTGTTGCCAAACCTCACCCGCTGTCTTGGAATGCTAGTTCTACTTGGTCCAACCAGATTTGTCCCTGGGGATGTGCCAAGCACTTCTAGCTGCAGGGGGTTTTTGCCCTTCCCTCAGTTATTGAGCCTAGTATAATTCCTGGCACATAATAGGCCTTCAACACATGATTTCTTTCTTTTCTATTTCTCAAACCCACTCTTCCAAACCTCATAAAGAGCCTACTCGTAACTTAGGTATAAAAAGGACAGCGTAGAGTTTTGAAGTGGATATAAATATAGTAAAGAGGCAGTGCTGCCAACCGCTAAAGCTTAAGGAGCAACAGTCATGATGGATTGTTTACATTTTTCCTCTTTTGTTGACTAATTAGCAAACTCAGAAAATAGTTCATGAATATTTACTCTAGTTAGATGGGAAGAATGAAGAGAAGTAAGTCCTTGCTTTCAGGAAACTTACAGTTAGTGGGTACGAGAGATACAGAAGCAAATAACTAGAAAGGGGAGCTGGACAGACACTTCCAGTGAGTGAAGTGGAAGACAGTAAGGAAAATGACATGGAGACAATGACAGTCGACAGCAGCATCATGAATGGCACTGCTTTGGGGTTGGGGAGGCCACAAGGGGAGGGATCTGTAATGTAGCTTGTCTACTTGTCCCCATTCCTGGTAATGGAGTAACTGTTGGTACCTGGTAACAGAGTCATTGTTTTTCTCAAAGGTACTAAGAAATCTAGATTTTTAGATATAACCTCTGATTAAAAAAATTAATTTATTTAAATCGGAGGCTAATTATTTTACAATATTTTGGTGGTTTTTGCCATACATCAACATGAATCAGCCACAGGTGTATGTGTGTCCCCCATCTTGAACCCCCCTCCTACCTCCCTCCACATTGCACCTCTGCTGCTGCTGCCAAGTTGCTTCAGTCATGTCCAACTCTGTGCGACCCCATAGACAGCAGCCCACCAGGCTCCCCCGTCCCTGGGATTCTCCAGGCAGGAACACTGGAGTGGGTTCCCATCCCTCTGGGTTGTCTTAAAGCACCAACTTTGAGTGCCCTGCTTCATGCATTGAACTTGCACTAGAACCTCTGATTTTTAAAAGGTCACATTAAAAGTTTTTTCAGTACCTTGAGCCAAACAGAAGAATCCTACACCTACAGAAAGGTGTAGGAAGGAACCCACAATTTAGATGAGGTCCGAGAAGGCTTTGTGAAATCAGTGACGTATTGAGCTGACTTTGAAGTGATAGAACAGCTAGAGTTTTGGTAGGTGGAGAGTGAGTGGTAGGAAGGGAAGGGCCCTTCAGGCTAAATGAACGTGTGACTTAAGGCTCTGAGTTTGGAGAGTGTATGGCATATTGGATAATTGGATAAGAGCGAATAGACTTGTGGGATGATCACATTACAGCAGTGATTCTGTTTAACTTTTACAAACATTTAACAGTATGTACTAGTTTTCTTTCTTTTAAAAAATAGTCTCTATTAAGTTCACAGCAGAACTGAGCAGAAAATACAATTCTCATATACCCTCTGCCCCCACGCATGTACCATCTTCCCCTCTGTCAGCATCCCCTACCACGGTGGTGCATTTGGTGAACCTGTTTTGGCATGTCATTATCACCCAAAGCCCAGTTTACACTAGAGTTCACTCTTGGTGTACATTCCATGGATTTTGACTAATATGTAATGACACGTATCTGCCATTGTAGTATTAGAGAATACTGCCCTAAAAATTCTTAATGTTCTGTCTGTCCATCTTTCCTTCCTTCCCCAACCCCTAGCAACTACTGGACTTTAACAATCTGCACAGTTTTCCTTTTTAGCAGAGTATAATATAGTTGGAATCACACAATGTGTATGTAGACTTTTTTTCAGATTGGCTTCTTTTCATGTATTTTCATGGTTTTTGAATGATGAGTAATATGTTCCACAGTCTGGATGTTTCAGAGTTTATCCACTTGCCCACCAAAGGATATCTAGGTTACTCCCACATTTTGGCAGTTATGATTAAAGCTCTTATAAACATCCGTCTGCAGGTTTTTGTGCGAACACAAGTTTTCAGTTCTTTTGGTTAAATAATAATTAGGAGCACAATTGCTGGGTAGTATGGTGAGAATATGTTTAGTGTTGTAAGAAACTGCCAACTGCCTTCCAAAGTGGCTGCACCATTTTTCATTCCCACCATCAACAGATGAGAGTTGCTATTGTTCCTCATCCTTGTCAGCATTTGGTGTTGTCAGTGGTTTGGATTTTGGCCATTCTAATAAGTGTGTAGTGAATTGCTTTTCATATGTGTTTATTTCTAAGTCAGTGTCTTTAAATTATCATCCCCTATGTACTATTGGATGTGAATACGCTGCCTTCTCACTTGCATCCAGACCTCTGTCCAAACACTTTTCTCTGGTTATTTGATTCTGTAGATAGTTTCTGGGTATCTGTATTTTTTAAAGCTCTGAAGATGATCTGTTGAGAAACCAGATTTGAAAACTGCTTCTAGACACACTAAGTAGAATGCTTTGCACAGAATAGTCTTTAACAGATGTTTTATCAAAGTCCCAAGTGGAAATTTAGACCCTGTTTTATCTTACTAAGCTGTATTTATGTTTTTATTCACTATGTTGCCTCTATCGTAATATATTAAAGACGAGGATGATGTTCTCAAATTCGTATAGCAGTCACTGTGTAAGCAGAATTACAAGCCAAACAGGTTGAGTGAGTTGACATTTCAATGGCAGCAAGTCAGCACAATTCCATTATATTGGCTAACAATTTGGCAGTCTTGAATTAGGAGCTCAGAAAGTATTGGATTTTACTTTTAAAAATCTAAATGATCCATATTTCATTAGTATTGTGGATTACACAGGTGTTTGTGAGGTAGCCTGATAAACTAACTTTAATTTACACCATTAGTCATAGGAGAAAGTATGTTGACAGGTTTCAAAGGCCACATGCAATATAGTAATGACCTTTTTAAAGAGAGATCATTCATAAACTGGAGTCTGCCTCTGACTAAAATCAAGTCCATTTTCTCAAACTTGTCCTTTCTTAGTATCTGAAGTTGGACTCTGATGCAGCAAGTACAATGATATTAAACATCTTCTATCAACTAGCTTTTGCTCTGTTGAGAAATAAGGTCCATTTATCATCTAATATATGGCAGGCTTGGTGTGGATGTGTGAGCTCTGGAGTGTGTGTTGGACCTGATACTGGGAAGCACTCTAGATAAGAAGAGTTTATGGTGTGTCGACTGGTTTATAGTAACCAGTCTGTCTTCAGTTTGGCTCTTAATTTTACATTTTACTTACTTGCTACACAATTTAAATTTGGGGAAACAATTTTATGCCAATTATGCCTAACTAGATCCCATGCTTCTTTAGGTTTATGTATTTTCTCATAATACAGGCTCAAATCTCATAGCAGATGATTTCCTGTATTTTTCTACCATATAGTTTGAATTTGTCTGTTGTTGATAGAACAAACCAGATAATCTTATGTGAAAGTACTGGAAATTATAAAGCATTGTACAAGAAAATTTTTACTATCTCAGTCCTTGGTTTGCTATGTAGTTTATTCTGAAAAAAAAACTAATTTTGCCCCTTCTCTGTTCTTCCATTAATAGGAACCAGGCTAAATGGTAACATTGACTTCATGAGATATAATATTCCTGTCTATGATATTCAGAAATTTCTCTAGGAAACTTAGATTAAGGCTACATAATCTTAGATTAGTTGTTAACATTTTGCCACATTTACTTTCTCTTTCTCTGTTGCAAATTAGTGAGTTAGCAACAGAGAAGCTGTAAGTATCTTTTTTTTTTTTTTTTTTTTAAAGAAAACCTTTTTATTTTGTATGGAGGTATAGCTGACTAACAGTGTTGTAATAATTTCAGGTGAACAGGGAGGGATAGCCGTAGGTATACATGTATATATTTTCCCCCAAACTCTCATCCAGGCTGCCACATACCATTGATCAGGCTTCCATATGCTAAACAGTAGGTCCTTGTTGATTATCCACTTGAAATATAGCAGTGTGTACATGTCCATCCCAAACTCCCTAACTGTTCCTTCCCCGATCCTTCCCTCTAGCAACTGTAAGTTCATCCTCTAAGTTTGTGAGTCTTTTTCTGTTTTGTGAGTTCAGTTGTATCATTTCTTTTTAGATTCCACATATAAGGGATGTCATACGATATTTCTCCTTCTCTGACTTACTTCACTCAGTATAACACTGTCTATCCATGTTGCTGCAAATGGCAATTTTCCACTCTTTTTAATGGCTGACTAATATTCCATTGCATATATGTACCACATTTTCTTTATCCATTCTCCTGTTAATGGACATTTAAGTTACTTCCAGGTCCTGGCTATTGTAAACAGTGCTGCAGTGAACACTGGGGTGCGTGTATCCTTTCCGATCATGTTTTTCTCTGGATATATTCCCAGGAGTGGGATTGCAGAGTCTGAGGGTAGCTCTATTTTTATTTTTTAAAGGATCTTCCATAGTGTTCTCCATAGTAAGCCTTTAGTACCTTTTGAAGGATGTTACGTCTTTCAACCTACTCCCAGTAGCCTCTAACCAGTGTACTACTTTGAGTCCTTACATTTCTTGGCTTTTCTTTAACCTCTTTCCACTTGCAGACCAACATCATTGTCAATGCACTGCCTACTAAACTCTATGCACTTTATTGTCTACTGTGAATAGACAACTGGAAATTCACATAACTCGTCTCATTAGACTTGGGTGTGCTCTTAGAATAAACAGGACCATATCAAAGTCTGAAGGCATCTTGAAACTTTATTTAGGGCTTGAGTTTTCCCAGAATGTCTACTTGCTTAATAAATAGCCATTTGTCTTATTTCTAGATGTTTAACATATTCTAGTTTAGACAGTTAAGCTGATGTTAAATCATCTAAAAATGATGTTTTACATAATGATAATGAGGGAAGCAGTACAGCACTAAGAGTGAAGGTGTCTTTAAATCACAAATCCTGGCCCCTGTCCACTGCTTATTGGCTCTGTAACCTCTCTGCCGTTCCATTTCTCACCTGTAAAATAAAGATGGTAGTATCTTCCACAGGTTTTGTGATGGGAAAAAATATATGTGATAAATATAGAACAATGCTGTGGTCTTGATAAATAATTGCCATTACAGTTTGTATGTTAATAAAATGTGGATATTTACTCTGCACAAAAAGCAGTGATTGCTGTTACATAAAGCAGGTCATCAGATCTTTAGGATCAGTTTATGACCTTACTCCTTTAAGCCCCTTACCACTCCCATCCTGAAATTAAAATAAGCTTTAAACATCATTTGTTAAACCTTTAAGCTCTCTATTGAAAAAGCATAAATTACTGTTTTGTATTACCAGCTCAATGGACATGAGTTTGAGTAAACTCCCGGAGTTGGTGATGGACAGGGAGGCCTGGCATGCTGCAGTCCATGGTGTCGCAAAGAGTCGGACACGACTGAGTGACTGAACTGATTGTTTTGTAACTTACTCATTATTTCGAGGTGTGGCATAAGAGGGACAGTTGTAGCTGAATGCCTGAATGATGTTAATTTCAGAGACTCTTTAAAGCACATTTGTGGGTACTATAGAAATACACAGCTTGCATTGAAATCACACTGTTGAAGAAACATGTGTCCACTAGAGGTCATTAAACCTTTATATCATTGCTTTCTGCAAAAACATGGCTTGAAAATGAAAGAAACCCAAGTTGGACTATTACATGAACTATAATTATATGTCATGGTTTTATATTTGACAGTTTGTTACTCTGTTGGTTAGAAGATCAATTTGTATAATTGAAGTTAACAATAAGATATTATGCCCCAAGTTATATATAGAAACTTCTTACTCCTCGCCTCAGAATAATTTGCAGTTCTTGAAACTATTTCTGAATGATTACATGTAGGTGTAGAGTAATAATACATGACTTTTTCTCACGTATTTATTTTTGTTAATTATGGAATTGGAATACTTAGTAACTGTGTGAAGAGTGACCTACATAAGCAACTAAAATTCTCTGGACTTTCAATTTCCAGCATGTAAAATGTGAATAACATTTATGACAGCATTATGGTGTAGCTCAACATTTAAGTGAAAGTTCTATGCAAGTGATAAAATCTGTGTGAATGGTGAAGTGGCTTATCAGATGACTGCTGTTTTGGGCCCACTAAGACACATTATGGGAAGAATATAGGAGCCTCCAAATTTCTATCCTCTCTTTTTTGATTGGCTAACAGTTTATATTTAATTTTCAGAAATAGCCTTTGTAGCTAATAATGGGTGTATTTTAAATAGGCTTCCCAGGTGGCTCAGTGCTAAAAAACCCTCCTGCCAATGCAGCAGCTGTAGGAGATGCCAGTTTGATCCCTGGGTCCAGAAGATCCCCTGGAGGAGGAAATGGCAACCCACTCCAGTATTCTTGCTGGGATAATCCCATGGGCAGAGGAACCTGGTAGGCTACAGTTCATGGGATTGCAAAGAGTCAGACAGAACTGAGTGAACAAACACGCACCTGTAAGATATTTTATTTTAGAAAATGTCCTAAAAGTTAACTGTAGCTTTGTGGAAAAGTCACATATATGGAATTTATTTCACTGTGATGCTGGATGTTACTATTTTTGTATAGTCACAGCCATAAGTCAAGTTGGCCTTAGGAAGCATCACTATGAACAAAGCTAGTGGAGATGATAGAATTCCAGCAGAACTAGTTCAAATCCTAAAAGATGATGCTGTGAAAGTGTTGCACTCAATATGCCAGCAAATTTGGAAAACTCAGCAGTGGCCACAGGACTGGAAAAGGTCAGTTTTCATTCCAATCCCAAAGAAAGGCAATGCCAAAGAATGCTCAAACTACCGCACAATCGCACTCATCTCACACGCTAGCAAAGTAATGCTCAAAATTCTCCAAGCCAGGCTTCAACAATATGTGAACCATGAACTACCAGATATTCAAGCTGGATTTAGAAAAGTCAGAGGAACCAGAGATCCAATTGCCAACATCTGTTGGATCATTGAAAAAGCAAAAGAGTTCCAGAAAAACATCTGCTGCTGCTTTATTGACTGTGTCAAAGCCTTTGACTGTGTGGATCACAATAAACTGGAAAATTCTGAAAGAGATGGGAATACTAGACCACCTGACCTGCCTCGTGAGAAATCTGTATGCAGGTCAGGAAGCAACAGTTAGAACTGGACATGGAACAACAGACTGGTTTCAGATTGGGAAAGGAATACCCCAAGACTTTATATTGTCACCCTGCTTATTTAACTTACATGCAGAGTACATCATGAGAAATGCTGGGCTGAATGAAACACAAGCTGGAATCAAGATTGCCAGGAGAAATATCAATAACCTCAGATATGCAGATGACACCACCCTTATGGCAGAAAGTGAAGAAGAACTAAAGAGCCTCTTGAAAGTGAAAGAGAAGAGAAAAAGTTGGCTGAAAGCTCAACATTCAGAAAACGAAGACCATGGCATCCGGTCCCATCACTTCATGGCAAATAGATGGGGAAACAATGGAAACAGTGACTTTATTTTTGGGGGCTCCAAAATCACTGCAGATGGTGACCACAGCCATGAAATTAAAAGACGCTTGCTCCTTGGAAGAAAAGTTATGACCAACCTAGACAGCATATTAAAAAGCAGAGACATTACTTTGCCAACAAAGGTCCATCTAGTTAAGGCTATGGTTTTTCCAGTAGTCATGTATGAATGTGAGTGTTGGACTATAAAGCTGAGTGCTGAAGAATTGATGCTTTTGAACTGTTGTGTTAGAGGACTCTTGAGAGTCCCTTGGACTGCAAGGAGATCCAACCAGTCCATCCTAAAGGAAATTAGTCCTGAATATTCATTGGAAGGACTGATGCTGAAGCTGAAACTCCAGTACTTTGGCCATGTGATGCAAAGAACTGACTCATTTGAAGACCCTGATGCTGGGAAAGACCGAAGGCAGGAGGAGAAGGGAATGACAGAAGATGAGATGGTTGGATGGCATCACCAACCTAATGGCCAAGACCTTGAGTATTCTCGGGAGTTGGTGATGGACAGGAAAGCCTGACATGCTGCCGTCCATGAGGTCGCAAAGAGTTGGATGCAACTGAACTGAACAGCCATAAGTGTGGAATTGCTCTTTGGTTAAAAAAATGAGTACTGATTCCTGAAAATTTTGTATTTTTGCAAGTTTTTGCAGAACTAATGGGATTGAACTGAACTGAGTGGATTTAATTGAATTTAGGCCTTGCTGCAGTCTGTTTTTACTGATAATTTTCATCCTGATGTGGATAAGGTTAGAGATGAAGTGATAAATACTAAGGTAATGAAGAGATAGGCCAAATAATTATGCTATTAAGTAAAGTTGATGATTGAAACATTTTCATTACATAAAACTACAAATCATGAAGATAATCTTCTTAACTGTTGAGTTAATAGCCATGTAGGGAAGGCTTGCTTGGAAATTTTAACACTTAAAGTGCAAGCAAGTTTTAAACTTTGGTGTGCAGAAGTGCACACCAAATGTAAAAGTGCACACCTTTTACATTTACCAGACTGCTGCTTGTTAAGACCTTTTTTCATTATAACACACGGTATATTTTCTGTATTTGAAATGTTTCCTGATACATATTGTATAGATTTTTTTTTCTCATCTTATGAATTTTATTGATAATCCCTGCTAAAGATATATCTTGAAATGATCGTGAAAGGTTTTGGGATCTATTAGGTTCCAAGCTTGAGTCTCTGCTTCACTATTTATTTTTCTGTGACTCTGAAAATCTCTGAGTTGTTTTCGATATGTATTCAGCAAGGAGAGTCGTTTCAATGTACAGTCATCAAATGAGTAATAGATTTCATATCTAGTCTACTAATTTCAGAAACATTGCTGTGGGGTTTTTTGTTGTTGTTGTTGTTGTTGTTGTTGTTTTAAGGAAGGTGGCTGTGTTTGAAATGTTAATTTTTTTTCCCCCTGTAGATAACAGATAAGAGAGTGTCCAGAAGACATGCCATTCTTGAAGTGGTGGGTGGTAAGCTTCGAATCAAACCGGTAAATATGTCATTAATGATTTATTTTAACTTTTTCTCTCTCACCTTTTTCCAGCTCCTGATTGGAGCGGCTTATTCTTAAAGTTATGAAAATAGGGAATTAATGTTAGAGTGTGTTTCCCTTATTGCCAGAATATAACTGGGAGATAAAGATCTAAACTATTTAAGCTCCTTTTTTTCCCATGGGGCAGTGCTACATTTAAGTAGTTAGAATTTTAATGAAAGGTGACTACCAGTTCATGTATGCATTATGATTTTGTTCATGAGTGGATATTACAAAGAAGATTCTATAAGAAAGCACCTATGGTGTAATGGTTAGTTTTTGGGGGATGGGGCAGCAACCAAAGTCACTTAAGTGTTTTAGGCTTGTTTTAATGGATTTCTAGACCTAGAATATTTTCCAAATTGGCTTAAAAAAGATGCTTAGTTGGAGTTGTCCATACTTAGATGAAAAGTATTCAGATATATTCTGAACTTCTATGACTATTTAAAAGAGTATTGATGATGTAAAATAAATAAAGGTGATTTTATTAATGGAAAATTTCTTCTTTGAGTTAAACATGGTCCATTATAAAGTGGGTCAAATTTCTGTGTGGGAGTTTAATCAATGCTTAATCAAAGAAGACACCTTTTAGAAAACATTCTTCACCTTACTTGGTCTTTAGTTAGATTGTGCTTATATAAGTAAACAGTTGTTTTTTGAGCACCAAATTGTGGTAGATACAAAATTAGACCTTGTACCTCAAACCATACATAAAAATCAATTCCAGCTAGATTAAATGTGAAAGTCAAAATTATAAAACTATTAGAAAATATAAGAAAAAACCTTTATGACCTTAGAGTAGGGAAATATTTTTAAATAAGATATAAAAAGCAGAAACTGTAAAAGAAAGATTGGAAAGAAAAAGCCAATTACATGAAAATTAAGAACTTTTGCTGATCAAAATATAATGAAAATGAAAAATGCCACAGGGAGAAGATATTTAAAACACATAAAATTGACAAAGGAATGATATCCAAAATTTATAGTAAATGCTTTGAATCAATAATAAAAAGATAATCCAGTAGAAAAATGGGCTGATGACTTGAGTTTCACCTTACAGAAATGAAAATCTGATGGTTAGTAACATGAAAAGCAGGCATACAGTCTTCTTATTAGCTGGGGAAATAAATGAAACCACAATGAGATACCATTGTACACAAAAGAGATTGGCAAAAATGCAAAGACTAACAATTTCAAGTGTTGGTGAGGAGGTAGAACAAGTGGAATAGTGATGAACTGTGGGTGGGAGCTCAAATGGTGCAGCCACTTTGAAAAATAGCTTGGTGTTATTTCTAAAAGTTAAAGGCTTGTATTCCCTCCAAGCCAGACGTCACACACACACAGGATATATACAAGAGCCGGAAGAGCAAAATTGTATGATAGCAAAACACCAGAAGTGACAGAAATTTCCACCAACAGTAAAATCAATAAATATAATGTGATATATTCATTTAATTAAATACAGTACAACAGTGAAGATATTGTGAAAGCTGAGAAAATATAGATTAAAATCTGGAACAAAGTATTGAATGATGAAAGCATGCTTTGGAAGAATATATATATATTATGGCTCCTGCAAAATTAACAATATATTCTGTGGTCAGACATAGGTGGTGAATAGGGACCAGAACGTACAATAGTCAGGGTAGCTATGTCTGAGGGAACTGAGAAGAGAGTGAATGGGAAAGACAGGGAGCGTCAAAGGAATGGTAATATTCTTCTTAAACTGGGTGGTGCGTCTATACATACTATCTTACATTAGTTACCTCTCTGAAAAATTATTATGGAATATTTATAACATGAACAAAGTTATGAATACTACAGCAGTTATTTCTGTAATGCCAGACTACCAGACATTGGAAGACACAAGAAAAGTTTTTTTAAGGAAATGTGCAGTTTTAGTACTAGAATTTGATTCCTCTTTTAGAAAAATATTTAATTGGGTTTGTGCTTTATTCCCAAAATTATTAAATTCACATTATATTAGTTGAAGGAAAACTGACTCTTGGATTTAGTGATATATGTCTAGTTTCTTTGCTTTATGTAATGCTTGATTTCTTATTTATATTAATATAGTGTCAATAAAATAACTATCCCCTGGAAATAGATTAATTTATTTAATCGGCCTCTTACTGTTGCTGTACCTTCAAGGTGTGATGTAGAGAAATTTAGAGGAATTCTAATGCAGACTTTGGTAATGAAATTTAAGATCAGTAGTAATGAGTGCAAGATGGACAGATAACTTCTAGTCTTTATCATAATGCTAAATATTACTTATTCTCTGTTCCTAGTCAATTACAAATTATTTGATCTACTAAAACAGATTATATATGCATATAATAAAATGTTGAGAGAAGTTTTAGTTTAAAATCTTTGTAAAATTGCATAAGTAAATATAGCAAATATTTTTTTTATGATCCCTTCCATAAGCTATATATTTCACAGTTATCTTTATGTAATTAAATATTGTAATGTTATGTTTAAGTAATTAAATATTTTTTTGCTTTCCCTCAAATTAAATAAAACAGTAGCTTTGCCAGTGATACATGAATGCAATTAGGGCAAGAGCTAATTTAGACTTTTAGATTGGATGAATCTGTCTCTTTTTTCCCCTTCTAATATTTCCCTTTAGAAAAGGCTGTAACACTTAGTAGTTCTAGGAAATAGTGCATGAGGAGATAATATTAACTCATGAGGAGATGATGTTAGCTTTTTTGTGTGTCATTTAATCTACAGTCTGGTATCAGCAGGGAGAAAATGCATTATGAAGGCAAAATGACAATGTTCTCTATAAATGACTGTATCACCAGTGGTTAGTTATATCTTCCGGGTGAATTCATAGCTATCAGTGCTTTTATTTCGTTTTAATAAAAACTTACTTCTTGGTTCTTGGATGACTGAAGGAATAATTCTATAACTTTAAATTGCAAAAGATATTTATTTTTTGCCATTTCATATTGGTTCTCAAAATATATAGCTTTAAGTGATTGTATTTTTTCTATTGCACAGTGAAATTTCTGAGTTGTGATTGTTTTCGTCCCATGAAATTATGAGTGTACTTGTAAAATAGCTATAAGATACTATAGTAGCTTTTCCACAACTCATTTTGTTTAAAAAACAAACAACTTTCTAAATTAAAAAAACAATCACACAATATTGAAGAGCTCTTTTTTTTGTGACACATTAATCTTTCTTTAGTATTTAATGATAACTCCAAGAGCAAGCTATAGGAAATTGATTTGTATTTTAGTTCCATTCTTTCAGGGATAATGCATCCTTTGTACCACTTTGAAGAATACAGCATATTCATTTAAGTTCATGTTTATAATCACATGGATCTGTGAAAAGGCACATACCTCATGTATACCTCTCATACAGGTAGCTTGTATCTGTTATTTACTGTGGGTTTGGGTTTGCCAGTATTTTCCTTGCCCTTTTCTGCTAGCCTCATTGAAGGAATCAGAGCCTTCAATCTTTTTTTGGTCTCAGAGTTTGAATATTAAAAAGAATCTTTAAATACATTTAAGTCTGGTTTGGGGGAAGAATTGGAAAGGTTTTTAGTTATTGATTATATTTTTAAAATATAAGTCTAATTCAGTCTCCTTTTCTTTTTTGTTATTAAACACTTTTTAAACAGGCCACACATGCACATAACATACATGCTTTTTTTAAAAAGTCAGTTTAGTGTATATTTAAGATAGTTGTCAATTTTTGCCGTATTTATAAATATATTGATATTAAAGTATTTATAGTGTTCTATTAATTTTTAAAAGTTTCGTTTTATGAGTACTTATGTCATTGTTTTCATTCCAAATATTCTATATATATTCTCCATTTTTATTAATATCACTAGATTTTTGTCTACTTTATTACTTATAAAAAACTATCTTTTGGATTTCTTGTATACATGGTTTTTTAGTTGGAGTGTACATAGTTTGACATAGTTTTTTTTCTTTTAGCTTACTGAATGAGTAATATTTATTTAGATGTAAATTATAGGATCAAACATCAGATCTCTTGAGATGTCACTTATGTGCTTAGTTTTGGGATCTCCTGGTATGGACATTTTTAGGAAAAGAGAAAGGCAATGATGGACCACACAGATTGGCCCACTTTCTTTGTGGATGGATTTGCTAAATGCTTAGTATTTAACCACCTACATATTAAGTGCTTTCAGCTGAGGAAAAAATACTCAAGTTGACTTTTGTTTGACTTTGGGTTTTTTATGTCTTTTTAAAGAAATAGAATCACTTTCCTTTCTTAAATATTTAACCTTTTCTTCTGTTAGAATTTTATGCTTTTGTATTTAGCATCTTAGCTTTTGTAAACTTAGGGCTGTATCTTATTTAATATTGTTTACAGATTCATCTGAATCTTTCAAATGCTCATGAATAAGAACATCATCTTATCTTAACCTATGAGAAGGAAACCTCAGTTAGAGTTCAGGCAGAAACTCTGTATATTCTTGTTTTGACTGTTGTCCTTACCACTACCCAGCATTCCTCACTGGTGACCATGACATAGCAAGAAAGGGGAGGCTTCACTTAAAAGGCTGAGGAATAACAGGGAACATTTCTAAGTCCAGCAACGTGCAAAAGCACTCAAAAGCTCTAACCATATACCAGAGTGCCACATTGAGAGAGAAATTAGGGGTGGCTGATAACATAATGAAAGGTTAAGTTTAAATTATAACTTAGAAAATATCAAACATTCACAGCTCTTTTTAGGAATATAATGTTGCATAAATTACACTGCATCTCTGTTCTTATGCCATCTTGTTTGTAAAATTTTATATTATTATAGTTTGTAAAATGACTCTGACCCAGTGAAATAAAGTGTAAGTTGCTCAGTTGTGTCTGACTCTTTGCGACCCCATGGAATTCTCCAGGCCAGAATACTGGAGTGGGTAGCTGTTCCTTTCTCCAGGGGTATCTTCCCAACCCAGGGATCAAATCCAGGTCTCCCGCATTGCAGGTGGATTCTTTACAAGCTGAGTCACAAGAGAAGCCCAGTGAAATAATTACCTACCAAATTTAAGGGCTTTCCCTAGTAGCACAAAGGAGAAGGGAATGGCAACCCACTCCAGTACGCTTGCCTGGAAAATCCCATGGACGGAGGAGCCTGGTAGGCTACAGTCCATGAGGTCGCTAAGAGCCGGACATGACTGTGCGACTTCACATTCACTTTTCACTTTCATGCATTGGAGAAGGAAATGGCAACCCACTCGAGTATTCTTGTCTGGAGAGTCCCAGGGATGGAGGAGACTGATGGACTGCCATCTATAGGGTTGCACAGAGTTGAACACGACTCAAGTCACTTAGCAGCAGCAGCAGCTAGTAGCTCAGACAGTAAAGCATCTCCCTGCAATGCAGGAGACCTGGGTTCGATCCCTGGGTCAGGAAGATGCCTTGGAGAAGGAAATGGCAACCCACTCCAGTATTCTTGGCCTGGAGAATTCCATGGACAGAGGAGCCTGGTGGGCTACAGTCATGGGGTTGCAAAGAGTCAGACACGACTGAGCAACTGACACACATACACCAAATTTATATATCCTCTATTTTTAATTTCTAATTCTATCCTTTCCTCCAAATTTTATTTTACTGCTTTTTTATCTTTTTCAACACAGACAGGAAGTAGAAATGTTTTCCCTTGCAGATACACCTGGGAAGGACTTAAGGCTAGATCCTCATGAAATTCAGTTGCTGAAACTAGATAAATTATATTCCTTGCAGCTTCCAGAGTTTTGTTTTTGTTTTTTTTTTTTTAGAATTGAGCTTATAGGTAGCAGTGCTTATTTTCCTGGTAGATTTTACTTTAATACTCTCAATTCTGTAGTAGGTCTGCTCCCCACCCTACCTCCCCGTCTACTCCCCTACCCCTTACCCCCCACACTAACCACAGGCCTGGATTAAATGTACTGTTTAGATGGTTTAGCTTGTAAAATGTAATCATTTTCTTTCTCAATTTAGCTAAATACTTTCTGATTCCTCTACCCAAATACTATGATTCTGTGCTTAATTTAAAAGTATATTATGGTATTTGATCAGATGAAGTCATATGAAGTTACAGCTAATGTTCAGTTCAGTTCAGTCACTCAGTCGTGTCCGACTCTTTGCGACCCCATGAACTGCAGCACGCCAGGCCTCCCTGTCCATCACCAACTCCCAGAGTTCACTCAGACTCACATCCATCGAGTCGGTGATGCCATCCAGCCATCTCATCCTCTGTCGTCCCCTTCTCCTCCTGCCCCCAATCCCTCCCAGCATCAGAGTCTTTTCCAATGAGTCAACTCTTTGTGTGAGGTGGCCAAAGTATTGGAGTTTCAGCTTTAGCATCATTCCTTCCAAAGAAATCCCAGGGCTCATCTCCTTCAGAATGGACTGGTTGGATCTTCTTGTAGTCCAAGGGACTCTCAAGAGTCTTCTCCAACACCACAGTTCAAAAGCATCAATTTTTTAGCACTCAGCTTTCTTCACAGTCCAACTTTCACATCCATACATGACCACTGGAAAAACCAGAGCCTTGACTAGATGGGCCTTTGTTTCCAAAGTAATGTCTCTGCTTTTGAATATGCTATCGAGGTTGGTCATAACTTTGCTTCCAAGGAGTAAGCATCTTTTAATTTCATGGCTGCAATCACCATCTGCAGTGATTCTGGAGCCCAAAAAAATAAAGTCTGACACTGTTTCCACTGTTTCCCCATCTATTTCCCATGAAGTGATGGGACCAGATGTCATGATCTTTGTTTTCTGAATGTTGCGCTTTAAGCCAACTTTTTCACTCTCCTCTTTCACTTTCATCAAGAGGCTTTTCAGTTGCTCTTCACTTTCTGCCATAAAGGTGGTGTCATCTGCATATTTGAGGTTATTGATATTTCTCCTGGCAATCTTGATTCCAGCTTATGCTTCTTCCAGCCCAGCATTTCTCATGATGTACTCTGCATAGAAGTTAAATAAGCAGGGTGACAATATACAGCCTTGCCGTACTCCTTTTCCTATTTGGAACCAGTCTGTTGTTCCATGTCCAGTTCTAACTGATGCTTCCTGACCTGCATATAAGTTTCTCAAGAGGAGGTCAGGTGGTCTGGTATTCCCATCTCTTGAAGAATTTTCCACAGTTTATTGTGATCCACACAGTCAAAGGCTTTGGCATAGTCAATAAAGCAGAAAGAGATGTGTTTTTCTGGAACTCTCTTGCTTTTTCCATGATCCAGTAGATGTTGGCAATTTGATTTCTTGTTCCTCTGCCTTTTCTAAAACCAGCTTGAACATCAGGAAGTTCACGGTTCACGTATTGCTGAAGCCTGGCTTGGAGAATTTTGAGCATTACTAGTGTGTGAGATGAGTGCAATTGTGCGGTAGTTTGAGCATTCTTTGGCATTGCCTTTCTTTGGGATTGGAATGAAAACTGACCTTTTCCAGTCCTGTGGCCACTGCTGAGTTTTCCAAATTTGCTGGCATATTGAGTGCAACACTTTCACAGCATCATCTTTCAGGATTTGAAATAGCTCAACTGGAATTCCATCACCTTCACTAGCTTTGTTCGTAGTGATGCTTTCTAAGGCCCACTTGACTTCACATTCCAGGATGTCTGGCTGTAGGTGAGTGATCACACCATCGTGATTATCTGGGTCGTGAAGATCTTTTTTGTACAGTTCTTCTGTGTATTCTTGCCACCTCTTCGTAATATCTTCCTGCTTCTGTTGGGTCCCTACCATTTCTGTCCTTTATCGAGCCCATCTTTGCATGAAATGTTCCCTTGGTATCTCTAATTTTCTTGAAGAGATCTCTAGTCTTTCCCATTCTGTTGTTTTCCTCTATTTCTTTGCATTGATCGCTGAGGAAAGCTTTCTTATCTCTCCTTGTTATTCTTTGGAATTCTGTATTCAGATGCTTATATCTTTCCTTTTCTCCTTTGCTTTTTGCTTCTCTTCTCTTCACAGTTATTTGTAAGGCCTCCCCAGACAGCCATTTTGCTTTTTTGCATTTCTTTTCCATGGGGATGGTCTTGATCTCTGTCTCCTGTACAATGTCATGAACCTCCGTCCATAGTTCATCAGGCACTCTATCAGATCTAGTCCCTTAAATCTGTTTCTCACTTCCACTGCAAAACCATAAGGAATTTGATTTAGGTCATACCTGAATGGTCTAGTGGCTTTCCCTACTTTCTTCGATTTCAGTCTGAATTTGGCAATAAGGAGTTCATGATCTGAGCCACAGTCAGCTCCCAGTCTTATGTTTGCTGACTATATAGAGCTTCTTGTGATTTTTGTGGGATTTTGAGAGCTAGTAAGCTCATGTGCTGAGCTGTTGGCTACCAGGAGCTTTTTAGAGGATGAAAGTGGATTCTGTTTAAAATTTAGTTTACCTAATTGTATAGATTATAATTTCTTAAAATCATAGAATATGGTATCTCGTAGAAAATGGAATTAACACATTTTAGGGTGAATCTGTTTAAGTGACTCAACAGGTAGCATTTTTAGTAAGTACTTTGGATTTCCAGCCTCACTTCTTATAGTAAACTATTTGGAACCATTCCTGAGATTATTCATTTAATGACTGACAGTTGAAATACCATTGATTCTTCCTGCTACTAGAGACTCCTGTAGTCATTTTAATCATAGACTGTAAGAACTGTGGTAGATAATTATCTTCGCCCAGGGACCTTAGAGTCTAGTGATGATTTGTCAGATGATTGTAGGTAATCTTTGACTGATAGAAACTGGTTCCAATAGTTCAAGCAGAAAGAATAGTTCACTTCCAACTGTGGTAGATAATTATCTTCACCCAGGGACCTTAGAGTCTAGTGATGATTTGTCAGATGATTGTAGGTAATCTTTGACTGATAGAAACTGGTTCCAATAGTTCAAGCAGAAAGGTGGTTGGGACAAGACATTACTGAGGCTGTAGTAAACAATAGAGCATTTTTGAGTAGGTCTTAATGATTGGACCAAAGATTGTATGTATAAGGTGAAGATTTTGGTGAATGTGGGAGTTGGGGTTGGAAACCACTGTAGGTTTATGAAGATCCCTTCATTTCTATGCTCTTTTATATTGGAGAAGCATCAGAGGCCTTATGTAGAAAAATGTAAAAAGTAACCTGGGAAGCAGTAGGTGCTAGAAGACTGGGAGACTTGATGTGATGTTAGCACAAGTGAGAAATACACGCAGTGGGTAAGAGTTTGAACTAGGGCTATGACTGCAAATGGTAAGAGAAATGGACCTGGTATACTTCAGAGGAAAAGGATCTGGGACTTGACATTTGAATGGAACGAAAAAAGGTTATAGATGTTCAATAAAAGTTTGTGGATATTTTGCTGTGGCTTAATATAGAAACTAAATCAAAATATCTTGTATTTACCCTTTAAATACCCTATTTTTTTCCATAGAAATAGACATTTTAAAAAAATAAAAACAAATGAAAAATATAATGCAAAGTAATATACCAAAGTTAATAACAGTATTTGCTTCATGTTTATAATAATATTCTAAACTTACTTATATTTTACTTAGTTTGTATTCCATAAATGATTAAGATTTTCTAAAAAAGAAAGTAACTATTTAATAAAAATTTTAAAATGAATTTCCCAACAGAAAGAAGATTTTTGAAGGGTAAAAAGAAAAAAAAAATACTAATGCATTTTTAAAATTTCAAAAAAGAAGCCTATTATAAGCTTCCTTAATTTTTCTGTAATTAATATTTTTTACAGTAGTAACAGAATGTTTTACCTTTTGAATTTATACTCAGTTCAAGTCTGTTCAAACTCAAGGTGAATAAGACATATCTTAACACCTACAAATAATTTAAATGGTTGGGGTCAGAAAAGGTTTTGATGTATTAATGAAAATATACTTCTGTCTCAAGATACATTAATGAATTATAAATAGAAAAATTGTGAGTGTTCAGCATATGTCAGTCTCAAGGTGATATTTATGTTGCTATGCTGGAGAGATGGTTGATGTCTCCAGAAAAAAATGTCATTTAAACTGATAAAGTAGACAGATGGGTGGTAGGGGGAGTTGCTCTATATAAAATTCTTTAAAAAATAAACCTGAAAATCTGCATTGATGTGGATTGCTTTGTTATATGCTAAAGCTTATTTATGTAAAAGACCCAATGGTATGGATGACAAGACGGCTATCTGGAAGTGGCTACTTTCAGTTTGATTCTAGTTAGAACTTTTAAGGTGCCTTTGAATAGGTCTTAGTTATGGAGGCAGCTCTCGTTGTCTTTGCTAACACGAGGTAATTAGTGAAAACATAATTCAAAATAATGGCTATTGTAATAGTTTTGACAGTGAGATATATTTACTTCTTGCAATTTGAATATGGATGATGATCTTCAGAGGGGAGTTTCATTGAAATAAAATAAGATTCTTCTGTGAGGATTTTTTTTTTTTTAAAAGGTATGTTGTTTGCTTGAGAAATTTGGTTAGAATTTTCCTTCCCATAGATTCTCATTTTTTAAACATAGTAATTATTAGGGGAAAATGAACAGAAAAGAATTTTCAAGGAATTAGTGAATTTTGGATAGAAATTGGGGGTCTCAGTTTCCATACTGATTCCATACTGATAATTATTTATCATGTTTCTCTTTCCAGTATCTAGTCATCTCTCAAGCACAGTATCTTTTAAGCAGTTAATTAATACCTTTGCTTTTTTCTTTGATTCCTAGAGAAATCAGAAATATAATACAACTATTTTTTTGTATGGTTAGATTATAATTATATCGTACCTTGAAGTGCCAAATTTATTAGACTTTTAAGTGTAAATTTATACTTAAAATTGTTTTGACACTAAAATTTTGAATCAGTTCATATTTAGTTGTATTTTTATCATGATTTTGAGTTATAGCATCACTGTATTCTGTTTTTTAAATTTGTTAGCTACACAGAAATCCATGTTATTATCAGTCTTCTGAGAAGAGCCAGCTCTTACCATTGAAGACAAATATCTGGCGCTGGTTGAATCCTGGAGATCGCTTTTCTTTATTAGTTGACAAATACATTTTCTGTGTCTTGTCTACACATTCTGAAATGGAAATGGAGTGTACTTTAAGGTAAGATTGCCTGATAAAGTGTGATTAAAGTAATGATATTTGTAATCTAATTCCTCAGTCATGCACAAAAGCTTCAGTTGAAACCGCTCTAGAATTTAAATATAGTGGCGATGTAGGTCTTTCATGATGTGTGTGTGTGAGTGTGCTTCTAGAAAATATATGGTTTTGGAAACTTAGGCCTCAGTAGTGATTGCTTCTATATATTGCATCTTTTACAAACATTGTGTTTAGAATGCTTTTCCCATCAAATAATAATCAGGATAATTAATATGAAACTGACTATATTTTCTTAATCTTTTCTTTTTTTAACTTTTAAAATTTTCTTAAGGTATTAACCTCTGGTTTAGATTATATTTCAGAGAAGGCAATGGCACCCCACTCCATTACTTTTGCCTGGAAAATCCCATGGATGGAGGAGCCTGCAGTCCATGGGGTTGCTAGAGTCGGACACGACTGAGCGACTTCACTTTCAGTTTTCACTTTCATGCATTGGAGAAGGCAATGGCAACCCACCCCAGTGTTCCTGCCTGGAGAATCCCAGGGACGGGGAGCCTGGTGGGCTGCTATATATGGTGTCACACAGAGTCAGACATGACTGAAGTGACTTAGCAGCAGCAGCAGCAGTAGATTATATTTGTGTAATTCCTCTTTCTTATAAGAATAACAGAAAATATAAAATAGGGAAACTAGTGAAATGAGGTATTACAATAAATAGCTGATGTAAAGTTATAATTAATGCAGTGAGTTTTATTGAGGCAGTCATTAGCAGATTATTTGTCTTTGTTTAGCTTTTAAATGATAGAAACTGGATCTATAGAAGTAGATGGACAGAATTATATAGAGTATGTTCTTTGATTGCACTGGTATTAAATTAAAAATCAATAAAAATACAATATCTAGGAAGATCTTTAAGTGTTTTGAAATTAAGTAGCACATACTAAGTAGCCCATGGGTTCAAAAGAAATCTCAAGGGCAATTAGAAAACATTTTGAACAAAATAATACTGAAAGCATAACAGAAACATTATGACAGTAGGCATTTGAGGAAATTTTATATTGAATGCTTTTATTAGGAAAGAAGTGAAGTGAAGTCGCTCAGTCGTGTTCGACTCGTAGTGATCCCATGGACTGTAGCCTACCAGGCTCTTCCTTCCATGGGATTTTCCAGGGAAGAGTACTGGAGTGGGTTGCCATTTCCTTCTCCAGGGGATCTTCCCGACCCAGGGATTGAACCTGGGTCTCCTGCATTGTAGGCAAACACTTTACCATCTGAGCCACCGGGGAAGCCAACCCAGTAGGCTTGGCTCAGAGGTTAAAGCGTCTGCCTGCAATGCGGGAGACCTGGGTTCGAACCCTGGGTCAGGAAGATCCCCTGGAGAAGGAAATGGCAACCCACTCCAGTATTCTTGCCTGGAGAATCCCATGGACAGAGGAACCTGGTGGGCTATAGTCCACGGGGTTGCAAAGAATTGGACATGACTGAGTGACCTAACTGTAACTGTAAAGAAATAACACATTAGGAGAGAAGAAAGCTATAAAATGAATGCTATATGCTTCTACTTTTAGAAGATAATCAGGAGTAAATTAATTCCAAAAAAGAAATAATAAGAAAAATAAGACTAGAAATCAGTGAAATAGAACATAGACAAATAACAAAGAAAATCAACAAAGCTTAAAGTTAGTTCTTTGAAAAGACTAATAAAATTGATAAGACCTTAGTAAGGCTTACTAAGGAAAAAAAAAGCTGAAAACAAATTGAAAACAAATTATCAATACCAGAAATGGAACAGGGGCTATCACTACTTTTCGTGCAGACCTTGAAAGAATAATGAAGAAATTATTATATAAAATTCTGTGGGAGTAAAATTGATGGCCTAAATGAATACATAACATTTCTCGAAAAATACAATTTACAAAAACTGACACAGGAAGAAATAGAAAATCTGATGAATCCTATATTCATCAAAGAAATTGAGTTCCTCATTTAAGAATTTCCCACAAGGAACTTCACCAGTGAATTCTTTTAACTTACAAAGAATAAATAATACCGCTATTATACTTTTTTCTCCAAAATAGAAGAGAGTACACTTCACCACTCATTCTATGAAGCTTTTATAATCTTAATAACAAAATCAGATAAGAACATTACAAAAGAAGTAAATATAGACCCAAAGTTATTATAAGAAAATATTTACAAGTCAAAACCAGCAATGTGTAAAAAGGATTTTAATATACTATGACCAAGTGAAATTTAAGAACTGCAAGGTGAGTTTATCATATAAAAATCAATCAAAGAAATTTACTATGACAGATTAAAGAACTGTCATTTCAGTAGATGCATAAAAGCAGTTGTTACAAAAATTTAATACATGTTCATGATTAATTTTTAAAAACCTTAGAGAAAACTAGGAAAAGAAGGAAATTTCCATCCTATAAAAATATACTTAATAGTGAGGTACTGGAAAGTTCTCTCCCTACTACTGGGGGCAAAACAGAGATATCCATTTACTGGAGGTCCTAGGCAATCCAGTAAATCAAGAGAAAGAAACAAAGGGCATCCTATTGAAAAGAAAGAAGCAAAACTGTCTTTATTTGCAGATGATGTTATTGTCATCACTCTAAATTCTTTCTGATAGGTTCCCTATTTCCTCTCTATGTGTTACGTTTTGTAGTTTTTTACCTTGCTCCTTCATCTGTAACATATATATATATATATATATATATATATTTTTTTTTTTTGCCTTTTATTTCTTTTTGTTTTTGATGCATGGGATTGTGTTCCTGTCTTCCTAGCTCTTTGGCTTGAGTTTTCCAGCAGTAGAGTTTGCAGGCAGTTGGGTGTGGAGATGTGGACCTCTGGTATACCTCACTCCAGTTAATCTCTCTATACTTTTATAATACATGTTGAAATATTTTAAAATTTGAATAAGAATAAAAAACCTATGTGCTTTGTGTAAGTTATGAGGACCCTGATTTCATTATAAATTTTTTCTTCCAACCAGCTATGGATTTAAGAAAGAGGTTTGAAGAACAAAATAACAGTGCAAAAGCTTGTCGTTTCTTCAAGTTCTCATTTTACTCATGTCAGCATGCTTTTCATGTAGTATTTAGATTCTGTATAATAAAGCCCATTCATAACTGACTTAGAGCATAGGGGTATATACACATTAGCTCTAGTGTATTCATTTTTCACTCTGTATATGTTTCTATGAAATTATTGTACCAAAAGCTGTACTTTTTTCAGAAGTCAAAGTAAGAGAAAGTAAAAAAAAAAAGTTTTATATTTTAGTTAATTAAATTATGATGTATTTCATATAGAAGGACCAACATTAATTTTGCATTCCTGTTGCCTTCCCAGCAGTGGGTGCTTAGCAGCCATTTTGTTGTTATTGTTCAGTTGCTGAGGCGTGTCCGATTCTTTGTGACCCCGTGGACTGCAGCACTCCAGGCCTCTCTGTCCTTCCCTATCTCCCAGAGTTTGCTTAAACTCACGTCCATTGAGTTGATGATGACATCCAACCGTCTCATCTTCTATTGCCACCTTCTCCCTGGTGTCTTGAATACATGAATGAAATACTCTATAATACTTTCCTCATCTGAATCTCATTGCTGATAAGCAAGTACAACATTAGCTCTCTGGAGTGATTGTTTTCTTTAAAACACTGTTGAAGAAAGGAAAGTAAATCATTTGTACCAAATTATTTTTTCTTTCAAATTGTTAAAGTGCTTAATACTTAGTTTCCATTTAAATAGGTACTTTTAATAACTATTTAATTTTGGACAAAATAATGAAATGTTGATGAAAATGCCATTGCAGTATGAAAACATGCATGTTTATAATTTATAATTATGTTATAATTTATAATTATTTTAAACTTATAGGTCTAGCTCATTCATCTTAATATATTTTGTATTAAAGACAAAATATATAACTTACATTTAACTATAACAGACTATATTTTTTAAAAAAACTTAATTGCCAAAATAGTCTTTATTTTTATTTATATATTTATTTTCGGCTGCACTGGGTCTTTGTTGCTGTGTGTGGGCTTTCTCTAGTTCTGGTGAGTGCAGGCTGCTATTTGTTGTAGTGCATGGTCTTCATGTGCGGTGGCTTCTCTTGTTGCGGACCACGGGCTCTAGATGAATAGGCTCCCGTAGTTGCAGCACACAAGTACTGGACTTCCAAGCAGTCTTTAAAAAGAAGAAAAGAGTTGGAAGATTCGAACTTCTCAATTTCAAAACCTGCTTCAAAGCTACAGTAATCAAGACAGTGTGATACTTGTGTAGGAAAGACATATGGATCAATGGAATAGAATTGACAGTCCAGAAATAAATCTTTACACTATGGCCAATTACTTTTCAATGAGAATGCCTAAACAATTAAATGGTGCTGAGACAAATGCGAAATACTCCTACCTCACACCATATAAAAATAGATCAGAGACCTAACTAAAAGAGCTAAAACTATGAAATCCTTAGGAAAAAACACTTGGATTAGGCAGTGATTTCTTAGATATAACACCAAAAGCACAAGCAAGCAAGAAAGTAGATAAATTGGACTTCATCACAATTTAAAACTTCTGTACTTCTAAGGATGTCATCAAGAATGTAAAAAGATTACCCTCAGAATGAGAGAGAATATTTGCAAGTCATGTATCTGATAAGGGACTTCTATCCAGAATATATAAAGAACTTTTACAATTCAGTAATAAGAGAACCCAATTTCCAAAATCCATACTGGACTTGAGTAGACATTTCTTCAAAGGAGGTACCGAACTGGCCAATAAGCACATGAAAAAAGATGCTCAACATGATATGTAAATGAAAGCCACAATGAGCTCCCATTTCACCTTCATTAGGATAAGCTAGCAAGTTAAGGATAAGACAAGTAAGACAGATAGTAAGAAGTGCTGGTGAGGTTGTGGAGAGATTGAAACTCATATATTTTGGTAGTGGGGTTGTAAGTCTACTGCCTCTGTGGAACTCATTCTGGCAGTTCCTCAGAATTTTAAATGTAGAGTTACTTGTGACCCAGTAATTCTACTCCTAGGAATATACACAAAAGAACTGAAAACAACTGTATACACAAAAAGTTGTATGATTCTGTCTATATGAAGTGTCAGAACTGAAAACAACTGTGTACACAAAAAGTTGTATGATTCTATCTATATGAAGTGTCAGAAAATGTACATGCCTAGAGATGGAAAGTAGATGGCAGTTGCCAGGGCTGGAGAAGAGAATAAGTGACTGCTAATGCTTAGGGAATTTCTTTTTGAGACAATGAATACATTCCAAAATTAGATATTGGTGATGATTGTACAACTTTGTGAATATACTGAAAACTACTAAATTTTATACTTTAGAAGCATGAATTTCATGATTATGTAAATTATGTCTTGATAGCTATTGCCAAAGAAAAGGAGAATTCATTTATCTTTGTTTTGTATTTAAATTCCAAGTTTTTAATTTTTAACAAATTCTAGTTCACTGTATTATAAATCTGTGATAGTTGATTGCTCGAGGAAGTATTAATATTTGAAGCTAAAAATAGGAAGATGTTCGTATTACAGTGGCAATATTTATATTTAAATAAAAGTGTACTAAAATCATTTGTATTTTGACCTATTTGGAACTAAATGTTAAATAGAATTTGGCGGGGGGGGGGGGGGATAGGGTTTTTTTTTTTGTTATATTTATTCTTGGTAAATACTAAAAAATTTCCATATGGCCATAGGATGTATATTAGTAGATTTATGCCAGAATAGAAAAACTAGAAATGGAATGGATGATGTTGCTCAATTTCTAACACTGTAAGTTGTGAAAAGCCATAGCATTTCTCTAGAGTGTTTCTTAATATTTTTCAAATAAAATGTTAAGAAAATTTGAGGGAAAAAATTAGAATTTGGAAGCACACCTGTGTGTTGTAAGTAAAATGGATTTGAATATTTTGTGGGAGTGCAGTTTTATGGGTAGAACAATCATACATTTTCAACTCCGAATCCCCTATACTTGGCGTAGTATCTAACATACACTAGGTATTTTTAAAATATTTATTGAATGAACAAAAACTGTGGTGTTACACATAAACTTGGTCTAAGTTTTAATTTTGGCTGATTCCTGCCATGTATTCAAGTCTTCCTTTGAGGGAAGTTGTTACTAGGAGATAACACAAAACAAATAAGATAAGCCACTAATTATTCTCTTCTCAGCTAGACAAATTTTAAAAATCGTATATCTTTAATTTTTAAAATTTCCCTTTTACTGAGAAACATTTTACACATAGTAAAATTTACCCCCTTTAAATGTACAATTCGATGTAGTTTGACGAATTTATATAGTCACGTAAGAACCACCACAATGAGATATAGAACATTTTAATTTCCCCCCAAAATTCCCTCTTGCCTCTTTGTGGTCATTCCTCTCCCCCACCCCAGCTTCTGGAGACTACCGATCTGATTTCTGTCCTTTCAGCTTTACGCCTTCAGAATGCCACATAAATGGATTCATGTGATACATACATCTGTGTCTGGCTTCTTTCACTTAGCAAACTGCCTTTGAAATTCCCAAGATGTTGTATAACCAGTACTTTTTTCCTTTTTATTTCTGAGTAGTATTTCCATCTGCATTTTCACACTGTCAAAAAGTAAGTTTGTTGATTCCTGTCTATGCATACATAAAGAATAATGATTTAGAACTTTGGATAATCTTACTACACTTTGCAGCAAGCAGGAGGCAGTTAGTTCTTCTAGTATGTTCCACATATGACCTTGGATGCTCCTTTGTTGGACTACAAGTTGGGAGATTTCACAAGTGGCTGTAATGGCCAGGACCCAGTCGCAGCTGTATGTGAACTTGACCTCAGAGTTTTGTTTTTTTCTTCAAGAGCCTAAGTAGTTTAGCTGATGTTCTTACAGTTTGCATTTTCTCTTTGGAAACTTGGAGGTGATCTTAACTTTTGTAGACAACCTGGACTTATTTGCCTATTTTCTAAATAAGTAAATAGCTCTTCATCCTTCATAGAGATGGCTACTGCTAATTTTATAAATAGCTGTGGTTTCTAGGCCCATGCTTTGGGAAGATTAATGTGATGGTGATACAGTGGGCAGAACATGAAGAACATATTCTAGTCTATGTATTTTATTCGAGTATACCATAATCTACTTTTTGTCTTCCTAAGTTTGATAAAAGTAGCATGACTCATTAGTTAGATATACTTGGGAGAATCATATTAACGTCATGGTAGGCAATAGAAGTGTTTTCAGTTTAAATGGTTAATA
Source organism: Bubalus kerabau (assembly GCF_029407905.1). NCBI lineage: Eukaryota > Metazoa > Chordata > Mammalia > Artiodactyla > Bovidae > Bubalus > Bubalus kerabau. The sequence continues at coordinate 69,715,107 of NC_073634.1, forward strand.
AATGAATTTCAATTGTATTTTATAGAAATAGTCAAATGCTTGATGAAGATGATATATTGAATGAAATACCAAAATCTTCCTCAGCTGATTTGCCTGATAAAACACCCAGTGCCCCACAACGGGAAAGAAGCACAGAAACAGCAAAGCCCCAGGCCACTGCAAATAATGTGGTAAGAAATTTAAGATCTCATCCATTTATAACATGTTACTTAAGTTGTATTGAGGAGAGAAAAGACAACTGATATTAGACATATCTTGACAAAATTGCTAGCATTGATCTGCTTTTCCTGTTTTTAAGTAAAGCTCTAGAGGTCACACTAGACCAACACTTTAGCTAATAGAAATGTTGAATTTCTTCCTTTGAGAAATTTAACTAATTCAGTCCACAGCTGCAGATGGGTTTTTTAATGGTAGCTTTCTTCAAAGTAAATCATTGTGAAGTTTCATTAAGGATGCAGGATTATTTTTAGCACTTAATACGTAGATGCCTTTTAGTCTTTCATAGGTGAAAGTAGAGACTTGAGTAAGCAACAGCCAAATCCTTCCGAGAGGAAAAGAATCCTCCCAGCATGGATGTTAACAGAAAATTCAAGTGATCAGAACCTTTCAGTCATCAGTGGAGGTAGGTTTTGTTTCAAGAAATATTTGACAGAATTTGAAAGTTTTTGAACAAGTGAAGATAAAATTATAGTTGTATATGTGTGTAACTTAGCATAACATTTCTTTAGGAGTCTTCATGAAGTTTAATTTAAATCATAAATTATTATTTTGTGCCATTTATCAAACACCATTCTACTCCTTACTATTATTTTTTAATTTTTTAATCTTTTAGCAGCTTAAAACAATACCCATTATTAACTCACAGTTTTAAAGTCTGAGCAGATTTGACTTAATTGTCTCTTGAGATTTTCACGAGACAAATCCAAGTGTAAGCTGGGCTCTGGCCTGGGCATCATGGGATATCCACTTACAAGATCATTTCAGTTTTTATGGAGAATTTGCTTCCTTGTAGTCGGAGCCTTTGACTGTGTGGATCACAATAAACTGTGGAAAATTCTGAAAGAGATGGGAATACCAGAGCACCTGACCTGCCTCTTGAGAAACCTATATGCAGGTCAGGAAGCAATAGTTAGAACTGGACATGGAACAATAGACTGGTTCCGAATAGGAAAAGGAGTACATCAAGGCTGTATATTGTCACCCTGCTTATTTAACTTCTATGCAGAGTACATCAAGAGAAACGCTGGGCTGGAAGAAGCACAAGCTGGAATCAAGATTGCCGGGAGAAATATCAATAACCTCAGATATGCAGATGACACCACCCTTATGGCAGAAAGTGAAGAGGAACTCAAAAGCCTCTTGATGAAAGTGAAAGAGGAGAGTGCAAAGGTTGGCTTAAAGCTCAACATTCAGAAAACGAAGATCATGGCATCTGGTCCCACCACTTCATGGGAAATAGATGGGGAAACAATGGAAACAGTGTCAGACTTTATTTTTCTGGGCTCCAAAATCACTGCAGATGGTGACTGAAGCCATGAAATTAAAAGACGCTTACTCCTTGGAAGAAAAGTTATGACCAACCTAGATAGCATATTCAAAAGCAGAGACATTACTTTGCCAACAAAGGTTCGTCTAGTCAAGGCTATGGTTTTTCATGTATGGATGTGAGAGTTGGACTGTGAAGAAGGCTGAGCGCCAAAGAATTGATGCTTTTGAACTGTGGTGTTGGAGAAGACTCTTGAGAGTCCCTTGGACTGCAAGGAGATCCAACCAGTCCATTCTGAAGGAGATCAGCCCTAGGATTTCTTTGGAAGGAATGATGCTAAAGCTGAAACTCCAGTACTTCAGCCACCTCATGTGAAGAGTTGACTCATTGGAAAAGACTCTGATGCTGGGAGGGATTGGGGGCAGGAGGAGAAGGGGACGACAGAGGATGAGATGGCAGGATGGCATCACTGACTCGATGGACGTGAGTCTGAGTGAACTCCGGGAGTTGGTGATGGACAGGGAGGCCTGTCGTGCTGCAATTCATGGGGTCACAAAGAGTCAGACACGACTGAGCGACTGAACTGACTGACTGACTGAGTCGGAGGACTTGTTTTCCTGCTGACTATTCGCCAGGGCTCACTCTCAGCTACTAGAGGGCATTTTTCAGTTCTGAACTTGATCTTCAAGGCTAGCATGGCAGAACAGACCTTTCTCCTGCTTTGCATCTAATTTCTCCTTGGTGACCAACTGAGAAATCTCTGCTTATAGAATTTGTTGATTAGATCAGGCCCATGTACATTATCTTCCAGTTAATTAACTCAGGATAAACTGATATGGATAAACTGATATGTAAACTTAAAAATAGGTGCAACATTTATTTTGCCATATAACCAAACACAATCATGGGCATGATATTGCATTCACAGTCCTGGGGATTACGACAGGAAATCTTGGGGAGGGTTCATTTTAGAATTCTGCAGATCACACTAATGTCTCTTTACTTGTCCACTCTCCTAATATTAATATATCATAATTTAAGCAATATCTTATTATTTAACTTTTGTCACTGTCCCAAATTATAGTGTCATCAAGTGTGATTAAAAACTGTGTGAATGTCTTAAAATAATGTCTACCATTATTTTATTATTATGGTATAAATTGTAGAAAGGAAATTACTTGATCAGAAACTACAAGTATTAAAGGATCATGACATGTTACTAAAATACTCCCTTTGTACTACAGTGAAAAAAAACCATTTTGAAAAATTGTTTCCTGTCAACTCTAGGTTTCACCCATAACAATATGTGCCATTTATATATGTAAGAAAAATAGTAAAAGTAAATGTAGAGGCAGTAGTATACCCATTAGTGAGGGAATTCACTGGAGCCCAAATGACAGGGATTGAATCCTAGTTCCTCTGCAAATTCTGCTAATTATTATTACTATTTTATTTTAAATTCTGGTTTTTTGATTTATACTAATTTTAGTTCCAGATGTCATTAAATAGATTTTCAAACAAATCCATTAGGGTCATGCCTATGATAAAAGACAAGCACAGTAAAAACATTTCAAATTAAATTAAAAAATGACAAGCACACAATGTTATGTGCTGAAAGAGTCAAAGATGATGAGACCAGTGTTCTAGCACAGTTCATAGTCGTGGCAGATACCACAGTCATCTTCTGGATATTCCCATTGATTAAAGATTATTAAACTTTTTGCTACATTGTATTATTCAGTCAGCATTTCATTTGCAACTTCTCAGTCATCTGAGGTTTAATTTCTGTTGGCTGCCTGTTTTCCTTTATGTGGGTCACATTTTCCTGTTGTGCTATTGGATGTTGGATGTTATAAATGATACAGTATAGAGACTTTGATTTTATATCCTTCTGAATAAATATTTTTATACTAATAGGCAGTTAACTTGTCCTAATAGAAAATAGGAAATTTTCTTCCTGTTTTCTAACCCCCCCCCAAGATTATGAAAATCTTATGCTTTACTTTAAAAAAGGTATTTTCAAAATTTAATATGATTTTTCACCTACACAAGTGCAGGGTATAAAATAATGTGTGATGAAGTCAGTGATGGAAGAGCCAGAGATTCAAGTGAGTGAGGATTATTCCTAGCTCATTGCAAGCCTCCATCACAGCTTTGCAGCAGCAGAAGTGGAAGGGGCAGCATATAGGCCATGCCACTCCTTTTTGCTCTGTCTACATTGTCCCAGAAAGGAAAGAAGCATCAGAGCTGATGGAAGTTTCATTAAGTTTGTCAACCCATTCCTTCCTTTCCTTCTCAGTTAACAACTCAGGGATCTGTACAGAATATTCCTTACTTAAAATGCTAATTTGGATTATAGTAGGATCAGAACGATCTTGTGGCAAGAATAGGTTATATATTATGTGTTGAGGGAGATGTGATTTAATCCAGAGCTTTTTCATATTTAAATCTAAGATTTCCTGGTAAGGGTTTTATTTATTCCAGGACAGTGGTTTTGAATTCCCTACTCCCCCCATCATTACATGTATATCTTTATCAGTAACATTTCTTATTAAGTGTGGGTCCTCTTTGTTTGCTGGAAGGGAGTGGGAATGGAGGATGGTAGTGGAGAGGGGGCAGATACTTCCTCTCATTAGAACATTTTCTGTAATATAGAAAGAATAACTATTTAACCAAAAATTGACCAGTGTGAATTTCTTCCTTGCAAGCAAGTTCTTTTCTTTCCTAGTTGTTTTATTCTGTAATTGCTTCTGTAAGGTTGGGCTGGAAGAAGCACAAGCTGGAATCAAGATTGCCGGGAGAAATATCAATAACCTCAGATATGCAGATGACACCACCCTTATGGCAGAAAGTGAAGAGGAACTCAAAAGCCTCTTGATGAAAGTGAAAGTGGAGAGTGAAAAAGTTGCCTTAAAGCTCAACATTCAGAAAACGAAGATCATGGCATCTGGTCCCATCACTTCATGGGAAATAGATGGGGAAACAGTGGAAACAGTGTCAGACTTTAATTTTTTGGGCTCCAAATCACTGCAGATGGTGACTACAGCCATGAAATTAAAAGACGCTTACTCCTTGGAAGAAAAGTTATGACCAACCTAGACAGCATATTAAAAAACAGAGACATTACTTTGCCAACAAAGGTCTGTCTAGTCAAGGCTATGGTTTTTCCTGTGGTCATGTATGGATGTGAGAGTTGGACTGTGAAGAAAGCTGAGTGCCGAAGAATTGATGCTTTTGAACCGTGGTGTTGGAGAAGACTCTTGAGAGTCCCTTGGACTGCAAGGAGATCCAACTGGTCCATGCTGAAGGAGATCAGCCCTGGGATTTCTTTGGAAGGAATGATGCTAAAGCTGAAACTCCAGTACTTCGGCCACCTCATGTGAAGAGTTGACTCATTGGAAAAGACTCTGATGCTGGGAGGGATTGGGGGCAGGAGGAGAAGGGGACGACAGAGGATGAGATGGCAGGATGGCATCACGGACTCGATGGACGTGAGTCTGAGTGAACTTCAGGAGATGGTGATGGACAGGGAGGCCTGTCGTGCTGCGATTCATGGGGTCGCAAAGAGTCGGACACGACTGAGCGACTGAACTGAACTATCATTATTACATTAGTTATAATTGTCCAAAATATATTTGCTTCCAATTATGAATATATCCATTTATTTTCACTTGGTAAATGTACCATATAAAATATGAAGCACTTTTTTGGACATCTCACCTTGGAAACACAAATGAGAGTAATTTGACATTGCTTTAGACAGGAATATTAAATAGTGTGTGTGCGCTAAGTTGCTGCAGTCAGGTCTGACTCTTTGTGACCCTATGGACTATAGTCTGCCAGGCTCCTCTGTCTATGGGATTCCCCAGACAAGAATGCCATGCCCTCCTCCAGGGGATCTTCCCTACCCAGGGATGGAACCCCTATCTCTTATGGCTCCTGCATCAGCAGGCAGGTTCTTTACTGCTAGCGCCACCTGGGAAGCCCCCATTATATAGTGCACAAAGCTCAAGCTTCAAAATAAAGTCTTTGCATTTAAGCATTTCTTATAAATTCCTACTTTGGGGAAATATAAGAAAAAAGGTAGGTTACTTAACTTTTTTAAAGACAGATTTAGAAGGAAATAACAGTTTAGTACTTGAATCCAGCTAATTAAAGTTTGGAGTACTTTGACTTTTTCTGCTTTGTAGTTTTTATTGTTGTTATGTTCATTTAAGTAGTTTATCATCCAGGTCAATAGACCAATGCTAGTGATTTTTAAAAAATCAATTTCCAGGATGCATTTTAGGCTCATTTAAGTATAGGATACTTTAAATCTTTTACAGCTTTAATACTATATCGTGTTCATTGATCTTTATGTAGACTACCTGAAACCATCTTGATATTTTTGAACCATCTGTGTCTTTAAATACAGGACAAATAATAATGTTAATTGATGTTAACTGACTTGACTTACCTAAGATCATAATAAATGGCAGAGATATAATTGAGATGTAGCTCTGCCTGACTGTAAAGCACATGCTCTGAACCATATCACTTTATAGCCACCTAAATTTACCCTCTGTATGTTTTGGAGGTTTAGTTTTGTTTTTGCTTTTTATTTTATTAATATGCCCTTGCATTCTCTTCTAGATCTTTTCTCAGTTTTTTTTAACTGTTTTTTTAATTCTTCTATTTTTTTTCCATTTTTATTTTATTTATTTATTATTATTATCATTTTTTTACTTTACAATATTGTATTGGTTTTGCCATACATATGTACATGAATGTTTGCTGTGATCAGGCTATCCTTTCTGTTTTTCAACTAATATACTTCTAGTTTATTTAGTTTTCTGGGTCCCCAGGTATTATCCCTTGGATGTTATCATGAGTTTCTTAGACCTGAGCTAAAATTGTTTCCATGTCCCTTAGTGATTGGTAAGTGAGTATATTTGGGCAAAGACTATCAGAGCTTCCCCTTCTCTTTGCTTATCTCTGCTTCCTTAGGTCTCTAGGGCCCAGGACAAGGTGTAACTCCTAGGGTTTGATGTTCTTGGTAGATTAAAAGGAGCTTTTATATTTTCACTGGTTTCATGCTACCCTTTAGTACTCTTCTTTGCCCATCTTTTAACCCTCCAACATGAAGTAATGAAAAATGACACATGCTGATAAAGGTTGAAGTAGTAAATAGTCCCCAAACCGTTTGGTTTACATTTAATTTTGTACACTGAGTATTTTCTCTGTGACATTACAGATGATAAATATTTAACTGACATTGTTTAGTTTGATTATAGTTCAGTGTTTACTTAAAGTACTATTCTGTTTATCTCAAGCAACCTTGTTAAGTGGTTTAACTAATTCTGATTGTTTGTAGCCTCTTGGATTTTCTAGATGTATAGTCATATCTATAGAATTATGATAATGTCAGCTCTTCTGATCTATTTATTGCTTTTAAAAGCATTTCTTATTTTATTTTATTTTTTTTATATAAATTTTATTTTATTTTTAAACTTTACATAACTGAATTAGTTTTGCCAAATATCAAAATGAATCCGCCACAGGTATACATGTGTTCCCCATCCTGAACCCTCCTCCCTCCTCCCTCCCCATTCCATCCCTCTGGATCGTCCCAGTGCACCAGCCCCAAGCATCCAGTATCGTGCTTCGAACCTGGACTGGCAACTCGTTTCATACATGATATTTTACAAGTTTCAATGCCATTCTCCCAAATCTTCCCACCCTCTCCCTCTCTCACAGAGTCCATAAGACTGTTCTAGATCCTATAAGTTTTAAATAAAAATGGATAAAATTGGCATCTCTGTTCCTGATTTTAATAGGAATTGTGTTAGTATTTCACCATTTAATATGATTGGTATTTGATTCTGATTATTATGTTTAAGTTGATTGAGTCAGAGATAACTTGAATTTTTTGAAAAAATTTTTGGTATAGAAACAGTTCTGCATTTTCATATATTAATGTAATTAATGATGTTAATAGGTTTCCTATTGTTGCACTATGCTTGTGTTCCTGGGATAAGTTCATTTTATCATGATGGCATATTATTTTATGTTGTTAGATTTATAAATATGTAGGACTTTTGCATCTATATTCCTAAGTGTGGCTAATATTTTTCTCCATATGTGCCATCCATGTCAGATTTTGACCTATATAGGTATGTCAGCATTGTAGAAAATGAATTAAGCAATTTTTTAATATATGTTCAAGGACAGAAATATCATTTGTTTTTATCTCAAGCAACCTTGTTAAGTGGTTTAACTAATTCTGATTGTCTTTAGCCTCTTGGATTTTCTAGATGTATAGTCATATCTATAGAATTATGATTATTTCAGCTCTTCTGATCTATTTATTGCTTTTAGAAGCATTTTTTATTTTATAAGTTCGATCCTATAAGTTTTAAATAAAAATGGATAAAATTGGCATCTCTGTTCCTTTCCTTTATCACAATCTGGGCCTGGTGCCTACTTCTAGTAGTTGATAGTTCTGGCATAGGACTAGGTTAAGCTGACCAGTAAAAAAGAATGAAACACCTCAAAGCAGATTAGAATGACACACATTTAATGTACAAGGAATTATCAGTTCAAATTGGTGGAGAAAGGATACATCATTGTTAAATACAATGTGGGAGAATTAGATTTCCATCTGGAAGAAAATAATAATAGAGCACTCACTGCTCAGGTCACATTTATAAATAAGCTTCTACTGAATTAATACCCAGTGTTAAAAACGGAAACTAAGGCATTTGAAGAAAATTTGGGGAAATGTTTTTCTATTACTTCTGGGAGACTCTCCTAAGATGATGGGAAGCCTAGAATAAGGGAAAATTTGACAGACATATTTTGGTCCAGAAATTCCAATTCTAGATATTATTTTCTGGGCTCCAAAATCACTGCAGATGGTGATTGCAGCCATGAAATTAGAAGACGCTTACTCCTTGGAAGGAAAGTTATGAGCAACCTAGACAGCATATTCCTAAGCAGAGCCATCACTTTGTCAACAAAGGTCCATGTAGTCAAGGCTGTGGTTTTTCCAGTGGTCATGTATGGATGTGAGAGTTGGACTATAAAGAAAGCTGAGCACTGAAGAATTGATGCTTTTGAACTATGGTGTTGGAGAAGACTCTTGAGAGTCCCTTGGACTGCAAGGAGATCCAACCAGTCCATCCTAAAAGAGATCAGTCCTGGGTGTTCATTGGAAGGACTGATGTCAAAGCTGAAACTCCAATACTTTGGCCACCTGATGTGAAGAGCTGACTCATTGGAAAAGACCCTGATGCTAGGAAAGATTGAGGGCAGGAGGAGAAGGGGACGACAGAGGATGAGCTGGTTGGATGGCATCACTGACTCAATAGACATGGGTTTGGGTGGACTCCGGGAGTTGTTGATGGACAGGGAGTCCTGGCGTGCTGCGGTCACCAAGAGTCGGACTCGACTGAGCGACTGAACTGAACTTTGTGTTAGGCCCGGGTCTAGATACTGGAGACACAAAGTAGGGAATAGTGAAGAAGGCACAGGAAGCCTCTGCCCTCTTAAATTAGAGAAGAAAGACAACCATGAGGATTTCCTTCTTTAGATCTTTTTTCTTTTCTGATTAGATAGTTCATGAATTTTTAAACAAAATATGATACTGACTTAAGTTTCTCCACTACACTGAACCTTGAATCAGGGTTATGACAATGCAGTATCCATTGTTATTGGAGATTTATTTTCTTAGTTAGGTTTGTAGAGGTTGCTTTCCCTTTTCAGTTATTTTAGGTTTTTAATCTGTCTTTAGGTAAGGTATCTAAAGGTAATCTGTTTTAAGGTAATTTAACTTGCATTTCTCACTGTGGGTGGTAGGGGCTCAGTAAGTATGTGTAAAATTCATTGGTTGCTATAGGTCAGATTTTCTGTTAAAGAAATTCACTGCTAAAATTAAGAAACTATCCATATATGTATATCACTAATATACATGTGATACTCCGATAATTTATGTATCTTACCTGATTTACTCCTCCTAATAACTCCATGAGTTTTTATAATTCCCTTTTTCTAGATGATGAGACCAAAGTTCAGAGAGGCAAGGTTAAACCGTTAAAGGATGGTGCCTGTCCATATTAGCATCTTGGCCTGGATATATATCTTCAGGGCTGGAGGTCTTGGCCATGGTGTTGCTTAATACTTCTTGAGATTGGGAAATATGCATTTTCAGATTGGCCTTAATATAGATAGAGTCTTTGCTCTTTTATCATTTTTATTTTTGCTTTCATTTCTTTTTTTGGGGGGGTATGAATTATTGACATTTGAAGGTATGGGAGATAATTTTCTTCTTTTTTTTCCTTGTGTTTATGTGCTTGTGTATGATTAAGGTAATAATGTAACCCGGGAAAGTGAAAAAGAAAGAGTCTGCAAAGATAAAACCCAAGTAAACATAACACAGCCAGGAAAAAAGCGATTAATTTCATCAGGAAGTTCAGAAAGTACATCAGCAGAGCAAGACACAGGAAAAAAGTGCAAAAATGATGATCAGGAAGAGTCTATCATTTCATCCAAGGTGATTTTTAAAATATTCAGTATTTGGTTGTTTATTTTCTCTGACAAGTGTTCTAGTTATGATAATTATATGCTATATATATCAATGAAAAACCAAAAATGCTTTTTATATTGTTTCTCAAGATTTGTTATTTTGTTTGATTTTGTTGTTTGGCTTTTTAATATAGCACTTGCAATGTAGAAGAGCTATTTAATTTAGAAATTTTCAAACTGAAAAATAGGTGGAGACCACTTGACTCTGGTCATAATTTGGTACCTCCCTTTTGAAACTCTGGGTTTTTGGTCATTCTCAGGCTGCCTGTCACTACTTTTCTCTTGGTAAGTATTAAGAGAGGAACAATTAATGAGTAGTTCTTAACAGCCTGTTGCAGAATTACTTCTGGGTTTACTTGCAGTATTTATAAATCTTTTCTATCCTATTTCAGTTTTTGCTAATTCATTAGAATGGTTTGGCTGACTTAAGCATTCTTTGATACTGGGTACTCTAAGAAAATGAGATTATTGGATGAATTTAAAAAGAAAGAAGGGGAAAAAAAAGGGAGAGAGATGACTCTAGGACAAAAAGGTCAGGTATTCTTCCTTTCAGGAGAAGAGTGGCTTTAAATGATCATTTTCATGATCCTTGTAGTCCTGTGGCTAAGCTGTGTGGGTCTCCATCTGTTTAGTCTCAGGGAGAGCCAAAGGAATAGGATTGCTTTTAGAATTGTATGGACTGGATTGATTGAAATTTCAGCCACTATCCCCGAGAATCAGGTCTTTTATAGTTCTCCCCTCACTCCTGCCTCCTTTCTAGTGAGAAACAGGATCCTTTCTTCCAGCTAGAAAGCAGGGTCTAATCACTATAGGCTCAACTCTTCTGCTTACTTATGGAGTCAAGCTTAATAAATGAAAACAAAATGTATTCTAACTCACATATATTGACCATAAAAACTTACCTATAAATTTTATGTGAATTTTGAGCCCTAATATTCTCTGCTCTACTCTCTAAACATATTATTGACCTAAAGGAAATAGATTTCCAGATATTTCTCCAGCAAAGATGAGTTTATTTGGGATCAGCAGAGAATTGTATTTTGGAGTCTTCAGCCATGGGTGCAAGTTTCTGCACAGCAGAGGAAAAAGAATACTTTTATAGCTGATAGTAAACAGATTTCATGGTTTTTCATTGGCTGAGTCTTCGCCATGAAGGAAGAGGACTCTTTCTTCTTCCAGTTGCACTCTGCTGTCATCTCAGGGCATGAGAACTGTACTTTCTGGTCTCCCAACTCTATTTAATTTTTTACATTTCCTCATTTTGGTCAAGATTTTTCTCTGAAAGTATTGCTAATCAAGAGTCAGGTTTTCAGTGACTTTATGTCCTTTAGTGCCAGGAGGGACCTTTGCTGGGTGTGGCATCTCACACTGGAGAGAAAGTACACAGATGGAAACCTATTGAAGTCACATTCAAGTATCAAGGAGAGGTAGGAGGAAGAATTTTCAGGCACTTTTAATCTAAAGTTTGTATGTTATCAAAATCATAGAGATTGGAGGGTATTGAAGTGTTCTGTCATCATCAAAGGTTTGACAGACAAGCTGCCAACAGGCCTGGTCTGGATATCTTCAGAAAGCTGTCTCATCAGTCATCTGCTTCAATTCTGGGAAATCTTCTCTTTCAGGTCATCAGATAATGTGCAGATCTAGTCAGGGTTTGGTACATTTTTATATGTGTCATGTGAATCCAAGAGTCTCCTTCTTGGGGTTTGGTGGCACAAAGGCTGGTTAACAGTACGTCATAGGGGCCTTTCCAGTGAGGTTGAAGAGAGTTCTTCTGGAGGTGTTTCTTTCCAGTAGACAAAATGTCCAGGTTGTCAGGTATATTTTAGGTCATCATCCCCCAAGAGTACACTGTGAACAGATTGCTCTACCAAAACACAGTTATTTTTAATAGCATTTAGGCTTTTGCTATATTGGAGTATCTCTCCTTTTACCAGTTGTGAGTCAAAAGAAGCAAGAGCATCCCGTGGCTATCTTAAGGTGCGAGAGCTTATGAGTTCTGAAAGGGGTGGATCTGAGATTCAGAATGACCAATGACAAGGCATTTTGGCCAAAATTTTTAGAGGGCCTTTACTAATTTTGTCAACTGAGTAATAATAATACCATTAGTGCATTCAACTAAACAGGGATCACTTTCAGCACAGTGAAAGTGTTGAAAATTGGCCAAATAGCACAGACTTGTTGAAGTGAAAGTGAAGTCGCTCAGTCGTGTCCGACTCTTTGCGACCCCATGGACTGTAGTCCACCAGGCTCCTCCATCCATGGGATTCTCCAGGCAAGAACACTGGAGTGGGTTGCCATTTCCTTCTCTAGGGGATCTTCCTGACCCAGGGATCGAACCCGGGTCTCCCGCGTTGTAGGCAGACACTTTACCGTCTGAGGTAAAGTCCAGGGAAGTCCACTTGTTGTAGTACCTGACCAATAAGATGTGTTCCTTGATGGCCATGAAATTTGAGAGGAATTCCCCTGATAGGGATAATCTTTTCTAAAAGGACTTTAACCACAGAAGAAGCAGTAGCATATCTGCAAGGGATGCCTGTCTGTATGTGAAAACACACAGGCCATTACTAAAACATATTTGTATCCATGAGCCAGAGCAAGTTGTGAGACCTTGAATGGTTCATTGGGCTGTCTAAATTGTCTGGGAGCATTATAAACAAGCTTTCTTGGGTTGTATTTCAGACAAGTGGGATAAGTGAGGTAGATATTTTTGATGGCCTTGTTAATGTTTGCAGATCAATGCTGATTGATGAATGCTATCATTTTTTTTCAGTAGACCAGTGGTTTAATGCATGTACAGTGCTGAAGAATGGGGATTTTAGAGTGTCCAGGAGGACTGGGTTGTTAGTCTAAACCAGAGTTTCCTCTTTTATCAAACCAACAATTTTTCAATTTTCAATCTTGTTTTTCCTCTTCTTTAGTCTGTTTTTTTAAGTTATCATTTGGGAAAATTTCTCTTTGGACCAACAGCTTGCTATTGGCCCTGTTGCTATAGGCCCCTTGCTATTGGCAACATTCCCTGCAGAAGTGTCATCAAAGTTATTTCCCTCAGTTTCCAGAGAGTCAAGTGTAGAATGTCCCAGAATATTAGTAATACCTAAAGTGGCAGATAAAAATATTACATCCAGTAAACATAAGAGTCACTTAAAATTTTATTTCAGCAGGGAGTAAGGAAGTCACGTTACCTCATAGTATTACAAAATCATAAGCTACTGTATAGTGTATAAATATTATATTTGTGTATAATATTGTAAAAGTGTATACCATCAGTATAAATATTGGCAGCTTGCCCTTGGCTTAAGTACAAGCCCATATGAGAGTGTATAATTCCGCCTATTTGGCCAAAGCTGCCTCAACAACATCAAAAGGAGTTGCAAAGCATACCTGGCATATTTACCATTGTTACCTTTTAAATAAGAATGTCAGTGAACCTTGAGAAGTCAGTATTACCAGGAGGTCTTTCCTGTAAATCATTATGAGTCAGGAGGTGGTCAGTCAGTGTCCTCTTTGGTGGTCAGTTAGGGACTTCTTTGGTGACAGAGGGGAGAAGAGTAGCAGGTACAGCATAAAGGAGTTATGTGAAGAGAAGTTAATGAAAGGACTTACTTCTTAGGACGTAAGGCACCTGACTGAGAAGTACTAAGTGTGACGAGAATTCAGGAGGGCTTCTACTGCGTGATGTACAAAGTTGCTTAAGGGGATCCCATGATTTTCTTGGTGGCCATATCCAAAAGAGCAGTAGCTGTAATGGCTTTAAGGCAAGCCGGGTATCCCTATACCACAGAGTCCAGTTTCTGGCTGTAATGCAATGTGGGTTGCTGGTGGACCCATGGTTTTGGGTGAGTACCCCAAGGGCATTTTCTTCCTTTTCATATATAAAAAGGAAAAAAAAAAAAGAGAGAATCTGATAATTGGGATTCTCAAAGGCAGGTGGGTTCATGAGACACAACTTTCAGGCTTTAAAGGCTGCGTTGTTTGGTTCTTTCCATAAGTTTGGGTCATGGTTGTTAATTGTTTAATAAAGCATATACATAGGTTTGGCCATAAGAGAGAAATTTGAAATTCAGCTTTGGAAATAACCAACCAGCCCGAGAAGACTTAGCATATGCATGTAGTCTTAGGTTTGGGGAAGCTTAGGATATCATGAAGTATATCTGGATCTCCTTAAAGCTTTTGTGCTGATATCAGATGCCCTAAATATCAAACCTGGGTTTGAGTAAACTGTAATTTTTCTTTGATAACCTTATGTTCCTAAAAGCTTTGGCAAGTGGATACTGTCCTTTTGTGAGGAGGCTTGAGAAGGAGAGCAAAGAAGCAAATGAAACACATATTACAACAAAGTAGAACCTCTAGGGAACCTTACATAATCCAGATCAGCCTTTAGTATTTGTAAGAAATAAGGATTCTCAGCAAAACCCTGAGTCATTACTGTCCAGATGAATTGCTTTTCTTCCTAAGTGAGGGCAGAAGGATATTGGTCAGCCTCAACTGGAATGGATGTTAGTAATTATGGGTATTAGAAACAACAGAGTGTCAAGGGATAACAGTGTTTTTTACTGCTTAGAGATCCTGGAGGAACCTCCACCCTCAGCCCCTAGGTTTTATTCACCTGGCTGGTGTAAGGGTTAATGAGACCTTGAGCCTTGTAGCATTCTTTTATGGTCTTTATGCCTTTCAGGGCTTTCTTTTCTTATAGAATATTAATTAAGTCTGGTTAAGTGGTTTTTGAGGGATCTACTTGAATCTTGGGATGTGTGCTGTGAGTTTTGCCAGTATCAGCTGGAGATTTTACCTATAAGGGGAGTGGTAACTGATTCACTAGAGACAAGTGATCAATATTTCTAGATCAGTATTAGCTCTAGTACTATCAGAGGCAAACCAAATAAAAGATGTCAAAGGATCATTTCATTCACCTGGTTTGTTACTTTGATAACTGTTGTCAAATTTTAGAATTATTTCCCCTTTTTGGGAAAAAAAAATTCCAGCATGACACTTCTTTAAGAAGTCTCAGCCTAATAAATGAGTTGGGGGCCGAGGAACTAAGGAGAAAGGGGTATGCATCTCTCAAAGGGCCTACGTGAAAGGAAATAGGTTCAGAGACAGGAACCTCTTGAGGCTCGTTAGAAATCCCACTAGTTGAGCTGTGTTCAGACTGCTGACGGAGAGGGGAGACTGGGACGAGCCCCTGTTGTTTCTCAGAGTCCTGTCATTGAGAATTGGGCAGATGTTGGAAAGGCTAGTTAGAGGATTGAAGGCATCTGAAGTACTTAACAGTACATTTGTAGCAGTCTCTTTCGAATGTCCTGGCTCTTCGCGATAATAGCAGAAACTAGGAGGGTTTTGGTTTTGTTTGGAGTCTTTAGTTGGTGGTTTGAAGATAGTAGTCTTCCTTTTGGGTGATCCATCTAGAGTTTGAGTGAGCTGGCTTGCCAGATGAGCTAAATATGGAGTGGACATAGTTCCCCATTCTATCCTGGTCCTTTTTACTAGAAAAGAAAGGACCCAGTTCAGTCCATTAATAAACATGGGGTTAATAGATACCCAGGTGGAATCAACATCTGAAAGAAGAGTAGAATTTTCCTTTAAAACAATCTGAAGTTGATTGTAATAGTCATGAATAGGATCATCAGATTTTTGTGTGCAGGCCTGAATTCTGTTCCAATCAACAGGCTTTGGGAAAGCCATAGAAATCACCTGATGAAATTGCCTCATGATTGCTGAAGTGGATCATATAATGGGCTTCCCAGGTGGCTCAGGAGTAAAGAATCCACCCGCCAATGCAGGAGCCACAGGAAACACAGGTTCAATCCCTGGGCCTGGAAGATCCCCTGGAGTAGGAGATGGCAACCCACTTCAGTATTCCTGGGGGAATAATCCCATGGATGGAGGAGCCTGGCCAGCTGTAGTCCATGAAGTCACAAAGAGTTGGAAAAGACTAGGCATGCACACATGATCATATAATAAGTTAGTGGTCTGGTCACTGAGCTGTAATTCTAGAGACCTTTCAGGATTTTCCCAACTAAATGTTTTTATCCAGTGCTGGGCCCAGTCTTCACTGACAAGTATAAAATTAGATGATATAAGTCAGAAACAAGGTTGGTAAGTTTGAATAACTATATTAAATTCCTCTGCAAATCAATGAGGATCTTCTGTTACTTTGGGAAGGTCTTTGACTATGGCTCACAGTTCAGCTTTAGTCCAAGGAATATAAGAAACTAAAAGTGTAACATCTGGATTCTCAGAAGGCTTAATTTTAAAGGGACAGGTTCTGGCAGTTTCAGAGGAAGAGAGTAGGGAGAGTTTCAGAGAAAATGGAAAGTTTGGCAGGAAAATGAGTGTGGGTCATTGAGGATAGAGAGGAGGTGTTGACAGTGTCGAAGGGAAGAGGAAGATTGTGCCAGAGGCGTAGGGGCTAAGGGAGAGGCAAGATGGCACCAGATGTGGAATCTGAGGAAAAGAAGCTAAGGAAGAAGAGCCTGAAGCTTCAGAAACCATTCTATTTTTCTTTAATCATTTGCCTCAGTTAATCTTAAAATCTTATTTTGCAGAGAGGCAATTTTAAACTTCTGATAACATTGGGAAGCTTCAAAATATCAATCAAAATTGTCATTCCATTCAGTCCTAGAAACTTTTGAGTTACTGTAATCCATCTTGGCTTTAAGAGAATTAAATTTGGGGATTTCAAAAGTTTCCCACAATGGCCATTGATATTCTAAATTGCCTTTGTCAGGTTGGTCCAGTTGGAAATGCACATGAAGAAGGACTAGTTTTTAAGCATAGAATCAGTTGAAGTATCTATTGTGGGGGGTGAGGTAGCCTCAAAATATTTAGGTAACTGGAATCTTACTTCTCAGAGGTTTTCTTCTATAATAAAAGAATAATTTTCAAGCAGCTTAAATAATTTACAACTTAAACAGCTCAATTCAAACAGCTTACAACTCAAACAACTTGCAGGCCTAATAACAGCCAGTTCTAAGAAATAACTTGGTCCTGGAGAAGCCAAGCTAAAGGCTTCTTAGCCAGCTTCAGTTGAAACAGTTTCATCTCAAAGTCAGACCAAAGTGCCAAATGGGTACCCTCATGCAGAATAAGACCTTAACCTGGAAGATTAAAACTCAAAACAGATCCAAACAAAGCTGAGAGAGCTTCAAATGCAAAGAGGGTATGGGCTCACATCCTGGAGAAACATGTACCTTCAAACTCCAGGATCTGTGAGAAAAATCAGTGATCACAGTGGACTTGATTGTGGATGCTGCACCTGTTTGCTCATCAGCCCTGGAGCTGTTGAAGGTCTTCTCTGATCCCTGTACAGATCACCAAACTGTTGACCTGAAACAAATGGACTTCCAGATATTTCTCCAGCAAAGATGGGTTTATTTGGGATCAGCAATTTGAGGTCTTTAACCTTGGCAAAGAAATAGAGGAAAACAACAGAATGGGAAAGACTAGAGATCTCTTCAAGAAATTAGAGATACCAAGGGAACATTTCATGCAAAGATGGGCTCGATAAAGGACAGAAATGGTATGGACCTAACAGAAGCAGAAGATATTAAGAAGAGGTGGCAAGAATACACAGAAGAACTATACAAAAAAGATCTTCACGACCAAGATAATCACAATGATGTGATCACTCACCTAGAGCCAGACATCCTGGAATGTGAAGTCAAGTGGGCCTTAGAAAGCATCACTACGAACAAAGCTAGTGAAGGTGATGGAATTCCAGTTGAGCTATTTCAAATCCTGAAAGATGATGCTGTGAAAGTGCTGCACTCAATATGCCAGCAAATCTGGAAAACTCCACAGTGGCCACAGGACTGGAAAAGGTCAGTTTTCATTCCAATCCCAAAGAAAGGCAATGCCAAAGAATGCTCAAACTACCGCACAATTGCACTCATCTCACACGCTAGTAAAGTAAAGCTCAAAATTCTCCAAGCCAGGCTTCAGCAACACGTGAACCGTGAACTTCCTGATGTTCAAGCTGGTTTTAGAAAAGGCAGAGGAACCAGAGATCAAATTGCCAACATCCACTGGATCATCGAAAAAGCAAGAGTTCCAGAAAAACATCTATGTCTGCTTTATTGACTATGCCAAAACCTTTGACTGTGTGGATCACATTAAACTGTGGAAAATTCCAAAAGAGATGGGCATACCAGACCACTTGACCTGCCTCTTGAGAAACCTATATGCAAGTCAGGAAGCGACAGTTAGAACTGGACATGGAACAACAGACTGGTTCCAAATAGGAAAAGGAGTTCGTCAAGGCTATATATTGTCACCCTGCTTATTTAACTTCTATGCAGAGTACATCATGAGAAACGCTGGGCTGGAAGAAGCACAAGCTGGAATCAAGATTTCCAGGAGAAACATCAATAACCTCAGATATGCAGATGACACCACCCTTATGGCAGAAGTGAAGAGGAACTAAAAAAGCCTCTTGATGAAAGTGAAAGTGGAGAGTGAAAAAGTTGGCTTAAAGCTCAACATTCAGAAAATGAAGATCATGGCATCTGGTCCCATCACTTCATGGGAAATAGATGGGGAAACAGTGGAAACAGTGTCAGACCTTATTTTTTTGGGCTCCAAAATCACTGCAGATGGTGATTGCAGCTATGAATTAAAAGATGCTTACTCCTTGGAAGCAAAGTTATGACCAACCTAGATAGCGTATTCAAAAGCAGAGACATTACTTTGCCAACAAAGGTCCATCTAGTCAAGGCTATGGTTTTTCATGTATGGATGTGAAAGTTGGACTGTGAAGAAGGCTGAGCGCCAAAGAATTGATGCTTTTGAACTGTGGTGATGGAGAAGACTTTTGAGAGTCCCTTGGACTTCGAGGAGATCCAACCAGTCCATTCTGAAGGAGATGAGCCCTGGGATTTCTTTGGAAGGAATGATGCTGAAGCTGAAACTCCAGTACTTTGGCCACCTCATGCGAAGAGTTGACTCATTGGAAAAGACTCTGATGCTGGGAGGGATTGGGGGCAGGAGGAGAAGGGGATGACAGAGGGTGAGATGGCTGGATGGCATAACCAACTCGATGGACATGAGTTTGAGGGAACTCCGAGAGATGGTGATGGACAGGGAGACCTGGTGTGCTGCAGTTCATGGGGTTGCAAAGAGTTGGACATGACTGAGTGCCTGAACTGAACTGAACTGAACCTTGGCAAGCCTCTGCTGGAAGCTCCCTCAGTGTAAGGGAAGGAGAACTCTTAAGAGAACTCTTAGAGAGAGGAAAAGGAGATTGGCAGGACTATAGTCAACTAAGAGTCTGTGGCTCTTTTATTGGCTGAATAATTGCCAGGAAAAATGAGGAGTCGTCTTCTTGTTGGGCTTTGCTATCATTGCAGGGCATGAGAGCTCCATCTTCTATCTAATTGAGTTTTATTTTTATTGATTTTTTACAATAGCAATACAACTCCCTTTTTTCCCCTAAGAAGAGACATTTTTTTTCCAGAAGAAAATCTGTAGTATGCATGTCTTACTGTATTTAAACCAACACATAAAGTTTGATAATCACAAGTGAAACTTTTAAGAAAGGTCAAGCCTTTTCTGCCAGCTGTAAAGGCTGCAATCAGGGCTGTTCAGAAAGAGAAATATTAAGTTATCAGGAATATCAGAAGGTCTAGATGTTCAATAAAATCTTTGAAACATTACCAAAACCAGGTTGTTTATTCCTGAAAGCTGGTAGGGAGGTGATATTTTAAGAGTATCTTCATTTGTCTCCAGTACACTCGATTCTTGCCTTGACTGACCAAAATAACAGGAGAGGTAAAGAATATAACTCTTATTTACATAGCTCTCTCTTAATTAAGATTGTATCCCCAGAGCTCCTTAGTGTTGGTTTACTACATCAAGGAATCTTATATCCTTTGCTCCTGATTGGCTATTTGGATTGTACCATTTATAGCATGTCTCTGATCAGTCCCACAGAAACATCTATTCATTCATTCATTTAATAAGCATTCATTAAACAAATAGTAGTAATACATGTTAACAACAATGGCTGAAAAATTACCCAAAACCATTTATTGAGCTCAAAGACCATTCTAATAATCATTACACTAAGCAGTCTTTCTGTTATATGTAAGGCAGTATGCTGGCATGTGGGGTTAAATGCATAAAGATGAAGAAGACATAGTTGATAAGGAGCAAATAGTCTCGTGGGGCACATGATTCAAATCCTAAAATAAAGTGACAACACATTGATTTTTATGGCAGTCTTGAGGAGGACTCCATAAACCAGCTTCTAGGGAGGGGTTCCTGAAAGAAGTGACCCTGGGACAATCCTAAGGGCAGTGGGCATGAACCAGGTGTAGGAATCCATCCCAGGTCGATGAGGCAACAGGTATAAGAGCAGAGAGGGTACAAAGACTATGCTGTGGACCATTGTTCTTAGCATTCTTGGTGCAGAGCTGGGCGGCAGGGCAAAATGAGGATGAAGCCGGTAGTGTGAAGGAGGACCTTGAAATGTTTTCAGCCAGAGATAATCTTATCTGCTCTTCAGAGGAGAAATTGGAAGAGAATAAGATTAAAAACAGGGGGATAAGGTCATTGACAATGTTATGAAGAGAATCTGACTGAGGCACTAATATTAAGGATGATAGGGATGAATTAGAGAAATATTTAAGAAACACACTGCAGCACTTGTTTAGATCTGGGGGAAGTAAAGAAGAAATGAAAGATAGTCATCCAAGAAATTTATCCACATCTTCTGGCTAAAACAAGTGGATTAGATTATTTCAGCCAAAACTATGGTACAGAATACAGAGGGTGGATTTCAAATTTGACATTTTGAGTGTGAGGTGTATAGAATATTGAGGAAGAAATGTCTAGCTGTTGTTATTGTTCAGTCGCTAATGTCACTGTTTCCACTCTTTCCCCACCTATTTGCCATGAAGTAATGGGACTCGTTCAGTTCAGTTCAGTCACTCAGTCGTGTCCAGCTCTTTGCGATCCCATGGACTGCAGCACACCAGGCCTCCCTGTCCATCACCAACTCCCGGAGTTTACTCAAACTCAATGTCCATTGAGTGGGTGATGCCATTCAACCATCTCATCTTCTGTCGTCCCCTTCTCCTCCCACTTTCAGTCTTTCGCAGCATCAGGGTCTTTTCCAATGATTCAGTTCTTTACATCACGTGGCCTAAGTATTGGAGTTTCAGCTTCAGCATCAGTCCTTCCAATGAGTATTCAGGACTGATTTCCTTTAAGATGGACTGGTTGGATCTCCTTGCAGTCTAAAGGACTCTCAAGAATCTCCTCCAACACCACAGTTCAAAAGCATCAATTCTTTGGCACTCAGCTTTCTTTATAGTCCAATTCTCACATCCATACATGACTACTGGAAAAACCATAGCTTTGACTAGATGGACCTTTGTTGGCAGAGTAATATCTCTGCTTTCTAATATGCTGTCTATGTTTTTCATGATTTTTCTTCCAAGGAGAAAACATCTTTTAATTTCATGGCCACAGTCATGAAATCATCTGCAGTGATTTTGGAGCCCCCAAAAATAAAGTCAGCCACTGTTTCCACTGTTTCCCCATCTATTTCCCATGAAGTGATGGGACCAGATGCCATGATCTTAGTTTTCTGAATGTTGAGTTTTAGCCAACTTTTTCCGCTCTCCTCTTTCACTTTCATTAAGAAGCTCTTTAATTCTTCTTCGCTTTCTGCCATAAGTTGTGGTGTCATCTGCATATCTGAGGTTATTGATATTTCTCCCGGGAATCTTGATTCCACCTTATGCTTCATCCAGCCCAGTGTTTTTCATGATGTACTCTGCATATAAGTTAAATAAGCAGGGTGACAATATATAGCCTTGACGTACTCCTTTTCCTATTTGGAACCAGTCTGTTGTTCCATGTTCAGTTCTAACTGTTGCTTCTTGACCTGCATACAGACTTCTCAGGAGGCAAGTCAGGTGGTCTGGTATTCCCATCTCTTTCAGAATTTTCCACAGTTTATTGTGATCCACACAAAGGCCTTGGCGTAGTCAATAAAGCAGCAGTATATAAAAGCAAGGAACTCTCTTGCTTTTTCAATGATCCAGTGGATGTTGGCAAATGGATCTCTGGTTCCTCTGCCTTTTCTAAATCCAGCTTGAACATCTGGTAGTTCACGGTTCATGTATGCCATGAATGAGTTTGAAGTTCAAGAGTGAAGTTAAGGCTGGAGTTTAGAATTTTTTAGTCCTTAACCTGTGGGAACTAATGGATTGATACAGCACTTTTAAGACAATTTATTAGCACAAACATTCTTTCCAAGGGCAGCTTGGAGACAACAGCAAATTGCTTCATTGACCTTGTTTCAGGAAGTAAAGTGAAGTCGCTCAGTCATGCCGAACTCTTTGCGACCCCATGGATAGTAGCCTGCACCAAGCTCCTCCGTCCATGGGATTTTCAAGGCAAGAAGTACTGGAGTGTGTTGCCATTTCCTTCTCCAGGGAATCTTTGTTTCAGGGGAAGTTCTTTATTCTCTCCTTTGAAGTATATTAGAACTTCAGATGGGGAATTCTCTGGTGGTCTAGACACAGTGGTTAAGACTCAGTGCTTTCACTGCTGGGGGCCCAGGTTTAATCCCTAGTCTGGGAGCTAATATCTCACAAGCTAGAAAAAGAAAAAGAAACCTTCAGAGAGTTGAGGGATAAGGGAGGACTTATTGGGGGAACTTAACAGGCTACTTTAATAGCCTTGTTGTTAAGTTTGTTGTTCAGTCACTAAGTCGTGTCTGACTCTTTTGTGACCCTTTGTACTGTAGCCTATCAGGCTCCTCTGTCCATGGATTTCCCAGGCAAGATTACTGGAATGAACTGCTGTTTCCTTCTTCAAGGGATCTTCTCGACCCAGGGATCGAACCCACGTCTCTTGCATTGGCAGGCAGATTTTTTTTGTTTTTTTTTTTTTTTTTTACCACTGAGCCACCTGGGAAGCCCAAATAGCCTTAATATAATACATTTTAGCCAACTTCAAGCACCAAGGTCACCTTCCACCAGCTGCATGCTCCTCAATTCCTGAGGTCTGTAGCATGTATTTTTATAGAGAGTGTAGGAGATCTGTCTCTTCTGTCATGAATCTCTAGCCTCCTACACTTTATTCTTCACATTTTCATGTACTCTGGGACATAAGCCATGTGGGTCTCAGATATAAAATAAAAAATGGAGCTCTCGGCCTTCCCCTACTTCTTCCAAGTACACAGCAATCTCCATCTTTCCTCTTCTCTCATTTGCCAGTTCAGTGACTTGCTCTGGCTTATGAGCTTTTTAACTGGCATAGTATGAATTTATGTCTCAGCAAACTTACAAATTACTGCATGTAATGGGTTTTTGGGACCATTTATGAATAATTGAAACCACAAATGTTAAATTCTTGAATGCCAAGGGCCTAC
Source organism: Bubalus kerabau (assembly GCF_029407905.1). Taxonomy (NCBI): domain Eukaryota; kingdom Metazoa; phylum Chordata; class Mammalia; order Artiodactyla; family Bovidae; genus Bubalus; species Bubalus kerabau. Next base: position 69,738,539 of record NC_073634.1, read on the forward strand.
TGAATATCAATATTTCATGGAGTTCCATAATGAACATTATGAATTCCAGCTTTTATGCCTCTTAAAATATTTGAGAACCCCTGATCCATATAGTATTGATATCTGTGACTTTATTACTCCTTTCTCTTTTGGAATAAATTAACATGTTAAACATATTCCTTGTAAAGATATTTAAAAAATAAATCCTTCTTTATATTTCATAAAAGTAGAGTGAGTTGAAATATGACGGCTTTATACTTTATATCTTTTCTTGTATTACTTGGTTTGCTTTTCATTTTTTTAAATGGTAATATAGTAGATGCTTATTGTCAAAAATGCATTCAGAGGCATGTTAAAGTAAAATGAAAATTTTGATTCACCTTTTCCTTCCATCTCATTGCATACTGATACATTGGTTTACGCCCTTCTAAATCTTTTCATTTGGATTTACATAGGTAAGTACTCAAATAGATATGTAGGGAATATTTTTTTTTTACAACCTAGATGGAATGATTGTGTGTGTGTATGTGTGTTTGTATATAATGTATATATATTTTAATTTTAAAAATCCTTAGAGATATATATAGAGAGAGAGAGCTACCTCATTCTTTTCAGTCTCTGTCCAGTGTTCCATGGTAAGAAAGTATTCTCCTTTATTTAACCCTTTCCTACCTGTGTCCTTTTTTCCCCTATAATAAATATGACAGGAGTGGGATATTTTCCCCTGTTGTCCCCATACTGTTGCTGAGGCCCAACACCCAGGGCAGAAGTACTAACTGTAAGCATCTCATATTTGAAAGGAGCCCTCAGCAGTGAGAGCTAGGCTTTTTCCTATGGGATCTTTTGAAAGGGATGAGAAATTCACTGTCCCTTCCCCCAGGCTTTATACTTAGAGAACTGAGACAAAAAAAAGGTTGTAAGATTTGGGAGAGTGCTGTGTTTGGTGGAAGAAGTTATTTTGTCCCTTTCTAAAATTAAGAGAAGAGATGTGCTCTGAGAGCGTTTATTGTGGAGTTCTGAGATGCCAACAGGAACAAGAGACTGAAATTTTACTGGCCCTGCTTAGCCAATAAAGATTTGCTCACTTATCCCAGTACTACCTGAACAGAGAAAAAGAAAATTGGTGAGAGTTGAGCCAGTAGGGGACTGCAGATAAGGAGGTGGGTCAGAATTGCTCTGTTTCCACCCCACAGTAGGTCCTGATTAGTTGGGGTCCTATAGTAAAGGGAGATGACATTGGGGTGTACTTGAGCAGCTTGCTGGGAAAGAGTATATATGTTGGCAGGATGTGGTACAAATGCCATCAACTGAGGGCCAGCTCCACCTGGTTATCTATTACTATACAAGAACCATGATTTGATCTAGGTTCTTTTTGCAAGGTCTTTAGTCAGTTTGGATAACATTTGAAAGTTGGCCTACTGTGTTTCTTAAAAATGAAAAAACTATGGAAACACCTAAGGAATTAGTCTAAAAAAGTCATGTTGATAATATCTTCAAGAAATTTGAGCTGTTGGATACCAAATAACATTAAAACCAGCTTTTTCCAGAAGACAGCCAGCATACATGAGTTCTTGTTATACATGGGGGTGAACATTCGTGTGTATCTAATATGTTTTCATCACATCCTTACCCTGAGGACTGGAGTTTATCTGAGCAATGTCTGCACTGCACAGGAAGTATAAGTAATTAAGAGGTCATTTTTAATAGGATAAGACTAGGCTTACTCTTTGTACTTGTGGTAAGTACATATTAAAAAGGTTCTGTGATGCTAATGAGAATACTTACTTGATTCAAAATACCTTTAGTTCGTTAAACTGAAACTGTTATTCATACCACTTCAAAGGAATCTTATTTTCTGAGTTGATCATAAGATAGCTTTCATGTGAATTTTTCTGTGAAGGAGGATCAATTTCATCATTCAGCTGAAGGGGGAAAAATCTTGATTTAGAGGGTAGAAATAAAGTATTACAGTAACTTATAAGAAATTATAAGAACAGTGCAGAAGAGTGTGGCACATTGTTGAACAGGAAATTTAAGAGCCAAGTAGGTTTTGAGGGAAAGATTATATTCAAATGAGCAAATGTTGGATTTTCTCATGTTTCATTTGTATTTTTCTGGTTATTTTTCACTGAATGTTTGACATGATTGTAAAGGTTTGACATAACTGTAAATTCCTTTTCTAATAACAGTAGATTATTTCAAAGTTATTAAACTAGAGATATAGACAATGATATTTTTAATAACTTTAAAATATGGATCTTAAAGTTTTAAAATATACATATTGCATGAATCTTACAGTTTCATGCATTTATGCTTAAACTTACACATTTCCTTTGAAACATGCTTTTATTTATTATTTATTTCCTGATTTTCTTATAGGAAATGACACAGTCATTTTCTGCAGCCACGTTACATAACACAGAGATAGATAACACTAAGACTAATCCACAGAGAAGCGAAGTCCCAGTAGAGGCACTTGGTAAGGTTTCTGAACATAAAATCATCACTAAGGGAAGTTCAAATGAAGACAGCATGGCGAGAAGTTGTTCTGAGAGTTATTCCAGTACCCAGAGCAAGTCTTTCTGTGACAAGCCTCAAAAATCTCATCCTGAGTCCAGCTCTAATCCGCCCAGTCCTGAATGTGTGCAGGCGAAGGCAACCGATTCAGTTCCAAATGCTTCTGAAGAAAACAAGGTACAGAGAACGTCCTGCATGTATGGGGCAAACTGCTACAGGTAAAGCAAAATTACAGGTAGCATATAATTCCATTATTTCATAGCATGTAGCATGTAAATATATGCTATAATGTGTTAAAAGACTAATAAGACCCATTGGCCTAAAGGTTAGGAGCTTTATTGTTTTTCTGCTGGTCTGTACTTTTTCAGTATGCGTTCTAGCAAATCCTTCTAGAGGCTTTTAAAATATAGTGGGGAATTAAATGTTTCATTGTAGATACGCTGACTACTACAAGAATCTGAACTGGGGAATACAGACTTGAAAACAGGATCACTCAGACCTAAATACCTGCTTATTAATGTCTTATTTAGGTGTTAGAAAGATAGCTTCATAAGTAGTTTATGTATACAGTATAACTCTCAGAATTCTAAGTTGTGTTTGGGCATCTTATTATACTTGTGCCTTTTCTTTTATATTTTTTCTAAAAATGCTTTTAAATCACCATGGTGCCTTCTAAAACAACTGAATATATATTTTCTGGATTGATTGGTAACTCTTCTACTTACTTCATTTGATTATATTGTATTATATTTTCTAATTTCATACTTTGTGAATTAGTTTTAGGCTGTATGTTTATACTGTGTTTTCTCTATGTTTCATAGCCCTATTGCAGAAGTTTTTCTTTGCTATTGCAACTTATCAAACTAAATATCTTGTAAATACATTCTAGTATAGTTTATCTTCTATGCAATAGCATATGTATATTACATATTCTGTTAATTTCTCATTCATCGTATCTCTTTAAAGTGCAGTGCCATTTTAACATTTGAATAACCAATTTTAACGATTATAATTTATGCATTTATTCACAATTTTGTCTTATTTTTGATGGCCTTAGTCCCACATATGGAACATAATTTATAAATAGATTAGGTGGTTTAAATAGCAGAAATTTATTATCTCACAGTTCAGGAGGCTAGAAACCTATGATCAAGGTGTTGGCAGGTTGAGTCCTCCTACAGTCTCTCTCATTGGCTTACAGATGCCACCTTCTCATTGTGTCCTCACATGGCCTTTCTCTGTGAATGCACATCCCTGGAGTCTCTTCCTCATCTTATCAGGACATCAGTCATTTGGGATTAAAGGGCCTACCCTTATGAATTTCTTTAATCTGAATTATCTCTTTAAGGCCCTGCCTCCATATATAGTCACACTAGGGGTTAGGGCTTTAATATATAAGTTTGAGGGTGGGGGACACAGTTCAGTCTGTGACAGTGTTCAGCTGGTATTTGTCTTTGTTAAACATGATTTAATGTTCTATCAAGATCATAATGAATTCAGTCATACTTGATGACACATTAATCAGTCATAGCTTATGAATATTTTTTTACTTTTTCACTCATTTTGATATACATAATTAATACCCATGAAATATTTGCAACTGAAATCTTGAAGACTGAACACTTATATTTATAATAAAGGGGAAAAAAACCCTACATTGAGTTCTTGTTATATATGTATATCATAGCAGTCAGTTAAATGTATCTTTTTTCCAGCCTCAATGCCACTGCTTCAGCTCATGCCATGATTCCTCTGGAGCTAGTAAATAATCTCCTAAGTCTCCACACTTTCCCTCAGGTTCAGATTTCTTCCTCATTCTTGCCTGAATGATCTGACTGAGAAAATAAAAACAAAGATAAAAAAGAAGAGAGAAAAAAATCTGACAGTATTACTCTCTTTTACAGAATCCTTCAGTGTCTAAAGGCTGGATTTCTTAGCAGAGTCCGGAAGGCCCTGAACTGCCAGTGATTCTTCAGATGCACCATGCCGTCAGGCTATTGTGTCCTTTGGATGCGCTGATCCCTTTTCCTCCCTTCTGTCCTGCTGAAAGACTCGTTCAGTTCCTTTTTGCATCCTTTTCTGATATGCCTGTTCTTCCCTACATTGCTCAGCTTCTATCCTACACAACTTTTTTCCTTGTACAGTTTCTAATGTGTGATGTTAGATCTGATATTTAATATCATAGTTCATTTGGTAAAGAATCTGCCTGCAATGCAGGAGACTCGGGTTTGATTCCTGGGTCAGGAAGATCCCCTGGAGAAGGAAATGGCAATCCACTCCAGTACTCTTACCTGGAAAATCCCATGGACAGAGGAACCTGGCTGGCTGCAGTCTATGGGGTCACAAGAGTAGGACACGACTTAGCAACTAAACCACCACCACCACCAATTATTTACATGTTCTGTCATAATAGAAAATTATTGCTCAAGAGAAGTCTTATTCAACCCCTTGATGTTATGCTATTAACTCCCAAGTCTTTATGTCCAACAGAGATTTCTGTACTAAATTTTAGATCCAGATAATCACTGTTTGTATCACAGGCACATCAAGTTCAGCCTTGTCTAAAGCAGTCACATCTTCTTTCAATCCTTTGAGAAACTGAAAACAACAAAACAGCATTTAACTTTGTAGAAACTGTTGTTTCCAAAAAACTTGTTTTGAAAGCTTTTGTTCTTCTGGGGTCATGTAGTTTTTTTGTTTAATAGCATATGGTTCCATTAGTAAACTTATTTTAAAAATTGGACAGAAATTGAAAGATCTGTTATTAGCATGTAAGAACTTAATACTTTAATTAAAATAGTTTTATCTGAATAAGAACATAAAAATTATGAAGTTTATAAAAATTATGAAGTTTATAAAAATTATGAAGAAAATTAATAGTATATAAAATAAGGTTTTTATCTCTAATACATGTGCAGTGTCTCACTGAGGACCAAACCTCCCACTGAGAACAACTAGCAAAGCTGAACACCCATGTTTGAGAACATTAGAGGCAGTCACACTTTAAGGCTTCTTTTTCCCTTGTGACATTTGCCAAATTTTTAATGTTTCATGCTGAGGGCTAAGAGAACAGGCAGAGCTTTGGGCAGTCTCATGGAGCTTAGGCAACAGCAATGGAGTTTAGTATTTGCCAAGCAGGAGAGACCCTGTATGGAAGTTATAGACATTCAGGAAGGAAAAATAGAAGCATAATAAAATTGAATATGACTATATAAAGCACTAATAACTTTTGTGTTATGTAACATATTTGTGAAATTAAAATATATGAAAATAGTACCGAAGTGGTCAGGGATTAAAACAAGTAAATTTTGGCTATAGTTACATAAGTGGAAGAATACCATATTTGTTATTTCGTGACTATCTTAACTTTATGTGGGCTTCCCTAATAAATAGCTCAGTTGGTAAAGAATCCACCTGCAATGCAGGAGACCCCAGTCCGATTCCTGGGTTGGGAATATCTGCTGGAGAAGGGATAGGCTACCCACTCCATTATTCTTGGGCTTCCCTTGTGGCTCAGCTGGTAAAGAATCCACCTGCAATGTGGGAGACCTGGGTTTGATCCCTGGGTTAAGAAGATACCCTGGAGAAGGGAAAGGGTACCCACTCCAGTGTTCTGGCCTAGAGAATTCCATGGACTGTATAGTCCATGAGGTCTCAAGAGTCAGACATGACTGTTTATGTAGCTCTTCAGAGTTTATCTATATTGTAACATGAGTCAGAATTTCTCTTGTTTTTAAGGCTGAATCATATTCAATTTTATGTATATACCTTGTTTTGTTTATCCATTCATCTTTCAATGGACATTTGGGGTGCTTCCATTTCTTGGCTATTGTGAATAATGCTGCTGTGAACTTTGGTATGAAAATAACTCTTTGAGATCCTACTTTCATTTATTTTTGGATATAAATAAAGAAGTTAAATTGCTGGATCAATTCTGTTTTTAATTTTGCGGGGTACCATCATACTATCTTCCATAGCAGATATACCATTTTATATTTCTGCCAACAGTGCACAAAGCATTACAGTTTCTCAACACTTGTTACGTTTGCTGCCAACAATACTCAAAGTGTTACACTTTCTCACCAACACTTGCTATTTTCTGGGTTTTTGGTGGTGATCATTTTAATGGATATGAAGCATGATACATTGTGATTTTGATTTGCATTTCTCTAATGATTACTGATTTTGAGCATCTTTTCTTATTGCTCATTTGTGTATTGAATAGAAATTTCTTTGGATTATAGACTTTCCTTTGCTCATTTGTGATTCAAGGTTTTTTTTGGTCATTGAGTGGTACAAATTTTGTATATATTCTGATTATTGACCACTCATTAGGTACATGACTTGTAAATATTTTCTTCCATTCTGTAGGTTGCCTGTTGATTTTATTAATTGCATCCTTAGATGCAAAGAAAATTTAAATTCTGATGTAGTCCAGTTTGCCTAGTTTTACATTTCTTGCCTTTGCATTTGGCAGGAAATCTTTGACAAATCCAATGTCTTGAAGCTTTCTCCCATTTTCTTCTAAAAGTTTTATATAGGTCATATTTTTATGTCTTGGATACATTTTAAGTTGCTTTTGTATATAGCGTGAGCGAAGGGTCCAACTTCATTCTTTTGCATGTGAATATCCTGTTTTCCCAGCACCATTTGTCAAAAAGAGTTTTCTTTCCTTTTAGAATGGTCTTGGCATCTTTGTTGAATGGACAAAAAAATCATACAGTGGACCATTGCACAGTAATAAAAGTATACTGTTGTTACATGAAACAGTATGGAGTAATAATATAAACATAAAAAGTCATTCTCAAAGAAGTATATACTATATATTTCCATTTTAATTCAAGTACAGATGAAACTAATATACTTTTTTTTTTGGAACTAAGATGTTTTATTTCTTTGTAAAAACAATATATCAAGAGTAGTTTGAACAGTACTTGTCCTATTCTCTTCACATAACTTATTATATGAAACAAAGATCATCTCTATGCCTGAGCTAATTGGGGTGTCCCAGATGGCTCATTGTAAAGAATCTGCCTGCCAAGCAGGAAACTTGGGTTTGATTCCTGGGTTGGGAAGAGCCCCTGGAGGAGGAAATGGCAACCCACTCCTGCATTCTTGTCCATGGAAATCCCATGGACAAGCCTGGTGTGCTATAAATTTAAAAAAAATTGTTATACACCTTTTGAAGTTTTCCTTAGCTTCCAGTATTTCATCTTTCATAGTGAAATATCTCTGATAATTTCTTTAATGTGAAGATTTTTGCTGGTGTTTCTTCCTCTGAGACATCTTCATTCTTTTGTCGCAACCACTTTTCCAACTTATGTTGATAAATTAGCTTCACTAAATTCTGTGCTGCGCTGTGTTTAGTCGCTTCAGTCATGTCTGACTCTTTGTGACCCCATAGACTGCAACCTGCCTGGCTCCGCTGTCCATGGGATTCTCCTGGCAAGAATACTTGAGTGCCATGCCCTCCTCCAGGGAATATTCCCAACCCAGGGATCAAACCCGTGTCTCCCACATTGCAGGCAGATTCTTAACTAATATACTGTTTTATAACATTGCTTCTCAAAGTATGGTCCAGAGGCCCTTTCAGGGCCTGGTCCCCAAGATGCTTTTAGGAAAACTGTTGGGCCAAACCATTTTCATAATAACCATTGTGCATATATGCATAACCATTGTTCATATATGCCTTCTACTCTGATTTTCTCACTCACAAGTGTACAGTAGAATTTCCCAGAGGCTTATGGCTTATGATTTGTTTTAATGATTGAATGCAGAAGCAAATAGGAGAATCCAAATGCCCTCCGTTAAGCCAGATATTAAAGAAATTTCTGAAGTATAAAACAGTGTCTCCATCAATTTTTTTTTTTTGGAAGATAGGTATTTATGTTAAGATTTGCTTTTTATGATAATGTGTAAAGGGTTTACTGCTATTTTAAAGTGAATATATTTTTAAAAATTTCTCATTTTTAGTTTCTAATAGATTAAATGTTCTCAGTCGCTCAATCATGTCCTACTCTTTGCAGCCCCATGGACTGTAGCCCATCAGGCTCCTGTGTCCCTGGGATTTTCCAGGCAAGAATACAGGAGTGGGTTGCCAATGCCTTCTCCAGGGGATCTTCCTGACCCAGGGATTGAACATGGGGCTCCTGCATTGCAGGTGGATTCTTGCATCTGAGCCACCAGGAAAACCCTTAAAAGCTATATGTGCTTATAATACTTTTATCCTACATATATATTAGTCAACATAGTCTGTTCTATATATCCTATTTAAAGTAATGTTTGCAGTTTGTCTGTTGACAATCATGGTTTTTTCCATGTTACCAGAAATTAATTTTGCTATTATGAGGGTTCTGCACTGACTAGTTATCATGAGCTTTATTTTTAACAATGTAATGTTGGTTGTTCATGCTCTGGAATAATCTGATGTGTATTATTTGATTTTCTGCTATATGCTATTATGTTTTCTAGTTTATCTAGAAATCTAGTATACCCTATTAATTATTTTTTCTGACAGTATGTTTGTCACTCTCATAGGAAAAATCCTGTCCATTTTCAACACTTCAGTCACCCTGGTGATAGTGATTATGGAGGTGTAAACATCACGTGTCAAGATGAAGCTGATGACCGGCCTGAATGTCCCTATGGAGCATCTTGTTATAGGTTTGTAAACCTGAAATGTTTGATTACATTGCTTTTCTGTTTAATCTCTGTTAACTTACTCAGGAGAAACTACAGGTAAGCTTCTCATCTCAAGCCTTTAACTTTTAGTTTTTAAGCTTCCATAGGTATTAGGTTTTTATTTTATTACTAGGTAGAATTATATTATTTCCTTTAGAGAATTCTAAATTTTTGAAATTATTAACATTAGAAATGCCTGAAAATTTTCCTGACTTTCTAACACTGTAAATCAGATAATTTAAAAACTGTCAATGCTACCCCATTATACATTCTATCCAGACTCCTTCAGTTCAGTTCAGTCGCTCAGTCATGTCCGACTCTTTGCAACCCCATGAACTGCAGCACACCAGTCCTCCCTGTCCATCACCAAGTCCCAGAGTCCACCCAAACCAATGTCCATTGAGTCAGTGATACCATCTAACCATCTCATCCTCTGTTGTCCCCTTCTCCTGCCCCCAATCTTTCCCAGCATCAAGGTCTTTTCAAATGAGTCAGCTCTTCGCATCAGGTGGCCAAAGTATTGGAGTTTCAGCTTCAATATCAGTCCTTCCAATGAACACCCAGGACTGATCTCCTTTAGGATAGACTGGTTGGATCTCCTTGTGTCCAAGGGACTCTCAAGAGTCTTCTCCAATACCACAATTCAAAAGCATCAATTCTTCTGCGCTCAACTTTCTTCACAGTCCAACTCTCACATCCATACATGACTACTGGAAAAACCATAGCCTTGACTAGATGGACCTTTGTTGACGAAGTAATGTCTCTGCTTTTTAATATGCTGTCTAGGTTGGTCATAACTTTCCTTCCAAGGAGTAAGTGTCTTTTAATTTCAGGGCTGCAATCACCATCTGCAGTGATTTTTGAGCTCCCCAAAATAAAGTCAGCCACTGTTTCCACTGTTTCCCCATCTATTTGCTGTGAAGTGATGGGACCAGATGCCATGATCTTAGTTTTCTGAATGTTGAGCTTTAAGCCAACTTTTCCACTCTCCTCTTTTACTTTCATCAAGAGGCTCTTTAGTGCTTCTTCACTTTCTGCCATAAGGGTGGTGTCATCTGCATATCTGAGGTTATTGATATTTCTTCCAGCAATCTTGATTCCAGCTTGTGCTTCTTCCAGCCTAGCATTTCTCATGATGTACTCTGCATAGAAGTTAAATAAGCAGGGTGACAATATACAGCCTTGACGTACTCCTTTTCCTATTTGGAACCAGTCTGTTGTTCCATGTCCAGTTCTAACTGTTGCTTCCTGACCTGCATACGGGTTTCTCAAGAGGCAGGTCAGGTGGTCTGGTATTCCCATCTCTTTCAGAAGTTTCCACAGTTTAATGTTATCCACACAGTCAAAGGCTTTGGCATAGTCAATAAAGCAGAAATAGATGTTTTTCTGGAACTCTCTTGCTTTTTTGATGATCCAGCGGATGTTGGCAATTTGATCTCTGGTTCCTCTGCCTTTTCTAAAACCAGCTTGAACATCTGGAAGTTCACGGTTCACGTATTGCTGAAGCCTGGCTTGGAGAATTTTGAGCATTACTTTACTAGCAACTCCTTAGTTTGACATAAATCATTTCAGGATGTTATCTCTGCTCCCTCAACTCCTACCACTCTGCCGTTATTGTGAACATGTGAAACTCAACCCTCAAAGAAAACAGTACCCCTCCTCCCTCCTTCCATAGCGTCTTGTGCTTGTTTGTGTCACGCACAGTGGAATTTATCTCATGAGGCTGTGTTGGTTCTTTCCTGGATTGGCTTCTCCTCCAGGCCATGTAAGTTCCTTGACAGTAAGTACTTTTCTATCTGAAACTTTGTTTAATGAATGGATGAACTTGAAATAAATGAAATCACCAAGGAAAGAAGTAGGATTCCATTCTTGGAGAGCTTTAATTCTAGATAGCTATTTTTCTTAGGTGATTTTTGAATACGGGTAACTGAACCTGCTGGCCTTTTGAAATTGTTACTATTTCTGTGACTTGGTTTTCAATAAGAAAGCAGAGTAAGTTTCTGAGGCTGGAAGAAAAATCAAAAAGCTTGTACCTTACCATTTGAAAATTAAGTGTTCCATTCCAGCAGAGCATCCTACAGATAATAATGACTATGTTGTCATCAACTATGTCAATAAATATGAAAATTTAGGAGAAATGACCAAATTTGTAGAAAATACAACTTGTAGAAAAGATACAAGAAAAGAAAATGGGATAATCCTGTACCATTAGAAAAATTGTATATAAAAATAACAGGCTTCCATTAAAGAAATTCTAAGTCCATATGACTTTAATGGCTAATGGCTAATTCCCTGGGTGCTCAGATGGTAAAGAATCAGCCTACAATGCAGGAGACTTGGGTTTAATCCCTAGATTGGGAAGAACCCCTGAGAAGGGAATGGCAACCCACTCCTGTGTTCTTTCCTAGAGGATTCCATGGATAGAGAAGCCTGGCAGGCTGCAGTCCATGGGGTTGCAAAGAGTTGGACATGAATGAGCGAGTAACACTTTCACTTTCACATACACTTAAAGAAGAAATACTCAATTTTTATATAGAGTGTTAATATTCTAAAAAAGGTAAAAGAGAATATATTCCCCAACTTATATTATGATACAGAAACCCAGCAAGAATAATATTAGAATGAAAACTTACTTTTGATCTTCAGTTCAGTTCAGTTCAGTCGCTCAGTTGTGTCCGACTCTTTGTGGCCCCATGAATCGCAGCACACCAGGTCTCCCTGTCCATCACCATCTCCCAGAGTTCACTCAAACTCACGTCCATCGAGTCCGTGATGCCATCCAGCCATCTCATCCTCTGTCGTCCCCTTTTCCTCCTGCCCCCAAATCCCTCCCAGCATCAGAGTCTTTTCCAATGAGTCAACTCTTCGCATGAGGTGGCCAAAGTACTGGAATTTCAGCTTTAGTATCATTCCTTCCAAAGGACACCCAGGACTGATCTCCTTTAGAATGGACTGGTTGTATCTTAGATGTAAATTAAAAAAAAACAGATTCATTAAGTGAATTAAATAATTGGTTTTATTCAAGGAATGCTTGCTTTAATATTAAAAAGTAATTAATTTACTACACATCAGACTAAATAGAAAATCATATCAGACTAAGTATAAAATCATATAATTGTTTCAGTAGGTGTTTTAAAAAACTGACCATTCATTTATGATAATTCATTTTAAAGTAGGAACAGAAGGAAATGTCTTTCATATAATAAAAGGTTATCTATAAAAAAGTTTACAACAAATATCTACTTAGAAGTGAGATATTCAACATTTCTTTCTGATAACAGAAATAAGACATTCTTACTAATGTTATTCAATGTTTTCCTAGTGATCAAGATAGTATAATGAGCCAAAAAAAGGAAATGGATAAGGATTGGAAAGGAGAAGTAAAACTTTTATTGTTGACAAATGGTTTTGATTATAGAGATAGAAAATGCAAAATAGTCTCTAATGAATTGTAAGTATTAATAAGTTCTTAGCAAGATTGTTTGATATAAATATCAATATACAAGGCCAATTATATTTTTATATTTCAGAGTCAACAATTATGAAAATAAACTTGAAATATTTTATTTATAATAGCATCAAAAAGTATCAAGTTCCTAGGAATAAATCTAATAAAAGATGTGAAAGAAAAAATTTGTTAGAAAAGCCTAATATATATAAAGACTGAAATTTTCACAATTAGCAGACTCAATATTGTTTAAATTGCAATTTTCCCCAAAATTGATTTGTATGCAAGGCCATTCAAAATCACAAAAGTTTTTGTATAGAAATTTATGATGTGATTCTAAAATTTATATGAATAGGCAGTGGGCCCAAAATTGCCAAGACAATATTAAATAAGAAAGTTGGCAGACAGCCCAGGTTCGATACATGAGACAGGGTGCTCAGGGCTGGTGCACTGGGATGACCCTGAGGGATGGGATGGGGAGGGAGGGGGGTTCAGGATGGGGAACACATGTACACCCATGGCTGATTCATTTCCATGTATGGCAGAAACCACTACAATATTGTAAAGTAATTAGCCTCCAATTAAAAATAAATTAAAAAAAAAATGTTGGCAGAACTTGTTATACAGTTACTGTAATTAAGACAGGTCAGTATATGCTCAAAGATAAAGTAAGAAGACCAGAGCAGAATAGAACCCAAAAACAAACCTCTGCATACACAGGTGACATGTTCATGAAAAGAGTCATCTCAGGCAGTGAGAAAAGAGTGAATTTTTTCAGTTAATTTTATTGGGATACAAGTGTTTAACGAAAAAAAGAAAATTCACACCATAGTCAAAACCTGAATTCCAGATGGATCATAAAACTAAATGTGAAAGAAAATAATAAAGTTTTAAAGATATATAAAAGAGAATAATTTCACAATCCCAAAGTAGGAGTTGTTTCCTAAGACAAGATATATAAAGTAGTAACTAACAACAAAGATTTACTGTGTAGCACAGGTAACTATATTCAATATCTTATAATAACCTATAATGGAAAAGAATCTGAAAAAAAATATATATATATAAAATTGAATCACTTTATTTCAATAAAAAATCAGTAATTAAAATGGAAAACAATTTACTGCATTAAAATTAAAATAATTTATTTATTTTTAATAAATACAAATAAGCCACAGAGTGAGAAAAAGATATTTACAGTGACATAATTGACAACAGACTTATATCCTACTGTTCTGTATCCTGAAAGTAGACTTATAAATTGCTATTGTTTTTCTCTTAGTGACATATACAGGCTTTTTGCCCAAAAGAACATCTAGAATGAATAAACTTATGAAAAAACACTCAGTATCATTACTGATCAGGGAAGTTTCACACACTCGCATACACATGCATACACACAGACACACACACACAACCTTGAAGTAACTAATTCGTTTCTCCCACTTATTCAACAAACATTTCCCAAAGAATCATTAAATATCAAGGACTGATGAAACAATGTTGAGTGAGATTACTTGTAGAACAAATGCATTTATGTCTGTCTATATTTTTGGAACAAAACAGCTTTCACAACTCATGTCATCATTTGTGGCACTATGATAATAGACCTTTTCATTTTTAAAAAACTTTTGTAATGCAGGATTTTATATGTATACACAAGTGGTGGGGAGGGGGGGAGTGTAGAATAAGTTCCAATGAAGCTGTAACTCATTTTCAATAATTATCAAGTCATGGCCAGTATTTTTTCATACATATCACCTTTCCCTCCATCTTATCCCTACTCCTAGATTATGTTGAAGTCATTGTATCTTTTTCATCCCATTTTATCCATAGTTGTCTTAGATATTCTGTCAGGTATCCCAGTTTCCTTATAGTCTCATTTTTTCCCCACTTTTGTTTCTCCATATCAGGATCCATTTAAGGTCCATCTATGACAAAAAGTGGCCATTTTTCTTAAGTTACTTAATCAATAGATTTCTCTTTTCCTTGCAATGCGTTTGTTGAAGAAAGCTGACTTTTGTTTTGAGGAGTATCCATCCCTTAGTCAGGATTTAGCTGACTGCATTACCAGATTGTCATTCATTATATTCCCTTGCATTTCCTAATAATTGTTGGTTAGAGACTAGTTATGTGTTTGTTACAGATCTCTTCCTTCTAGTGGTACTTTGTCTCTGAGATACTACCTGGGTTAGAAATTTTACTCTGCATTTTTGAAAATTCAAATTCAGACCTTAAGCCTCTCAGAGCTCCTAGGAACTCAGCAAGTATTTCATGGGAAAAATCTGCCTTATGTTTGGAATTCCCTGAGTTTGTAGACTGTTGTGGTGACAACCCCGTGAGATCGTGATAAGCTCTACTAGTTTCTCTGTCCTCAAACAGTGTGCCTTCATTTGGTCCAAATCTTATCCTTAGCCTGTGCTAAGAATTGTCAAAGCTCTCTTCAGAAGAGAAGCACGAGTTATTGTCAGTTCCCCTAAGAAGGACTTTTTCTCTTTGGAATTTTAGATAATATAAAATTCTCATTGTCCCCACAATTCTCTCATAAATAATTTTTTAACAATATATCAGGGTTGTTTCCCCTCCGCCCCGGTTGTTAAAACAAGAGTATTTGTCTGCCATGATGTCCTACACCCTTTTCAGAAGTAGAATGCAGTATGCCTATTCTTTAGGAGAATAAAAACAAAATGCAAAGCCTTGCTAAGAATAATGATGTAAAAAAATTGCAGCCTTTCTTTCATCACCCTTTATTTCATCAATCACTTTAAATGGGGACAGAGTAGGGAGTAGTCAAGAGAAATTACTCAGAGGCCAGTGACTCACATGTAATAGCAAAAACTTTCATGTCTGTATCTAAATATATTTATATGTACGAACATTGTGCTTTTCTTCTTCAGCTGTTGAGCTGCTCGGTGTCCTTGTTTCTACTTGAAGATAAAATCTTAAGTTTTTTTCCCTCATTAATTTTAATTGCAGTTTAGAGAGACTCTTGGAGAATGTTAGATGTTATCACTTACTCTGACTATTGTTTTACAGATAAGGGAATGGAGACTCAGAAAGGTTAAATTAGTTGCGTAAGATGCCAAAGCTAGTGAGCTCAAAACCAAGTCTCTTCTCTCCTCCAGTTCAGCCTTTCTCCGTGCTGTGGCCTGATTCCACCGTTGCTAGTCATGGCTTCTAAAGTATTGCTAGTCTTTGTCTTTTTAGCCAAATGGCAAAATAATATTTTGGAGCTGAAAAAAAGAAAAAACCAGATAAAGTACTTTGATTGAAGAAATTGTGAGTTTTTCAAATCAACAAGATACTAGAAACCAGATTGTAGAAGCATGATATATATTTGTATACCCTTTCTTGTTACATTATAATTTTTAGTTAGGCAGAAAACAGGATCTAGTAGATTCATTTTATATCATTGCTATAACTAAATTGATACAATATTATGAACAGTTTATTCTTTAACAATCTTGATTTGCAAGAATAAACTATTGGTTTTTTTTAGCCTCACACACACATTTCATGCTGTTAAAAAATCATTTAAAGAAGACAATTTGGATGATACAAATTAACTTTATTTAACACTTCATGAAGCCAGTCTCCATTTGGAGAAGTGCAATAGGGCAGAAGACAGGAAGCTGTTAAAGGATGAAGAATAAAGAACAAGGTAGAGAAAAAGAGAAAATATCTGACTGTCTGGGGCTACACAGTCAACCTTGTTTGGGGTGAGAAGGAACAAGGAAATAAGTATAGAGCCCAGAGTTGGTTTGGCCTGTGGGGATTGGCTGATTGGACCCACTGTGTCTCTGATCAGGTTGAGCATTTACAGGGACCTGAAAGTTACCTTAACTTTCAGTTTGCTGGCATGGCACCCTAGGCAGAAGCAGCTCCATCTTGGATCTAGATGTTTATTTCAGCAGTGTGAGAATATAAGCCTGTTGACTCAGAATGAGAAAGATGTTCTAATTTAGCTTGCTTAAAAGAGTTTTTATGGAAATGCATGTCAGATTTTTCCTGTCGCCACAGAAGAAAAATATTGAAGCCTCACTGATCATAAAGCACAAAATCAGCCAGAAATTATTATATTTAGAAAAGTAAATATATATCAATATATGTGTTCTAAAAGTTGTAATATGCCTGTACTCTGTGATGGTTGATACATTTGAAAGAGGTGAAATTCATGAGCTAAAATATCTTTCCTTTTTATCTTTAAAAATTTGCCTTCACAAAACAGGATAAGAATTATTCTCAGGTAAAAAACAAGTATTCCCTCAAGTGAAATATTAGGTTGGTTTTTAATTTGTTTGCTTCTCAGTCTTACCTTCTAATCCCTTGAATGAGTCCAATCAGTTTCTTGTTGGTAAATCTACTGCTACTGCTAAGTCATTTCAGTCGTGTCCGACTCTGTGCGACCCCATAGACGGCTAGGTGATCTCAAATGTTGTATTCTACTCTAAATAATCTTAATGTTATACTGCATCAGCTGCTTAAATTTATGTGGTATTGTTTTGTATTTGCAAGTATTGTCATCTATGGTCAAAGTTTTTATTACTATAGAGCAAATATGAAAACATAAAACTGTATGTAGATGGATATACTTAATTTTCAGATATTTCATTCAATGATAAGACAGATATGGATCACATGTTAATAAATATATTATGTAGTAAAAAATAAAAATTCTCATATAGGAAGTTGATGTTGAAAAAAACCATCCTTAATTGTTAAATTTTATTTTTTCCTAAAACTGTAGGCATTATTAACATTTTCTCTGACATTATACTTTTAAAAATATAACAGAATTAAATCAGCTTGAAAATTGATAATTTGAAGGAACTAGTTCATGGTATCATTTTCAGTATCTTGCCTATTTAACTGATTTTTTCCCTTTTGTGCTATCTGCTGCAATTTGTCAGAAGACTTGTTCAGTTTAATGCATTTGATTAGCTTAAGGTACTTGTCTAAATTAGACACTTATTGTCCAGGATAACCCAGTGATTGCTGTGCTTGCCACTGACTCACTTCCTCTGGTGCATAATAGGATTTTATGCAATCTATTACTCCTGTTTTTATTTGTTAAATTAAGCACTAAACTTAGAATGTATATATACTTAAATGAGCAGAATCCATCTTCAATCAGCTTAGTATCAACATGTAAAGTCAAACTTACATATATTGCCTTAGATTTACAAAACCTTAGGAAGGCATGTATTATACGAATGAAAGTGTTGGTACCTTCATATTTTCCAGAAGCCAAAGCTCCACTTTTTAAAAAAAATTGTAATACCTTCTAAGAGGGATGACGTAAGGAAGTGTATCAGTCACCATATAAGTGTTCTCATTATAATGAATCTGTATGCTGTGAAAGAACACAATGTTTTTGCCACAAGCATAGTTCATTTTAAAAAGGATATATTTGATGTTAAAATTACTATCTTTTGTTATTTGCTGAACCAGATTTTTAACTATCATATAAGTGAAAGTGAAGGTCGCTCAGTCATGTCTGACTCTTTGCGACCCCATGGACTATACAGTCCATAGAATTTTCCAGGCCAGAATCCTGGAGTGGGTAGCTGTTCCCTTCTCCAGGGGATATTCCCAACCCAGGAATCAAACCCAGGTCTCCTGCATTGTAGGCAGATTCTTTCCCAGCTGAGCCACCAGGGAAGCCCAACTATCATACAAAATCTTTTGCTATTTTCTCTTTTATTTTCAAAGTTTTCCAAGTTATTGCAGTATTATCTTTTGTTTGGTTTTGCAGTGTTCTCCTAATCATGTATGCAAATGTACACCTTAAACTACAAAATAATGATTTTTAGAAGCTATTAATAAAAATAGGAACATGTGTATTTAGTATAAATTCATACTATATTATTTGAGGCAAAATAAATGGGTTTTCGTAGGGAAACTCTAATTGCCTCATAGTTGAGATTCCTAAAATCAGTCATGTCAGGCTGTCGAGTTAAGTATAATCAAAGCTGATAACATCACCCATTTTTATAGGACCTGCATATAGAGGAAGTAACCTGCCATGTTCACAATTCTTTAATCATGTGTAAGAATACAGTCTTAGAAGAAAGTATCTTAGAGTAAATGTTAATCACTGGTTACACAGTTTTACCTGGAGACATGGCTGTAATTTTTTTTTTAAACTTCATTTAGTATAAATGAAGTAGCAGTAAAAGCATCAAAACAGAAATAGTAGTAACAACATTGCTACTTGATATGTAATGTGTCATGTAGCCTTGACAAAATGTGCTGGAGTGTCTTCTGTGGTTTTGTTTTTCTTTCTTCTTTATTTGAATATACGTTAATAAATGTTTTTCTTTGTTATATGTAGTTAATTGCACACACACACACACATATATATACACATTTTCAGAGATAGTAAATTGTAATGATTTTAAAATAGCAGATTGACTAGTTTCTCTTATTTTATGTTGGCTTACTCTTTCAGTAAGATCATATTTTTAATTTTCCTTTTTCTCCTAAATTTGAGACTTAAATATTTGAAAACATAGGATTCATGTTTTTGCTTTAGGTTTTAAAATAAATGTTGAATTTCACTAGTATAAGATAAATTATTTTGCAATGAAAACAAAAGCATAGTATGATCATTTACTCATTGAGTGAATATTGAACATCAGACATGCTTTATAAAAAAGTCTTTCATAAAAGACTTCTATAAAAGTCCATTTTATTTATTTATTTATTTATTTTTAAATTTTATTTTATTTTTAAACTTTACAAAATTGTATTAGTTATGCCAAATATCATAATGAATCCGCCACAGGTATACATGTGTTCCCCATCTTGAACCCTCCTCCCTCCTCCCTCCCCATACCATCCCTCTGGGTCGTCCCAGTGCACTAGCCCCAAGCATCCAGTATTGTGCATTGAACCTGGACTGGCAAAAGTTGATGTGAAACAGTACTTTAGGTTCATTTGAAAATTTTGAGTGGTAAGTTTAGTATTAAGTTATCAAATTTTTGGAAGTAAAAATAAAAATGATTATTCTTTTCTTATCGCTGCCTAATTAATCGTTAGGTATCTCTGTGATGGAGAGATAATGGGTTTTTACATTAGCAGACTTAGGTTCTAGTTATGGTTATGCCAATTGTGTAGCAAAACTTGGCATGCCATTTGATTTTCCTGGGCCTTAGTTCCTCATGAAAACAAGAAGGTTGAAACATTTGTGCTCTGGGGGCCTCCATTCAATAGTAGGGAAATCTAGAACAGAGAGAAATATAGTCCAGTTCATAAAGTCAGGTCAGTTAACATTCCTGGCTGCTCTTCCTCAGCCTTCTTTCTGTCTCCTTTTTCCTACCTGTAGTTATTGCCAAACCCCGGGGTGCCGTTCTCTGAACCTTTCCCTTTGCTATTCTGCTCTTACACCGTAGGTTAGCTAATTTAGTGTAGTGGCTCCAGACTCATTTGTTTAAGTGCCTCCACTTGGTTGTAAAATAGCTCAGACTTATCATATCCAACACAGAACTGTTGATTTTTGTCATGAAACAACTCTTTCCCAAGTGTTTTCCACCTTTGTAAATGATTTCACCATTCTCATACCAAGGCCCCAAACCAAACCGCAACCTTGATTCTTCTCTTTTCTTCACATCACTCATCAATAGTTCTTACCATTTCAGCCTTTAAAATACGTTAAGAACCTGACCACTTCTTAATTCCTCTGCCTCAGTCATCTTAGTCATAGCCGCAGTCATCTCTGATCTGGTGTACATACAATAGTAGCTTCTTAACTGATATCCTTGTTTCTTTTCTTGCCTTTAAATAGTTCATTTTCCACACAGCAATCAGAACAGTTCTCTAAAAATGTCATATCATGTTGATTTCTTATTCACAGTTGTCCAGTAGCCTCACACAAAACTCTTTACCGTGGCTCAAGTTCTTCTCTGACTTCATTTCCTACTCTTTTCCTTCTCCCTCATGTTGAGCTATACAAGCTTTTTGTATTTGTCCACATACCCTAGCTTGTTCCCACGTAAGGACCTTAGCAAATTTGAAGACATTTTCTATTTTCTCTTTCTGAATGTTTTTCCTTCAGATCTATATTTGTTATTCACATCATTCATAAGACCACAAATGCTTTGTAAAATGTGTATTTTAAAATATAGCAGCTCATAAAAACCTGATATAGTTATGAGTGTATATGTCTGTGTTTAAAAACCCAAAGATTAAGAAAAAATGTCAACAGGATTTTGAGGCCTGCTGAGTTACAAAAATGCTATTTGTGAAAAAGGTTGATGTAAATTTTTTATGAATGAACTCTAAGTATTTCCAATCATTATTAGGAAAAAGTCCTGAGTGGAATTTTGCTGCATTGTCCTTGAAAGTTATTTTAGATATTCATATCTAAAGAGCTGTACAGTATTGCCACTTAACTTTAACCCAGGGTAATATGAAAAAGACTTTCTGCTGTATTATTAATAACTGATATTTTAAAATAGGATACACATGGGCAAATGTTATAAAATATTCTATAAATATGTGAAGTGTGGTGGGGGAAATATTCAAGGGTAGTAATTGTGTGTATTATTGAAGGAAAAATTCAGCTCTTTAATATTAGCTGGCAGTTACTTTTACTGGCCAACTTTTATATAGAGTTTTCAGACATTGTTGCCTATCTTAAAATTGATTTGTTTCTGTAAAAATAGTTGACACCTGTAAAATGCTTAATGGTCCACAAATGTTTATGCACATCACTTCATTTAATACTTCAAACAACTCTGTGTGGTAGGCAGTATTTTCCATGCTTTACAGATCAGGAAATGGAGACTTGTTCACAGGACTTGCCCCGAATCACAAAACCAGTAAACAATGTAGTTTGAATTCAGACTCGGTTCTTCTGATCTCGAAACCTTGAGCCCCCTTCTACAGCATAATGCTGATGATTTAAACTTTGACAAGCCAGATGAGAACAGGTCCAAGTCACTGTGGCATTTGTCTCTAAACCGAATGTGAAGGACTCTGTGTTCCTGTTGACTGGAGTGATTGACTAGAGCTAAGTGTCCTGTGATGCTGAGCAATCAGTATCTCAGGAACCTGTTTGCAGTGGAGTCTGCTTAATGGGATTGTCAGATTTTCATTGTTTCCTGGGGAGGTAATATGAATTGTTAATGGCAGGAAATTCTAACACATTTTAGTCCTAGGTTTGTGTAAAAAGGTTCCATGAGTACTTTGATTATTAACTTTGTAGGTGTGAGCACAGAGCAATTTCAGCACATGAACATTGTCTTCAACAAAATGAGAATAGGCTTGTATCCAACAGAAAAACTGCCTTTCAAAGGAAATTCTTCTAAAAACATCAGGATCCATATATTACGATTTACTAGAAAAAGAAAAACACATAAGAAAACTCATCAGTCTAGAAATGATTGGAACTGTTTTTTGTGCCAGCCAATGAGAATTTTAAACTTTGGTTTGTATTGCAAATGATTCTTGCAAATTCAATAATCATTTTGAAATAATAGTAAAGGTAGCAAAAATAGGTGTCTTTTTTTTCCTCTTAAATAGAAAATATTTCATCATTTTGGATACTCATGTAAAAGCTCAATTAAAAAAACTCTTTGAATGGAAAGAGTTGATTATATTGTAATAGGTAGGTAATTTATGAAAAGTATAGTTGACTGCCACCTCGTATAAGGTACTCTTGTAGGAGCTGTAAAAGATATTTATAATGTAAGAAAAAGCCATGACCTCCAGCAGCTCATTTGACAGATGATGAGATAATACATACACATGCACACACACACACACACTCACATTTGTGTTGAAAATTTAAATGACTGTATAAGAAATTATGTGGTGAGTACTAAATAGTAGATATGAACAATGTATTCTGGAGATAATACCCAGTAATTATCAGAGTTGTTTTCCTGAGGGAAGGTGCTTAGGTAAGTAGTATAGATTTAGAAGAATATTCTTGGCAAAACGGCTGTGAGCAAGTGCCTATCAATGGCAAAAAATCAGAAGCTGTTTTCCCAAAGAAGAAATGAAGGATTGGGCTGCAAATAAAGGTACAGACTGAGATTATGAGGGACCTTGAAGGAGAGGATAATTTAAGGAATTTAACATTCAGAATACTTAATTTTTTTTACATTTAAATTGCTATGTAAACATCTAAAATTTGTTTTTATTTTGAATATGCTTTTGCCTGTGATGATACATTTTTGTTTCTGCTTTGGCCTATTTTTTTATTAAAATCTATCCTGTGAGTTATATCATCAAGAAAGAATAAAGTATATTTGAAAATACCCTAGAACAGGAAACTTTTGAACCTGTCCCAGAGGATATTTTTTCTCCATTTTCAATGAAATAACTAGCAGAATATTGATATTAATTCTTTTATTTTAAATTGGAAGTTTAATTTCTAAGTTAAATGTGGAAAAGCACCAGCACATCTAGTTTCTTCTGGTCTACATTGCAGTCTTACACCTGCCTTTTAATGAAAATAGTATCAAGTTCTCCTACAAAAGGATAGAAATTGTTAAGGAAACCTCAGAGAAACACCCTTTTCCCCTCTAAGGCAGATGAAAATCTGCACGTGGAGCTGAAAATCGTTTCCTTTTCTGAGCACAAAATTTCATAACACTTATTTCTGTTCTTTTTTGGAATATACCAGTGTAAACCTTTCCCCCTATTCATTTATTTTGAAAGGGCTTGCCTTTTCCTAAATTGAATGTGAGGTTAGATTATGTAGATCAGTATGTGAGTGCAGCTGTGGATGTGTCCCAAGTTACCTTCTGTAACTTTAAGGTTGAACCATTACCCCTGTCCCCACCAGGCTTCATTTGGCCTTTTAAAAAGGATACTTTTCCTTTTTAGTCTTTCTAGCCTGAGAACTGATGTCAGCAGTCTTTTAACTGGTATTTGGTACACAAACTGTACTTATCTCTATTAACTCACTTGATTTCATTTCTGTGCTTGTTTTTAGATGCTTGAGAGTTTCTAAAGCAGCTTTTGAAGGAGACTCCAGTAGCAAACAATTAAGATCACATTGAACTTCTCAATAATCCTGCTCTGTTCAGGGTAAAGCAGGAAAAGATAGGACTGCTTTCAGCCTGCTTTCTAAAAGCAAACGTATTAAAGGAAGGAGAAAAAGCCTTCAAATCGCAGATAACTATAGATAGATAATAATGAGGCATCTGTGTAGAATGTTAACACTTGAAGAATTTCAGTGAGGATATATGGAATTTCTGTGTACCAATCAACTACTTTTCAGTAGTTTGACATTAAAAAAAAAAGTTACCAGTATTTTACCACAGTAATAATAACAAAAAGATTTTAAGAATATTACCAAAAATAATCTCAGAGGATCAGCAATTTTTTCCAGATTATTGATGAAAACTACCTCTGGTATTAATCTCTTTCTTCTTCTATAATTCTCTTTCTTCTACCTCTCCTGATATCCAACATTAATTGTACTTTAATAAAGATTGAATTAAACAAGTTAATGACCTGTGCCAGAGTGTTCAGTAAGGAAAGATCTTCCCACAAAGCATCATGGCAGCTTTGTTCTTTTGCAGCTCCCTTTATCACATTTAAGTTGTCCAGTTTATTTCTTTCAACCTTGAGGTTTCTTTTTCATTAAACGATCAGATTTGGGTTAATTACCCCAAACACACAATCTTTTGGTGGATCTTTCTCCACTTTTCAAAACTGTTGAGTTATGACCCTAATTAATTGTGTGGTTGCACTCTTGTACTGTGTTTATGCTCAAATTGTAGGAAAAGTTACCCCAAAAGAAGAGATATTAGCAATAAGAAATGTCACTGACACCTGACACAGAGCCTCGCATGTAATAAGTGCCCTGCGACTATTTCTTGAACCACTGATGAAAGAACGAATGGCCAACATTAATTACTTACCACCTCCTAAGCCCTTAAACTTAAGATATCCTCACTACAGCTTCATATGTCCATCTCAGCATATGTCTGTTGTCAGCCCTTCCAGCTCTCCTTTGTTAGTCCCCTGAGAGAAAGGTAACCACCAGGGGAGCATGATGAACCAGTTAATGCTTTGAAGTTTTGCTGCCTGGGCAATTTTGCATTATCTGGAGAATGTCTTATATGTATACAGTGTACCCAAACATTTGTTTAATAAAATGATAGAAGAGATTGTCAATATATATAATCAAAAGTAGATATTCAAACAGTGGCTTCTGTTTGACTTTGGGATATGTTGTTATATGTTTCTCAATGCATATTGACTTTCTTATTTTCTCATAACAGTTGATTGGTATCCTTTGGAGAGACATGACTTGTATGCTTTTGTTTTTGGATTCTAGAGGAGCTTTAAAAGTATCCTTTCAGATATTACACACACACACACAATTTGATACTTTGAGTTATATATTTTATATACTAATTTACATCATATCTTTATGTGATATATGATAGTGACATTTTAAGAATACAGTGTATTGTATTATATTTGTTTCATATTGCCTTTCTGTAGAATGTAAGTCAAGAGGGAAGAACTTTGGTTCACCACACTTTGCATCTAGCACTATACCTGACATGGAATAGGCACTCAGTAAATGTAATTAAAAAGCAGATGCTTTGTACAGCATGGTGACTGTAGTTAACAGCAGTAACCAAGCAAATGTTTTTCAATAAGAGGCTTATTGCTAATTTGTAGTTTAGTGAGTTTAATTTAAATAGTCTTATTCATTTTTAGTGATTGTCAAACCTGACCTTATATTTGCTTTCTTTCGTTTCTTTCTTTCTATTTTTTTTTTTAGGAAGAATCCCCAGCACAAGATAGAATATAGACATAGTACATTTCCAGGTAAGTGATTTTACTTCAGGAAACTCAAAATGAAACCTTCAGATGGATTCTCTTGTTAAACCTAGAGACAGTTACCACTTATTTTAATAGTATTTTAAAATCTCTGCTTCTGTGAATTTGTTGAATTATTGATTTTAATGATTTTCTTAGATTTAAAAATGATAAATTTTTATATAGATTTTTTCTGCAATCATTGTCTAACAGTATATATATATTTTCCTTTGTATCTGTTACAATTCTTTTGTTTGCAGGTATCTTAAAACAAAATCTCAAACTGGCCTGAATGATAAAGAGAGCATATTGACTTCTTTTACTGAAAAGTCCAGAAATAGGGCTAGATTAGACAAGATTTGTTGCTTCAGCTCATTAATAATGTCAATAATGTCACCAGTAACCCACTTTCCTTCCATCATACTGTCCTTAGAGGAGTGATTTTTATCCTAAGACTGGCTGCTCTCCCCAGCAAGGAACTATATGCATCCTTATTCAGCTGGGATGATAAGCATCCATGTTTACACCTAAGGAGAGAGAGAAAACAGCTTTGATTCTTGCTATTAGGAAAAATCATGAAACTAACTTTAAAAAAAAAAACTGGTTTAAATCACATTCTTATTCTTGAATGAATCACTGTAACCACTAATTAGTTTGTTCTACCCTTGGAACCAAAGTAGAGTCTCTTTCCTCAAAACCACAGAGATCCTCAATAGAAACTATTGTTTTAGGGGAAGAGAAGTAGGGGACAAACACCAAAGAAACAACTATCGAATGACCATCAGTCCTGCTTACATCAACCTGTTTTGCCTTCTGTTTCCTTTGCTTCTGAACTCTAATATTTTTTCCCTTTAATAAATTCTGGCTTCTTTGTATCATTTATATAACGCAGTGGCCAATTCAGCATCCTAAATTTCTGGATGCATCAGTATTTCTGCCCACAGAGTGAGGGAATAAACTGTATATCCAGGTTATGCCCACATGCATTTGTATATGTATAAACACAGCCAACTTGTAACCAAGTGATAAAACCAAGTGATTAAAATAATTAATTTCACCACAAGGGAATTCTATTTACTGTTTTCTTATTAAAACACACTTTAGTGTTTTAATACTCCAGACACAAACATGATCACTTTATCTCAGTTAATATGGTATGGAGGTTATACGTTATACTTCCCTTACTGAGGCTGTATCTGAAGTTATAGCATTTATGGTTGTTAAGTTAACTTTCAAAAGTTTCAAAAGTTCAAAAATATTATTTTGAACAATAATATAATAATATTTGATTAAAATTCTATTTTATTGACAAATTTTAGCATTTTCCCATGAAAGAGCATTTGACAGATTTGTTTATCTTTGTAGAACTAGGAACCTTTTACCTGAAAACTGTCAATATACATCATATGGCATTGTTGAAAAGTATCTGAATTTTCTTCGAAAAATCTCTTTGAATTATCATTGAAGCAGCTTCTGAATGAAGAACATATTTTTAGAACATTTAACTGTTTTTAAGAAAAATTTTTATTTCATTGAAAATACTTTTAAAAAAAATAGGATATTTTGACATAACAGTTTAGCCTTATATATTTAATGTACTTTCAAGAGTTGTCATGTGGCAGTATAGTCAGGATATCTCTTCTTACTATAGAACCTATAAATTAAACTCTCTGAGGTATTTAAAATTTTATATTATAAGTCTCACTATATTTCTTAGTGATATCTGACATAAAATTCTAACATATGTGTTTTTATTATTTCCCAAATCCTTAAAGTTTAACATTACCCAGATCTTAAGCTCATATATGTAATGATTCATTTACTCATGCACGCATTTATTCATTTATTATATGACTTCCAAGTGAACAGAACTACAGAGATACATGAAAACTAGCTCTGGATCCACGTGCTTGTGGTGAGATGCTCTACAATCTTGGAAGAAAGAGATGGAGTACTTTTTGTTAGGATTTATCAGGGTAACTTAGTAAGGGAATTTTAAGTAAAGTTGGTCTTTAAGGTGGCAGGATTTCAATTATCTTTGTTTCTTAGCTTTGGGTAGGTGGGTATAGGACATCCCAGACAAATTGAGTAATAGGTTGGTCAAGGACATTGAGGCAGAAAATAATAAGTTGTGTTTGGAATTCGAAGGTGGGTCAGTTTAACTGACAGGGAGAGTCTCTGCAGTTACTGTGAATGAATGATACTCTTGTTGTTCAGTCACTAAGTCATGTCCGACTCTTTGTGACCCCATGGACTGCAGCACATCAGGCTTCCCTGTCCTTTACTGTCTCCCAGAGTTTGCTAAATTCATGTCCATTGAGTCAGTGATGCTCTCTTAAATATCTCATCCTCTGCTGCCCTTTTCTCCTTTTGCCTTCAGTCTTTCCCAGCATCAGGGTCTTTTCCAATGAGCTGGCTCTTCACATCATGTGGCCAAAGTATTGGAGCTTCAGCTTCAGCATCAGTCCTTCCAGTGAATATTCAGGGTTGATTTCCTTTAGGATTGACTGGTTGGATCTCCTTGCAGTCCAAGGGACTCTGAAGAGTCTTCCCCAGCACCACAGTTCTAAAGCACCCATTCTTCAATGCTCAGCCATCTTTATGGTCCAACTCTCACATCTGTACATGACTACTAGAAAAACCATAGCTTTGAGTAGGAGGACTTTTGTCAGCAAAGTGATGTCTCTGTTTTTGAATATGCCATCTAGGTTTGTCATAGCATTTCTTCCAAGGAGCAAGTGTCTCTTAATTCCGTGGCTGCAGACAGTCACCGTCTGCAGTGATTTGGGAGCCCAAGAAAAGAAAATCTGTCACTGTTTCAACTTTTTTCCCATCTGTTTACCATGAAGTGATGGTACTGGATGCCATGATCTTAGTATTCTGAATGCTGAGTTTTAAGTCAGCTTTTTCACTCTTTAACCTTCATCAAAAGGCTTTT
Source organism: Bubalus kerabau (assembly GCF_029407905.1). Taxonomy (NCBI): domain Eukaryota; kingdom Metazoa; phylum Chordata; class Mammalia; order Artiodactyla; family Bovidae; genus Bubalus; species Bubalus kerabau. Next base: position 69,766,894 of record NC_073634.1, read on the forward strand.
TAGTTCCTCTTCACTTTCTGCCATTAGGGTGACATCGTCTGCATATCTGAGAGTGTTGATATTTCTCCTGACCGTCTTGATTCCTGCTTGTTCTTCATCCAGCCCTGCATTTCTTATGATGTACTCTGCATATAAGTTAAGTAAGCAGGATGACAGTATACAGCCTTGTTATACGCCTTTCCCAATTTTGAACCAGCCTGTTGTTCCATGTCCAGTTCTAATTGTTGCTTCTTGACCTGCAAACAGGTTTCTCAGGAGACAGGTAAGGTGGTCTGGTATTCCCATCTCTTTAAGACGTTTCCACAGTTTATTGTGATCCACACAGTCAAAGGCTTTTGCATAGTCAATGAAGCAGAAGTAGATGTTTTTCTGGAAGTGTCTTGCTTTCTCTATGATCCGTCTGTTGACTGTGGATGATACTAGAGGAATGCTTTGAGGTCAGATTGTAGAAGCTCTTGAAAGCTAAACCAAAGATGTGGTTGCGGTGACAAATAACTAATGATGAGCTGTCCGAATTAGAGTAGAGGAAGCCTTATGGTGAATGAAGGACCAGAGCTAGGCTGCCATGAGAATGGAAAAACAGGATTTGAATCAAGTGAGATTCTGAAAGAAGAGTGATGAGGAATTTCCAAGTGATTGGCCATGGTGTGGGGGATGGGATGAATCAAAGGAAATAGGAATGAATGAAAATTAAAGTACAAATTATCAGGAGCTTAGAGATCAGGAGGAAAAACTAGGTAGTTTGTGGGTTTGGTTTTTTTTTTAAGTTATACATGTTAAATTTGAGGTGGGGTGTCATTAATCCATAATGAAACAATAAAAGCTATAATGCTGCTGCTGCTGCTGAGTTGCTTCAGTTGTGTCCAACTCTGCGTGACCCCATAGACGGCAGCCCACCAAGCTCCCCCATCCCTGGGATTCTCCAGGCAAGAACACTGGAGTGGGTTGCCATTTCCTTCTCCAGTGCATTAAAGTGAAAAGTGAAAGTGAAGTTGCTTAGCCGTGTCCGACTCAGCGACCCCATGGACTGCAGCCTACCAGGCTCCTCCGTCCATGGGATTTTCAGGGCAAGAATACTGGAGTGGGGTGCCATTGCCTTCTCTGAAAAGTTATAATAGAGACCCATATACTATATACCAACTACTCTAGAATTTTATAATATAAAATAACTATATGAAAGTTTTATCATTTAATTTCTGATTTGTAGCACTTCTAAAACACTTCGGTCTAAAATTTTCCCACACATGTAACAATTTATGCCATATATTTCGATTTTTGTAGGTTTGACTGTTAAGCTCTTTAACTAATTGGTTTAAAGTTTTACTAACTTTCCACACTTTTTCAGAGTGCTACATACAGTTTTAGCACAGCATATTGAATAAAAGAGTAATCAATGCTAGGAAATTTTTATTTTAAACTTTCTTAGCTACCTTATTTGCTGACAACATTTGAAAGAAATTATCATCATTGTTATATCACTTGATTATTGGAGTCTTTCTCTCTGGCTTTTATTATTATGTGACAGTCGTGATTCGAGGGGATCAGTACTGTTCATGGCTGAAATTTAGAATGTTCTACCAATCTGATAAGTATTTCAGTGTTTCTCTAGTTCTCCAGTCATCTGTATACATATGCTTATATAGGCTTTTTTCTTTTCAGAAGTAGAAACCAAAAGATCTAGAAAGTAAGCTATTAAGTAAGGTTAGTGATGCTAAATGGGATTTTGTAAACTGCTGCTTACTGTGGGAAAAGCTGAGAGATTTTAGAACATGAAAAAGGCAAATGCAGTGGTGTTTTTAAAAAGAAATAAACTTAATGTATTAATATAATAAAGTGGATAGACCTGCACAAACTGCTTTTCCAAAGTTAAAATATGAATACCCAGCTAATAGTTTGGTTCATTACAAAGATCAGTCTTCCGTAGTAAAATGAGGCATTTAAACATCTTTATTCTTGTAGTATGTAGTAAACTTTCATCTTTAGAGATATTGGGCCAAAATATTTTTTCACTTAAATGAAAATTAGTATCCTAACTAATTCTAAGATTTACTGGACAAGAAAGGAAAATAAAACCCGGAGAATTATTGATGTTAAACTGTAAGTCTGCTATGAAACATCTGTCTTCTTATTTCCTGTTACCAGAAAACTATTTGGAGAAAATCAGCAAATTGGAAAGATTTTTTTCTCCACATAAACATCTTCCAGCACACATACAACACAGTGTACTCTTTAGTAGCTCTGCAGACTTGGTTCTTTGGCTAGGAACTTGATGGTGAAATTTTAAGTTGTACAAAAAGTGTTAGATACAAATTTCATATAATACAAATATTATAAATACTTCTGCAAAAAAAGAAAAGTCAGAAATTACCACATCCTAATAATACCGAACAGTTAATAGCATGTTCTTTCAAATATGTTAAAGAGTTTGTTACTTTTTCTAGAGTTTGTTATTTTTCATTATTATGGTATAACAGTATTATCCATCACTTTTTAAAAATGAGTGACAGCTTATTTCTCTTGTGCTGTTTTCAAATAGTCAGGCTGTCAACCTGTCTGTACGTTTCATATTCCTGTAGAGAAAATGAAGATTCCTGCTTTGTTCTTAAAATTAGAACTTTGGGGTTGGAAAGGATCTTTGAGGTCATTTAATCAATGCCATTTGATTCACAGATAAAAAGATAAACTCCACCAAATGCCTTGTTCATTGACAAGGGATACATGACACAGATCTTTAAACTTCTAGCCTCCTAGTATATATCTTTTTCTTAAACCATGTTATTTTTTAGAGACTTCTTATTTGATGAGGGAAATGGAACATCACAGATAAACAGTCACTAGCCAGCTAGAAACTTAAAAGTGACCTAAGTGAAGATAGAGAAAAAAATTACTGTTTCCGAGCTCACCTTGACTTGGAAGAAACATGCTTATTTCTAATTTCTTAGACATGCTCAACAATTAGGTTTCAAATAAACTATTTGTAATATAAGAAAATGCTAAATGTAGGCTCTTATTTTTCCAAAGATGGCATTATACTGTTTAATTCTGTGGAAATCTATTGGAAGTCACAACTACAAAAAATAAAGCCACAAAAATTGTTTTTTGCTATTGCTTAAAAATATTAAACAGCTATTATTCCATCTCAGGCTCTCACTGTTGTACTTCAGTAAGCTTTGTACTAACCATGGTGTTCTGTGTACAGTGTTGGGGTCTTGGTTTGGGATCGTCTATAATGTGACTCTTCATGACTGAGTTCTCTAAACAACATGCTTCCTTGTCTGAGAGGGTTTCTTTGAACTTTTTGTGTAGCAAACAGTGTTATAGCAAGGTTTATATGAACTTTACTGGCTTTATCACTTTAAATCCAGATACTCAGATACCATGCTTTGGCTTGCTCAGGGAATACATGCATGGGTGTCTATTCCTGCTTGCTGTGAATGCCCTTTTGCATAAAACTTAATTGTTATGGTAAAGACAGACATTTTATTCCTAGGTTATGTGCTAGTCATATATTCCCATGATTCAGGAAATCATGAAATAATTCAGATCAAGTGTGCCGATTCAGCATTTTCTAGTAAAGTTTCATCATCTCTATGGCCCAGTTATACCTTAAGCACTTTAAAAAAAAACAAAGCCCTCCCATCTAGATGGCATCTCTATTGTAGAATATTTGAAGTCACTACTACAGAATTTGCTACAAGAGGGTCCATTTAATTGGTTCCACAAAAAATATCAGCATTAAAAATCCTGTCGTGAAATGTGGACCTGGGACCACAAGGAAGGGGCATAGAGCTGAGTTCTGGCGCCGACTTGCCCTTGTCATGACTTTGCCTTGCTCATGTCAAGCAGTTCTTCAGGTGCTTTCACTTAAAGCACAGAGTGCCAGTTCATATGAAGCAGAGGGGAAGGAACTTGACTACCAGCTACACTGAGTTCTGTTACATATTGTTATTTCAGATTCTACACCTCCTGCTAAAAGAATGTGAGTGTGATGTTATGATTTTACAGATAAAAACAAATTTTTGATGAAATGAGTGGGATTCTCCTGATTAATATGTCATTATTGCTTCAGCAAATGAACCTATCCAGTAAGTTGCTAAAGATTCCCAGGGCTCATTGAAGCTTAAAGCTGATTCAGTTATCAGGATTTAAATAAAAGTCTGTAGTATAATTCATTGTGTTGACAGGCAGGCTAGTGATTAAAAGTGTAGGTTATAATAAAGCATTTCTGTAAACTGAAGGTGTTCAGCAGTTGATTTGCAGATGGTTCATTTATTCATTCATATATTTAGCAAATATGAGTCTATAAGTGTCTTTTATGTGTTAGGCATTGTTGGAGGAGTTGAGGATACAATAGAGACAGAATCTTGCTCTTGTAGAATTTCACAAAGGTGGACAGTGCACATGTTAACAATTATGTGATGTCATGTAGTGATAACTGCTAAGAAGAAAAATAAAGCTGTGTAAGAGGACAGAAGGAAGGAAGCTGTGGCTTCCCTGGTGGCTCAGATGGTAAAGCATCTGCCTGCAATCCTGGAGACACAGGTTCGATCCCTGGGTCTGGAAGATCCCCTGGAGAAGGAATGGCAACCCACTCCAGTACTCTAGTCTGGAAAATCCTATGAACAGAGGAGCCTGGTAGTCTACTGTCTATGGCGTCACAAAGAATCAGACATAACTGAACGACTTAAGAGGACAGAAGGGCAAGGATGTGTATGGGGGTGGGAGGCAGGTCCCATTTCAAATAGGACAGTAAAAGAAGGACTCTGATAATTTGATATTAGAGCAGAAGGCTAGCCAGGTGATTCTCTGACGGATGGCTATGTTAGGCAGTGGGAAGGATGCTTCAGAAGCCCTGGAGATGATCCCATTGGTTTATTCAAGGAGCAGTGAAGAGAGGGTAGGATTGGAACAAAGTGTAAGTGAAGAATGGCAGGTGAGACGAGAAAGCTAGTGAATCAGTTTTGTAGGGTCCTGGAGGCCAAGAGATACAATTGAGGACTTCAGATCTTATTCTGAGTGAGATAAAAAGCTATTGGGAGATTTTTGGGTTCTTTGTGAACAGATAAGAGTAGAAGTAGGGAACCCAGGTAGGAGGATATTGGAATAGACCAGGAAGAAGATGCTGGTATTGGATCCAGGGTGTTAGAGTGGATGTGAGAAGTGGTGGATATATTTTGATGGTAGAGCCAACAGGATCTTTTGACATTAAATATTATGGAGGATATTCAAGGATAACTCCAAGGTTTCTTGCCGAAACAATTGGAAGGGGCTTCCCTGGTAGCTCAGTAGTAAAGAATCTGCCTGCCAATGCAGGAGATATGGGTTCAATCCATGATCCAGGAGGATCCCACATGCCTTGGAACAACTAAACCTATGCACCACAACTACTGAGCCTGTGCTCCAGAGCCTGGGATCTGCAGCCTCTGAGCCCATGTGCTACAACTGCTGAAACCCACATACCCTAGAGCTTGTGCTCTGCAATGAGAAAAAGCCACTGCAACAAGAAGCTCTTGTACCACAACTAGAGAGTATCCCCCATTCACTGCATCTCGAGAAAGTCGGCGTAGAACAAAGACCCAGCATAGCCAAAATAAAGTAAATAAAATTATTAAAAAAAAAAAAAAACACAATCGGAAGGTTGGAAGTCATACATATGTTCGAGATTGATAAGAGAATGACCACATTTGGGTGAAGCACCTCAAGAGCTATATTCTGGAAGTGTTGCATTTCACATTTCTGTTAGTCACAAAGTAGAGATGGTACACAGGCCAATGAGATAAATGAGTCTGGAATTTACGCTGTGGTCAGAGCTTAAAATATAAATTTGGGGATTTAAGATATACAACTAGATGGAATCATCTAAGGACTATATTTGGAGAAGGAAATGGCAAACCTGCTCCATTTTTCTTGCCTGGAGAATCCCATGGACAGAGGAGCCTGGTGGGCTACAGTCCATGGAGTTGCACAGAGTCGGACATCACTGGGTGACTGAACACAGCATAAGGAGTATCTTAGAGAAGAGGTCCCAGCCTGAAATTTGGGCACTCCAAAATTTAGAGGTTGAGAAGATGAGGAAGATCCAGCAAAGAAGATGGAGAAGGAGCAGCCAATAAAGCAGGAGAACCTGAAGTAGTTTCAGCTTTGTATATATTTTCCTTGTAAATCTGCTAAGCTAATTTCCGAATCTAAAATGAGACTCTGAATTGAGATGGCATTATTTATATATATGAGATACTTCCAAGAGCAAAATGGTCAAGAACAGAAACATTGCTGTTCTTTCTTCCTCACTCCCTTTCCCGTCTGCAAACTATCCTCTAAATGGTTTTTAATTGTTTTCTATCATAAAAGTTACATGAGGAATTGAGGTTACTTAGACATAAAACATGCCCTCAAGAGGCAGATAAAACGTGTACACAAATAAATATAATCTCAGACTTCCCTCAAGGAACTGGTGTGCTTCTTATGCTAATGAGAATTGTGTAAGTTTTTATGTAGCCTTTTTGGCTTTTTGCTACCAAGAAACTTAGGGAGAAATTTGATGCTCTGTCTATATTGATTATGTTAAAAATTGAGGTTTATATACTTCCATTCTGCTTTCTTTGTTCTTAATTTCTACTTTTATTTGTGTTATCTCATGATAGTACAGGCTTCCCAGGTGGCACTAGTGATAAAGAGTCTGTGCAGGAGACCAAGGGATATAGGTTTGATTCCTGGGTTGGGAAGACCCCCTGGAGCAGGAATTGGCAACCCACTCCAGTATTCTTGCCTGGAGAATCCCACGGACAGAGGAGCCTGGGGGGTTACAGTCCATGGGGTCGCAGAGAGTCAAACATGACTGAGCGACTAGTCACAGTAAGCACATGATTATAAGCTGTCTCAAATCCCCTTGGAATGAGTAGTGATATTAAGAAAGAAATAACTGTCTGGGCTATGAAAGTTAAAAAGACAAACCAATTACTTTCTTTGTCATCATTCTGCCATGAAAAATTTTCCTATCAAATTTCTTAACTTTCTTTTTTATATCTGTTACATATGAATGTTTTAGGAAGAAGCTAGCTGAAGCATATGTGTGTGCTCAATCGCGCCCGACTTTTTGCAACCCTTTGGACTGTTGCCCAAAAGGCCCCTTTGTCCATGGGATTTTTCAGACAAGAATACTGTAGTGGGTTGCCATTTCCTCCTCCAGGGGATCTTCCCGACCCAGGGATCAAACCTGCATCTCCTTTGTCTTTTGCATTGCAGGCAGATTCTTTACATGATGAGCCATTGAGGAAACCCCCGCTGAAGCATATTCAAAAGTACAAACATTTTTAACCTTTAAATATTCCACATCATCCTAGAGTCTCTCACTAACCTTATTTTAAACCAACTCTGTTGCTCTCTGTGAAAAGAAAACTGGGATGAGTGAAGAAATTAGTTTTGAGAGAGAAGGATTTTAGAATTGTAATTCTACTATTATGATATTATATAGAAACCTGTAAATTCTGATGGTTGTTACCATAGTAATTCTAGTCTTACCAAAGTGTGAGCTATAAGATCTGTAAAGCTAAATTTTTCAAAGTCTGTAAGCTTATATCTCCTCATTTGGTCTCAACTCTGGTGTATCACCTGGAGAAGGAAATGGCAACCCACTCCAGTATTCTTGCCTGGAGAATCCCATGGACAGAGGAGCCTGGTGGGCTATAGCCCATGGGGTCACAAGAGTCGGACATGACTGGAGCGACTAAGCACATGCACACTGGTGTGTCAATCAGATTGTGCTAGCTTTGTGGTGATAACAAATAGTCCTCAAATTTCAGTGCCTTATAACAATAAATAGGTACATTTCTCCTTCGTGTTAATATGCATGTAGCTGCATGCTGGCTGTTGCCCTGTCTCACATGTGTCTCATCCTGAATCCAGGCTGAAGGATCAACCTCTATCTGGGGCTCACTATTCTCCTAGCAGAGGGGAAATGGCAATAGCAGAATCACAGAGAGGCCCTTAAGGCTTCTCCATGGAAGCCACTACTTCCACTCACTTTTCTTTGGCCAAGTCTGACATCAGTGGGAATGGGTAAATAGAATCACATTGCAAGGATGGACAATGAATAACTGGGACAGAAATACATTCTACCATTGTGGAAGGTGGTGTAGCTTGATTATGATATTATTAAGGAACCATTATGATGAATCTAAAGACATTTTAATCTTGGAAGCCTCATAGTAGGAGAAGTTTGATTTAAGCAAATGTTAAAAAAAAAAAATAATAATAGCTTTAGCCCCCTTTCTAGAAATTTGTAATTGTTAGCTATGTATTAAGTAAAATCTTCTTGACAAAGATATTTTACAGTTAGAGGTTTCTAAACCCAGGTTGAGTGACAGTTGACATGCTACGTACTAAACTGTTTTTCAGTGAGAAGCATTTCGGATGAAGATGACAGTGTTGGGCAACCCAATGAATACAACCTGAATGACAGCTTTATAGATGATGAGGAAGAAGAATACGAGCCAACAGACGAAGATTCCGACTGGGAACCAGAAAAGGAAGACCTAGAGAAGGAAGATATGGAAGGGCTTTTGAAAGAAGCAAAAAAGTTTATGAAAAGAAAAAAGTGACTCCTCTGCAGTAATATATTGCTCATATTTACTGTCTCTTTATGGAAAAATAATGCAGGAAGCACTTAAGGGATAATTGTTTTTCTGCTTTTTATGGTTATGACTTTACTATTGACTCTTCACAAATGAAACATTGAAATGTCACCCTTCAGTGTAGTGGATGAAATTTGTTGCTTTGCTTTTTCTATGTTATTTCAAACATCTGGAAATAATAAGCAGACAGAGTTAAAAAGAAATAATTGATATTTTTCATGTACTTTGTAATAAAAAGTAAATATCATAGGTTGCAAAAAAAATGTCTTTTTTAAATTTTTTCCAAAGATTCTGTCTTTAGATAGAATACTGTGCAAATATAACCAGGCAGATTATGTAACTGGTGGGAAAGCATGCTTATTTCATTCCTATTGAAGTAATTCTTAAAGCAGACCCAGACTTTAAAAAATACCAGCCATCATATAATGGCTATTATTTTTTCTAATGTCCTAGATGTGAGCTTTGCAATTTCATTGACTACTTTCATTCTTTGAAACTTGGGGAAATTAGTACAAAATGGATACTGAAAATAGATTCAACTAGACTATAGAAACGTCCACTATGCAGGGAATGCTATTTTATGTCCCAAGGCTAATTTACTATATGTCTGAGTTTAAAAGTAGAAAACCTGAAAGAATTTGACCATTTCTTTTTCGAACAAGTCCTGCCTGATGCTTTTAACTCTCAATATGCTATTCTTAAGAATATAGGAATTGTTTTTAACCATAATTTTCTCAAATTATATTAGTTCTTTTATCCTCAGATGACAGTAGCAAGTTGTCTGTCAGCATTCAAGATTCTGGCCTTTTGTTTCAAGAAGAAACCCCTTCTCCAGTTTTCTGTAGTATAATATTTCTGCATCTCTGTTCTTAAACTCCTTTAGGCTATGTAATACTCTTCATTTTACATGACTTAGAATCTTTGAACTATAGTTTAGAATCTTTAATATGGGTTTGTACAAACAGCAGTAAATATAGCTTTGAAATTGTAAATCATAAACCAAAAGTTTCCTCATTAAGCACTAATATTTTATATTCTACGAGGATCTAAAAATGTATATCTTAAAAGAGCAGGACAGATTTGTAATTGTTTTCTTAGTGTTTTTAAGTTTGTTTTCAAATAATTGCATAATATTAAAATTTACTTATATTACAGAAAGGAAAAGATAAATATTTTTCTATTATCTTTTATTCTAATTTTTCTCTCTGTTGTTTAGAAACTAATTTTCTCTTCTAATGTCCCTTTAGTCTTCAGAGCTTGACAAACCTGTGAAAAAAATTCTTTGAACTTACTTTTACTTTCACTTTGCACAAACTTAATCCTTAAAGTGTTTCTTGATCCATTCATAGATATATCCCAAAGGAATTAAAAACGTGTCCATATGAAAACTTGTACACAGTGTCCATAGAAACATCATTTGTAACAGTCAAAAAGTGGAAACTTATCAGATATGTGGATAAGCAAAATGTAGTCTATTTTTACAACCAAATATTTTTTGGCCAAAAAAAGAAGTGAAGGATTGAAACATGCTACAGCATGGATAAACCTTGGAAACATTATGGTAAGTGAAAGAAGTCAGACACAAAAGGCCACAAATGGTATAAGCTCAATTTTATAAAATATCCAGAATAGGCAAACCCATAGAGATGGAAAGTGAATTGGTAGTTGCCGGGGTCTAGAGAGAAGAGTATCTTTCTGAATTGATAAAAATGTTCTAAAATTAGTGGTGATGGTGTAAAACTCTGTAAATATACTAAAATCCATTGAATTGTATACTTTCTATGGGGGAATTTTATGTCATATGAGTTATATATGTCAAGAAGGCTATGATAAAGAATGCAAAAGGTGACATTGGCCTTTTAGAAAGAAAGAAAGGCATTCAACATCAGAATATATTCTTCTTAGAAGTTATGTGATAGCTCATGTTAATTTTTAGGAAGAGTTTGATGTACCTTTCATAAACATCCTGAAGACACTTTTGAGTATAATGAATGTATAAATATTTAACTTCATTGTAATGAAAATTTTCTACTTGGACTATATTTAAGTGTATGATTTTCAAAATAGAGGCAAAAGTGATGAAATTGGTGGGCTCAAAAGCATTGCTAACAAAACTTGATTTAGTTGCTGTCCTAAACAGTGGATTGAGAGCCAACTATCCCTATCATGGTATTCATAGAATTTAAACTATATCTTAACCTCCTCCTTCAAGCTAAAAATGGTCACATATACTTTTCTCACTAATGTGCTTAATTCGAAAAGCAAATGTTTTTTGTTGACTTGAAGTGAGGTGGGTTTTATGGGACCTTGGGAAGCTGAAGACATGAAGATTTTCAGTGACACATGAGTACTGATTCTGCTTTTCACCCAGGTTGAGGATGGTATTGTTGATACTATTTGTAGAATTAGAAGATCCTAATGATTGGAAACATTCATTATAGTGAAAAGAAATAGATTGTGAGCCTATATTTTCCAGAATGGTGATGTAAAGTTAAATGGATAGTGACTTTCCTCTGATTTATCTGTGCAAAGTTCAGTGTCACCAACACATCCCATGGAGGCAGAAACCACACACCAGCGTCTACATCTAGCCCTGCTCTTTGAGTTCACCTTCTTGTGCCCATTACTTTCTCTTTCTTGAGGAGGAATCTGTAAGAGAGTCTCTGTGTGTGTGTGCATTCTTCCTTCCGGTCTGCAAACCTACAAAGCTGCTCCTCCACAGTAGGTATTGAAAGAAAAATGATAATAATTATTGCCAAGATCGTTACTGGCCATCCTGATATAATGTACACAATAAATTTGATTATCATAAGCAACCCCAGTTGTACTCTGTTGTGCCCAAGACCCTGTCTTAAGTGCTGGTGATTCAAAGAAGAATAACATGGAGTTTCTGTTTTCAATGTCCTCACCGTCTACTGGGGAAGATAGGAATATTTATTCATTCGGTAACAGTGACTACAGAATACTATGGACAATACAAGGAAGAAAAGGACATAGCTTCTATAATCAGAGAGCTCGAAAAGGCAGTGAGGCAAATATGCAAATAATATAATGGGTAGAAATGCAATAGTCCGAGAAAGGAATGCTGGAGTATAATTTAAACGGCCTGTCTTGCTGCGTATTGAAATACAGCCTCATTCTTGAGGAAGAGCCTTTGTCTGATTGAGTTGCAAGCTGAACTTGCAGATTTTTTCATGGAACACAACTTTTATCTTCAAAAATGACTGGCAAACATACTACAGTTATTCAGAATGGAGTGTGTGGCTGGCATTTCCTCAAAAATGAACTTAGCCTATTTTTTTTCCCAAGGAAAACAACAAACAATATAATAATTGTAAAAATGAGCTTTCAAACAAAAATTAGAGTTTTAGAAAACTTCTATATGTCACTGAGCTTGTTAGCTCTCCAAAATTTTAAAAACTCTTCTGAGATATTGTTGGTGATATAATAAAATGAAATGTGTCAACATTTGGAAGGTCTTGAAAACTGAACAAGCCAATGTTTTCTGAATGACCAACGCATATTATAAAATCAGGCATGGGTAAAAGATCCACTCAAAGCGTAAGATAGGCCAACGAAACTTAGTGTAACAGAGTCTGTAAAGTTCATTAATGTGACTTCAGATAATACATTGTGCCTAACACATTTCAGAAGCTGTTATTTATTTTTGGTGGCACATTGAAAATAATATTCACAATTATCTGAAAAGCATATGAAACTACTTTCTTTTCCAATTACATAGCTTTTTAAGCCCTAATTTTCTCTATATACTTCAAGCAAAACAACATACAAGAGCAGACATGAGAATCTAGCTGTCTTCTATTAAGCCAGGCATTAAAGAATTTACAAAAATGTGAAGCAGTGCCACTCATTTTACTAATATATTTAATAAAATATATTAATTGTGTTTATATATAATGGATTATTTTAAAAATCATTAGCAAATTTCTCAATTTCAAAAAAGGTGAATATCTATAGATATGACCCTCATAAATGAAAGCTCTTTGGGATCCTCAATAATTTTTATGAGTTAAATCTTAAGTCTCAACATTTTGAGAACCATTTAATTAAGTCACTATACCAATCGGTGTCAGATTTTATTTTCTAGGGCTTCAAAGTCACTGCAGACGGTGACTATAACTATGAAATTAAAAAGACGCTTGCTCCTTGGAAGGAAAGCTGTGACAAACCTAGACAGTATATTAAAAAGCAGACATTACTTTAGCAAAAAAGGTCTGTCTAGTCAAAGGTATGTTTTTTCCAGTAGTCATGTACGGATATTAGAGTTGGACCATAAAGAAGGCTTAGTGCCAAAGAATTGATGCTTTTGAATTGTGGTGCTGGGCAAGACTCTTGAGAGTCCCTTAGACAGCGAGGAGATCAAACCAGTCAATCCTAAAGGAAATCAACCCTGAATATTCATTGAAAGGACTGATGTTGATGTTGAAGCTGAAGCTCTAGTACGTAGGCCACCTGATGTGAAGAGCTGACTCATTGGAAAAGACCCTAATGTTGGAAAGATTGAAGGCAAAAGTGGAAGGGGTGGCAGAGGATGAGATGGTTAGATAGCATCACTGACTCAGTGGACAGGAATTTGAGCAAACTCCAGGAGATAGTGGGTGACAGAGGAGCCTGGTATGCTAGAGTTCATGAGGTTGCAATGAGTTGGACATGACTTAGCAGCTGAACAATGACAACCACCATTCAGTTAGGCTAGTTGTGATGGGATAACCCCCCAATCACAGCGCCTTAACACAAGGAAAGCTTTCTTAAGCCAAGATTTTGTGTTGGGTGAATCTTCAGGCCACTGTCTTTCGTGTGGCAGCTCATCATTCTAGGATTTCAGAAGCTCTGTCGTCTTGTAGTTGCACCACTGGAACATGAAACCTACCAATCATGACTATAGGGGGAAGAGAGAAAGTGAAGGGTTGGACCCTGTTAATTAAATGCTTCCAGCTAGAAGTGTCCCTCATGCTCACAGCCCATTGTCCAGAGGAAGTCACATGGCCTTGCCCACTGAAAGGGGCCTCAAAAATACAGTTTTGGTGCCCAAAAAAGATGAGAACCACATAGAGTGAACACTAGTAATGTCTATAATCACTAAAGGGGTGAGTGATACATAGGGAAAAGTGTTGAAGTCATGATCTTGAGTGTCAACATTTAAGTAGTAGAAAGATGAAGACTTCAGAGGAATTAGAGGAAAAAGAGGGATGTCAGGAACTTGCTGTGCTGCAGAAGCTAAAAGTAGAGGACTGTTGAAAGAGAAAGCAAACATTGTAGTTGCTGCAGAACGGATGCAAGTACTGAGGTTAGATTCGACTTCCTACTTCTTGGAGATAATTGAGGCTATTAGATGAGAACTTGCCCAGACTCTCAGCTGTGTCTACCTATCCCCCAGCTATTCCCATATTCTCTGTTGTCTTTCCAGATATTACAGATGAATTGTCTGTGTTCCTATTTAAAGCCAATCCCCCATTTTCAGGCACCTCTTACATTCTCGTGGATTTCACACTGGTTATTCTTCCCTTTTGCTCCCACTTCATCCTTTTTTTCCTATATATTGAACCATTCCCATCACCATATAAATATTTCTTCCATCCCAAAAACAAATCTTCCCACCAATTTCACTTTTCCCTGCAGCTTCACTACTCCATTTCTCTCCTCCCTGTAACAGCAAAATTCCCCGTGTGTTGTCTATGCCTGCGTCACCAATGCTTTTCCTCCTTTGAAAGTCTTTCAAGTCAAGCTTTCCCTATCACCTCTCCATTGCAACTGCTGTGGTCAAGAGCATCTGTGATCACTCCTCTAAATCCTGTCATCAATTCTCAACCCTCATTCTTCTTGAACTTTCTGCAATGTTTGAAACAAGTCACTCCTACCTCCTTCAGACACTTCATTTTTCTTCTAGGAAATTAGAATATCTTGTGGCTTTTTCTACCTTACTCCCAGTGTGCATTGCTGGGTGTTTAGTTTTTTCATGAGCTCTTAATGCTTAGAGTACCCTAAAGCAGAGTCCTTGGTCTTTATTTTCCTATTTACATTCATTTGCTTCACGTAATCTGTTTTTTGTTGTTGTTTTAACAATAATTCTAAAATTTTAACTCATGCCTTGACCTCTTCTCTAAATTCCAGACTTACATATGCAATTGTCTATTCAACATCTCCACTTGAATGATAGACATCTCGAACTTTACATGTTCGGGACTGAATTCTAATTGCCTTTTTTGTTCCCCCGGCAAAGCTTCCTCTCCTGATCAAGCTGAATAACTTGACATTATTCTTGACCTCCCACTTTCTCCTACACTCAGCAAAATCTTGATGGATCTACTTTCAGAATATATCCAGAATTTGACTCTATATCTGAACTTCCACTGCTGGCAACTTAGACTCCCTACTTCATTCTTTGGCTCCTATAGTTATGCACTTCAGTTCAGTTGCTCAGTCGTGTCCAACTCTTTGTGACCCCATGGACTGCAGCATGCCAGGCTTCCCTGTCCATCACCAACTCCCCGAGCTTACTCAAACTCCTGTCCATTGAGTTGGTGATGCCATCTAACCATCGCATCCTCTGTCATCCCCTTCTTCTCCTACCCTCAATCTTTCCCAGCGTCAGAGTCTTTTCAAATGAAACAGTTCTTCACATCAGGTGGCCAAAGTATTGGAGTTTCAGCTTTAGCATCAGTCCTTCCAATGAATATTCAGGACTGATTTCCTTTAGGATGGACTAGTTGGATCTCCTTGCAGTCCAAGGGACTCTCAAGAGTCTTCTCCAACACCACAGTTCAAAAGCATCAATTCTTTGGCACTCAGCCTTCTTTATAGTCCAACTCTCCCATCCATACATGACTACTGGAAAAACCAAA
This sequence comes from Bubalus kerabau, assembly GCF_029407905.1. Taxonomy (NCBI): domain Eukaryota; kingdom Metazoa; phylum Chordata; class Mammalia; order Artiodactyla; family Bovidae; genus Bubalus; species Bubalus kerabau. Next base: position 69,782,387 of record NC_073634.1, read on the forward strand.
GCTTTGACTAGACAGATCTTTGTTGGCAAAGTAATGTCTCTGTTTTTTAATATGCTGTCTAGGTTGGTCATAACTTTTCTTCCAAGGAACAAGTGTCTTAATTTCATGGCTGCAGTTACCATCTGCAGTGATTTTGGAGCCCCCCAAAATAAAGTCTGTCCCTGTTTCCATTGTTTCCCCATCTATTTGCCATGAAGCGATGGGACAGGATGCCATGATCTTAGTTTCCTGAATGTTGAGCTTTAAGCCAACTTTTTCACTCTGCTCTTTCACTTTCATCAAGAAGCTCTTTACTTCTTCTTTGCTTTTTGCCATAAGGATGGTGTCATCTGCATATCTGAGGTTATTGATATTTCTCCTGGCAATCTTGATTCCAGCTTGTGCTTCATCCAGTCCAGCATTTCACATGATGTTTATAAGTTAAATAAGCAGATTGACAATATACAGCCTTGACGTACTCCTTTCTGATTTGGAACCAGTCTGTTGTTCCATGTCCATGTTAACTGTTGTTTCATGACCTGCATACAGATTTCTCAGGAGGCAGGTCAGGTGGTCCCATCTCTTGAAGAATTTTCCACAGTTTGTTGTGATCCACAAAGTCAAAGGCTTTGGCGTAGTCAATAAAGCAGAAGTAGATGTTTTTCTGGAACTCTCTTGCTTTTTTGATGATCCAACAGATGTTGGCAATTTGATCTCTAGTTCCTCTGCCTTTTCTAAATCCAGCTTGAACATCTGCAAGTTCATAGTTCACATAAACTGTGAAAAAGGAAAGAAGCCTGACTTGGAGAATTTTGAGCATTACTTTACTAGCATGTGAGATGAGTGCAATTATGTGGTAGTTTGAGCATTCTTTGGCATTGCCTTTCTTTGGGATTGGAATGAAAACTGACCTTTTCCAGTCCTGTGGCCACTGCTGAGTTTTCCAAATTTGCTGGCATATTGAGTGCAGCACTTTCTCAGCATCATCTTTTAGGATTTGAAATAGCTCCACTGGAATTCCATCACCTCCACTAGCTTTGTTCATAGTGATGCTTCCTAAGGACCACTTGACTTCACATTCCAGGACGTCTGACTCTAGGTGAGTGATCATACCATTGTGGTTATCTAGGTCATGATGACCTTTTTTGTATAATTCTTCTGTTATATATAGCCTTAATATATAATTATATATAGCCTTAATTGGTGCTAGTGGTAAAGAACCTGCCTGACAATGCTGGAGACATAAGAAATGAGAGTTCAATCCCTGGGTTGGGAAGATACCCTGGAGGAGGGCATGGCAACCCACTCCACTACTCTTTGCTGGAAAATCCCATGGACTGAGGAGTTTGGCAGGCTACGGTCCATAGGGTTGCAAAGAGTCAGACACAACTGAAGTGACTTAGCACGCACGCACATACATATTAGGAAAAAGACTACAAATAAAAGACTAAAAATGAACTAAGTTTTCTCAAGAAATAAGACAAAAGAATCAAAAGAAACCCAAAGAAAATAGGACAGAATTAATAAAGTAAAACTTGGGATAAAAGATTCAAAAAGCAGTAGACTTGATCAATAATACACAAAAATAATTCTTTGAAATGATTGATAAAATAGACCTGTTGTGAAAAAAGACAAATATTAGAAACCAAAAGGGTTAGAACTATACATAGGAATGATGTAAAGTTTTTATAATGTAATATGTACAACTCCTTGTTAATAAATTTGTAAATCTAGATAAATGTATAACTTTCTGGGAAAATATAATCAAAATTTACTTTAAAATAGATTTAAAATCTGAATAGATCAATAGCTCTAGAGGAAATAGAAAGTATTCAAAATTCTGCTCCTACTATGGTACTAAATGCTGGGGATTACAAGTAGGGCTATTAAATCTTTGTTTAGCAAATAGTTCTCCTGTTATAAGAACTATTACAAAGTGTGGAAAGACATGAATAACTCTCCAGTTCTTCAAATCAGCCAAAGACATCACTGAAAAACTTACAGATTTATTTCAATTTGAACAAAGACATAAATATCCTAAATTATTACTCAACTTGTCTTCAACAGTGCATTAAGATATCATGACGTAGCAGGATTTATGCTGAGAATATAAGGGTAGTTCAGTGTCAGGTAATCTATGAACGTAATTCATCACATTAACATCACTGATCACATTAAGAAAGGAACAACTTATGATCTCATAAAAAATCCAAAAAAAGTACTTGGTAATTCAACACTGTTCTTCAGAAAACAAAAAGAAAACAGTTGGAAAGCTAGGAGTAGAATTAAACTGCTTTAACTTGATGAAAGTATTTATTGGGTTGGCCAAAAATTTCATTCTGACTTTTTTGCTAACCCAATATTAAACATTTACAGCAAATATCCCAGTTTATAGGGAAGCATTTGGCAAAACTAATACAATTATGTAAAGTTTAAAAATAAAATAAAATAAAATAAAAAAAAAAAAAGAAGTGTTCCCAGAGAAGAAGTTTGAAATGAGACAAGGGTCTCCATGATCACCTCTACAATTTCATGTTCTGAGTATTCCACCCCTGGTAATAGAAATGAAGAGAAATAATAGTTTTCAGTATTGGCTAGAAAAAAAAGCCTGTTACTATTTGCAACATATTTGGCAACTTAGGAAACACATGAACTGAAAAATTATTAAAATTAACAAGGATATTTTTTTAATTGGCTAGATACAAGGTCAGCAAAAATTAACAGCTTCCCTTTCTATATGCAGGAACAAGTTAGAATGTGTATGTAAAAATGTATTCAGCCTCAGTGTACATGGTTGCAAATTAATGAGTTTTTTCTTTTAACTTTTTATTTTGTATTGGAGTATAGCTGATTATGTAATAGTTTCAGGTGAATAGTGAGGGGCTCTACATATACATGTTTATATGTATATAAACCTGTGTTTGTAGGTATATAAACATATACATGTTATGTTTATATATATATATTTATATGTATATATACATACATATACTCAGCCATACATATACACACATTTCCCCCAAACTCCCCTCCCATCCAGGCTGCCACATAACATTGAGCAGAGTTCCATGTACCATACAGTAGGTCCTTGTTGGTTATCCATTTTAAATATAGCAGTGTGTACATATCCGTCCCAAACTCCCTATCCTGTCCCCTCATCCTTCCCCCCAGCAACTTCAAGTTCATTCTCTGTGAGACTGTTTCTCTTTTGTAAGTAAGTTCATTTGTATCATTTCTTTTTAGATTCCACATGTAAGTGGTGTCATATAACATTTTTCCTATGTCTGACTTACTTCACTCAGTATGACAGTTTCTAGGTCCATCCAAATTGCTGCAAATGGCATTATTTCATTCTTTGTAGTGGCTGAGTAACATTCATTGTATATATGTACCACATCTTCTTTATTCATTCCTCTGTCAATGGACATTTAAGTTGCTTCCATGTCTTGGCTGTTGTAAACAGTGTTGTAATGAGCATTGGGATGGATGTATCCTTTAAGATCATTTTATATGATGAAAGAGTTCTTGACTGCCAAGTTTTAAAATCTAAAAATGTTGACAGCTTTCAGTGATAAGGAGGACGGTTCATTGGTCAAGTCTTTCTGGAAGACAATTTAGCTGTAGTTATAAGTATAAATATTCAAACATTTGTGTAACAAATTTAAAGATGTAAACAGGTGTAAAGATGAATATTCTACAAAGTCCATTGCAGCCTTGTCACTGCTGCTGCTGCTAAGTCACTTCAGTCTTGTCCGACTCTGTGTGACCCCATAGACGGCAGCCCACCAAGCTCCCCCGTCCCTGGGATTCTCCAGGCAAGAACACTGGAGTGGGTTGCCATTTCCACTAATAAGAAAGAAAAAAAAAGAAAAGGAAAAAACCCTTAATTTCCAACTATCAATAGGGAAATAATTGAATAAATTATGAAGCCACCATATTATGGAGTATTATACAGCCATGAAGAAGAATGTGTTTGACTTTTGTACAAATATGAAGAGCTCGCCAAGAAATGCTATTTCAAAAAAAAAAGAATAATTGAATAATGAGGCCAGTATGATCTCATTTATGCAAAGAAGTGCTGTGTATATTTATGTACATTTGAATAGAAAAAAAACAGGACACAGCTAACTGTTAATAGTACTTACCTGTGAGATTGGGAATGGATGTGGGAAGGGAAGGCGATTAAGGGTAGACTGTCAAATTCGGTCTACTTACTAATGTATTGCCCGAATATATTATTATAAGGAGAATATATTCAAGTACCACTTGTGTCCAAAAAAAGAAAAAAAAAAGATCATTGCTGAGGATCCCCAAGGGTGAAAGTGAAAGAGGCAGCAGTGCAGTCCCAAGATCAAGCCCTCAGACTCATGCTTTATTTCTGCTGCTGTCAAGAACATTTCTGTCACTGAAAGCTATTTTAGTGACCAGGACAAATCCCTCCTATGCCCATGGCTCCTGGGGTTTTACCAAAATATAAATTCAAATAAAAGCAATTTAACTAGTAGAAATGTAAGAGCTTTTACAGATTCAGGATATACTCTATGCCATGGGTGTCAAACAATGAAGAAATATGAGAGACTTTACCAAAAAAACTAAGCTAAATTTTCCCAGTTCCCTCCAAATTCCAAGCACTTAACCAATATAACTCCTGGATGAGGAGTTTGGAGGAAGCTACAGAAGAAGGAGCATCGAAAGGTGTGACAGGATCAATCAGCTCAGTGCAATATCCTCATCCTAGAAGGAACCTTTTCCCCTCCTCCTGGCAATCTCTTGGCATTCCATGGTGTTTAGCATCCATCATAAGTACTGAGTGACTGGATTCTCTGAGATGTCTTGGTGCTTGAGCTCTTCCACTGTGTCAGCGTCATTAGGTCAGCACGCATGCGCCCATGATCATTGATATCCTACATATTATCACAGAGCAAGGTGAAAAGCCAGGAGGGCTCACCTATTGGTCCTGAACATTGGATGAGGAAATGCACATTGAAGAATGTGAGCTAATTAAGACCCCAAATAATTCCCATCCCATTCCAGTGCTTAAGTGAGAAGTCCAGAATATTCCCTAATTGTGTTAATGCTAGCTTGTGTGTGTGCTCATTCAACTCAGTCTAGCCCAACTCTTTGTGACCCCATGGACTGTAGCCCACCAGGCTTTTCTGTTCATGGGATTCTCCAGGCAAAAATACCTGAGTGGGTTGCCATTTCCTCCTCCAGGGGATCTTCCCCCCATCTAGGGATCGAACCAGCATCTCCTGTGTCTCCTGCATTGGCAGGCAGATTCTTCTACCACTGAGCCACCTGGGAAGCCCCTGGAACAAATCATTTATGCCTAAATATTAACCATGCCACCTGGTAAAGAGATGACACTTTTATGACTTAGCAGGTTGATTGGTCTGTGAAATAGTGTTTGAAATGAGCAGACTGGATAAATTTTCCCTAATCAATGACACATATTTGTTCCCCCAAAACTTTTTTTCCACACTGGCACCCTATCTGTATTCCCCTAAATACTAAAAAAATCACAGTTACCTAAGATGTTTTAACAAAACAAAACTATCAGCTCTATCAGAATGACCAAGTTAATGAAATTCCCACATTTTTACTCAACACATTCTTGGTTCATTTTAAAGAACATCGGAAGTTCTCTTAGTGGAGGCTGCCCACTGGGGATGGTCTGTAGGCTCTAAGAACGTGCCCAGGAGTGATTCAGGGGACCACACCCCAACTCCATGATCCTACCTCTCTAACCTCAGCCACTGATGCAGGGGGAACTCAGACCCCACCAGGCCCATCAGGTACTCCTTCTAGGAGATTTGTCCTGGATGAAGACAGACAAGAGAAGTTGGAGCTGGGGCACTTGGCACTGTGGCTGTCTTGAGAGCGGGTCTCCAGACATTTGACTGAACTGCCACAGGGTCTTTTTTAGTTTCCTTAAGCTAGCTGGAATTAATGTCTGTTGCATCCAGCAAGAAGAAAAAAAAACCCTTTTAATTATTACCCTATACATTATGATTAAGCTATGTAGTCAACACTACAGTTTTCATTTAATTAAGGGAATTTTAATCATTGTTACAATCTTCTGTTTTCTTCAAAAGTCAGTAATTAAAGAGGTAGGCTGCGATAGAAATGTTGAAAAAAATATTGTTTGTCTTTTAAAACATCTGACATAACGCTTTCAGGTGAACTTCTTGGCATTTTATCAAGTAATGAGTCTCAAAATGTATTCTGTTATACAGGTGCTATTTCAATGCTTCCTAAGCTCAAATATGTACAGGGTCTTCTTAAAGGAAGACCCCACTACACCAGCATTTATTCACCTGATTAGAAATTTAAGAATAGCTTTAAACTACCAAAGTTGGAAGTGAAAGAAAAAAAAACAGTGACTCTAGTTCATAATAAAACATTACATAAATATGAATTTATGATTACATAGAAATACTACTGTTACTAATATTAATAATAAATATTTTTGCAAAGTAAAACAAGGGAAAGTCATCTTCATTAACTTTCTGCTCTGGAAATTTGAAACAACATTTATCCTGCCTTTGAGGAGGAAATGCATTTCCTCCTCAGTAGAGGAGGGAAATCTTGTTTCACTGTAGAATGCCAGCTAATACTTGGAGAAGAAATGAGAGAACTAGGAAATCACCATTTTCTGACTTGCCAGGTAATCACAGATTCAGTCAAGGACAATCAACACATCCTGCAAAGTATCACCCTGTAGAGAACTTACTAACGAGAGAGTGAATATGGCTTTACAATGGGGAGGGGGGGTGTCACCACCAGCATGACCTTATGTGCTTCCTGAAGTGATGTGCCTTACCACAATATTTTATTGAATCTAATAAAGCCTTTGAAACTAACTCCCAGGATACAGAAAATATAGTGGGTAGAGAACCGTGGTAAATGACACCACAATAAAATAGATAAACACAAAAAAAAGACAGTATTCTAAAAAGATTGGCGGGGGACCACTCTAGACTTAAAGAGAATAAAAAGTCATGAGCATCACAAGCAATGCACAAATCTTGATTTGATCTTTCTTTGGGGTGGGTGGGGGGAACAGCTATAAAAGATATTTTAAGGACTATTGGAGAAATTTGAGGGCTTCCCTGGTGGCATGGCTGTAAAAGAATCCACCTGAAATGTAGGAGACCCAGTTATATGACCTGAATATTAGAAAAGTCTTAATTTCTTTGGCTGTGATAATAACATTTTGATGCTGAAGAAGGATGTTCTTAATTGTAGGAGATATAAGCTGAGGTATTTATAGCTCAAGTGGCATAATATATCAATGTTTAGCTTATTTTCAAACAGTTCCATTTATACTTTTTGCCATTTATACAGTGAAGTTAAGTGAACAAGGCAAAGAAATAGAGGAAGATAATAGAATGGGAAAGACTTAAGATCTCTTCAAGAAAATTAGAGATCCCAAGAGAACATTTCATGCAAAGATGGGCACAATAAAGGACAGAAACGGCAAGGACCTAACAGAAGCAGAAGAGAATAAGTGGCGAAAATACACAGAAGAACTGTACAAAAATGGTCTTAATGAACCAGATAGCCATGATGGTGTGGTCACGCACCTAGAGCCAGACATCCTGGAATGTGAAGTCAAGTGGACTTCAGGAAGCATTACTATGAAAAAAGCTAGTGGAAGTGATGGAATTCCAGTTGAGCTATTTCAAATCCTAAAAGATGATGCTGTGAAAGTGCTGCACTCATTATGCCAGCAAATTTGGAAAACTCAGTAGTGACCACAGGACTGGACAAGGTCAGTTTTCATTCCAATCCCAAAGAAGGGCAATGCCAAAGAATGCTCAAACTACTGCACAGTTGTGCTCATTTCACATGCTAGCAAGGTTACGCTCATAATCATTCAAGCTAGGCTTCAACAACATGTGAACCAAGATTTTCCAGATGTACAAGCTGGATTTAAAAAAGAGGAACCAGAGATCAAATTGCCAACATCTGGATCATAGAAAAGGCAAGAGAATCCCTAAAAAAACTCTACTTCTGCTTCATTGACTACTCTAAAGCCTTTGACTGTGTGGATCACAACAAACTGTGGAAAATTCTTAAAGAGATGGGAATACCAGACCACCTTACCTGCCTCCTGAGAAATCTGTATGCAAGTCAAGAAACAGCAGTTAGAACCGGACATGGAACAATGGACTGGTTCAAAATTGGGAAAGGAGTATGTCAAGGCTCTGATTGTCACCTTGCTTACTTAACTTATATACAGAGGACATCATGCTAAATGCGGGACTCAATGAAACACAGGCTGGACTCAAGATTGCCAGGAGACATATCATCAACCTCAGATATGCAGAAGATACCACTTAATGGCAGAAAGTGAAGAGGAACTAAAGAACCTCTTAATGAAGGTGAAAGAGGAGAGTGAAAAAGCTGGCTTAAAACTCAATATTCAAAAAACTAAGATTATGGCACCTGGTCCCATCACTTCATGGCAAATAGAAGGAGAAAATGTGGAAACAATGACAGATTTCATTTTCTTGGCCTCCATATTAATTGTGGATGGTGACTGTAGCCATGAAATTAAAAGACGCTTGCTCTTTGGAAGAAAAGCTATGACAAACCTAGACAGCATATTAAAAAGCAGAGACATCATTTTCTGACAAACGTCCGTATAGTTTAAGCTATGGTAGTCATGTATGGATGTGAGAGTTGGACCATAAAGAAGGCAGAGTGCTGAAGAATTTATCCTTTTGAACTGTGGTGCTGGAGAAGATTCTTGAGAGTCCCTTGAACAGCAAGGAGATTGAACCAGTCAATCCTAAAGGAAATCAACCCTGAATATTCATTGAAAGGACTGATGCTGAAACTGAACTTCCCATACTTTGGCCACCTGATGCCAAGGGTTGGCTCATTTGAAAAGACCCCGATGCTGGGAAAGATTGAGGGCAAGTGGAGAAGGGGCAACAGAGGATGAGATGATGGGTGGCATCACTGACTCAGTGGACGTGAGTTTGAGCAAGCTCCAGAAGATAGTGAAGGACAGGGAAGCCAGGTGTGCTGCAGTTCATGGGGTTGCAAAGAGTCGGAGATGACTTAGCGACCGAACAACATATGGATAATGAAAACATGGCAAAAGTGTCAATTAATATTGAATTTAGGTGATAAATAACCAGATGTTCATTGTACTATCATTTTAACTTTTCTGTGTTTTGAAAAACTTTCTTTAAAAATCTTAGAATATTGTAGTGGTTTTTGCCATACACTACAATATTGTAAAGCAATTAGCCTCCAATTAAAATAAATAAATTAAAAAAATCTTAGAACAGAATAAATGAAAATAAAACATGGGGGTGATTTTTTAAATTACAAAACAAATTGATGCATAGCTGTATCCTAGTCAATCTGAAGACAGAAGAATTCTGTTAAAAATATGGAGTATATCAAGTTGATCTCATCCTTTAAAATGTTTCATTTTTTTGTATTTTGTAGTGCATATAAAATTAATATATTAATATAGTGGTGCATATAAATACTTTATGTCAAGTATTTATGTGGATACTTGATTTAAAAAATATACATGCTCAAAATTTCTTGTTGATGCAATGTGCAATCAAAAACATTTGGAGACCAGTTCTATGCTTAAAATTACTCATATTTCTGGGTCAACTTTTGAACTGCTACTAAGGCAGGTAGAATAACCTGTTTGTGGGTCTATAGAGCAGAAAGTAAGCAGAGTAATCAATTAGCAAGAATTTGTTAGGGGGCTTCAATCAAGATTGGGAGTGTTTGGTGAGGGGTGTCTCACTTAAGCCTCAGAAGTTAAAATTATGGCTGTACCAAGCAAAATTGCAGAGAGCTCTCTAGGCTGTGTTTCTCTGTCTTCAACGACTTATTTGACCCCTTGGAAATTTGAAGTCTATGTAATATGATCAAGAAATTTCCTATAGCTGAGCTCCCTATGGCTTTGGCTGCAGTGTTTCCTGGACCTAAGGCTCATGGAAAGATAATAAAATGATAATATATTATATGTGCTGTAAAACAGAAAATCAGAAAATTTAAAGGATGAGGTCAGCTTGAAATAATATTTTTAACAGGATTCTTTTGTCTTCAGATTAACTAGGATAGCTATGTATCACTTTCTTTTGTAATTTAAGAAACCACCCCCGTGTTTTATTTGCCTTTATTCTAAGATTTTAAAGAAAGTTTTAAAAAAAACACAGAAAAGTTAAAATAATAGTATAATGACCATCTGGGTACTCACCATGTAAATTCAACATTAATTAACATTTTTGCCATATTTGCATTGTCTCTGAATATATACATATAAGTGAAACCATTTAGATCATTGGTAGAAGAAGGTGTCCTTGAGGAATGATACTTGAGTCAAGAAATGAGTGAAGCAAGGTAGTGGTCACTAGGGGAAGAGTGTTCCCAACAGAGGTAACAAGTACAAAGGCCACAGGCAAGAAGGAGCTTTGGTTGTTCCAGAACCATTAAGAAAACCAGAGTGCTTAAGGTAGAATGAGCAAGGCTGAGGGGAGTGGGAGGCCAGGAGGGGTAAGAGACTTCTCCCTTTAGCAGAGGGCAGAGCCAGATCATGGAGGGCCAGATCATGGGGATGTTCAGAGAAGGGGTGAACAGTTAGGGCATCTGGGAGGTGACAGACTGTGAATTACAGAGAGTACGTTTTGGAGTTGGGAAGGAGTGAGAAACAGATTTGCATATATGTTGAACACATAGGTATTAATAGATGGGGAAACAGTGGAAACAGTGTCAGACTTTATCTTTTTTGGGCTCCAAAATCACTGCATTTGGTGATTGCAGCCATGAAATTAAAAGATGCTTACACCTTGGAAGGAAAGTTATGACCAACCTAGATAGCATATTGAAAAGCAGAGACATTACTTTGCCAACAAAGGTCCGTCTAGTCAAGGCTATGTTTTTCCAGTGGTCATGTATGGATGTGAGAGTTGGACTGTGAAGAAAGCTGAGCACCGAAGAATTGATGCTTTTGAACTGTGGTTTTGGAGAAGACTCTTGAGAGTCCCTTGGACTGCAAGGAGATCCAACCAGTCCATTCTGAAGGAGATCAGCCCAGGGATTTCTTTGGAGGGAATGATGCTAAAGCTGAAACTCCAGTACTTTGGCCACCTCATGTGAAGAGTTGACTCATTGGAAAAGACTCTGATGCTGGGAGGGACTGGGGGCAGGAGGAGAAGGGTACAACAGAGGATGAGATATTTGGATGGCATCACCGACTCGATGGACATGAGTTTGGGTGAACTCCGGGAGTTGGTGATGCACAGGGAGGCCTGGCGTGCTGCAATTCATGGGGTTGCAAAGAGTCGGACACGACTGAGTGACTGAACTGAACTGAACTGAACTGAGGTGAGGTTGATATAAGATACTAGTTGAGAAGTGATCTTAGACCTGACTGTAGCAAACAGGGCTGTGGGGCATGATGAGATGGATCTGATGGAAAATAATTAGCTTGAATTGCAGGCTCCAATTAGGCTTTGTCTATGGGCAGCTGAGTCTTTTGTGGTGTCCTGAAGGAGAGGAAGAGGAAGCATATTACCAGGGCCATTCAGAACTCATTAGGGTTTCATTATTTCTAACTAAAGGCCCTGTCCCAGCAGGGAAGGATGGTCATGCGGGTCCAGTTTCCTTGAGGGTGAGAACTATGTTCTCTTTTTCTTATGCATTTCTTAGCCCCTTGCTGTATACATAGCTGATTTTCACTAACTGTTTTTTCCAGTGAATTGAATTTAGATCTTGTGACTTTGAGATGAATAATCTAGAACAGAAAGTGACTTGCAGTATAGCCAACAGAATTCATTGGAAGGACTCATGCTGAAGCTCCAATACTTTGGCCACCTGATTTGAAGAGCTGATCAGGGAAACATTGCTGGGAATGTTTATGGGCAAGAGGAAAAAGGAACAACAGAGGATGAGATGGTTGAGTGGCATCACAGACTCAATGGACATGAGTCTGAGCAAACTCCGGGAGATGGTGAAGAAAAGGGAAGCTGAAACCTGGAGTGCTGCCGTCCATAGGGTCGCAAAGAGTTGAATATGACTTAGTGACTGAACAACAACAGAATCCAAATCCATATCTGAGAGAAAGATAGATTCATAATACAAGAAACCTTATGAATATTTCTATTATAACCATTAATAATATTCATAATATTAAAAATTTAAACACTTCAAATGAAAATAGGCTTTTATGCATATTAATAAAACATGTATTATTTTACATGTATTATGTGTATAAGAGATATTTATTCATGTTAATAAATCATGTATTATTATACATGTGTTGATATGTGTAGAAGAGATACTAAGCTTAAAATCTTCTTTGATGTTCAGTGTGTATTTGAATCTTTGTTTCCCTCCTTAAGTAAAAGAGAAAAACCTTCATATCATTTTTATCTAATTGTTCAGTTGCTAAGTCTTGTCTGTAATTCGATCTAACTTAAAAACATAATTTCTTCTCTGGCCATCATTATGCTGGAAAAAAATTAAAAGCTATTGAAAATGTGACTAATCATGCCCTTTCTGTAAAGCAGTTTCTTGAACTGATGAGAGGTTAGCTAATATTCCTGAACTTTTCTGTAGGGCTCATTAACTCCCGGCCAGACATGAACCCCAGAAAGCGTTTCTGTTTCACCGTAATGACTGGAGAATATGTACAGGTTGAAAGTAGTTAAGGTATCATTATCATTTAATTTTATTGCTGGAAAAAGCTTGAGAATTTATTGAGAAGCAATGTAGACTGTGGAAGAATGTTGACTATAATTTGAGACAGTGATGAGCTTGTTTCCTCTGTTGTGACCCTGTGTGTGAAGAGCCATCAGAAAATATAGAACATTCATCAGTAGGGAGGCAGTCACTTAACCCTAAGGAAATATTAGTAATATCAATGTGTAAAGATCAAATAATATTTAAATTTATAATATGCTTAAGATTTTATTTCCAAAAAACCAGAGAAAACAGAGAGGCAGAAAGAATAACATAAAAGTCCCCCTAATCACCACCACCTCAGATCATCACTACTGCTTCTCTTTCGGAGTATCCTATTCCCATTTACAATTGGCAAATTAAAGATTAGAGATGTTAAGTGAATCCTCCGAAGTTACAAATGAAAAATTAGTAGCAAGGGTAGTTCTAGGAGGGGATGGCAGATGATTTAGGCTTTTTTGTCATTCGCTCTACATAGTTCAAGTTCTCCCTTCCAGCCTAGGGTCCTTTCTACCTTCTGAAGCGGCCTCTTAGGTAGTAGTAGATTTGTTTAGGGATAAAATTTGTTCACCTGATGCCTGAACCAACTCTCTCACACCTAATCTTATAAACAAAACAAAGCCACAGTGTCAGGTTTTTATCTCAAGCTTTGATCTTGCTTCAGGGCACTACTTTAGGATGTGGACAGTCATTGACAGATTAATACTATTATCAGCCCTACTGAAATCCATCCTCTTAGTGAACTAAGGTCTGGTTTGCTAGATTTGCTACATAAAAGAATGAGAGCTATAAGGGAATAAAATAGGTGCCAACTTGGCATCATTCTTTCAGTGATAAATAAAATATTTCTGAAAGAGGAGTTTCTGATTAAAGATGCAGGGACCCTGTCTTGCTAATTTCAGCCAATTTCCTGCCTCGAAATGTCTTCCTGTCTCTCTCGCTGCCAGTGACTGACAGCTGGCTTAATAATTAAATTCAAGGAGTGTTTGCTTTTCTTGACCTTTACTGAGAAATGAGTCTTCAAGCTCTGGACATGAACAGAGTGCTTTAATTTGGGGGAAATAATGTGTTTGCATCATCCCCAGCAAACCGTGGCTCTGATTACCTGTGCTATTTCTACATTCCACTTCGCAGCAGACTTCCAGAGGATGACTGGTATTGTAGCCTCTCTGTAATTAATTCTGAGCTTTGGCTATCTGCACATTCATTACCTAAGAGAGGGCATACTTGTTTTTGATTGGATGCATAAAGGCTCTAGCTGACCACTGCTCTCAAGAGCCTTCAAAATCTATTTATTTTGAACACTAGATTTTTCATGTTTTACTAAGGTCTTTGTTCATGCTGGGTCATATGATCAAATAGTTTTGTCAAGTTGTAGTCTTGATTTTCTTTTCTTTTTTTTTTTTTGTATATAACAATTTATTGGGTCATTCTGCCACAAGAGTGAACATCTGTTCTTTCTTCTCAGCATCTCTCTTTCCTCTCTGGAAATGCCACTCCCCCTCTGGATAAGATTTTTTCCCTAATTTTATTTATTTATTTATGTTTTTTTTTTAAATTTAATTTTATTTTTAAACTTCACATAATTGTATTAGTTTTGCCAAATATCAAAATGAATCCGCCACAGGTATACATGTGTTCCCCATCCTGAACCCTCCTCCCTCCTCCCTCCCCATTCCATCCCTCTGGGTCGTCCCAGTGCACCAGCCCCAAGCATCCAGTATCGTGCATCGAACCTGGACTGGCAACTCGTTTCATACATGATATTTTACATGTTTCAATGCCATTCTCCCAAATCTTCCCACCCTCTCCCTCTCTCACAGAGTCCATAAGACTGTTCTATACATCAGTGTCTCTTTTGCTGTCTCGTACACAGGGTTATTGTTACCATCTTTCTAAATTCCATATATATGTGTTAGTATACTGTATTGGTGTTTTTCTTTCTGGCTTACTTCACTCTGTATAATAGGCTCCAGTTTCATCCACCTCATTAGAACTGATTCAAATGTATTCCTTTTAATGGCTGAGTAATACTCCATTGTGTATATGTACCATAGCTTTCTTATCCATTCATCTGCTGATGGACATCTAGGTTGCTTCCATGTCCTGGCTATTATAAACAGTGCTGCGATGCACATTGGGGTACACGTGTCTCTTTCCCTTCTGGTTTCCTCAGTGTGTATGCCCAGCAGTGGGATTGCTGGATCATAAGGCAGTTCTATTTCCAGTTTTTTAAGGAATCTCCACACTGTTCTCCATAGTGGCTGTACTAGTTTGCATTCCCACCAACAGTGGAAGAGGGTTCCCTTTTCTCCACACCCTCTCCAGCATTTATTGCTTGTAGACTTTTGGATCGCAGCCATTCTGACTGGTGTGAAATGGTACCTCATAGTGGTTTTGATTTGCATTTCTCTGATAATGAGTGATGTTGAGCATCTTTTCGCATGTTTGTTAGCCATCTGTCTGTCTTCTTTGGTGAAATGTCTATTTAGTTCTTTGGCCCATTTTTTGATTGGGTCATTTATTTTTCTGGAGTTGAGCTGTAGGAGTTGCTTGTGTATTCTCGAGATTAGTTGTTTGTCAGTTGCTTCATTTGCTATTACCTTCTCCCATTCTGAAGGCTGTCTTTTCACCTTGCTAATAGTTTCCTTTGATGTGCAGAAGCTTTTAAGGTTAATTAGGTCCCATTTGTTTATTTTTGCTTTTATTTCCAATATTCTGGGAGGTGGGTCATAGAGGATCCTGCTGTGATGTATGTCAGAGAGTGTTTTGCCTACGTTCTCCTCTAGGAGTTTTATAGTTTCTGGTCTTACGTTGAGATCTTTAATCCATTTTGAGTTTATTTTTGTGTATGGTGTTAGAAAGTGTTCTAGTTTCATTCTTTTACAAGTGGTTGACCAGATTTCCCAGCACCACTTGTTAAAGAGATTGTCTTTAATCCATTGTATATTCTTGCCTCCTTTGTTAAAGATAAGGTGTCCATATGTAGTCTTGATTTTCTTACCTGTCTTCACCTTGTCTTTCCTTTGTTTCCCTGTTGCTCTCCATCCCCCTCTACTGGGGAAGAGCTGATGGTGCAGCAGTAAAGAGCCCTCTGGTTTAAAGAGTAAATTTCAGGATTTCAAGGGTAAAATGGAGAATAATAGCCATCTCATAGATGTATTGAAAGGATGAGGTCAAACCATGTATGTAATGTGTCTAGCAAGTGCTTGGCACATGTTGTGGTAGGTGCTGGATCCATGTAACTGCTGCTATTTTCTTACATATCCAAAGTCTTCTTTATGACCTTGATTTCTCTTGCTGTATGTGGTCTCCCTTCCTTTTTTTTTAAAAAAACTGTGCACATTTCTAAAATCCTTCAAAGAGGATAAATTTCTTGAGTGAAAACTCCCCTCTCTCCTTTATCAGCATTGGTTTAGCTATTTCAGAACATCCTGGGACTCTTTCTTTGGTTAGTACTTACCCTGAAATTTCTCCAGTCCTCTCCAAACACTGGAAGCTTCCACCTCCAAGAACTCAGCTGACTCCAAGGAAGAAACCTCCTTTGTAAATGAAAGGGTGATTCCATTTCTGAGAACTCATCTGAATTGAGTCTAAAGAGGAGTAAGGACAAGCCCATAAACCTTAGAGGCCTGTGGTGGGGGTACAGGATGTCCAGACATGTTATGTAAAGCCAAAGTGACCGTATAATATACCACCCCACTGGGACACTTCTGAAAGTGAATGGAGATGCTAAAATTATCAGAATTAAATTATTTTTAAAATACTTACTTAACCAAAAAATTGGTTTCATTGTATTGGCAGACTGCAAAAGAGTTTTATCCAAAACTATTTTTCAAAACTAAAAATCTTTTTAAAAACTTGAATACATAAAAGCATGGAGTAGATCAAAATTTAAAATTCCCTTATAGGTTTTCTTTAATATTAAAAAATAACATCAGCAGAATAATTATTTTGGATAAATCCAAACAGACTTATAAAAAGATGGTCAACATCACTTATCATTAGGGAAATGCAAATAAAACATGCAGTGAAATATCACCTCACACCCACTGGGATGGTTACTTTCCAAAAACAAACTATTACCACAACAAAACCCAGAAAATTACAAATGTTGATGGCGATATGGAGAAATTTGCACACAAATGTGAGCACTGTTGGTGGGATAAAAGATGATGAAGCCATTGTTGAAAACTGTACAGAGGTTCCTTAAAAAATTAAAAATAGGACTGCCACGAGATCCAGCAATTTTACTTCTGGGTATACACGCAAAGGAATTGAAAGCAGTGACTCAGATATATTTGTATACCCATGATCATAGCAGTGTCATTTACGATAGCCAAAAGGCAGAAGAAACTCGAATGTGCACTGACAGATTAATGAATAAACAAAATGTGCTGTACACACACAATGAGTATTTTTCAACTTTAAAACAGAAGGAAATTCTGACACATGCTGCAACATAGATGAACCTTGAAGATACTGTGCTCGGCGAAGTAAGCCAGTCATAAAAAGACAAATAGGGTTATGATTCCACTTATTTGAGGTATTAGAGGAGTCAAATTCATAGAGACAGGTTGCCAGGGGTTTGGGGTAGGGAGAAAGTGGGCAATTGTTGTTTATGGGTATAGAATTTCAGTTTTGCTAGATAAAAAAGATCTGAGATTTCCTTGTAAAACAATGTGAATATACTTAATATTACTGTGAACTATTCACTTTAAAATGGCTAAGATGGTAAATATTACATTACATGTATTTTTAACACAATTGAAAAGAAAGAGGGCAGAGGTGAGAAGAGGAGCCTGGGGAGCCCCCTACATCAACCTTCCTGCAGTTGCCTCACTACCACAACCTCACCTACCCTCTCAACCACCTCTCCAATCCCTCCAACCCCCAATTCCCAAATGGTAGCATCTACCAGCCTTCCCAGCCCAACTAGCAGTCGCCACTACCTGCTTTAGCCTCTGGGACTCAGTTCAGTTCAGTCGCTCAGTCGTGTCCGACTCTTTGCGACCCCATGGACTGCAGCACGCCAGGCTTCCCTGTCCATCACCAACTCCTGGAGCTTACTCAAACTCATGTCCATTGAGTCAGTGATGCCATCCAGCCATCTCATCCTCTGTTGTCCCCTTCTCCTCCCGCCTTCAATCTTTCCCAGCATCAGGGTCTTTTCCAATGAGTCAATTCTTCACATCAGGTGGCCAAAGTATTGGAGTTTCAGCTTCAACATCAGTCCTTCCAATGAATATTCAGGACTGATTTCCTTTAGGATGGACTGGTTGGATCTCCTTGCAGTCCAAGGGACTCTCAAGAGTCTTCTTCAATACCACAGTTCAAAAGCATCAATTCTTTGGTGCTCAACTTTCTTTATAGTCCAAATCTCCCATTTATACATGACTACTGGAAAAACCATAGCTTTGACTAGACAGACTTTTGTTGGCAAAGTAATGTCTCTGCTTTTTAATATGCTTTATAGGTTGGTCATAGCTTTTCTTCCAAGGAGTAAGCATCTTTTAATTTCATGGCTGCAGTCACCATCTGCAGTGATTTTGGCTGTGGGACTAGGCCCCATTAAAAATGTTTTTAAAAAGAAAATTCCTATAAATAGAGACATTTCAAAGCACAATTAGAAAATATCAGTTAAAATTTTCATTTAATTTTTAAAGGTCCTGTAGCATACATAGGAATAAATGTCAATGTTTCTGTTTATAAGCTTTGTTTTCAATTATTGTAATTTGCTAAAAGCTTTAAAACTTGACTTATTTTGGTATTATAGTTAGTGACACTTGAATTGCAGATTTTTAATCATTTTATAAATGCTTAAAATGCATCCAAATTTAAAATTTTTAAAAATTTAATACAATTGTAAGACACTTTAATTTACAAAATTATTCCTTAAGGGCCCCAGTTTTATAAGATCTG
Source organism: Bubalus kerabau (assembly GCF_029407905.1). Classification (NCBI taxonomy): domain Eukaryota; kingdom Metazoa; phylum Chordata; class Mammalia; order Artiodactyla; family Bovidae; genus Bubalus; species Bubalus kerabau. The sequence goes on from NC_073634.1 coordinate 69,801,011, forward strand.
GTTAACAGTAGAAAATAGAGACAATAGATTCTGCCAAGCTAAAGGTTTTTCTTTAAATTAATTAGTTAATTTGGCTGTATTGTGTCTTAGTTGTGGCACACAGGGCCTTTGATTTTCATGGCACGTAGAGTCTTTAGTTGTGTTATATAAGATCTAGCTCCCTGACCAGGGATCGACCCTGGGCCCCTTGTATTGGGAGCATGGAGTTTTAGCCACTGGCCCACCAGGGAAATCCCAAAAGGGCTTTTTTTTTTTTTTTTTTTTTTCAGTATTTAACAGTAACTTAATTTTCTGTACTATTCCACACATATTTATAAATGTTGTCAACTGCAGCTCCTACATGGTTTTGTAGAATATTGAAAGCTTGAGTATAATTATGAATTATGTGTGCAAAAAACTAATTCTAGAGATAGAATTCTCCCCATAAGTTTTTTCATTTAATAAGAACATAGCTCTTATTACAACACTGTGCTCCACTGAAATTCAGATTACTAACACACACACAAACACACACATCCCCCTCAAACAATTTTATCATAAATGTTGAACTTATTACTTGATTCTATAGTAGCATTAAATATAATGGCAAATGTTTGTCTTTGCCAGAATGAAGTTCCAAAAGCTTTACTATGATTCTGTGAGTATTTTAAAAAAGTAGTCAAACCATTATTGGAATCAATCCAGCTGATTTTCAATTAGAATCATTTGATGATATCAATGTAAAATACATGAATTCTTTTCTTTGATAAATGGGGCCTGCCTATATACTAACAGCCATAACTTTGTTTCTACACATCAAAAAAACTTGAGTTAAAGCAGAGTTAGTTTAGAAAGTAAGAACTTAGAAGACTGATCATTTGATCTAAATGAAAAGTTATACTTCACAGAATGATAAGTAAATGCACCTTCTGCAGTTGGTGATAGCAAATTAGACACAATCTTAATCTCTAGCTCTTGTAGTAGATACTGATGCTTTTCCAAGAGATATGTATCTTCCTGTTTTCATGTGGTCAGTGATATCACTATGGCCCCCATAGTAAACATTTATTATCAATTTCCCTTAAAAAATAATTAGTATTTTCCTTTATGTAATTTCATTGCTACCAAAAGGTTTTATTGCAAAATAGTTTTTCAAAGGCACCAAACCATATTGTAAAATTTTAAAACTTCATGTTTTTCTGAGGCCTGAAGATTCCCATAAATAGACTTTGAGCAACCTGCCCAGGTGACCAGGAGATAAGACTGGTCCCTGCCACATATTCCCCTTCTTGCCCTCCCTGACTGTGACCTAGTGGCTTCCAATCACCCCAGTGCAATTCAGTCACACCTTTTACTTATGTACTTCACCGTAACCCCCAGTATAGGCACTTGTCCGCAGGGCCTCACTCTCTCTTGGCTCCCCACCTGCTTGGGTGAGCCCACTCCCCTGGCACTCCTCCTGTGTGGCCCCCTGCACATAGTGCTGGCTTTATCTCTTCTAGGACCTGTGAACATCATAAATCTCTTGCACATTCATGTCTCTCTATGGTGTTATTCTGTGTCTGTTCACTGATCAGCCAAAAGATCCATTTTAAGTAATAGAATTATTACAACACACAAACCCTAAAATAAATACACAGATCTGGATTTACACTGTCCCCAAAATAATGAAACTAGTATAACACAAGCATTCAGACCACTCTCTATAAACTCCAAGGCAGGACAAGTCAGCCTCTGTTCCCACAGTCCTGTCTATCACTTTTTCTGTTTGCCAGGGACCCTGCCTGACAGCTGGTGGCAGGAAGCTTGGGGCATCTCACAGGCCACAGCACATGGACCATGGCACAGCTGGCTGGTTTACCAAGGAGCCGGCAGGAACAGAAATGGTGAAGACCTGAAGGACTTATATGACTCTCAAACCTGGTTTTATCTGCCCCTGGATGCATCATCTATTTAGACTTCCTTCCGGGCAGATGTTTGAGTTTGTCACTTCTGGTTCTAAAATTCTTTCACCATTCAGTCTTGTGAAGGGTGTATTTTTGTTTATCATCCTTGGATTTCTTTAGATGATTTCTTTCTTTGCTTTCTTTTTCTTGTAGCAGCGTATTATCTAGTTTTATTTTTAATTTATTTTTTATTATTGAAACATATTTGACTTGGATCACATGTTAATTGGATGCAATTATATATTGTGATTTGATTGCCATTTTAGTGAAAATTAGCAACTTTATCGGGAGAAGGCAATGGCACCCCACTCCAGTACTGTTGCCCGGAAAATCCCATGGATAGAGGAGCCTGGTAGGCTGCAGTCCATGGGGTCGCTAAGAGTCAGACACGACTGAGTGACTTCACTTTCACTTTCCACTTTCATGCATTGGAGAAGGAAATGGCAATCCACTCCAGTGTTCTTGCCTGGAGAATCCCATGGACGGAGAAGCCTGGTAAGCTGCAGTCCATGGGGTCGCACAGAGTCGGACACGACTGAAGCGACTTAGCAGCAGCAGCAGCAGCAGCAACTTTATCACGTTGCATAGTTTTCCGTTCTTTTTAGGAGTTGGAATAGTTGAGTTATGGTCTCTTAGCAAGTTTGGTAATCATGGTGCAATATGTTACACAAGACTGTGCATTGCATCTCTAAGGTTCATTTACTATTTGTTGTATCTGGATGGTATCTAGGGCTTCCCAGGCAGTGCTAGTGGTAAAGAATTCACCTGCCAATGCAGGAGATGCCAGAGATGCAGGTTCAATCTCTGGGTCGGGAAGATCCCCTGGAGAAGGAAATGGCAACCCACTCCAGTTTTCTTGCCTGGGAAATTCCATGGACGAAGGAGCCTAGCGTGTTGCAGAGTCAGACATGAGTGAGCATGCACAAATTCAAGAGATGGTCTCAAATACTTCTTCTATCCATCTACTAACTTTCTCAAGTACTTCTGACAGAAGCAAAGTGCTGCTCCCTTTCTTGCAGTCCAAGTAGAAAGTACAGATGATAAATGACAGTGCAGGAACGTGGACCTTGATTTATCTGATTTCAAGGCCCATGTTCTGTCCAAGACTCGGTGCTGCCTGGCTCGTACCTAAACCCTGGTGAGAACAGAGATAATGGATGACTGTTATAGCCCCTGTTTGTTGAGAGCTGCCAGGTTCCATCGTAAGCACTTTAAGTTCTGAAGCACTTCAGAGTTTCAAAGTGGTTGTTTTAAGTTGCTTGGTTTGGGTGATTTGTATGTAGCAATCGATAATTAAAATGATTAATGTTTAATTTGATTCCTTTAACCAACTTCCCGACTTTATTCATCTTCCACTGCTGCCCAAGAAACTTACCCAGAGAGAAGGGGTGATTCATGGAGACTGGTATACTCATGATTCCGTGTGCGTTTGTTTTCCTTTTAAATTTGTAAATGGAAATAATTTTATTCTTCAGTCTCTCATGGTTGACTAATATGAGCCCTCTTAAGAGATGGATCAGCTATTATTTGGCCACAAAATCAGGTTGCTGAGGACTGTAGCTGAGTGGTTGTGAACATAGGGAGTTAAAGATTGCCCTGGGAGGGTAAGCCAGGCTTCAGGCCATTTTTTTCCATGAATGTACCTGCTGCTCCACACAAAACTCCTCAACATGGGAATAAGAGTAGGAGTTCCGAGGAGCCTTGATGGCAGAGCCCCGTGACTCATCTGTTCTCTGTCTTAAGTTTTAATGGATGTTGAAAAAGATTGAGGCAGTTGTGGTTAAGGAAATTGAATATTTATGGGCATGTTAATTATTGATTTTTGTATAAAAATTATCCAAAACAACGAACACTTATTATTTCTCTGTTTGTATGGGTCAGAAATCTAGGCGTGTCTGAGCTGGGAGCCTCTGGGTTAGGAGCTCTCACAAGACTGCCACCAAAGTGGCCGATGTGGTTGTGTTTATCTCAAGGCTCAGCTGGGAGAGTCCACTTCCAAGCTCACTCACATGGAGCGTCAGGCCTTATGTCTTCACTGGCCATTGGCCAGAGACATCAGTTTCTTGCTCCATGAACAGTTGCCCCAAAGGGCAGCTCATATCATCACAGCTTCCTGGCTCTAGATCAACTGAGGGAGCAAGAGAGTGTGCCCAATACAGAGTCACAGTCTTTTAAAACCTGATCTCAGAAGTAATGTCATCACTTTTGCTATGTTATATTTATTAGAAGTGAGGCATTAGGACTGGCCTGCTTAAGCAGAAGGGGTTACATGTGGCATGAATACTAGGAAGCAGGGGTCACTGGAGGTCACTTTAGAAACTTCCTTCCACAGCCCTCCTTGTTCTTTTTGAAAGTTGTCATGGCTATTCTTGCAGATGAACTTTAGAATCAGTTTGTCAAATTTAGTAAGGAATTCTATTCTGATTTTTAATGGAAATGCACAAAATTTATAATTTAATGGGGTGATGCATATTTACAGACCCCTCGAGAAGGAAATGGCAATTCACTCCAATATTCTTGCATGAAGAACCCCATGGAACCTGGCAGGCTACAGTCCATGAGGTCCCTAAGAGTCAGACATAATTGAGTGACTGAACAGCAGCAGCAACATATTTACAAAATTCAGTCTCATCCATAAACATACCAGTCCCTCCATCTGTTTGGTTCTTCTATATGCTTTAGCATTATAGCTTTTAAAATAATGCCTTGCGTATATATTTCTTATCACCTTTATTTCTAAATACTTCATAATTATTATTGCCTTTGTGAAGGGAACATATATTTCCCTTGCATTTTCTAATTGGTTATGGCCATTGCTGTGAATAAGAAAACAACCCACATTTTCTGTGCTGGCCTTTTATCAGACCAATTTAATGGAGAGCCTTATTAGTTTTAGAATTTTTTTTAACACATTCTGAGAGATTTTCTAGTTTGACCATGATACCATCTGCAAACTATGGCAGCTTTGTTTATTCCTTTCCAATGTTGGCACTTCACTTATTTTTCTTGTTGCATTAAGTGTTGAATGATGGGACCTTGTAGCCAGATTCCTTACCTTGTTCCTGATTTTAACGGATTGCTTCTAAGGTTTCACCATGAGGTATGGGACTCACTCCCATTATAGATTAAAAAGATCATAGACTTAGAACTTTACAAAGCTTTTGTTCTTTGTATAAATAATTGTATAGAGAAAGAAATGAGGGAAACACAGTAATTCAGTCTTTTTCATATAAAAATCAATGGGTCTTTTTTTTACAATATTAGCATGACCTAAGCTGCTCAAGCTTGTGCACCCTAGAGCCTGTGCTTCACAACAAGAGAAGCCACTCATGGAGAAGCCTTCACTCCGCAACTAGAGAGAAGCCCCCACTTGCTGCAGCTAGAGAGAGCCTGCATGCAGCAATGAAGACCCAGGGCAGCCAAAAAAAATTGCATTATTTTAAGCAAGGAGGAAAGGGGTCTCATGACATCAAATTGGGGGAGATAAGACCCAAGACACTCAAAAAGGAAGATTAAAGTGGTACTTAAGTCATAATTTAGAAACTCTAGTTCAGTTCAGTTCAGTTCAGTTCAGTCACTCAGTCGTGTCCAACTCTTTGCAACCCCATGAATTGCAGCACTCCAGGCCTCGCTGTCCATCACTGACTTCCAGAGTTCACTCAAACTCACGTCCATTGAGTCATTGATGCCATCCAGCCATCTCATCCTCTGTCGTCCCCTTCTCCTCCTGCCCCTAATCTCTCCCAGCATCAGAGTCTTTTCCAATGAGTCAACTCTTCGTATGAGGTGGCCAAAGTACTGGAGTTTCAGCTTTAGCATCATTCCTTCCAAAGAACACCCAGGACTGATCTCCTTTAGAATAGACTGGTTGGATCTTCTTGCAGTCCAAGGGACTCTCAAGAGTCTTCTCCAACACCACAGTTCAAAAGCATCAATTCTTCGGCACTCAGCTTTCTTCACAGTCCAACTCTCACATCCATACATGACTACTGGAAAAACCGTAGTCTTGACTGCTGCTGCTGCCACTAAGTCACTTCAGTCGCGTCCGACTCTGTGCGACTCCATAGACGGCAACCCACCAGGCTCCCCCTTCCCTGGGATTCTCCAGGCAAGAACACTGGAGTGGGTTAGGGTTAGCTTTGACTAGACAGACCTTTGTTGGCAAAGTAATGTCTCTGCTCTTGAATATGCTATCTAGGTTGGCCATAACTTTCCTTCCAAGGAGTAAGCATCTTTTAATTTCATGGCTGTGATCACCATCTGCAGTGATTTTGGAGCCCCAAAAAATAAAGTCTGACACTGTTTCCACTGTTTCCCCATCTATTTCCAAGGTCCGCTTAAAATAACCTTTGAAAACACACATTATTTGTCCGGAAAAATATTTGCGAAGGCACCCTCGCATCTTTTCAAGGAGAAGGCTTAGAATTTTATGAAGTTTTGTTTGTAAAGCACTGAAGATCTATAAAAAGATCACGAAGTTGGTCTAGAGGAATAAAATACTAAATAATTCAACTCTTGTGACCTCATGGATTGTTGCCTGCCAGGCTCCTCTTCCGTGGGATTTCCCAGGCAAGAATACTGGAGTGGGTTGTCATTTCCTTCTCCAGGGGATCTTCCTAACCCAGGGATTGAACCTGCCCTTCCTGTATTCCAGGCAGATTCTTTACCACTGCACCTGCAGGAAAGCCCAAATAATTCTTTGCTGAGAGATTAAGATCTGCAATATGTGACATGAAGTTTTATTGATAGTGGGTCTGTTTTTTCTGTACGATAGATTTCTAGTTAAGTTTACTTTTATTCACAGCTTATGAAGAGTTTTTTAAAGAAAAACTGTTTTTTAATTAATGAAATTCTTTAGCATCTAGTAAGTATGTTTCTTCACCATTCGCTGCTTCATGTAATGAATTACATAGTAGATATCTAATGCTGAACCACGCTTGTAACCATGGAATATATCCTAGTTGTGATTCTTCTACTGTACCCAGTTTTACTAATATTTATCATAAGTTTTGATCTTTGTTCATAAGAAGGGTGGTTAAATATTTAGGGGGGATTTCCATCATCTTGCTTGGAAAATCCCATGGATGGAGGAGTGTGGTAGACTACAGTCCGTGGAGCTGCAAAGAGTCAGACATGACTGAGCGACTTCACTTTCACTTCACTTTCCATCATTTGTTACTCACCCTTCAGAAGACTTTTTACATAAATCTGGCTTTGTTAACTTTCATAGGAAGAAACTTTACTTTTTCATCTAATCTATAATTATTGTGATTTTTACCTCTTTTGAGTCAATTTTTGTAATTTCTAAAAAATGATTCATTTCAAGTTCATAAAACTTTACTGTCATATTTTAAAAACTCCTGTACAACCATATTTACTTCCTTTTTTGATTGCTGAAGCTATCCTCTGTCACTGGTCTGTTAATTTTCTTCAGAAATTTTGTGCCTTTGAAACTTTGCCTTGGTAATGGTAAATGAGGTTTGTAGGTGATTTGATGTGTATGATTGTTGCTTGCTTTCCTAGCATTAACTGTTAATTCCTTTATTCTGTTTGCTCTAGCTGCCTCCTCAGATCACTGACCACTGAATAGGCATAATCGAATAGGAAAAATATTCTAAAATCCAGCCAGACACCTGGATTCTAAGCCTGGTTCCAAAATTTACAAAGTTTGTAAGCCTAAAGCTCAAACACACACCATGTCATGAACAACCCACTCCTCTCAAAGTGAGAATTATTATAATAAGGGCCAGTGGCCCTAGGTGGGGGACGGTAAGCCGTAGTGTTGAGTCTCTAGTCTTCTCCTCATTCAAGGAATGTAACTATAAAAAAGCACTGTTATGGATTGAACTGTGTCCCCGCCTCGACTGATATTGAAGCTGTAATTCCCACTAGCACAGAATATCACAGACTTGGAAATAGGGATACTGCACATGTATTTAGTTAAGATGAAGTTATACTGGAGTAGAGTGGACCCTTAATCCAATATGACTTGTGTCCTTAAAAAAAAAAAATTCATGCTTATGAAAACATTTGGGCACAGGAGAATGCCATGAGAAGATGAAGAGAGAAATAGGGCAATGGTTCTACAATATCACAGATTGCCAGCAAACCACCACAAATAGAGGGAAACACACAACAGAATCTTCCTCATAGCTCTCAGCAGGGACCAACTTGGCACTTTGATCTCAGACTTTGAGCTTTGATTGCAAGACAATCAATTTCTGTTTTTTAAGCCACTCAGATTGTGATGCTTTGTTATTGCAGCAGTAGAAAACTGGCCCTAGATGGGCTCTCAGGGATTATTTCTAGATACCCCAGCATTTCATGCTGTTCGTCTTTGTGAACCATTACAAACTGTATTAGTCAGCATTTGCAGCAATAATGGAGCATTACTAAGTACCTCAAAGCTCAGTAGCTCAAATCCCAAACAGTTATTTTTCACTTGTGGGTCTGTGCCTGTGGCATTGCTTGATGCTGCTGGGCTGTGCTGGACTTGACAGTATGTGGGAAAGATCTAGACTTCTCTGTCCTCTTGTTTTGGGACCAAGACTGAAGGAGCAGCCACTTTTTAGACATGTTATTTGAAGGTGGAAGATAGGAGTTCAGAAGGCCAAGTCAAACCATGCAAGTGGTCATAATATGTTCATGCACATGCTATTGGCCAAAGCAAGTCCTAAGACCATGCCCAAAGTCAACCCGGGAGGGGCGGGGCTTGTAGCTAATGGAGTTAGCAAAGTATACTCTACCTAGACAAGTATGAACAAACAATTAGTAACAAATAATGCTGTCTAGTGCACAGTCAGGCTTAAAATAAGCTTGTTGGTTTGTTTCACATGATGTCTATATATCTACATCTATATATACAGTCATATTTGTATTAATCTGTAGAAGTTCTCTGAGCCATCACTTTGTTTGATTGTCCTGAAATCCCCTCCCCAGCTCCATTTCCTCATTTCTCCTTTCAAAATCTGCATTATTTGGCATGGGGCTTTGCATACATCAAGCAATCAATAAATACTTGTTAAATTTATTGTTGAATTTAACCTTTTCTTCTTGATGTGACTTGTAAAAAAGTAGTCTTTAAAAAAGCAGGCATTCATAAAAAATAACTGAATTGAATTGAGGACAGGAAAAAGAAATCTTTAAATACAGCTGTTGATGGAGACCCAGACAACCTTGTCTGAGTCAAGGATTACAAACAAGAAAGCAGAATACCACCCTACTGAGATTTTCTGATGTCTTTAAGAGCTAATAAGGTAGCTCCAATTAATTAAAATATATTTTTTTATTCAATACTTTTCCTTTGAGCTTTATTCATTCTCTCACTCTTTTTATTTGGTGTCTTTTCTAAATATTACAAGGAAATATAAATAAACTTTTTTCTCTTACTAACCAGATCTTCCAGTGGGTAAATTCCAGTCATGTGTATAAAGAAAAAGCTCCTCTGGTAATTCTGATGAACAACAGATAATAAACATCATGTTTTGAGAGGTAACAGAATGAAACCCCAGGAAGCCTATTATTCCACTCCCTACCACCAAATTCGCTAGTGGAGGTGACGGAATTCCAGTTGAGCTAATTTCAAATCCTGGAAGATGATGCTGTGAAAGTGCTGCACTCTATATGCCAGCAAATTTGGAAAACTCAGCAGTGGCCACAGGACTGGAAAAGGTCAGTTTTCATTCCAATCCCAAAGAAAGGCAATGCCAAAGAATGCTCAAACTACCGCACAATTGCACTCATCTCACATGCTAGTAAAGTAATGCTCAAAATTCTCCAAGACAGGCTTCAGCAATACATGAACTGTGAACTTCCAGATGTTCAAGCTGGTTTTAGAAAAGGCAGAGGAACCAGAGATCAAATTGCCAACATCTGCTGGATCATCAAAAAAGCAAGAGAGTTCCAGAAAAACATATCTATTTCTGCTTTATTGACTATGCCAAAGCCCTTGACTGTGTGGATCACAATAAACTGTGGAAAATTCTGAAAGAGATGGGAATACCAGACCACCTGACCTGCCTCTTAAGAAACCTATATGCAGGTCAGGAAGCAACAGTTAGAACTGGACATGGAACAGCAGACTGGTTCCAAATAGGAAAAGGAGTATGTCAAGGCTGTACATGGTCACCCTGCTTATTTAACTTCTATGCAGAGTACATCATGAGAAACGCTGGGCTAGAAGAAGCACAAGCTGGAATCAAGATTGCCTGGAGAAATATCAATAACCTCAGATATGCAGATGACACCACCCTTATGGCAGAAAGTGAAGAGGAACTAAAAAGCCTCTTGATGAAAGTGAAAGAGGAGAGTGAAAAAGTTGGCTTAAAACTCAACATTCAGAAAACGAAGATCATGGCATCTGGTCCCATCACGTCATGGGAAATAGATGGGGCAACAGTGGAAACAGTGTCAGACTTTATTTATTTGGGCTCCCAAATCACTGCAGGTGGTGACTGCAGCCATGAAATTAAAAGATGCTTACTCCTTGGAAGGAAAGTTATGACCAACCTAGATAGCATATTCAAAAGCAGAGACATTACTTTGCCAACAAAGGTCCGTCTAGTCAAGGCTATGGTTTTCCAGTGGTCATGTATGGATGTGAGAGTTGGACTGTGAAGAAAGCTGAGCGCCGAAGAATTGATGCTTTTGAACTGTGGTGTTGGAGAAGACTCTTGAGAGTCCCTTGGACTGCAAGGAGATCCAACCAGTCCATTCTAAAGGAGATCAGCCCTGGGTGTTCTTTGGAAGGAATGATGCTAAAGCTGAAACTCCAATACTTTGGCCACCTCGTGCAAAGAGTTGACTCATTGGAAAAGACTCTGATGCTGGGAGGGATTGGGGGCAGGAGGAAGAGGGGACGACAGAGGATGAGATGGCTGGATGGCATCACTGACTCAATGGACATGAGTTTGAGTGAACTCTGGGAGTTGGTGATGGACAGGGAGGCCTGGCATGCTGCGATTCATGGGGTTGCAAAGAGTTGGACACGACTGAGCGACTGAACTGAACTGAGAGTATGTATGTTAATTCCAAACTCCTAATTTATCTCTCCATCCCACACTCTATACTCTCTTCCATCTTTTCCTTTATTTTTTTCTCTTCCCTCATTCCTTCTTTTTCTTATATTTCTTATTTTTCTTTCTTTCTTTGTGTTACCCATCAGCAAAGAAATCTGGACTATTTTCTTTACCTGTGATAAACTTACTACATATGTGTGTGTGTGTGTGTGTGTGTTAGTCACTCAGTCGTGTCCAATTCTTTGTGACCCCATGGACTGTAGCCTACCAGGCTTCCTTATCCATGGAATTCTCCAGGCAAGAATACTGGAGTGGCCATGCCCTCCTCCAGGGGAATCTTCCTGACCCAGAGATTGAAACTGGGTCTCCTGCATTGTAAGTAGATTCTTTACTGTCTGAGCCACCAGGGAAGCCCCACCTGGCATATGAAAGGTACTCAAGAGATATTTTTGAATAGTGAGAAAATTGAGACCTGTGAGGTAAAGTAGCACTTTCAAGGTCATACCGCTAGTTAGTGGCAGAGTTAGAGCCAGACCTATATTTAGTTCAGTTTCTGCTCTTCTCCACATTACTACCATGGAATTAAAAACAGAGCCAAAGAATTTTGCAATTAGTGTGGCTTATTGTTTCCTGTTACTGCCTCCAAGTATAGTCTAATTGCACAGTCACACAACTAAGTCATTAGCAGAAGAGTACTTGTTGAATGAGTGAGCTGCTATTGAGAAGAGCAGAAGAGTACTTGTTCATTGAGTCAGGTGAAAGCTTTCATGCTGGCAGTATCAAAGACACAACGTGTTGTAAAGAACCAAAGGGTATGTTTTGGAAGGTAGGGTGGTGGAGGGCCTGGACCACTGGTACAGTGTCCAGTCAGAGAAGGGTGACTTAGCTGCAAATCTTCTTTAATGAGGGGAAGAGAGAGAAAGGAAAAATAGCATCAAAAATTGTCAAAGTAGAAAATGCCACATTTACTGCTTTGCAGATAAGGGGCCAGAAGGCAGACAGACTCAGAACATACATCATTAAAATGACCTGTTATGCTTTCTGGAGAGCAAAAATGTGATTGGCCAAGGCTTGAAGGACCTCTTTCAGCTCCAGGGCAGGAGGTCTTCAGTGTCTCCACATGATATGCAGCCAATTCAGGCAGACCCAGAGCCTGAAATGGATCTGGAAAGCAAGAATGCACGTGCTGAGACTGATGGTGTCTCCACCATCCTCGCAGCATTGAATAAGTCCCACAGCAGGTCCAGTTGCCACCCAAGACAAAGAAAGAGGTGAATTTTCATAGTAGATGGAGCAAGCCAGAGACCCCAAGGGGAAGTCACCAAATCAATAGGTATCTGGCCAGAAGATAGCAGTTGTTATAGTCAGGCCAGCCCAGGTCTCTGTCTGTGACTGATGCTTCTACCAGCTCAGCAATGGCAGAAACAGCTTGTGTTGCTGCTGCCTTTCAACCAAGAGTGATTGGAGTAGTTGGAAGTAAGTAGCCTTGCCCAGACTTCCACTAGCCCTAATGGCAAAATCCAGTGGACTCCATGGATAGACTATCAGATACTCAGTGCACAAAAGCTGCTGTCACTCACCCATGACAGAAGATTCTGGAGTTTACACAACAGATTGAGGTTGTACAAACATCCTAGAGGACAACACTGATGAGTAGTTGAGGCTTTCCAGCAGTGCAGATGAGCAGCAGATCGCCCACATCAAGCAGGTCTTTGAAGAACCAGAAATCTACTCAAATCATCTTCCAGCTACAGAAGTTTTGTACCACTGGAAGTTTTGGGAGGTTGAGCAGGGTAGGATCCCATGGAAACCACAGGACATCTTAGGGACATGCACCAGGGTCTGAAGGATGTGGAAGTGAAGGTGGATGGCTTCAGTGAGAGTGTGGTCGACTTGACAAATGTATGCTCTCCAGCTTCTCCCAGCAGCCATTCAGAGATGGGGGCCATGATCTCAAAGCCCAGGAAGATCATCTGATTAGTTGGAACAAATTTGGCAGAACAAATTTCTCAAACTTGATGCCACAAGAAATCATGTAATTTTAGAACTTGAAGGGACCTGGGAGATTCTTAGAGATTATGGCAAAGCAGAATCCCAGAGAAGGTAGGCAAGCTATACACCACCACCCAGACAAGAACAAAGTAGAAATTTGAGCTACTGTACAAACTACTGTACTAGCTACAGCATGTTAGTCTTCTGGCCAGGTGGTGTTAGTGGTACAGAACCTGCCTGCCAATGCAGGAGAAATAAGAGACTCTGGTTGGGTCCCTGGTGTTGGGAAGATTCCCTGGAGAAGGAAATGGCAACCCACTCCAGTATCTTTGCTTGGAGAATCCCATGGACAGAGGAGCCTAATGGGCTACAGTCCATGGGATCACAGTCAGACATGATTGAAGCAACTTAACACACATGCACTAGTCCTGGAGCCCCTTTACCCAACTGAATGTAGAATAGAAAGTGAAAGTGAAGTCTCTCAGTCATGTCTGACTCTTTGCGACCCCATAAACTGTAGCCTACCAGGCTCCTCTGTCCATGGGATTTTCCAGGCAATAGTACTGGAGTGGATTGCCATTTCCTTCTCCAATGTAGAATGTAGAATGGAGGAATACAAACTTGGATGCCAATGACCAACTGGCATGCTGAGTTGATAAAGCCGACTTTTAAGGACCAAGGATCGATCCAGTAGACGGATCTGGGCCACAGCTAGCATTTCATTTGCATAAAGTCACCCCTTCCTCTGGGTGGACTCGGGCCACAGGAAGGCCATCAGCTTGGCATGATGTGTGTGGGCAGGGCTTCAGTCTCTGTGTGCTCTCTTGTCCAGCTACTTTGTGTAGGATACACCCTGAACAGTCTCACTCAGCAGCTTGGCAGGTTGGAGAAAAGTTGCAGGGAAGCCCTTGATCTGGAAGGATAGTGCAGGAAGTCAGGGAGCTGACTTATTTCCCAGTTTCTGTGGTCTGAGGAAGGGTGAGTCTATACCTCACCTACCTTTCCCAATAACTAGCAAGTTACTAAAATGCTATTACAGAGGCTCAGTCATGAAGCTTGTGGCTTTTTCTCCATAACACATTGAAAACATCCTTTATAAAACAGCTGTGTTGGAGAAGGTGATGTGTTCAAGCACAGTTTGTAATAGTGAAAGACTGGAAACAACAGAAATATCTATCAGTGAAGGATTATATAAAGAAATTGTGGTATATCCGTTCATTGGAACACAATACAGCAGCTAAAAAGGATGGAGTAAATCTATTATATATACAATGGCATGGAAAGGATCACATTGATAAGTGAATAAAGCAAATTGCAGAGCAGAATACAAGATATATTATTATCTTATAGAAGTATATATGTGTAAATTCCCTGACGTGTTCACATCATTAGACTGGACTCCAAAGTGAGGTCTATTCCTTTTACAATTCAGAGTAAATGTCAGTGAGCCTATATGTCAGTCCTTTATGAGAATTTCCTTCTTGTCATTCCCTCCAGGAACAAGTCCAGGGTTCCCCAGGATACTTTTGTATCCAAAGCCCTTTTCTGTGTGCTTCTGTCCAGCTACTGGAGTCAGAACTCAGATGTGCCCCCTAAAGGCTGGAGGACTCCACACAGTTACCCGACCTGGTTCCTCCAGGGTGTGGAGCTGAGTTCTGTGACTGTCACTGCTTAATCCATGAAACTCAGAGACTCTCACCAGGAGCCTCTCTTCCTCACTGTTGCCTCCAGTACCAGAATGCATCTCTCCCTTATATTGGGTGCCTAGGGTCAGTTCTAGTTGCTGTCTTGGCTAGAGGTGGCACTGAGGCTTGCTGCCTAGAACCTGGGACTCCAACACACCACCAAGCCTTTGCTCAGTCATTCCCATCATCATCAGAGGAAAGTGGAGGAAGGGTCTGACCACATAACCATCTTGTCTCTCTAAGACCAGGGCAGTTCACTTCTGCCACTGGACCTTACCTATGGCCCTTCCATGCCTCCAGCCACATGCTTCCAGTTCTATCCTCCTGCAGGTCCGAGGCTCACCAATTTCCTGCCTGAGTAAAACTGATATGCAGAGTAGCTGCATTCCTGTCTTCACAGCTTCCAGGAGACAGTCTCTGCAGGGAAAATAGTCTGAGCTTGGAATTCTACCAAAGTGCAGATTGCTCAGTCTTCTACCTGGTTTCTTTATTAAAAAAACATACACAGAGAGTCTTCTAACAAACCATGTTCACCAATAGAATGTTAGACTAATGCTCTGGCCCTTAGGTGGGTATTTTTTTTTGGTAGCACCCTGTGGCAAGCAGGATTTTTGTTCCCTGAAAAGGGGTTGAACCTGTGGCCCCAGCAGTAGAAATACAGAGTCCCAACCACTGAACCACCAGGGAATTCCCGTGAGGTGTATGTTTTGAACATTTGTGACTTTATAGTCTACTGTCTACGTGTATTTTAAAGTACATTGACATATGTTAGCATCACATTAATAAATTCTGTATAAAATGATTTTAAGACACTCTGTTCTTAGGAAAATACCTACACCAAACTGCTAATAATGGGATTAAGGATAAAGGTAAGTGTGAGAAGTTACATTTTCTATACTTAATATGGTTTGAGATTTTGTTTTACAACAACAAATGTTACTTTTGTGATCACAGACAAAACTTAAAGACCCTTAAAATATATACTTTATGTACTATGCCCAATTAAACACCATATATGTGTGTTACATATTTCTTTGTTCTTGAGAACAGTATATGATGTTGGGGGGAGAGAGAGCGCACGAGCAGGTACAAGCAAGGAGTCTAGAGACACACCTGAGCTTGGATGAGGCGATGTCATCAAGAGGTAAGAAGCTGAGGAGATGAAGTTCTGCCATACAAAATAGCATTTTGGTCTGAACATCTTCAACTCTTCTCAGACCCTTCCATCTAGGTCATGGCATCTGCTCTACTTTACCTAAATTACAAAAAGTCATGTACTTTGTTTCAGTCTTCACTCCTTTCACCCTTTGGGTTAATTAACATCGAGAGCAGTTTCATTAGATGAGCTCTATCACTGCGGTCTGGCTTCTGGCCAGTGATAAAAGTGCTTCCAGGTGTTGCCATGTATATCGCTTGTCTTCCACCTCCTCTACACACCCTTGCAAAACCATACACAGACACACACACACAGACATGCACACGCACACACAGAACTTGAAAACGGTCTGAATATAAGGCAGTTTTGTACATTATTCAGTAAAACATGTAAAAGATCAATTACACCTTCCTGTGCATTTCTCTACAAGTACAAGAAGCACAGAACTCTGACACTGGACTTGACTTAGAATGACATCATCTTCTTGGCTCTCGGCCTGTGGCTGCAGTTCAAGCAAATGTTAGGCAGATCGAAAATCAGAGGAGGGAAAAATGCTTGTGTGAAATCAACTGAATCAACTCACATTTATTATAAAGCAACTCTTGGCAGAATGCAAGACAGGCTGAAGAATCAGAGAAAGCTTAAGATATTCTCAAAGTGAAAGGGCTTATTTCCATTTTTACAGTCTGTGATTGTGGCCAATTGGGGATAGGCAAAATTGCATCTCATTGTTTTTAGATGAAATTTCTTTGATTACTGGTGAGAGTAAGCACTTTAAAATACATTTTGATTGTTATTGGCATTTTTTTTCATGAATTGTCTATTTGTATATTTTGCTCATTATTCTTTCGAGATACCAGCTTTTTCCTTATTATAATGTAACAGTACTTCATATATCAAGAATCTTGACCTTTTGTTTGCAATATTTGCCATAAATATTTTTCCTAGTTTGACATTTAGTTTTGACTTTTGTTTATAGTTTTTCTGATTTTCAAATGTTTTTAATCTATCCATTGCTTTGGAGATCATCTATTACCTTTTTGTTTTTTACTTCATAAAGCCTTCACCATCACTACTCTGAAATCTCATGAATTTCATAAATTTTTTTTATCAGTGTTTTCTTTCAATTTTTAATTCTTTGAATTTAACTCTTTCATCTTTCCTTATTGCATTTTAGAATACAGTGTGAAATAAAGATCTAAATTAATGATTTCCCTTAATAGTTGATTCTCCTATTCATTGTATTGATTAATTCACCCTTTTCTCATTTATAAAATTTAAAGCATTATACAAATAATATAGATTCATTTAAAAATAAGAAAAATAAAAATATTTTAAATGAGGGATAGAACACTTGTATTTTCTTTCCATTCTGAGTTGAGTGTTAGCAATTTTAAAGACATTTTCTTCTCTAGAGGATGCATATATTTCTCCTGATGTTTTTCCATTCAGTAATGCATCATGACTATCTTTCCATGTCAATCAATATCCTTTTACAGTACTATGTCCTAAGTAACTTTTCATTGAAATATACTTTACATTCAGAAATATGTACATGACATAAGTACATAAGTACTTATGGATGAATTGAATTTTTACAACTGAACACATTCGTGTAGCCAGCTAATAGATCAAGAAAAAGAATATTACTAGCACCCCAAAACCTTCAAGATGGCTCTTGCCTGTGATCTTCTTTCTCCAAAGGTAACCACTGTCCTTCTGTCCTGACTCATAACACCATAGATTCATTTCACAGTCCTATTTCTGACAGCTAAATGTATTCCATCATACATAAATGCATCAAAATATACTTACTTTGGGTTAAATTGTGTCCTCCCAAAAGATATTTTGAAAACCTAGCCCCTAGTGCCTGGGAATATAACCTTTTTTGAAATAGGGTCTCTGCAGATGCCATCAAGCTAAGATGAAGTCATTAGGGTGAGTCTTCATCCAATATGACTTGTATCCCTACAAGAGGAAAATGCCACATGAAGACAGAGACATGCGGAGGAGAAGACTATGTGACCCTGGAGGCAGAGATGAGAGTGATGCAGCTGCAAGCCAAGGAACACCATGGGTTGACAGTGACCACTGGAAGCTAGGAAGAGGCAAGGAAGGATTCCAACTAGAGACTCAGAGGGACCATGGTCCTGCCAACACCTTGATTTCAGACATTAGCCCCCAGACTATAAGAGAATAAATTTCTGTTGCTTTAAGCTACTTAGTTTGTGGTACTCTGCTACGACAGCCCCAGGAGACTGATGGCCCAGTTTTGATGGCTTTGGTGTTTTTCTAACATTTTGTTATACTATAGTGTTATGAATATTTATTGTTTTCCTTAGAAGAAACTATAAGAATGAACTATCTAAAATAAAGAATACTAGTAGACAATATGAGTACAGTGTACTTAGTAAGACAAAGGCTGTGTGTGTGTGTGCTCACCCCGTGGACTGTAGCCCACCAGGCTCCTTTATCTATGGGATTTCTCAGGCAAGAATACTGGAGTTGGTTGCCATTTCCTCCTCTAGGGGATCTTCTTGACCCAGGCATCAAACCTGTCTCTTGTGTCTCCTGCATTGGCAGATGGATTCTTTACCACTGGGCCACCTGGGAAGCCCGAAGACAAGGCTCAGTTCAGTCGCTCAGTCATGTCCAACTCTTTGCGACCCCATGGACTGCAGCATGCCAGGCTTCCCTGTCCATCAGCAACTCTGGGATGTATCTAGGTCTTAACAGTGGGCACACTTTCTGCTCAAACTCATTACCTGCTGCCTTCTTGAACTTTCATATTTTTGATATTAACAGGGAAAATTTCCTCTTATTTCTCTTCTTTTGCAAAACATGTTTGTATGCCATAATCTGTTTACTTTTCCAGATAAACATGATAGTTTTGTCAACCACTAAAAGTTGTCAGGGATGACATCAAACCAATTAAATTAACAAGAGATTTGACATCTTTGGTGTGTTTGGGAATGAGAGCATGTCTCTGTGCCTAGCTGAATCTCTCTTCACATCTCCTCCTGAGGGATTTGGGGAGCTGGAGAGGAAGGCAGAGAGCAGTCCAAATGACCTGCTGAGTGGGCTTTGGGAAGCCGATCAAGCGTTGCTGGCTTGAGTATAGGGGAGGTCATTGGAAAAGGAGGCAGGTTGAGTTCTGAGCCAGCTCTGGGTGTCTTCCAGGAATCCTTCATTTTTTTCATGGCACAGAATGAGAGTGTATGCCCAGGGAACAAATCTGATGAAAGCAGAAAATAAGCTGTTTTAGTAAATTTGCCAGACAGGAGGAATTGTGGCTGAACCCTGGAGCCAAGGATCATGGAAAGAGGGGCAAATTGAGAATAGGTAGTGATGTGTATTGTGGGTATGGCTGGCCAGAGAGGCAAGGGTTGAGCTGAAGTTCAGAAGACTGGATTCCAATCTGAGATCTGAAGTCAGCCTGTTCCCTTGGTCTAGAGGCCTTCCCTCTTGAGCATGGGTTTGCTCCTTTCTCAATATGAGTGCTCACAGAATGCCCTCTAAGGCCCTGCCTGAGCTCGGATTCTAAGTGGCATTTGCTAGAGCATCATGGGAGTTGCATGAAAAAAGCCCCAAGATGTTAAATTTTCATGTCTAAACCAATGAACTTAATTATAGAATGATACAATGAAGAAATGCAATTTCAAAGGGCCTTTAGGATGATTCCTACTAGTGGAATGAAGTGAAGTGAAAGTGTAAGTCACTCAGTTGTGTCCAACTCTTTACAACCCCATGGACTGTAACCCACCAGGCTCCTCTGTCCATGGGATTCTCCAGGCAAGAATACTGGAGTGAGTTGCCATGCCTTTCTTCAGGGGATCTTCCCAACCCAGGGATCAAACCCGGGTTTTTTGCATTGCTGGCAGATTCTTTGCCATCTGAGCCACCAGGAATAGGCGAGGACAAAAATCCAAGGTAGCTCAAGAACATTGTTTAGGGGTGAGGGACACCTAAAAGCACTAAAAAAATACTTTCCAAACCAGTTCTTTCTTTCAGTTTTCTTTGGCGAGGGCTCCCCGGGATGACATTCTCTCAGGTATTGTGACTTGCTTTGTAGGCGGGATGAGGCAAAGCATGTGCCCTTTGTGGCAGCAGACTCTAATCACACACACACACAAAACTTGCAGGTCATTGGTGTCTTTCGGACACCAATTTGGAAAAAATGACATTATTGGAGTTCCAAATTTTTTAAAACACCTTTCCTTTCCTTCTTCTCCTTAGCTTTTTTTTTTTAAGAAAAAAAACACAACTTTTTAGTTCCAGATTTTGCTATAAGTCTGGGTTTAACTCTGTCACAGAAATGAATGATTAAAACTGACTGCTAGATGGATGTCTGCTTCTCAGATGGAGGGAGCTCCCCTGAAGCCTTTGGCAGAGACTGATCTGTAGGGACCAAGGCCTTCAAAGGAGTCCCCATCAAGACCTGAAGTGCATAGAACCTGCCAGACTGTGTCTGCCTCCAATATTTCTATTTCCCCCAGCAGGGTCCTGGCCAATAAGGTATTCCAATTATGCCCTCCTGACCCCAACTCCAGAAGCCACCCAGTACTTCCCTACTCTGAAGGTCAAAAAGTCTTCATTGTGGCTAACTTTGTTAGCCTCAAGAACCATTCATTATCAGGTTTTTGATGGGGAAATAGGAAAATTCTAGTTTTGCATTAGTAC
The DNA here is from genome assembly GCF_029407905.1 of Bubalus kerabau. NCBI lineage: Eukaryota > Metazoa > Chordata > Mammalia > Artiodactyla > Bovidae > Bubalus > Bubalus kerabau. Next base: position 69,821,466 of record NC_073634.1, read on the forward strand.
CTAGCTTCCAAGATGGCCTCCAAATCAGTTCCCAGTGATCCCCCTCTTGGTATTCATGCACTCGTGAGGTCCCCTCCCACATCATGGCAAGAGGTGTGTGTGTGACAAATACATACTGCAGAAAAGAGGAGGTCAACTACAGGTAGTGAGGTCACTTGGGCAGTCTATGGTGAGCCCCACATGAATAGGAGGAACTGAAGTCTCCAGCAACAGCTAGTGAAACCTAGAGGCCTGACAACTTTGTAAGTGAACTTGCAGGTGGATCCCCTCCACCCCAGTTGAGACTTCAGATAAGGTATCACCCAGGCCAACAATTTGGCATCAATCCCAAGATAAACCTTGAACCTGGAACTGCCTATCTAAGCCACTCCTAAATTCCTGACCCTTAGAAACTAGGTGAGACCATACCTGTTTGTTGCTTTAAGCTCTGAAGTTTGGGCATAATTTGGAATGTGGAAATAGATAACTAAAGCACAGTGTGCTTTACTTTTAATTTTTTGAGTAAATGGGAAGACACACTATGTGGAATGCACACATATATGTTATCTGGAATGACAAGTCAACAATTGTCTGAAAAGCCTTTTCTATCTTCCCTTTGTTTGGGGCAGGATTGGGAATTGTATGTTTAACTAACACCCCAAATAATTCTAATGATCAGGAAAGTCTGGAAACAATACGGAACAGGATTCAAAAATGAATGATGTTTGTTTTTCTCTTTCTGACTTACTTCACTCTGTAAGACAGACTCTAGGTCCATCCACATTTCTACATATATGGAATCTAGAAAAATGGTACAGATGAACCTATCTGCAGGGCAGAAATAGAGATGCGGATGCGGAGAACAGACATGGGAATGGGGCAGGGGAGGGGGTGAACTGGGAGACTGAGATTGGCGCTTGTGCAGTGCTGTGTATACAGCACATGGCTAGTGGGAACCTGCTGTATAGCATGGGAAACTCAGTGCTCCGTGATGACCTAGATGGGTGGGATGTGGGGAGGGGAGGGAGATCCAAGAGTGAGGGGATGTGTATGTATATATGTATGTAGCTGATTCGCTTCATTGCACAGCAGAAACTAGCAACACTGTAAGGCAACTATACCCCAATTTAGGAAAAAAAAAAAGAATGAGACAGAGCCCTTCTGCAGGAAACTTCAAGATAAAAAGCAAATTGGTATACAGCCATACATTCAAAGAGAGGCATGAAGTGGCAAGAAAAGGTGTGAAAAGCCTTGAGGGAATCAAGGAATGCTTCCTGGAAGGAGTGACACACGGGTAAGATCTCAGGGGTTGGTAAGGACTTTGGAGAGCAATGCATGGAAAGTCACGGAGTAAGAGTAACTGATGGCATTTATCAGGGGCCTGTATTGTGCCGAGCAGGCACAACTTTACTTGCATCACCTTATCCAGTCCTCCCAACAACCCTGTGCTGTAGGAGCTCTGTCACCCCATTTTACAAATGAGAGAGTAGGTTTTGGTTAGCACATGGTTCAGGGTCATGTAGGTCCTGTGTGCAGTACTAGGGAAAAAGGAGGCAGCTGACTCCATCTGCCATGCTTTTAACCACTAGGGTGTTCCACGTCCCAGGGGACATGAGACTCGCTGATGTGAAAAGGCTGTGACATTTTTGCAAAAGACAGGAGTTTCATGGACATAACAGAAGTTGTCTATTGTGGGATACGGACCAGAGGAAGACTACTGCACGGAGTGTTGGAACCTGGCAGTGATCTCCTAGGGAAAGCTCAGCTCATTCATTTAGTAAATGAGGAAAGAGAGATTCAGAAAGGTTTTGTGACTTGTCCAAAATTTGACAGCCGCAGGGAGGAATAAAGGTCAGGTCCCTGGCAGCCCCCTTTCCAGTGCGGACAACTGGAGGCCAAACTTTGATGCGGTGCTAAGGAGGTCTGAGCTCTTTGACGGCTTACGTTTGTTTTTTCAAACAATTTTAAGCGTACAATTGACAGAGTGGATCACAATAAACTGTGGAAAATTCTGAAAGAGATGGGAATACCAGACCACCTGACCTGCCTCTTGAGAAACCTATATGCAGGTCAGGAAGCAAGAGTTAGAACTGGACATGGAACAACAGACTGGTTCCAAATAGGAAAAGGAGTACGTCAAGGCTGTATATTGTCACCCTGCTTATTTAACTTCTATGCAGAGTACATCATGAGAAACGCTGGGCTGGAAGAAGCACAAGCTGGGATCAAGATTGCCGGGAGAAATATCAATAACCTCAGATATGCAGATGACACCACCCTTATGGCAGAAAGTGAAGAGGAACTAAAAAGCCTCTTGATGAAAGTGAAAGAGGAGAGTGAAAAAGTTGGCTTAAAGCTCAACATTCAGAAAACGAAGATCATGGCATCTGGTCCCATCACTTCATGGGAAATAGATGGGGAAACAGTGGAAACAGTGTTAGACTTTATTTTTTTGGGCTCCAAAATCACTGCAGATGGTGACTGCAGCCATGAAATCAAAAGATGCTTACTCCTTGGAAGAAAAGTTATGACCAACCTAGATAGCATATTCAAAAGCACAGACATTACTTTGCCAACAAAGGTCTGTCTAGTCAAGGCTATGGTTTTTCCAGTGGTCATGTATGGATGTGAGAGTTGGACTGTGAAGAAAGCTGAGCGCCGAAGAATTGATGCTTTTGAACTGTGGTGTTGGAGAAGACTCCTGAGAGTCCCTTGGACTGCAAGGAGATCCAACCAGTCCATCCTAAAGGAGATCAGTCCTGGGTGTTCTTTGGAAGGAATGATGCTAAAGCTGAAACTCCAGTACTTTGGCCACCTCATGTGAAGAATTGACTCATTGGGAAAGACTCTGATGCTGGGAGGGATTGGGGGCAGGAGAAAAAGGGGACGACAGAGGATGAAATAGCTGGATGGTATCACTGACTCGATGGACGTGAGTCTGGGTGAACTCCGGGAGTTGGTGATGGACAGGGAGGCCTGGCGTGCTGCGATTCATGGGGTCGCAAAGAGTCGGACACGACTGAGCGACTGAACTGACTGAACTGAACTGAAGTGTATTCAGTGTTTGCAACCATTACCATTATCCATTTCCTTGTCATCAGCCCAAACAGAAATTCTGTGTCCATTAAACAATTACTCGCTATTCCTCCTCCTCATTCTATTCTCTGTCTTCATAAATCTACTTGCTGTAGTGCCTCATATATGTGGAGTCGTGTGTCTCCTATTGTGTCTGGCTTTTTTCACTTAACATGTTTTTAAGATTCACCTGTGTTGTCATATATCAAGACTTCATTTTTTCGCCCCATTTTTTTCTATTGTGGTCAAATACATATAATATTTGGGCTTCCCTTGTGGCTCAGTGGTAAAGATCTGCCTGCCAATGGAGAAGATGCCATTTCAATATCTGAGTTGGAAAGATCCCCTGGAGAAGGAAGTAGCAGCCCAGTCCAGTATTCTTAACTGGGAAATTCCATGGACAGAGAGACTGGTGGGCTACAGTCCATAGGGTTACAATGTAACAACATATAATATTTACCTTCTTAACTGTTTGTGCAGATAGTGAATTAAGTACATTCATATTATTGTGCAACTATTACCACCATCCACCAGCAGAACTTTTTTCATGTTACAAAATTAAAATCCTGTTTGTATTAAATAGGAACTCCCCTTCGTTATCCCCCCAGTCGCTGGCAACTACCATTCTACTTTTGGTCTCTATGATTTTGATGCATCTAGGTACCTCAGATAAATGGAATTATGCAGCATTTGTCTTTTTGTGACTGACATTTCAATTAGCATAATGTCCTTACGGCTCATCCATATCATATCATATGTCAGAAGTTCCATCCTTTTAAAGTCAGAAAAATATTCTGTTGTATGTATAATACAAACTACATTTGTATTTATGCATTCATCTGTTGATAAACATTTGGGCTGGTTCCACCTTTTGGCTGTTGTGAATAACCTTGCTAAGAATATAGGTGTACAAATATCTCTTTCAGACACTGCTTTCAGTAATTTTGGGGATATACCCAGAAGTGAAATTACTGGATCATATGGTAATTTTTTTTTTTTTTTTTTAATTTTTGTGGTCCTGCCATATTGTTTTCCAGTGTGGCTGCATCACTTTACCTTTCCACCAACTGCACACGAGGGTTCAATTTCTCCACGTCCTCAACTACGCTTTTATACTTCCTTCCTTTCTTCAAGGATGAGATATATTCTAATGTATGCATCAGTTCAGTTCAGTCAGTTCAGTCGTTCAGTCGTGTCCGACTCTTTGCGACCCCATGAATTGCAGCACTCCAGGCCTCCCTGTCCATCACCAACTCCTGGAGTTCACTGAGACTCATGTCCATCGAGTCAGTGATACCATCCAGCCATCTCATCCTCTGTCGTCCCCTTCTCCTCCTGCCCCCAATCCCTCCCAGCATCAGAGTCTTTTCCAATGAGTCAACTCTTCGCATGAGGTGGCCAAAGTATTGGAGTTTCAGCTTCAGCATCATTCCCTCCTAAGAAATCCCAGGGCTGATCTCCTTCAGAATGGACTGGTTGGATCTCCTTGCAGTCCAAGGGACTCTCAAGAGTCTTCTCCAACACCACAGTTCAAAAGCATCAATTCTTTGGTGCTCAGCCTTCTTCACAGTCCAATACTCACATCCATACATGACCACAGGAAAAACCATAGCCTTGACTAGACAGACCTTTGTTGGCAAAGTAATGTCTGTGCTTTTGAATATGCTATCTAGGTTGGTCATAACTTTCCTTCCAAGGAGTAAGCGTCTTTTAATTTCATGGCTGCAGTCACCATCTGCAGTGATTTTGGAGCCCCCAAAAATAAAGTCTGACACTGTTTCCACTGTTTCCCCATCTATTTCCCATAAAGTGATGGGACCGGATGCCATGATCTTTGTTTTCTGAATGTTGAACTTTAAGCCAACTTTTTCAGTCTCCACTTTCACTTTCATCAAGAGGCTTTTTAGTTCCTCTTCACTTTCTGCCATAACCACATTTAAAAAATTCCATTCATCAGTTGATGAACACTGGGTTGTTTTCACCCTTTCACCTGATGTAAACAACGCTGCTGTGAACATTCATGTGCAAGTATTTGAGTCCCGGCTTTGGATATTTTTGGAAGTGGAATTGCTGGATCATAAGGTAATTTTATAGGGCTTTCCTTGTGGCTCAGCTGGTCAAGAATCTGCCCGCAATGTGGGAGACCTGAGTTTGATACCTGGGTTAGGAAGATCCCCTGGCGAAGGGAAAGGCTACCCAATGTGATTTTATATTTAAGTTCTTGAGAAATTTGTAGACTTTTGAAGGAGATCAGTGCTCTGTAAGTTAGCTCTGAGAATCCTAGCCTTTTGAACAGATATCCCTGGGTAGATGGGTGGATGGGTGGATGGGTTGGGGTGGGGCGGTGGGGCTCCTTTCTCTCCGGCATCCACGCCGCTGCCCTCCTCCAACTTCCTTGCTTTCCGGAAAGCAGTTCTCTGAGCCTCTAACACCGGGGTCAAACGGCTGAAATGAAGCTGACCCCCGCGTCCAGTTGGGCTTGCCCGGGGGAGCGACGTTTGAGTCGCTCCCAGTGTGTCCTGCGAGGGCGGTGTGGGCAGAAGGGAAGGCTCCTCCCGATTCTTTGAAATCTCGCCGGCTCATCAGCCCGACCGCCCACTCTGGCGGTGGCTCCGGGGCAGACCAGGTGAGCGGCCGAGCCCCGGGGACTGCAGGGTGGGTACCTCGAAGTCGGCGCTGAGCCCGCTCCCAGCGCCGCCGCCCTTGTTCCCGCCCCGGGCGGTCGTTCCGGAGCCTGAGCCCAGGGAACGCGCGCTCCCTGCGGCGTGTCCTCGCCTCCAGCTTCGCCTCTGCGTCCTCGACACTCCGGCCCGGGGGCGACTCCCGGGTCCCCAGCCGCGCGCTGGCCTGGGCGCCCCGACGTGGCCTCGCCTGGAGCCCGGACCTCCCAGCCTCGGTGTCTCCCGGAGCCTCGCGGACCCGGAGGAGCAAGCCTCCCAGAGCCAGCCACCCGGGCCCCGGGCGCCCCGCGGCCCCCGGGGCGGGGACAGCGAGTGCTGGGCGGGGGTGGCCTCGCCGCGGAGCCGCGGTTCTCTGATCTGCGGCTGCTAGAGAGCAACTCCTGCAGAGCCCAGCCAGGAGAAAGCCCCGAGCGGGGACCGCTTCCTGCGGGCTTCTGGGAGCAGTGGCTCCTGCCCTCCGACCCGGGCTAAAGAGCCCAGGACCTCGTCTGCCTGGCTGGGGACTCCGGGATGAATCAGGTACAGAGCGCGCCCTCCGGAGCGATGCTCCAAGGATTCCAGGCGGCACTGGCCGCCGGGGCGCGGGGGCTTTTGAGTGGGAAGGGGGCTTTCCAAGAGACTCACACTCGTGCTCATATCTTCACGGGAGCCGGGCTGCCCGCTCCTTCTGCCCTTAGGTGTGGCCTCTGAGGCTCCGCAGGACAAAGTTGCGAGCTGGAGACGGCTTACCAGCAGGGGCTGCGAAGGGAGGCTTCCAGAGATGGGAGGGGTCTGGCCGGGGGTTGGGGAGGTGGGGGGTGGGCGCTAAACGCTGGGGCTCCAGATGACACCAGGTGACAGTGGGCTTCCTCTCGGGGAGGTGGGGATAAGGGAGAAAGAAAAGATCGCTGGTTAATTTCTCCCCAAATCCCAAAGCTCCTAACACCCTGTCTCCCCAAGAAGTTTTTATGCTCTTTGTTTTAAAAAAGACTGAGTCTTCCAGGTAGCAAGCTTGCAGGGCCTTTTCCAGAGGTGCCCTGCCTCGGAGACACACAGGGCCCGCCAGGGACAACGACTGTCCCACCCTGACTGGGTCCTTCCTGCCTGGGTGGCAAGCCTGACATCCTCTGCCTTTTAGGCTCTGGATTCTGCTTCTTACATCTGACAGGGGCAAAGGGCAGGGCCTGAGAGGGGCAGAACTGATGCTCAGAAGAGGAAAAAACTATCTGAGGCAAATAGAGGCGAAGAGTTGGGGGAGAGATGGAACTGGGGCTGAGCCTCCCTAGGGTGCAGAGGCACTTTAGTTCTACCCCCAAAGGTAGGCTCCAGGCGTGTCACCTTTGAGGGATGTGGACAGCAAGCTTTCTCTGGGGTCCTTGGAGTCTTCCTTGTGTCTCCCTGTCCCAGGAACCTCAGACTCCCACATTTCCCCTCCCTCTCCGGATTTCCTGCCCTCCACGGAGCTCTGCAGACTCCAGCCTTCTTATTCTATCCCAGCAACCTGGTCTGATGCTTGCAGACTGTGGGATGGACTGGGTCTGCAGGGAGAGTGCAGGGGACATGGGGACTCTGGCTAGCTCTTGGTTCTCTGTCCCCATCGGTGCAGTAGACAACCCCGCCTGATACCCCAGCCCCAGCATCTGGGTCAGGTGGACCCTCCTCTTCCTTGCAGCTGACCGAGGAGGCTTGGGTCCTCACTAGTAATTCCTTGCAGTCCTAGGGTGCAACAAGGGTTATGGTTGTTTCTTTAAAGCATCATCTTGGTTTTTTTTTTTTTAAGGAAGAGTTACTTTAAATTTTTTAAAATTTATTTTTTGTTGTGCTGAGTCTTCAATGCTTCACGGTTTTCTCTAGTGGCAAGCAGAGGCTACTGTCTAGCTGTGGTGCTCAGGCTTCTCCTTGTGGTGGCTTTTCCTGTTCAGAGCACCTGGTCTAGAGCCTAACTGCTTCAGTAGTTGCAGCTCCCAGACTCTAGAGCACAGGCTCAATAGTTGTGGTACAAGGACTTAATTGCTCTGCAGCATGTGGGATCTTCCGAGATCGTGGATCAAACCTGTGTCTCCTGCATTGGCAGGCAAATTCTTTATCACGGAGCCACCAGGGAAGCCCAAGAGTTATATCTTCTAGGGATATACTGAAATATTTACAGGTGAAATACCTGTATATGTTTTGCTTCACAATAATCTAATAGGGGGCAGAGAGAAGTAGGTAGGAGTACAGATGAAACATTAATGGCTGTTTGAAACTTCAATTGGGTTTTGAAAGTTGCCGTAATAAACTGTATAGAAGGGGAAAAAATCACTATCAATAATTGCAAAAAGACATTTCCAATCTTTACAAGCTGAACAGCCCTGGGCTAGTCACATAACCTCTTAATGTCCACATTGGGTAGATGGAGAAAAAAAAAAAACCTCATATTTGCTCAAGCTAGAAACCTGGGAAATATTTTTAACTTCTCTGGCTTTCCCAGTCTCCCACATATGGTCTATCATTGAATCATTTCTGTTTCCCTCTCTCTTCCATCTTCCCCCTACTGTCCATCTTGTCCATCACTGTGATCTCACAAAATTACAAAAGCCTCCAACCTGTTCTCCACTTTGTAATCAGAGTGGTATTTCTAAAATTCAGTCTGATTGTGCCATTCCCACCCCCATTTATAACCATTAAACTTGATTCATTTGGGGTCACTGAGGGTCGCACACAACTGAGCGACTTCACTCTCACTTTTCACTTTCATGCATTGGAGAAGGAAATGGCAACCCACTCCAGTGTTCTTGCTTGAAGAATCCCAGGGACGGGGGAGCCTGGTGGGCTGCCGTCTATGGGGTCGCACAGAGTCGGACATGACTGAAGCAACTTAGCAGCAGGGTGTAACACCCTCCCTCTCCACGGAGCTCAGTGCTTTACAGACATCATTGAGCTCTTGCCTGGAGGATGTCTAAACTCTTTATCTCAGGACACACAACCATCCCAGGAAGGACTTTACTCCTGTGTCCCCTTTCTAAGTCACTCGGTGATTAGGCTGGGAATTCACCCTGCAGCCCCTGTCTGGGGACAGGCCTTGGTAAATGCTGTGTGTGGCTTCTAGGGTCTCAGCTGCCTTGGATGTAGGAATAGGAAACCCAGTAAGGAGAGGGACAGGCAGCTGCTACATAGGCTCTGTGATTTTAGAGCAGTGTTTTGCCAGAAGGAAGGAGGCCAGCTCATGGAGAGTAGTCAGGTTTGTCTCAAAGCCTTGCTTCTTCAGTGGGATTCAGAACAATTTCTTTTAAGCCACAGAATGGGACAATTTCACAAGGACATAGTTCAGGCTGTTGAGACAAGGAAAGGAGTTTGGAGCAGGTTACTTTGGTTCTCTTCAGCCTCCCCACATTCCTTACTTTGGCCCCTGAGAAAAAGTGCAACATTCAGAATCTTCAGTGGAATGGAAATAAACTGAGTTGGTGCCTGTTTGTCTCTATAGCAATCTAACCTTACCTAAATGAGTGGGTATGTGGTTTGGATTCCTTTGTCTTCTTCCCCTGGTTCCTTTATTTCTATTCCAACCCAGTGTTCACTCTGGGCAGGTGCCTAATGGGTCAGCTTAGGTTACACGATGGTTTTAAATTTGGCCTGGTTTGTGTGTAATGTCTTTAGTGTGCCGATTGTGTGTAATGTCTTTCAAAGGCTTAGGATGAAGCTTGGATTCTGGACGCCATGGATGTTTGCAGGGTCACACTGACTCATGAAGGAAAAGCTGAGTTTCAGCAGAAAAGGGAGACCTCAGCCTAGCAACATCACCCCAGAGGAATTCCCAAGAGTGTGGCTCAAGGCTTCAACCAGCCAGATGGAGATCACCATGGGGGTCACGGATGAGAATGCCACCAATACGTCAACCAACTATTTCCCTCTGCTTGACCCCCTCGGAGCCCAAGCTGCTTCTTTCCCCTTCAACTTCAGCTACGGTGACTATGATATGCCCTTGGATGAAGATGAGGATGTGACTAATTCCCGGACCTTCTTTGCCGCCAAGATTGTCATTGGCATGGCGCTGGTGGGTATTATGCTGGTCTGTGGTATCGGCAACTTCATCTTCATCGCTGCCCTGGCCCGCTACAAGAAGCTACGCAACCTCACCAATCTGCTCATCGCCAACCTGGCCATCTCTGATTTCCTGGTGGCCATTGTCTGCTGCCCCTTCGAGATGGACTACTACGTGGTGCGCCAGCTCTCCTGGGAGCACGGCCACGTGCTGTGCGCCTCTGTCAACTACCTGCGCACGGTCTCTCTCTACGTCTCCACCAACGCCCTGCTGGCCATCGCCATCGACAGGTGAGTGGGGGTGGGGACCACCAAGGAAGGGCAGCTGTGACTGATGAGAGGTATCTGTGTTCACCAGAACTGTGGATGCATGGAGGGGCCAAAGGTGGCCCATTTACTGAAAGTGAGAATTCTAGTTTTCTAGCTGGAAGGAGATAGTAGAGGCCCCTAGAGTTGGGTAGCCAGAAGGCTGCTGATCTCTCTGCTATGGACTTGCTGCTAGGTGTTGTCCAAGGCCTAGAGGCAGACAGCCACCAGGAGGTGTGGAGGGAGAAGTTTAAGTTGCAGGCAGTAACCTCCTGAGTCAACTTGGTAATCTTAAAGGAGGTTTCTATCTCATCAAGACCTACTATACTGAACATGACACCCTACTAATACCAGTTGACTTTTTAATAGTTATTATTATTTAAAAATTTTTAATTTTATATTGGGGTATAGTAGATTAGGGCTTCCCTGGTGGCTCAGATGGAAAGAATCTGCCTGCAATGTGGGAGACCTGGGTTCGATCACTGGGTTGGGAAGATCCCCTAGAGAAGGGCATGGCAACCCACTCCAGTATTCTTGCCTGGAGAATTCCATAGAGAGAGGAGCCTACAGTCTGTAGGGTCACAGAGTCCGGCACGACTGAGTGACTAACACTACTACTACAACTATAGTAGATAAGCAGTGTTGACACTGGTTGATTTTAAAGAAGGTTGAGGAATTTGTTTTGAAAAAACAAACAAATAAAACAAGTCAAAACAAAGCATATGCTTACTTACTCTTTGTTTTTGTTGCAATAATCAGTTTGCTCCTTTTCATACATTAGCATGCAACAGTACAGAAGAGCTGATTCTAGTAAGACAAATAAAATCAGTAAGAGCAGCCTTTGCCAATCTTATATCTTCAGGCTTTTCATTTACTATAATCACCTGTGCTAATGGACCAGAGTGGTTTTTGTGCCCTTGGGACAGTCTTTGAAGGCTCCTCTGCCCAAAGTTGAACTCTTGTTACAAAACACTGTGTTGCAGTATAGAGACAGTTACCCTGAGGGTCTGACTGGGCCTCTGTGTACTTGGATCTCAACAGTCTCTCTCCGTCTTAACCCAGAGGGCCTGAATCACAGATGCTCTCTGTGTCCCATGGCCCGAGGGCTCTGGTGGCATCTGGCCCACTCCTTGCAATCAGGACATCCCGGGATTGAGAGGGGATTGAGAAGGAGCCTGGCTTTAAAACCTAGAAGCATGTCAGAGGGTTAGCACATTAATCAGCCCTTGGTCTGTCATCTGTAGAAGGTGTCAGAAGTGTCATCCCTGAAGAAGGCTTGGCTGAGGTCCTCAGTGTGAGCCATGGAGCCCCATGGTGTTCTGTCCACCCATGAACAGACCCTGGGTGAACATGTGGAAGGAGCAGGAGGGGGACAGTCAAGCAGAGTACCTGCTTCCCAAGTCCTCCTCACAGCTGTTGAGGAAGATCTCCAGGGACCTTGTCTCTGAACTTTTCTGCAAGTGGAAGCTGCACCATCTCTTTTAGCACACGAGCAGGACAAAACCAAGGGGTCATTTCCTGAAGTTTCGCTCTAGTAGCACATCTTTTCACAGAGGGTGCTCCCAGCCACTGTGGGCGGGTAGGTAGATGCCTGCTGTGGGGTGGGCCCCTGCTGCCTGCGTGAGACCCATTTTACCAGGGAGGGGCCTACTGGTGGAAAAGGGTAACACTGAATGAAGAAGCAGCTTCAAGGGGAATGGAAGCCAGGGTAAAATCAGGACATCGGGCTATTCTGAACATGTAAGATAATATTATCTATTATTATGTCAATCAACTCACCTCCATCTACCAAACTCTTTCAAATTCTTATTCAACTTTCATATGAAACTCAGCTTGTCTGAAATATTGCAGGCATTTCTTTTATAGTAGGGATTTTAATTGGGAGCATGCTTTGCATCCTGGGGACTGCTCTTGTTTAGAGTAGTGTTGTGATTGGAAACTTGAACCCAGACACTGGAGGAAACGGTGTTGCCTGCACGGGACCATCCAATGGCCTTGGCCGACTGACTGACTGCTCCAACGCCTTAAGTTCATTTAGTGATGATTGTGATCTTTGTTTCAAATTATTTAGATTTTTATGTGTTTTTACATGTCAAGTTTCAGTTTCATGAATAGATTCCTGTTTGGCCTCATGTGTTCAGGATTTAATCAGTGATTTTCAGGTTTGATTTTGTTGTTGGGAACTAGTTTTTATCTTGATAAAACAAATATGTCCACAGTTATAAAAATATCTTTAATTTTATAAATTTCTGTAAGAATGGTATGAGTAGTTAGTCTGTTGTTCAGTCATGTCCAACTCTTTGTGACCCCATGGACTCTAGCCTGCCAAGCTCCTCTGTTCAAGGAATTCTCCAGGAAAGAATATTAGAGTGGATTGCCATTTCCTTCTCCAGGGGATCTTCCCCAAACAGGGATCCAACTGGGCTCTCCCACATTGCAGGCAGATTCTTTACCATCTGAGCCACCAGATAATCCCAAGCAGTTAGTCTGCCTGGGTTTAAACTCCTACTGCACTGTCTATTGGCTTCAGGGTTTTGTTATTTGACCCCTCTCTGCTTCAGTTTTCTCATGTATAATATGAGAATGATAAGAAAACCTAATGTATTGGATTGCTTTAAAGATAACATGAAATAACACATGTAATTCTTTCAGTTCAGTTGAGTTCAGTTCAGTCGCTCAGTCGTGTCCAACTCTTTGCAACCCCATGAATTGCAGCACGCCAGGCCTCCCTGTCCATCACCAACTCCCGGAGTTCACTTAAACTCATGTCCATCAAGTCAGTGATGCCATCCAGCCATCTCATCCTCTGTCGTCCCCTCTTCCTCCTGCCTCCAATCCCTCCCAGCATCAGAGTCTTTTCCAATGAGTCAACTCTTTGCATGAGGTGGCCAAAGTACTGGAGTTTCAGCTTTAGCATCATTCCTTCCAAAGAAATCCCAGGACTGATCTCCTTCAGAATGGACTGGTTGGATCTCCTTGCAGTCCAAGGGACTCTGTAATTCTTTAGAACAATGCTTAAAGCAGAGTAAGTACTAAATAAACAGCGGATGTTATAATATGTAAATTACCCTTTAAAGGAACAGTAATAACAGAACCAGATAACCTATGACTATTTCTGATTGGCTCGCCTCTTTTGCTTTCATCACAGTGGTTGTTTTATGATTTGATTAAAGAAATAATACTACAAAGTTTCTAAGAAATACAGCTCTCAAGTTATAGTAGAACAAAACTGTTTATCTCCTACCTGTTCTCTGTCTCTACTATTGGTTCCATGGTTCTCCCAGGCATCTAACCTGGCAAATCCCTTTTGTCCTTGCTGCTTTCTCCCTTTCTCCACCATTCATTTTATTCCCAGGGCCTGACAGTACCCCCTACCCACAACCCCTGCTCCCATCTCCCACTTTTCCAGCAAGGGCTGAACTATCACAGTCTTCTCTTGGTCTTCCTGCCACCAGTGTTTCTTGGCTCTGCCCCTTTGCCAACCCTACTCCCTCACAATCCATCCTAAACATTCATTCATTCACTCATTTGTTCATTCAAACAATGCATTTTTATAGAGAGCCTTCAATGTGACAAATGCTATTACAAACACGGGTGAAATGATGATGAATAAGCAAAAAAATTCCTTGCACTCATGGAGCTTGATGGAGAGAGACCGGTCAGGCAAGCAAAGAAGGAAGGTAATTTCAGAACATTAGAAATACTCCGAGTAAAAGCAAAAATATACATACCCTATAATGAAAAAGAATCCAAAAAACAAGTACATGTAAGCAAAACTGAATCACTTTGCTATACACCTGAGCCTAATGCAACATTGTAAATTAAGTGTTCTTCAATAAGACAGACAGACACACAAGCAGACAGTGAGAGTGACGGAGCGTGGGAGATGCTCTAGGTAGGAGTCAGGAAAAGTGTCTCAGAAGAGGTATTGAAACAGATGTCTGAATGATGGAGGGGAAAAAAAAACTGGCCTTGTAAAGACTGGCAAACAGTATTCCAGACACAAGGTGCAAAGGCCTCAAGATGGGAGCAAAATTGAAGGTTGTAGGAATAGTGAGAAGGGCCCTGTAGACTGAGGGAAGAAAGCAAGACTACAGCCAAATTCATCTTCTGCCTCATACACCCCTCCCTCTCTTGCTTGAAAGACCTCTAACACCACCATTGTCTACAGAACACGGCTGGAATCTTTTCATCTGCTTTTCCAGTGTCTTATTATTGAGCTCCAGACCACCTGCCAGTCTCATGCTGGGTAAACACATTGATGTCCTGTTTTCCAAAAACAGGTTGCAATTTTTTTGAGAACTGTCACCGTGGCCTATTACATTTCTGTTCATCCAGAGCTAGGTACTTGTCAAGGGTGACGTTTTATTAAGATTCTAAGTACCCGGAGTTCACAGTCAGCAAAGGTTATGAAAGAAGTAAGACATGATCCCTATTCTTGGGAAGCTTGTCATCCAGAGTTCAGGGAGGGGTGAGAACTAACACGGAAGAGTTAGAGGGGAAGTAAAGCGTCAGTTTGAAATGAAATTTGGAAAAGGGGAAGATCATCCGATACCGGAAGAGTCAAAGGAGGCCTCATGCAGGAGGCAGATTTTTAACTTGGCTTCAACTAGTGACTATCAGTAAAGAAGAAGAAAGGATTTCCAAGAGGGTAGAATGGTGTTTGCAAAAGCTGAGAGGTGAGAATGCTTGAGGTGAGAGTGAGATTCTGGGAGGACAGGAGGTGTGGGGACAGAGCAAAGAATGTAAGAGAGTAGAGATCAGAAAGAACAGGGGCCTGCTCTAAAAAATAAACGGGAGGAGGGAGGAGGGTTCAGGATGGGGAACACATGTATACCTGTGGCGGATTCATTTTGATATTTGGCAAAACTAATAGAGTTATGTAAAGTTTAAAAACAAAATAAAATTAAAAAATAAAATAAAATAAAATTTGAATTAAAGTCAAAACAAACAAACAAACAAACAAAAAAAACAGATGGGACCTAGTTAAACTTAAAAGCTTTTGTACAAAGGAGGAAACCATAAGCAAGGTGACAAGAGAATCCTCAGACTGGGAGAGAATAGCAAATGAAACAACTGACAAAGAACTAATCTCCAAAATATACAAGCATATGAAGCTCAATACCAGAAAAGCAAACAACCCAACTCAAAAGTGAGCAGAAGACTTAGACACTTCTCCAAAGAAGGCATACAGATGGCTAATAAACACATGAAAAATGCTCAACATCTCTCATTATTAGAGAGATGCAAATCAAAACTACAATGAGGTATCATCTCACACCCATCAGAATGGCCATCATCAAAAAGTCTACAAACAATAAACGTTGGAGAGGGTGTGGAGAAAAAGGAACCCTCTTACACTGTTGGTGGGAATGCAAATTGAAACAGTCACTGTGGAGAACAGACTGGAGATTCCTTAAAATGCTAGGAATAAAACTAGCAACACCAATCCCACTACTGGGCATATACCCTGAGGAAACCATAACTGAACAATACACATGTACTCCAATGTTCATTGCAACACTATTTACAATAGCTAGGACATGGAATCACTCTAGATGTCCATTGACAGATGAATGGATAAAGAAATTATACATATACACAATGGAATATTGCTCAGCTATTAAAAGGAATGCATTTGAATCAGTTCTAATGAGATGAATGAACCTAGAGCCTATTATAGAAAGTGAAGTAAGTCAGAAAGAGAAAAACAAATACTGTATATTAATTCATATATATGGAATCTAGAAAGATGGTACTGATGAACCTATCTACAGGGCAGCAGTGAAGATGCAGACATAGAGAACAGACTTTTAGACACAGTGTGGGAGAGAGAAGGTGGGATGATTTGAGAGAGTAGCATTGAAACATTATACACTACCATATGTAAAGTAGATAGCCAGTGGGAATTTGTTGTATGATACAGGGAACCCAAAGCAGGTGCTCTGGGACAACCTAGAGGGGTGGGGTGGGGAAGGAAGTGGGAAGGAAGTTTAGGAGGGAGGAGACATATGTATACCTATGGCTGATTCATGTTGACATATGGCAGAAGCCATCACAATATTGTAAAGTAATTATCCTCCAATTAAAAATAAAATTAAAAAAAAAACGTAGGACCTTGCTCTACAGGATCACAAAATCTGGGCACAGGGAGTTAGTCCTGAGGGTAGCAGGGAACTGAGAAAAGCCCTGAGAGCACCCTGTCCCCTAGTCTGGGTTTCCTCTTTGATGTGGAGACAGCCGCACAATCGTTGGGGTGTATCTTTGGATCTAAGGCACATAGGGCACTGGAGTCCCTTCTTTTACCTGGGATCGAGGGGAAGCTGACCAGTCAGCCTGCCTGTTGGCCGCTCTTCTCTACTGTCTGGATGAGGCAACTAAGGCAGGAGGAAGAGCACTCAGCCTTAGGAAGCACAGATACTTCCTGGTGAGCTTATTGGTTGCTTAAGGAGCAGGTTGTGCATTAGCTGCCCATCCCATGAGCCACCTAGTAGCCACTGTGATCACCATTTCCATGATGAGATCTGGGGCTGAGTCCCGGGGACAGAAAAGGAGCTCCAAGCCTCTTTGCTTAATCACACAACCCACTGCCATCACACAGCTAGTGGCTGGACATTGCTTTGTCTGGCAGCCTTCATTCTTTGTTCTCTGGGAAATGCTGACTCTAAGTGGATCTGAACCTGAGCCACTGCAGTGTTAGACACACTGGTCAAGCCAATGGCATACTCCTAAGCAAAGAAAAGTAGTTGCCAACTATCTAACTCCATTTTGGAACATCTATAGGTAGAAACTGACTATGAAGAAAAGAAGAGAGGGGCTGCTAGGATTTCAGGAGGGAAGGATGAAGGGTTGCTTGTTCTGGTTGGAAATGGAAAGAACAAATGGAGTACCCACTGGAGAACCCACTGGATTTGGAACAAGATACGGATGGATCTGCATCATCAGTATCAGTTCAGTTCAGTCGCTCAGTCATGTCCAACTCTTTGTGACCCCATGAACCACAGCACGCCAGGCCTCCCTGTCCATCACCAACTTCCAGAGTCCACCCAAGCCCATGTCCATTGAGTTGGTGATACCATCCAACCATCTCATCCTCTGTCATCCCCTTCTCCTCCTGCCCTCAATCTTTCCCAGCATCAGGGTCTTTTCAAATGAGTCAGCTCTTCGCATCAGGTGGCCAAAGTATTGGATTTTCAGCTTCAGCATCAGTCCTTCCAATGAATATTCAGGACTGATTTCCTTTAGGATGGACTGGTTGGATCTCCTTGCAGTCCAAGGGACTCGCAAGAGTCTTCTCCAACACCACAGTTCAAAAGCATCCATTCTTCGGTGCTCAGCTTTCTTTATAGTCCAACTCTCACATCCATACATGACCACTGGAAAAACCATAGCCTAGACTAAACAGACCTTTGTTGACAAAGTAATGTCTCTGCTTTCTAATATGCTATCTAGGTTGGTCATAACTTTCCTTCCAAGGAGTAAGCGTCTTTTAATTTCATGGCTGCAATCACCATCTACAGTGATTTTGGAGCCCAGAAAAATAAAGTCAGCCACTGTTTCCCCCTCTATTTGCCACGAAGTGATGGGACCAGATGCCATGATCTTCATTTTCTGAATGTTGAGCTTTAAGCCAACTTTTTCAATCTCCTCTTTCACTTTCATCAAGAGGCTCTTTAGTTCTTCTTCATTTTCTGCCATCAGGGTGGTGTCATCTGCATATCTGAGGTTATTGATATTTCTCCCGGCAATCTTGATTCCAGCCTGTGCTTCCTCCAGCCCAGAGTTTCTTATGATGTACTCTGCATAGAAGTTAAATAAGCAGGGTGACAATATACAGCCTAGTTCTGTCAATTACTAGCTGCATGGCTTTTGACAGTTATTTAACTTCTTCCCATCTCAGTTTGCTCATCTGTAAGATGAGTATCTTTGCTTCCTTAGCAATAGGGTTGGGGTTATCTAACAAGAAAGTAGATTTGAAAACGCTCTGTAAATTGTAAGCTGCTTTACAAACTTAAGCAAGTATTACTAATAATATGCCTCCTTGGTGGCTCACATAGTAAAGAATCTGCCTGCAGTGCAGGAGACCTGGGTTCAATCACGGGGTTGGGAAGATCCCCTGGAGAAGGGAATGGAAACCCACTCCAGCGTTCTTGCCTGGAGAATCCCATGGACAGAGGGGCCTGGTGGGCTACAGTCCATGGGGTCACAAAGTCAGACATGACTAAGTGACTTTTACTTACTAATAATGGAGTTCAGAATGTAGAATAGCCAAACTGGTGGCTATCCTTGAAACAGTTTTCTGCAATTTCCTTATTGGTAAATATATTTGAAAGGCCTCTTGCACACCTCCTGGTGCTAACCTTGGGGATGGAGGTGGGGTGATGTCAGGATGAACTGATGAACAGTCACAGATTACCCTGAAGATTAGTGTTGATGCAAAAATGAATAAATCCAATAAAGTAGATCCAATAAAATAGAGCCAAGTAGCAGAGAATTTGCAAATGCAGGATTTGCAAGTAACAGGTGAAAGAAAATTGCTTGCTATATAAAATAGCTCTGAAAAATACATTTTAGGATACTAACAATTTTGCATATTAATAGTCTATTGTTTATACGCAGTATCACTTTGGAGCCTCACAGTAGCTCTGTAATTTGGAAAGGCAGTTGATATTCCCATGTCACAGATAAGGAAATTGAGTCCACAGGTCTAAGAAAATGACAAATTCACATAATAAGTCTGTGGCAAAGCTGGGATTAGATTCTTAATATTCTCATTCCTGGATCAGTATTCTCTCCAACATGGTCATTGAAAAAACACTCTGAGTTCGAAACATCATAAAAGCTTAGGAAATTACTAGTGGGAAAAGAAGGAATAGAATTGTATATTGTGAGTTCAGATAGCAAGCAAGCATGAATACAAAACATTCTTTGACAGAGTAATCAGCAGAACATGGTGGGGTAGATAAGGGAGAGAGATGATGAGAACAAAAGCTCTACACTCTTAGTTTTTGTTATGACTCAGAGCAGATCGGATGCCCTCCTAACAGCAGGAGTGACGTGGTCTTCCGGGAGGTCCACTGCATGCACGGACAAAGGCACTGCCAACACGCTGCAGGCATTCCCATTTCACCCTCAGCATCCAGCCTGGGAGACTGGTGACTGCCAGGGTTTGTTGTTGGTGATAGAACCTGTCAAGCAGTCAGCTGGGTGGCCAGGGTGAACCCAACCCATCCAACTTCATCTAACATATGGAAGAGAGCAGAAGTCTTGTGCCAGTGAACTCTCCAAGTGACACTCAGTGGGGCTGGCTGGCTGTGTTATGGGGTAGACAGAAATAGCAGAAATATGATATGAAAAAGAATGAACCTCCTCTTCCAATCAGAATCCCAAGTAAGATGACCTCAAGGGGATCAGTTGCAAAGAAAACAGAATTGTTTAGCTTTCTTCAGGCCCCTGTCATGTTTGCCCTTGGTTTTACCAGGAATAAGCTGTGGACGCGTGAGGATATGTTTATTTCCAGTGTTGATTAGTCATTCCCTCCCACTTCACTTTCTATCTTTCTCCTTCTCCTGCTTCTACCCCCTGCCAGACAGAATGTCTTCCAGGAAATCAGAGCTGTCTGCCTAAGTGTGTGCACTCTCTCTGGGAAGGATGCTTTCATACTGCACGAATGACTCACATCCCCCAGAAAATGCTCTCTTTTCTTTCCTGGACGACTGTGGTAACAGCAGTGTGGTTTAGGGGGAAAGGACAAAAGCAATATCTTTTACTGTCTGTTGCTTTGTGGTTCAAAAAACATGTTCATGTATATTCCCAATTGATTTTCACATCAACCATGTGAGATAGGGTTAAATGTTTTCTATTGAGAGTACTATGGTATATGACCTTAAGAAAGTCAGTCATTTCTCACTAAGCTGCCTTTTCCAGCCTGAAGAATAAGATAAATGATCACATGCTTTTCTTTCACCTTTGCATGTAGAGCAATGTTTTTAATGTATTTAAAAGTATGGAATGAAAGCAAAACCTTGCCCACTATTTCTATCAGAAAAGGCAAATTCTCCCAACAAGTCCTTGGAATTTTCAAGTCTTATTAACTCTAAACTGTGGGGTAATTAGGATGAATTTCCCTGAAAACAGCGTGGACCTGGGAATAGTGCCAGGCTAGAAACCAATAAGAGATGTTATTATTAAATTTAATAATAATAGTTACCATTTATTGAGTATATACCATGTTTAAAACTGTGCCAGAAATTGTGTATATACTGGCACGTTTAATCTTTAAAAACAAACAAGCAAAAACTTTTGCAGATAAGGAAGTCGAGATTCAGAGAGATTAAATATAAGTTGCCTGTTCTGGGAATATATCTGGAGAAAATGCTAATTCAAAAAGATACATGCAGCCCTATGTTCACACCCATACTATCTGTAATAGCCAAGAGATGGAAACAACCTAAATGGCCATCGACAACTGAATGGATAAAGAAGATGCAGTACATATAAACAACGGAATATTACTTAGCCATAAACAATGAAATAATGTCACTTGCAGCAACAAGGATGGACCTAGAGATTATCATACTCAGTGAAGTAAGTCAGAAAGAGAAAGATAAATATCATAAGGTATCACTTGCATGTGGAATCTAAGAAGTGAAGTGAAGTGAGGTGGCTCAGTCATGTCCAACTCTTTGCAACCCCATGGACTGTAGCCTAACCAGGCTCCTCCGTCCATGGAATTTGCAGGTGAGAACAGTGGAGTGGATTGCCATAAAATATGACCTAAATGAACTTATCTATGAAACAGAAGAGACTCACAGATATAGAGAACAGACTTGTTTTTGCCAAGGGGCAAGGGGTGGGGGTTGGGGCAGGGATAGATGACTAGTTTGGGGTTAGCAGATGCAAACTATTATATATAGAATGGATAAACAGCAAGGTCCTACTGTATAGCAGTGGGATGTATATTTGCTATACAGCAGAAATTAACATTGTAAAACAGCTGTCCTTCAATTAAAAATAACTTGCCTGAGGTTGCACAGCTAGTCAGATGTGGGGCTGGAGCTGGCATGCAAGTCTGCCTTTCCGGGAAGCCTACATACCATAGGTGCCATTTGATTGTGCCTCAATGTTGCAAAAATAATATCCTCCAGCACTTCCTTACTACTTGTTGATACCAGCTGTGTCCTTATCCTAGATATCTGGCCATTGTCCACCCGCTGAGACCCCGGATGAAGTACCAAACAGCCACGGGCTTGATTGCTTTGGTGTGGGTGGTGTCCATCCTTGTTGCCATACCGTCAGCCTACTTCACCACCGAAACGGTCCTCATCATTGTCAAGAGCCAGGAGAAGATTTTCTGTGGACAGATCTGGCCAGTAGACCAGCAGATCTACTACAAGTCCTACTTCCTCTTCATCTTTGGTATCGAGTTCGTGGGCCCAGTGGTCACCATGACCCTATGCTATGCCAGGATCTCCCGAGAGCTCTGGTTCAAGGCCGTCCCTGGTTTCCAGACAGAGCAGATCCGGAAGCGACTGCGCTGTCGCCGGAAGACCGTCCTGGTGCTCATGTGCATCCTCACGGCGTACGTGCTGTGCTGGGCGCCCTTCTACGGCTTCGCCATCGTGCGGGACTTCTTCCCCACAGTGTTTGTGAAGGAGAAACACTATCTCACGGCCTTCTACGTGGTCGAGTGCATTGCCATGAGCAACAGCATGATCAACACCGTGTGCTTCGTGACTGTCAAGAATAACACCATCAAGTACTTCAAGAAGATTATGCTGCTCCACTGGAAGGCTTCTTACAATGGCAGTAAGTCCAGTGGGGACCTTGACCTCAAAACCACGGGGGTGCCTGCCACAGAAGAGGTGGACTGCATCAGGCTGAAATAACTCCAGAACAGGACCTTTGGGCCCCTGACAATGTGCTTAAGCCCACACTATCAACCAAGAACTCTAGGTTTGCCACATAGGGCAAAAGAAATGGACAAATATGTCAGTGCTGTGTTCAGGGAGCTCAGAATCTCTAAAACTGGTGTGACCACACCATCACCAGTGGCCGACATTAAATGAACATCTAATTTGTGCAAAGTGTAGGCACTGGTGAAATCTATATCTGTTGATGATATTTGATTGGCAGAAAGAAATAGGGATTAAACAAACAAACAAAAAAAATGATGGGACATAGTGTGGAATGATGGGTTTTCCAGAAGGGAGCCTGAGTAGTCACTTAAAACTGTGGTCTATATGTTTGTAGGGTGAGGTTCTCTCTGGATCATCTCAGCTACTCATCAGAACTGAGATAACCTATCTCTGGGACTGTTCTTAGGCTTGAGTTCACTCCTAACACTTGCTGGCCTGGGGCAAGAATACAAAGCAGGTTCCTGGCTCTTTCTGCAATGTTCCCTTCTATCCCTGGTTCTGACTCTCACCCTGGGCACCCAGGAAAGAAAGAAACATACAAATAGGTGGTGGTGGTGGGGCCAACAGTGAGATTCAGAGGCTTATTGAGGGCTTGTCCCTCTTTTTAATCCACCTCCTTTGTTTGGTGTTTTGAATTTGGAAATTTGGAACCAGAAGATACGACCCAGCCTTGGATCTATCACCTGTATGGACCTGGGTAAGGCCTCTCAGAGGCAATGAAGATGATATAATACCTGTGACAGCTACCAATGCAGTGACCGTGAAGAACCAATGAGATAATATATGGGAAAACTCTTTGAACCATGCAAGTAATCAAGAGTGGACTAATAGCTATGTGTAGTGCCCTGGAAAGGAAAAGCTTGTCATCTTAGCTTATATATCTAGAATCCTCACCATCTCCCCCTTACATATTGTTTGTGTGAATTATTCCTTTACACCTGTTAGCAGTTCTGTATGTGTATTATGTTCCTAATAACAGATTGGTACAATAAGGGATTGAAATTTGGTGGCGGAATTGTGAAAGGAAATGGTAGATAGGTCTCCGGTAAGAAGATGAGCTCAGGATTTTAGAAACTTTAGAATCAGAGCATCTTTGTGATTGGTCATGGAAGTATCAGTCATGCCTGTTCCTAGCCAGCATGAATCTGGGGGATGTGATACTTGTTTCTCAGTCTGGTTTCATCTCATGGGGGTGGATAGATATGGAATGGATTTGTCTTCTTATTAAATAATTCTAGAGCAGCACATCTATTGACATAATGCTATCTAAGTGATGTATGTATGGTGTTTCCCCCTCCAAATATAGTCAACTCTTTAGTTTTGGTGGCAAAGTTTTTTTTTTTTTTTTAATAGTTACTATATTTGCCTGGAAGACATATTTCTAAAACCTATTTGTTTCTTTTTATTCATCATCCAGCAGATTTACCCTCTGGTTTAACTAGAATACTCTTAGAGAATGCAAACTAATTAAAATATTAGCCTGAAGCCAATCTGCTTTGGAAGGCAATTCTATTGTATTCTAAAACTAGCAAAGTTTAATTTTTGAACTGAAAAATAATAAAATGACGTAACTTGTTGTCCTTATGTTCATCTTTT
This sequence comes from Bubalus kerabau, assembly GCF_029407905.1. NCBI lineage: Eukaryota > Metazoa > Chordata > Mammalia > Artiodactyla > Bovidae > Bubalus > Bubalus kerabau. Next base: position 69,845,020 of record NC_073634.1, read on the forward strand.
CCATTAGGAATGTTAAACATGAGTTGACTATATTAAATGGGAGCTTTTTACATGTGACAATCAAACCTCTTCCTGATTTTCAGCCTAAAATATCAAATTTTCACTTGTTTGCCTGTCTGTAATATTTCTAGATATTATGTCTATTTGTGATTGTACAATGAATGAAAATGTTATTATCAAGTGAAATAAATAGTCTCTCTCTATATATAATTATTAACCATAGTATTCCTGTAATTTCCTCCCTCCCTCATTCTTTTCCCAGTTACACTGTAATGGTTTTCTGAGTGAACACTGAATAGGTGCTGATTCCATGATCATATGAATTTTGCTGCTGCTGCTGCTGCTAAGTCGCTTCAGTCGTGTCCAACTCTGTGCGACCCCATAGACGGCAGCCCACCAGGCTCCACCGTCCCTGGGATTCTCCAGGCAAGAACACTGGAGTGGGTTGCCATTGCCTTCTCCGCATATGAATTCTGAGAACAATGCTATTTCATGTTCTTCTTGCCTGTGAACTTCTCTCCATCCTAAAGAGATTTAGCTGGTTTATATTTTTCTCCTATAAATCAACTTTGGTAAATCCATAGCACCTGAGTGCCAAGACTGGAAATCTGAGGACCACTTTATGCTGGTCCTCATGCTGCTGCTGCTGCTGCTGCTAAGTCACTTCAGTCATGTCCGACTCTATGCGACCCCATAGACGGCAGCCCACCAGGCTCCCCCGTCCCTGGGATTCTCCAGGCAAGAACACTGGAGTGGGTTGCCATTTCCTTCTCCAATGCATGAAAGGGAAAAGTGAAAGTGAAGTCGCTCAGTCGTGTCCGACTCTTAGCAACCCCATGGACCACAGCCTACCAGGCTCCTCCGTCCATGGGATTTTCCAGGCAAGAGTACTGGAGTGGGGTGCAATTGCCTTCTCTGGCTGGTCCTCATAAACTAAGGCTAAATCTTTGAACAGGCTCAATGTCCACACGTGGAAAGTGAGCCAGGAGATGAACCTAAGGTACTACCTCTCTTTCCGATTAGCGGCTGAGTCACTGAACTGAGCAGTGGTCTGTCCAGCTGATGGCTTCTCTAAAAACTGGTAGAAAATCCAACAAGGTGGCACCTGTACTTGTGTATTTCTTTTCTATTTTCTGAATACTTTCAGTATGCAAAGAGATATGCACATTGTCCCGTACAGAAGAATAAACACATGATTTTATAAAATCAAACCATCTCCTTAAGCAAAATAAAAGAGGAGGGCAGGTTTAGAATAAAACTTTGAGAGGTTTTGCCTAATGAGTATACATTTAAAGAATAATTTCTTAAAGACATTATGAAATGGCAGTCAGCATAGCAAGCCCTGAAGCGTGAAACAAGTTCCATGCTCAATGTGGAAAAGAATGCTCAAGAAATTGTAAGATTGCCAGAAAATTATAAACACACGTCCTGTTTCTTGAAAAATATGATTAATTTTGGAATGTGTTCATGAAGAATGAATCCAGTTCTCCTTCCTAGAGTGTAAGAATATCAAATTCCAATGATTTATTTTGCAGGTAATGAAACTGAAGTCCAGAGAGGGGAAGAGAAGTTCAATATCACACAGCTGTTAACTGTAAGAGCCAGGGTTAGACCCCAAAGCTCCTGAAGCCCAGTCCAGAGTTTTTCTACCACAGTATTCATGAATGTAGGGAGCATCAATCTTGGAAAGAGAAGGATCCTTTCCAAGAATCCTTGAGAGGACTGTTCATCTCCAGCCTGACCTTCTCTGGAGACCCTTAAAGAGTTTAACAGAGACATTCCTGGTTCCTTTGCAAGCCAAGTTTAACTCATCCTACCCCTGGGAACTTTCAGCACAGACATGGAGATCACGAGGTTTTAGGGAAGAACTCCTAAAAATGTTTATAGCCATTCTTTCTTTAAATGCTTAGTTGGGGGTCCTAGGAAAATAAAAGAAAGGTATGAGGCCCCTGTCCCTGAGAATAGCTGCCTTGCCCTAGAAAAGCAGAGGAAAGTGATAAAGAAGACTGGCTTAGTCTGGTGTCCAGATGAAGGGCAGGCCTATGTGTTCAGTGGCATCAGAAGTGAAGATGAGAGGTAAAGAGACTGTGGACAAGGTCAGACTTGAATAGGACAAGTGGGGTGTAGAAAAGCAGAAGGCAAGCACTTTACATGGGAAGAGAAACATCACTTTTATCTGCTCCAGTAAACTGAAATTGATCTTTTGCCGGGAGAAAAGGCTTCTCACTCAACGATAAGATTGTCATCCCTGGAAGAGGTAACTAAGCACTGAAAAACACGCAGAGACATAAGCAATAGTACAGGGCTTATCTGAGAGTGGGTTCTGATAGGAGGAGAGGGTGGAGGGAAGGAGAGACAGAAAGCAGCTTTGAGAAGCCGGTCTGTATGATGGGGTGAGGGAGGCATCTCATTATTAGGCGGAAAAAGTACAGAAAGGATGTGGAGGAGGAAGTTGAAAACAAATTTGGCTGACTTTAAAAAACCTGCAGTGGGGGGCATCCACCATGTGTCAGGGGCTGAGCTGAGCAGGTTACAGGAATTATCTTGCACAGTCCTCAGAAGAGACCCTCCAAGGTGGGGGTGTGAATGACTCTCACTTTATAGATGAGGAAACAGAGAGCTGCTCAAGGCCACTCAAGGAGTGAATGGTTGAGATTTTAACACAAGAAGCTCCACTCGTGGGCTCTGGCTTGTGACCACAAGCTCGGGCTTGTGATCACAAGCTCGATGTGGTCACAAGCTCGAGCTTGTGGTCAGTCTATGCTGCAGCCTTTGCATGATCTTCCATGTGCCTTCTAGTACACCAAATAAATGCCTGTCTCCTTTGTGATAAATCATCTCTTAATCAGATTTTCTCAAAATCCAAATCCCACCTTCATTTTTCCTTCTCTGAGAAGTTTTTATTACCCTTATCAGCTGACCCTGATATAGAGTTCTTAACCTTTGAATGTCATGGGTGCTTCTGACATCTGAAGTTCATAGCCCCTTCTCAAAACAGTGTAATGGATAAAAGGTATTAAATAAGATACATAGGTACGCCAAAAAAATAAATTATATGGACATACTCTTATCAAAATATTTTTTAAAATTTATAGCATAATAGCTGAGTGAAGTTGCTCAGTCATGTCCGATTCTTTGCGACCCCATGGACTATAGCCTACCAGGCTCCTCGGTCCATGGAATTCTTCAGGCAAGAATACTGAAGTGGGTTGCCATTTCCTTCTCCAGGGGATCTTCCTGACTCAGGGATTGAACCCAGGTCTCCTGCATTGTAGGCAGACGCTTTACCATCTAAGCTACCAGGGAAGCCCCAGTAGAACATCAATATTTATATTAAATTTTTTAAGTTAAATATTTAAGGCCTTAAATTATCAGATTAAGATCAGGGTTATTAACTACCATGATGGTTGTTATAACTACCAAGATGGTTGGATGGCATCACCAACTCCATGGGCATGAGTTTGAGCAAGTTCTGGGAGTTGGTGATGGACAAGGAAGCCTGGCGTGCGGCAGTCCATGGGGCTGCAAAAAGTCGGACGTGACTGAGCAACTGAACTGAACTGAACTGAATAACTACCATGCTTTCGAAGTAGTGATGAATGTGAATGACATTTTGAGCTCTCTTTTCAAGCTGCAATGTAATATAAAGTAGCTTATCATTTCTCTTGGGAATAGTTTCAGCGAATGTTAATATTCAAGGGATTTGTTGCTTATGTCATAATAGCAGGAATTACTAAAATTTAATTATAGGTTAGTGAGAGTAACAATGGATTTTTTCCATCAATGTTTATGCTGTGCTCAGTCACTCAGCCATCTCCGACTCTTTGCAACCCCATGGACTGTAGCCTTCCAGGCTTTTCTGTTCATGGGATGCTCCAGGCAAGAATACTGGAGTGGGTTGCCATGCTGTCCTCCAGGGGATCTTCCCAGCCCAGGGATTGAACCCAGGTCTCCTGCACTGCAGGCAGATTCTTTACTGTCTGAGCCACCAGGGAAGCCCACCATCAGTGTTTATGGCCCCTAAACTGGAGATGGCAGGAAGGAAGATGCATGTGCATGTGGATGGAATTAAATCAACAGATCTTTTTTGGGGGTACTTTTCTTATAAAAAACACCTCTAAGAGGCTCTGTGGTTCACCGTCTGTTCTGTGCCTTCTCAGTGGCCCCAAACCTCATCCATGTAGCAAAAATTCATTCAAGAAGCTAGAGATGGTCTCTTTCCTTATAACCTGGATACTCAGGATTCTTTCATAAAATTATTTAACAGTCATATATTGTCTTAGACTGTGAAGTTACAAAAATGAATACAACACGATTTCAGCTCCTGTTCTTTAGCAATTGGTCTCAAAGAGACTAGGCATTTGGTTGATGGAAAACACGAGACAGATTTACCTATCAAATGACTGCTTTGCTTCTTTTGTTTTGTTACTTTTAGGTCTTATATTGGGTTGACCAAAAAGTTCCCTCAGATTTTTCTGCATGATATTCTGGAAAAACCCAAATGAACTTTTGTCCAACCCAATAGTTTTATTTTGCTTCTATTTTCCTCATTTTAATATTGTTGACCCTTTCATACATTCTTGAGTTGAATATACATTTCTTTTATTTTTATTCTTTCTGTGTCTTGTAAGTAACTAAGGGAGCAAGCTTTCTCTCCTTAGAGCTTTACTCTTGGTTGGAAGTGTGGAGTATCCTTATCTCTGAAATATATCTTTTTATTTCATTATGTTTGACAAATGTATTTCTTTCTTCAGAGTTCCCATATTCTCTCTATGTGTTTAAGATTTCCAACATTTGCTGTATTTGTTTCTCTTTGTTCCTTTGATATTTATTTATTCCATAGTAGACTTCGTTTTTCTTTTGCAGGATCTCTTTCTTTTTCCTCTGTTTTCTTCTTTCTTACTTTCTTTTTTGCATAAATGTGCATTGTTGTCCTGTTGTTGTTGTTTTTTATTTTACTGACCTTGGGCAGAACCAACTCTACTGCCCAAATACAGTGATTTTATGTTCTCTCTGTTTGTTTCTTCCATTTGAGCTTCAGCTAGATAGTATGTGCTCCATGTTCTGCTTTGTGTAGGATGGGAAGAGAGGACTATTTATAGCCATGATTGGTGGGTTGGGTCTTCTATCTATTATTTTAAACTCCTATCCTGGGGTTCAGGCTTCCCAGGTGGCCCTAGTGGTGAAGAATCTGCCTGACAGTGCAGGAGACGTTAAGAGACATTCATTTGATCCCTGGTTCGGGAAGATGCCCTGGAGGAGGACACGGCAGCTCACTGCAGTATTCTTGCCTGGAGAATCCCATGGACAGAGGAGCCTGGCGGGCTACTGTCCATAGCATCACAAAGAGTCAGACATGACTGAAGCGACTTAGCACACACACGTGCATCCTGGGATTCACTGTTGCTAAACAGGTGCACATCCTGCCCTTGGGTTTTGGATTGTTCTTCAACTCAAGGAGGGCCACTGAATCTTCACTTCAGTCCCCTTCTATTTCTCTTTCTCTTCCACTAGTCATTTGGTGGAAAAATAGAACTTGAAGGCTTTCATGAAAGGTTTTTCCAGTAGTCATGTATGGCTTTGAGAGTTGGACCATAAGGCTGAACGCTGAAAAATTGATGCTTTCGAATTAGTGCTGGAGAAGACTGTTGAGAGTCCCCTGGACAGCAAGGAGATCAAACCAATCAATCCTAAAGGAAATTAACCCCAAATATTCATTGGAAGGACTGATGCTGGCGCACCAATACTTTGGCTGCCTGATATAAAGAGCCAGCTCATTGGAAAAGACTCTGATGCTGGAAAAGATTGAAGGCAGGAAGAGAAGAGGGTGACAGAGGATGAAATGGTTGGATGGCATCACTCAGTGGACATGAGTTTGAGCAAACTCCAGGAAATAGGGAAGGACAAGGAAGCCTGGCGTGCTGCAGTCCATGGGGTTGCAGAGTTGGACAGTGAATGAAAAGCAACAACAATTTCTTCTTTGTGTCTCTGAATCCTCCCTCTACTCTGTTCTAGAACCCAGGAGACTGACTTTGGGGTTGTACCATTGATAAGCCATATATTGTATTTCTTCTAGCTTCTTGTTGGATTAAGTCAATGGCAGACACTGGCAAAGGGACAGAGGATAAGACAGAATGAAGATGGGAATTTATTCAGTTGACTCCCAACTTTCCAGATCTCAGGGGCTACATTCTATAGTTGTTGGTCCCCTTGGGTACTGCTCCTCCCCTTTTTCTTTAGGGCTGGGGGAGATCCTGGCTGCCTTTGTTGCTGGCTTTAGGGAGCTCACTACTCCTGGTTACTTCTTAGTCCTATCTTTACCATTACAAACCTGTCCTTTATTAAGGATAACCCCCAATCCCATTTTTCCTGATAGTTCCCTGGCTGGTAGAATATCAATCACAGCACTATGAATTCTAGTGAAAGAAAGCAATCATGCATATCTCTTATGGATTACCTACCCTGTAAGATTTAAAAACAAGTTCTTATCTGACTTTTAATTTTCTCTTTCCATTTTGCTAAGTCACTTTTCATTCTCAGAAATATTAACCATGGGTGGTCATTCTTAAAACCTTCTCTTGACTTCTTCCCAGTTGGTGAAAAACAAAATGGTGAATCCTGCAATTTTTCTCATTTCTGGTATGTTATCACCCATAGTAGTGGGAAAAGCTTTTAACCCAGAAAGGAATTTTTAGTTTGTTCCTCTAAGATGTCTACCTCCCACATGCAGAATGTACTTCCTTTGTACTATTTTTCAAAATTTCATCTTATCATCTTGTTCATGGTACCACTTCTAAAAGATACACTATATATATATATATATATATATATATATATATATATATATATGGTTGTGATATATATAATTAAGTTTTATGGTCCTATGTCTCCTTTACCATATTTCCCTAAAAGCCCATCATATGTGTTAAGAGTACTATAGGAAGATTAGTATGTTGGAAGGATTTTTGCCAGAAGAACTAGAACCAGATAGATCATTAGAAAGTTAAAGAAAATGAAAGTCACTCGGTCATGTCCAACTCTTTGTGACCCCATGGACTGTAGCCTGCCAGGCTCCTCTGTCCATGAAATTCTCCAGGCCAGAATGCTAGAGTGAATAAGTAGCCATTCCCTTCTCCAGGGGATCTTCAAACCAGGTCTCCTACATTGCAGGCAGATTCTTTACCATCTGAGATCATTACAAGGGAGTTAAAAATACAGAGGAAGACATGGATGGAGTGAAGGTTTTAAAGTGTTACTGGAGGTAAGGAAAGGGGACCAGGAAGGGATGATGCTGATGTTTTGAGTTTGGCTGACTGGAAATTCAGGAGGAGAAACTGATTTAAGCGGGGGCAGATAAGTTTTATTATTATTAGATATATTGATTTTGAGGTACTGATAAAATATTTGGCTATATCCATCAAGTTTTTATTGATGAGAAATATAGGAGAAAATAGGAAGTTAGATAGTGTGGCTACCATCCACACTGAATTATCACAAAGGATCAAATTGTCAAATTAGACTCACAAATTAGAGCTCCTTTTCAGTACCAAGGTTTACTAATGATCTCAAGTCTCAAGAAATCCAGAGGCTTAGGTCAAGGAGGGATTTTCTAGGACAATCTAGTGGTTACCTACATCCTTCCTATATCAGACATTGCCTTTGCTCCCAAATGAAAGATGAGGTCTCTAACTGAGATTTGTGGGTCATTTCATTGGGTAGGGGATATTTAAAATCTGAAATAATTTTTTTTTTTTTTTTTTTACACTGATCATCACAGGGATTTTGTGACTTTTTTAGAGGTCTTAACTCGTAAATGCACAAACTGTATTTTCATTTAGCATAAGTAATCCTGAAACAGGGTTATCCTGCTAAGAGAATTTTACTGATGAGGACTCTTTTCATATGAAATCATTCATTGATTATAGAAGATCCAGTGATCAAGAGATTTAAAAGGAGATTAGACTGAATGATCTGCCTCCTCACCTGTGAACACCCCGCTGATAATATGGAGAGAAATGGACCACAAACCAGCTGGTTTAACACCTTCCTAGCCTCGTACAAACTCGACAATTGAAGCCTTTGAAATGGATAAAGTTGAAAGTACAGAATATAGACAGAAAAGTAGAATGATCATTCAGAAATAAAAGAAGGAAAACCAGGAATGAAAAGGGAAAGAGAGAGAGAATATTCAGAGAAGAATGAATTTAGTGTGACTGGGAATTTTAGCTTCTTTAACTCATTAATATCCCCTTTTTCCTTAGTAAAAGGACCTTTTATTTCAGAGTAAAGACTATGTTTCCCAGTCTTCCTTGCCGTTAAGGATGAATGTGTGACTAGTAAAACCTAGGGGAAAAGTTATGAAAGTAGAGAACTCATTTCCCTAAACAGGGGAAAGTGCCTTTCTTTTTCCTTTTCAAAATCTCATTATTTAGAATGAGATGTGAAGGCCCCAGCAGCGATCTTGTACAATGAAAATAAGGCTTGCAGTATAAGCTTGGAGGACCGGAGTCCTGGAAGGATAATGGGCCCATAGTAACTCTGTGGTATCCATTCCAACACTGGACTAGCTCTGTATTTCTCCTAAGTGAGGTGAAAGTAATTTATTTTAATTTTTTTGTCAAGTAGCTTGCAGGTTCCCCATCCTCCCTGCAGTAGAAATAGGAAGTCTTAACCACTGGACTGCCAGGGAAGTCCCTTGCGTTACTATTTAAGGATGTCTGCTTCTACCTAACTTTGTATCCAGAATGGCTCAGTATCAACTAGCCTGACTACATTTGTCTTCCAATGACTGTCTTCTCAATGGAAATTACGTTATGCAACTACCTGAACAGGATTTCAGCCTTCTCCAGTGTATTAGTACCTTAATAAAAACAGAATCTGAACAATTCTAATTGAATCTGTTCCACACACATGAGGAAGATTTTTCATCTGACCTTAAGATGCTTCCTTATCATAGCTAAGCTTTTCTTTGTAAGAAAAAGAATTTTTTAAATTTTCTTTTCAGCTATTATGATATGGAATATAGTAGTAGTGGTAATGATAATAATAATATATTATACTATTACTTCTAGTTAATCAAGTGTCTCTGTGACTCTATTAAGCACTTTACAAGCATGATTTTATTTACACATCATAACCCAGTAAGATGGGTGGTAATATTGTTGCTGAGAGATGGAACTACCCTATCTGATCTTCCATTTTTCCCCTCTACTACCTTTATGTTGAGGAGCGTCTGAGGACAAGGATGCCCCCATTTAGTTATCTTGTAATGAGAATTCTATCTAAGCATACAAAGTTTATGAATTTTTGTCCTTGACTCTAAAGCTGAAAGACCACAGACAGGTCTGGTGGTTCCAATGTCCAGTGGAACTCTCGGCTTCTCCATACTGCTAATTAGAAAAGATCTCAAACTGACCACTAAGTTGGGATCTCTGAGGCTGTGGATAGAAAATAATGGAGCACCTGTGATTCTGTTTCAAAATTGGGCTCTCTGAAGTACCAGAAAGCTAAAATTAATAGATTTTGTTGTTGTTGTTGAGAGGTAAGCTCGCAGAAACCCAGGGTTAGAACAGTTCTCAGTATGAGGCATTAAAATGTATGTCTCTAGCTCTAACCTTTTTATTTAGGAAGTGGGCCAACCGAAGTCTTCTATGAACTTCAAGGAGGAGCCGTCTGAGCATCAATAAATAATACACAACCTAATGAGTACATTTGTTTTTTTAACAGCATTGAAAAAGCATGGGACAAAGAAGGTCATCTTCATGTAAACATCCACAGAAGTTTATAGACTCCTTGGATTGAAATAGGTATTTGAGTTTTAGTGTAGTTATTTTTGTGTTCCACCAAGAAAAAAAAGTCTGTAGACTCTGAAAATGGCAGTTTGTTAAATAAACCACACCTTATTCTTTGTGTACCTCCAGACATGTTAAAAAGCTTTTGGATCCTGAGGGGGAGGTCAGGTCTTTTGATAAAATGTCCTTAGGAATGAGTCAGTGTATCCATGGCAACCTATTTCCAAACCAAACAAATATACCCCTCCCCCAATTGTGAGAGTGCACTGATATCACATTTGCTTAGTGTAATTATCATTTCATTGTCACCTGTCCGTAACAGTAGCAAGTCCTCATGTGTGATTCTCTTTTGAAGTATTACTGAGGCTTCCCAAGGAAGGTCTGGCTCCCACAAATTTCTCCTTGGTTTTTGCTCATCACTTGAGCCAGGCTCTCATGCCCACAGTCTGCACCAGCTGTTGCTTGAGTCTGTAGGCTGTGCCCTCCACAAGGGGGCTCCAGATGGCCTGCATATTGTAAGCATTTGTTTGCCTCTCCTGAGGTCCTTCAACATAGAAGACAGAGGCTCATCCAGTCTGGGACCAGGCTGCATGCATTTCCTTTGGCACAATTTTCTCATCTCTCACCCAGAGGTTTATTGATATTTCTCTCCCCAGTGGCTCAGCGATAAAGAATCTGCCTACAGTGCAGGAGCTGCAGGAGACTTGGGTTTGATCCCCGGGTCCAGAAGACCCCCTGGAGGAGGATATGGCAACCCACTTCAGCATTCTTGCCTGGAGAATCCCATGAACAGAGGAGCCTGGCAGGCTACAGTCCAGAGTCGCAAAGAACTGGACACACCTGAAGTGGCTTAGTGTGCTTGCATGTACTCACTTACAATCTGAGTTTTTAGTCTTTAATGCATGGGGTGGGGTGTGGGTACCAGTAATCCACCTCAGCTGACTTGTGCCAGGAAGTCTAATGCCTTCCATTCAGAGGGAGGTAAGGGGCAGTTGGCTCTAACGTGTGGTCTTAAGAAAGTGCTATTCAGTCAGTAAATCTTTGGGGAAAATATACATGCACCTCTACTAAAAACGAACTCTTAATTTTAGGGATTATTCAAAATCCACACTTGGGGTGTATCTGTTGACAGGGGAGAAGAAGGTCGCTTTTGGTTGTAAGGACATAGTCTCACCAATGATATATCGAATTACATTGTGAATGCCAAATTTATCTCAGTCTGAAATATCAACAATCATGTAATGGTGTCTTCTCCATGAACAGTGAATAAGGAGTGGTTATTATTAATATATATACAATACATATATAGTACTACATGAGCTAACACCATCCTGGGCTCTTCCAGATTCTCCTGTCCTTTCGCTGACCCTACCAGGGACTGTACTGTGTAATAAATCACTTCTCTGTGGTCGATGGCTTTGCACTTGATAGATACTGTTTAATCATTAGGATCAGGTGGCCTCTCTGCCCTGTTCATCTCCAAACAATGATGAAAACCTTCACTGACATATTCCCAGCACTCGAGAGACTAGTTACCCATTCATGAATTTAAAAAAACATTAATTAATCTTATTTTAGTTGTGCTTGGTCTTCACTGCTGTGTGCAGACTTTCTCTAGTTGCAGTGAGTGGGGGCTACTCTCTTGTTGCTGTTCATGGGCTTCTCAATGTGGGGCTTCTCTTGTTGCAGCTTGTGGGTCTAGAGCACAGGCTTGGTAGCCGTGGCTCACAGGATTAGTTGCTCCATGGCACATGGAATCTTCAGGGATCAAGGATTGAACCCATGTTCCTTGCGTTGGCAGGCAGATTCCTATATACTGTAATACCAGGGAAATCCCCCATTCATTAATTTTTCACTTAGGAATGTACTTTCTGTTTCCATAGCATCTACTGCCATCTCCTAGGTTAACTATAAAATTGTCCCCATGGCCCCTTAGCTATGTGGAGTGTAGCTTCAAGTGCTTCCAGATCATTGTCCATGGGATCCTGATCCCACCCTGGAAGTAAGTAACCCTATAATAAATGAATCCATTGATTATATAGAGCTAGCTTCCTCAAATTTTTTTTTTTGGTCTCAAGATGGTTTGATGGACACTTTTCATCCCTTCCTTCCTCTAACAAGTATATAGAATTTACTTTATATACTGTGATAGGCTGAATAATGGCCCTGAAGATACCCAGGCCCAAATCCCTGGAGCCTGTTGAATACTTTGTTATATAAAAAGGGACAGTACAGATGTGACTTGGTCAAAGATTGTGAGATGAGGAGTTTTGGATTAGCCAAGTGGACCCTAAATGTAATCACATGTCCTTATAAGTGGGAAATAGAAGGAGGAAAGGTGGCCCTGTGACCGTGGAAGCTGAGGTTGGAGTCACATGCTTTGAAGACGGGGAAGGGGGTCCAAGCCAAGGCCACTAGAAGCTGAAGAGAAATGGATTTTCTCCTGGAGTCAGCCCCACCAACACCTTGACTTTAGCCCGGTGAAACTGATTTTTGGACTTCTGGCCTTCAGAACAATTAGATGACACCAAACTCTCCTTAAAATTGCTGCCCGAGACTTTCCTTTTCAACCCTCTCAGATCTGCCTCTAGAATCACTTGTGGGAACTCCAGGGTAGGTCTTGCCTTCATGCAAAGCCCTCAACTCTGGATTCCTTTTGCCATTGGATTTCAGGCTCCAGTTGCCAAATCTGCCCTGTCATGCTGAAAATGCCTGCCAAGGCCTTCCTTGGGGGACTGCATTTTTAGAGAGTGAGATTATTATTGTGGTAAATGAGATATTTTGACTACCACTGAATTTCTTTTCATTGTCCTCTCTTTACCCCTTATTACAGTGTAGATGGTCCATAGGAGTTGACAGTCTAAATGAATAAATGCTCTTCTTAGAAAAGCCTCCTTCGTGGTGTAAAGTCTGTCCTTCATCCTCCTCACCCTCCCCTTCTTCTCCTCTCCCCACTCCTCCTCATGTCTTGGAGCTGAGAGAAACCGCCCCAGCTGTGAAAAGGCAGATCAGTTGATCTCTTCTTCCTCCAAAGGATTCTCCTTGAACCATCAGTCAAGAACCACTTTCCTTGGTAGGTCCTTGGTCCATCTTTGGTAGGAATATAAATTTGTGCAACCACTATGGAAAACAGTATTGAAGTTTTTCAAAAAATTAAAATTGAGCTATCATATGCCCCAGCAATTCCACTCCTGGATCAGAAAAAAAACCAAAAGCACTAATTAGAAAAGATACATGCATTCCAATGTTTAGAGCTGCCTTATTTACAGTAGCCAAGATATGGAAGCAGCTTAAGTGTCCACCAACAGATGAATGAATAAAGAGGATGTGGTATATACATATATATGTATGTATGTTTGTATAATTGAATACTACTCAGCCATAAAAATGGAGAAGGCAATGGCACCCCATTCCAGTGCTCTTGCCTGGAAAGTCCCATGAACAGAGGAGCCTGGTAGGCTGCAGTCCATGCGGTCGTGAAGAGTCGGACACGACTGAGTGACTTCACTTTCACTTTTCACTTTCACGCATTGGAGAAGGAAATGGCAACCCACTCTAGTGTTCTTGCCTGGAGAATCCCAGGGATGGGGGAGCCTGGTGTGTTGCCGTCCCTGGGGTAGCACAGAGTCGGACACGACTGGAGCGATTTAGCAGCAGCAGCAGCAGCAGCCATAAAAAATAATGAAAGTTTGCCATTTGCAACACCATGGATAGACTTGGAGCGGGGTATTGTTCTGAGTAAAATAAACCAGGCAGAGAAATACAAATACTGTATGATATCACTTATATGTGGAGTCTAAAAAATAAAACTAGTGAATATGACAAAAAAAAAGAGGTAGACTCACAGATGTAGAGAACAAACTAATGGTTACCAGTGGGGAGAAGGAATAGGAAGGGGTAAGATAGGGATAGGGATTAAGAGGTACAAACTACTATGTATAAAATAAACAAGCTACAAGGACATACAGTACAATACAGGGAATATAGCCAATATTTTATAATAACTGTAAATGGAGTATAACCTTAAAAATTGTGAATCACTCCTATATACCTGAAACTTATATAATATTGTAGATCAACTATACCTCAATTTAAAAAAACAGAATCACTATCCTGGAGAATTTGGCTCACTTGAAACTGAGAATGCTTCTCCTTTGGTGTGTCCCAGTGAAAGCATTTTATTTATATGCAGATAACAAGCGAGGCAGCAGCTGACTTGTTTATATACTTGGCTAACAGAGGTGCTGTATTGCTTCTCTTCTGTGCCTGAAGCTCTGACAGAAGGGCGGTGCCTCTGGGGCTCACAGAGGAAGCGTCAGAGCATGCTGGTAGTTTAAATACGGTGTCTGCAGCTACTCCCTTGAGGGCTTGAGGGCCTAACAAAGATGAAACCAGTTTCTTTTGTTTTGCACAAACTTTTACTTTATTATTTTTCAGATTGAAAATCAGAGAAGCTATAAAAACAGTTATTGCAGTTGGAATCATTGTTTTTACCATCTGACATTATTTATTAATTTAACAAATCTTGCATTTAATGCTTACTCTGTACTAGGACCATGTAGGTGTTGGGGATTCAGCAGTGAATAAGACCAAGTTCCAGCCCTCGTGAAGCTTATAGTCTAGATCAATCAATCAATTAAACAAACAACAGCACATGCATAAACATAATTTCTGATAGTGGTAACCATTATTAAAAAAAAAAGTACAGCAGGGTGAAGGGACAGCAAGTGACAATTCACGGAATGAAGTCTAAAGGAATTGGAGGTGGTTTAGGTTCGAGGTCTACTTGGCTTCTTGGAGACTTGAAATGGAGGAGCCAGCTCTGTCAAGATCTGGGAAAAGAGCTTTACTACAAGCAGAGGATCTAGCAAGTGCAAAGCCCCTGAGGAAGGAGCAAGTTCATGTGATGAACAGCAAGAGACTAGTGTGGCTGGAATGTCAGGAGGGAAAGACCAGAATTGCCCTTGGTGAGGAATTCATAAGACAATGCAGGACCTCACAGGCCACAGTAACTGTGTGAATTTCATCCTAACTGTGAGGGGAGTTAGCTGGAGAGCTTTAAGCAAGGAATTAATATGGGTCTAAACTAGGGTTTAAAATTAAGCATTCTGCCCATTGCACTGAGAATAACATAGAGTAAGTGGGCCAAGTTTGGAAGCTTGGAGACCAGCTGCAGAGCTATGACTTGCTCTAGCTTCTGGAAGACTTCCGTTCCAAGGAGTATGTTTCCATATTTTTAATTGCTAAGGAGATTCATTGGTTCTCTTAGTATTCCATTTTAATAGCATTCTCTTCTTGTTCAGGATTCTTATTTTCTTAGATAAAACTTCAGGATTATATTACTGTTAATTTTTGAAGTTTCATTTTCTAATAATTGCCTTTATTACTAAAAAGTATGTCTAACTTACTATTATTATTGGGTTTGTGGTTAACAGCATAGATTTAAGCCAGATTGCCTGGTTGAAATAACAGCTTCTCCACTTATTACCTGTGTGACCTTGGGCAAGTTACTTACTATCTTTTTGCCTGTTTCTTTATTTCAATGGAGATAACAACAGTGTTAACTCAAATGCTGATTTTAAGGTTTAAATGAGTAAATTCATATAAAGTACTTAGAATAGTGCCTAGGTCACATACATGCTCAATAACGGTCAGCTTTTATTTTCTCTGTTTGCTTTGGTCTAATTGTTACATTAGATGGTTGCCTCAACTCTCTGGGAATTCTTGACTCGCTGTGCAAACTTATAAGCACAGAGGAAAGGCTTGTTTACTGTGGGCATGATTCTAGCATCCCTGGTTAAATTATACCTTTTGGGGAAAAAATCTAACTTGCTCTTTTCTCTCGGAGTGATCAGGTTCATAGAGAAGGATCTCCCATTCTCCAGTTTGGAGATTACAGGCTGAGCTGTGCCATCTTATGAAAAAGAGCTAGAGTTCTCAACCTTCAGGCTATAAACTTTCATCTAATCCCCCTGTTTGCGAGTGGTGCCAAATGAGTGTTATCCATTCATCCATCAACTGTGCTTTATGCCATAAATCCAGAGTTCCCTGTTTAATGATCTCCAAAGAACAGGTCTTCTCCTGGATAAGATGGGAAAGACATTTAACTGTCTAAGGTTGGGAGAAAATCTGGAGTTCAATTTTCTCTTCCACACACTTCCCATCTCCTTGTTTTCAGCCTCATCTTTACTCTCACTTCCAAAGTGCCAGAGCCTACTAATTCCTGGATTTTCTGGGGATTCAGTGGTGCAAACAGGGCTCTTTCTCAAGCTGTTTTCACTGATTTGGGGAATTTTGGCTTCTTGAACACCTAACTCTACCTGTTTTCCAATTTCCAAATACTATGGCTATTTTTCCTCTTTCATTTTTCTTTTCTTTGTTAAAAATTCCTTTGCAGTTGTTTTCATGGGCACTAGGAAGGATCAGAGATACATATAAGTATTCAATCTGTTATTTGTAATTAGATATTCAGCCCCTTATTATTATTTTCTTTTAGAAACTTGAAGCCTGAGGTCCAGGCGGGCTACAAAGCTGGTTGGAGACAACATTCAGGTAGGACTGGGTTCTTTTGGTTGGGGCCAAATGCTCTTTCTACTTGTTTTAGTCTGTTCTGGCATCTATAAAAGAGTATCATAGACAAGGTTACTTGGAAAGAACAGAAATTTATTTCTCATGATTCTGGAGGCCAGGAAGTCCAAAATCAAAGTGCTGGCAGGTTCAGTGTCTGATGAGAGCCCAATTCCTAGTTCATAGACAGCTGTCTTTTCACTGTGTCTGCATATGAAGGAGGAGGCAGAGGGTAGCTCTGGGGTCTCCTTTATAAGAGCAGTAATCCCATCATCAGGGCTTTACCCTCATGACCTAAGAACTCCCAAAGGCTCCACATCCTAATATCATCATATGGGGCATTAGTTTTCAACATATGAATTTTGTGGGAGACACAAACTTGCAGAACATAACATCACTACTACCTCATCCTAACTCTGAATAGCCTCAAGAGACCTGATTTGATAAATCTTAGCGAATTCCCTTTGTGATCTCAATGGCCAAAATCAAAGAGCTCACTCTGGCCTCCAGGCTGTTATTAGAGCTTGAAAAGTTTTGATTCTACCTCTGCCCCATCTTCTTACCCACACTTCTGACCCATAAAGTTGTCATCTGTGCTTTGGAGAGCAACTATTTTCCCTCACAGTAGGCTAATACCTGAGGGAGGCTCCTCCTTTTTAGAAATTAATTTTCATAAAGATGGTGAAACTCCCCTGAATTTTAAGCGACATGATAGATCAGTTCAGTTCAGTCACTCAGTCATGTACGACTCTTTGCAACCCTATGGACTGCAGGACATCAGGCTTCCCTGTCCATCACCAACTCCTGGAGCTTGCTCAAACTCATGTCCATTGAGTCAGTGATGCCATCCAACCATCTCATCCTCTGTCAAACCCTTCTCCTCCTGCCTTCAATCTTTTCTAGCATCAGGGTATTTTCAAATGAGTCAGTCCTTCGCATCAGGTGGCCAAAGGATTGGAGCTTCAGCTTCAGCATCAGTCCTTTCCATGAATATTCAAGACTGATTTCCTTTAGGATTGACTGGTTTGGTCTCCTTGGTGTCTAAGGGACTCTCAAGAGTCTTCTCCAACACCACAGTTCAAAAGGTTAATTCTTCAGTGCTCATGTTTCTTTATGGTCCAACTCTCATGTCTATACATGACTACTGGAAAAACCATAGCTTTGACTAGATGGACCTTTGTCAGCAAAGTAATGTCTCTGCTTTTTAATATGCTGTCTAGGTTGGTCGTAGCTTTTCTTTTTGCAGTGATTTTGGAGCCCAATAAAATGAGATATAGACCGACTAAATGATAGACATGATAGATATTTCCTCTCAAGTTGAAACACAACTAGACAATGAACTTATGTGTATAAGACAAAGGAATGTGAAATAATATAGAGGATGAGTTGGGGTGAGGGGGAAATGGCACCCAATCAGGGCTAGGATCAAATAAGGAAAATTAAGATGAGTCTTATAACAGGATGGGCTGGTGTGTGGTACAGGAGGAGAAATTGGAAAGTTTTATCTGCTGAAGTTCTTATATTTGGGAGTTGTGACTATCCTAACTATACAAGAGAAAACCTTGCTATAATATGTGTCGAAATGTTAACTGGAGTCTGCTGTAATTCAGAACAATAGGTGCCTACAATGTTTGATATTTTATCAGTATCTACCTGCCAGCCCATGAACGCCTGAACATGACCCTGGAGGGAACCACTCCTGGTACATGAAAAACTGCAGGAAATCAACAATCCAATAGACCTGGGCCTCCATTTCAGCAATTATTGCCGAATCTCCGTAAACCCAGGTTCCACCCCTGCTACCCACTTGCTATGAATGGTCCCATTTAAAAATAGCTAAATGAATGAAAATCTTAACAGAAATCTCAGGGCTTATCATTAGACCGTATGTGAGCTGGAAGAGACCCTAGCAATTACTTAATCCATGTTTTATATTAATAGTAAAGGAATTTGGTCCTAGGGATTTGCTTCAGTTCAGTTCAGTTCAGTTCAGTCACTCAGTCGTGTCCGACTCTTTGCGACCCCATGAATCGCAGCATGCCAGGCCTCCCTGTCTATCACCAACTTTCGGAGTTTACTCAAACTCATGTCCATCGAGTCAGTGATGCCATCCAGCCATCTCATCCTCTGTTGTCCCCTTCTCCTCCTGCCCCCAATCCCTCCCAGCATCAGAGTCTTTTCCAATGAGTCAACTCTTTGCATGAGGTGGCCAAAGTACTGGAGTTTCAGCTTTCGCATCATTCCTTCCAAAGAACACCCAGGACTGACCTCCTTTAGAATGGACTGGTTGGATCTCCTTTAAGGTTCTGTAACTAACTCATAGTGGAATTTTAGAAAAACTTAATTCCCCTTCACACAGGGATGCAGAGGATGTTGAAACTCATTTATTCTTTCAACAGATATTCATTACAGCCCAACTATATGGCAAGTGGTGCTATGGATATCGGAATTCCTGGGGTAAACCATCAAATAAAGTTTCAGCTTCATGAAGCTCATATTCTAGTGGGGATTGGCAGAGGGAATAAACTAACAAACGATTGAATATAAGATGCAAAACATGAAAAAAAAAAAGGCTGACAGTGAGCAGGGGGTGATGACTATTTTAGATTGATGGTCAAGGAAGTTTTCTTTGAGGAAGGGCACATGACCAGACACCTTAAAAAAGTGAAAGGAAAAAACTGTGGAAATATCTAGGGCAGATCATTCCAGGTTGAAGGAACTGCAAGTGTAAAAGCCCTGCAAGGGAAAAAAAGGCTGGAGTGTGTGAGGAACAGCATGAAGGCCATGGTGGAGCTGCCGAGTGAATAGATGGGGGAAATGGGTGCTAGGAACAGGGCAGCCAGAGAGCAAATTCACAGGATCTTGTAGATATGGAAGAACATTGGTTTTAAGACTGTGGAAGATTTGAGTAAGGAAATAACCAACATGAATTGGCCTCACTGCTGTGTGTAGAATAGACTGTGGTAGACAAGGGTAGAAGCAGGGGGACCAGTTAGGAAGCAGTAGTCCAAATATGTTATAAAAGTATCATAGATGAGGATGGTAATGGTAGGCAGGGGGAGAAATGGATGGATTCATATTATATTTTGGAAAACAAAGCTAATCAGACTTCATCAGTATCAGATATGGTATAGAAGGATATACGAGCAGGTTTTTTTCCTGAAAAGCTGGGCAAATGATGACATTTTATGTGATGAAATCGCTGAGGATGATCAGATTTGGGGAGGGTAGTCAACTGAGCATTTAGAAAGACTTAGTTTAAGTGTTAATACAGAATAAAGAAGTTTAAAAGTCATTTGGATATACAACTCTGCTGCTGCTGCTAGGTTGCTTCAGTCGTGTCTGACTCGCTGCGACCCCATAGACGGCCTCCTACCAGGCTCCTCTGTCCCTGGGATTCTCCAGGCAAGAACACTGGAGTGGGTTGCCATTTCCTTCAATGCATGAAAGTGAAAAGTGCGAGTGAAGTCGCTCAGTCGGGTCCGACTCTTAGCGACCTCATGGACTGCAGCCCACCAGGCTCCTCCATCCATGGGATTTTCCAGGCAAGAGTACTGGAGTGGGGTGCCATTGCCTTCTCTGATACAACTCTAGAGGTCACAAAAAAAATTGGAGTTGGAGTTAGAAATTTTAGAGCCATCAATGTCCAAACAATATATATTCAATTTTGGATGATCAAAGACTTAAAAATATAGGCAAGAACCACAGGACTTCAACCAGAAGACAGTAGAATATCTTCAAAATCCTGGGCAGAAACAGACTTTCTAAAAAAATTTTTTTTAATTTTTTAACACTAAAAACCCTTTTGTGTTGAAGTCTTTCTGATTAACAATGTTGTGGTAATTTCAGGTGAATAGTGAAGGGACTCAGCCATGTATATACATGTATCCTGTACACTGGCTGATTCATGTCAATGTATGGCAAAAATCACCACAATATTGTAATCAGTCTCCAATTAAAATAAAAAAAAAACATAGACATGTATCCATTCTCCCCCAAACCTCCCTTCCATCCAGTCTGGCACGTAAGATTGAGCAGAGTTTCATGTGGTACACAATAGGTCTTTGTTGGTTTTCCATTTTAAATATAGCAGTGTGTACATGACCTTCCCAAAGTCTCTAGCTGTCTCTACCCCTCAGTAATCATAAGTCTATTTTCTAAGTCGGTGAGTCTCTTTCTGAGAAACATGTTTATTAGCACATGAAAAGAGTAACATAAAATAAAAGTTTGATGAGTTGAATTCATCAAAACAAAACATTTTGCACATTTAAAGGCATCATTAAGGAAATAGGCAAGTTACAGACTGGGAGAAAATTTTTGCAATACAGAAAACTGACAAGAACTTGAATCCAAAGTGTATTTAACAACTCCTAAAATTAACAATAAAAATGACAAACAACCCAATAAAACACGACAAAAGACTTGTATAGATACTTCACAAAAGAAAATATATGATTCATATGTCCTAATAAGCACTTGAAAGTATTCTCAAACATCATCAAATATTAAGAAAATGAAAATTAAAACCACAAGATGTCAATTTTCACCAACTGGAATGGGTAAAATAAAAAATATTAGCAATACTATTGTTGTTGTTCAGTCACTAAGTTGTGTTCAACTCTTTGCGACCCCATGGACTGTAGCACACCAGGCTCCTCTGTCCTCTCAGAGTTTGCTAAAATTCATGTCCATTGAGTCAGTGATGCTATTTAACCATCTCATCCTCTGCTGTCTCCTCCTACTGTTTTCACTCTTTCCCAGCATCAGGGTCTTCTCCAATGAGTTGGCTCTTCACATCAAGTGGCCAAAGTATTGGAGCTTCAGCTTCAGCATCAGTCCTTCCAATGAATATTCAGGGTGATTTCCTTTAGAATTGACTAGTTTGATCTCCTTGCAGTCCAAGGACTCTCAAGAGTCTTCTCCGGCACCGTAACTCAAAAGCATCAATTCTTCAGCACTCCAGCCTTCTTTATGGTCAAACTCTCACATTTGTACATGACTATTGGAAAAACCATAGCTTTGACTATACTGAAGTTTATCAGCAAAGTGTTGTCTCTGCTTTTTAATACACTGTCTAGGTTTGTCATAGCTTTCCTTCCAAGGACCAAGTGACTTTTCATTTCATGGCTGCAGTCACCATCTGCAATGATTTTGGAGCCCCCGCCCCAAAAGAAAATCTATCACTGCTTTCACTTTTCCCCTTCTATTTGCCATGAAGTGATGGGATCATATGACATGATCTTTGTGTTTTTCATGTTGAGCTTCAAGCCAGCTTTTTCACTCTCCTCTGTCACCCTTATCAAGAGGCTCTTTAGTTCCTCTTTGCTTTTCTGCCATTATAGTGGGGTCATCTGCATATCTGAGGTTATTGATATTTCTCCTAGCAATCTTGATTTCAACTTGTGATTCATTCAGCCTAGCATTTCTCATGATGTACTCTTCATATGAGTTAAATAAACAGGGTGACAATATACAGCTTTGTTGTATTACTTTCCCAATTTTGAACCAGTCTGTTGTTCCATGTCCAGTTTTAACTGTTGCTTCCTGACCTGCATACAGGATTTTCAGGAGACAGGTAAAGTGGTCTGGTACTCCCACCTCTTTAAGAATTTTCCAGTTTGTTATGATACACACAGTGAAGGAAATCAACCCTGAATATTCATTGAAAGAACTGATGCTAAAGCTGAAGCTTCAGTACTTTGGCCACCTGATGAGAGGAGTTGACTCATTGGAAAAGACCCTGAAGCTGGGGAAGATTGAGGGCAGGAGAAGGGGTGACAGAGGATGAGACGGTTGGATGGCATCACTGACTCAATGAATATGAATTTGAGCAAACTCCAGGATATAGTGAAGGGCAGCTAAGCCTAGTGTGCAAAGGGACACCATGGTATCCACAGGGTCACAAAGAATCCGACATGACTTAGCAACTGAACGATAGCACAGTCAAAGGCTTTCGTGCAGTCAATGAAGCAGAAGAAGATGTTTTTCTGGGGTTCCCTTGTTTTCTCCACGATCCAGCAAATGTTGACAATTTGATCTCTGGTTCTTCTGCCTTTTCGAAACTCAGTTTGTATATCTGGAAGTTCTTGGTTCACATACTGATGAAGGATTTTGAACATAATCTTGCTAGCATATGAAATGAGTACAATTATATGGTAGTCTGAGTATTCTTTGGCATTGCCCTTCTCTGGAATTGAAATGAAAATTGACCTTTTCCAATCCTGTGATCACAGTTGAGTTTTCCAAATTTGCTGACATATTAAGTGCAGCACTAACAGCATCATTTTTTAGGATTTTAAATAGCTCACCTGGAATTCTGTCGCCTCTACTAGCTTTGTTCATAGCAATGCTTCCTAAGGCTCACTTGACTTTACACCCCAAGATGTCCAGCTCTAGGTGAGTGACCACACCTTAATAGTTATCCAGATCATTAAGACTTTTTTTGTATAGTTCTTCTGGTATTCACAGAGCCACCCAGGTCAGAAGGTGTCCGATATGCTACTGGATAAGAGCAGAAGGCAATTACTAATAACTCTAGAAATAATGAAGTAGCTGGGCCAAAGCAAAAATGACACTTGGTTGTGGATGTATCTGGTGGTGAAGTAAAGTCTGATGCTGTAAAAAAATAATATTGCATAGGAACCTGGAATGTTAGGTCCAGGAATCAAGATAGATTGAACGTAGTCAAGCAGGAGATGGCAAGATTTAATGTCAACATCTTAGGAATCAGTGAAATAAAATGGACAGGAGTGGGCAAATTTAATTCATATGACCATTACGTCTACTACTGTGGGCAAGAATCCCTTACAAGGAATAGAGTAGCCTACATAGTCAACAAAAGAGAGTAAAATGAAGTACATGAGTGCAATCTCAAAAATGACAGATTATCTTGGTTCATTTCCAAGGCAAACCATTCAACATCACAGTAATCCAAGTCTGTGCCCCAACCATTGATGCCAAAGAAGTTGAACTTGATTGGTTGTATGAAGACCTACAACACCTTCTAGAACTAATACCAAAAAATATGTCCTTTTTCATCATAGAGGATTGGAATGTAAAAGTCAGGAGATGCCAAGAACAACAGTCAAGTTTGGCCTTGGAGTAAAAAATGAAGCAGGGCAAAGGCTAACAGAGTTTTGTCAAGAGAGCCCACTGGTCATAGCAAACACCCTCTTCCAACAACACAAGAGTTGACTCTATACATGGACATAACAGATGGTCAATACCAAAATCATGTTGATTATATTCTTTACAGCTGAAGATGGAGAAGCTCTATACAGTCAGCAGAAGCAAGACCTGGAACTGACTGGTTCAGATCATCAGCTCCTTATTGCAAAATTCAGGCTTAAATTGAAGAAAGTAGGGAAAACAACTAGGCCATTCAGGTATGACCTAAATCAAATACCTTATGATTATATAGTGAAGGTGATGAATAGATTCAAGGGATTAGATCTGGTAGACAGAGTGCCTGAGGAACTATGGATGGAGGTTCATAACATTGTACAGAAGGCAGAGACCAAAACCATCCCAAAGAAAAAGAAATACAAGAAGGCAAAGTGGTTTGCCTGAGAAGGCTTTACAAATACAAAAGGCAATGGGGAAAGGTAAAGATATACCCAAATGAATGCAGAATTCCAGGGAATAGCAAGGAGAGATAAGAAGGCCTTCAAAGAACAACGCAAAGAAATAGAGGAAAACAATAGAATGGGAAAGACTAGAGATCTCCTCAAGGAAATTAGGGATACCAAGGGAACATTTCATACATGGATGATCATGATAAAGGACAGAAACAGTAAGGACCTAACAGAAGCAAAAGAGATTAAGAAGAGGTGGCAAGAGACACACAGAAGAACTATACAAAAAAGTTCTCAATGACCTGGATAGCCGTGACGCTGTGGTCACTCAACTAGAGTCAGACATCCTGAAGGGTGAAGTCAAATGGACAATACTATACACGTGGACAAAGAACTTCACCTGCCAATTCACTAAACAAAGGATGTTGTGGCCACCATGCCATCAACCACTGCCACCACTCCCAACTGTGCACCTTGAGTGAATTCAGGATGGAGAAAAACCAGGTACTGGCGTTAAGGTACATATCAAAGGAGTAATTTCATTAAGCCCAGACATATTCCCATACGTAGCAAAGCACTTAAATTCATTAACTTGAGATGTCTGTTTCTCTAATTAGTAGTAAAATTTCAATGTTCCACTACCTACTTTTAATTTTTTTTTTTTTTTGACTTGCTTTTGTTTTGCAGAACCTCCTATATATCCTGGCTTCTCATTACCTTTTGGGGATAGTCCCTCAGAGCTATCTGAGAGGCTATATCCTGGGTTCAATTCTTCAGTAAGTCTGTGGAATAAAATGTAATTTTCAATGTTTAGGTTGTATATATATATTTTTTCAGTCAATGTACATAGCAGGAATGTGGAAGAGGTGCAACTCTCTTACATTGCTAGTGGGAATGCAAAATGATATAGCTCCTCCAACAAAATGCTGACTTCTGTGTTCCTTCTCTACAGTTTCCCATAGAAATGATCCCCCTGAATACAACCAATGTCCCATTCTGGGCCACTGAGCCTGTCGAGGCACATAGTTATTCATGGTGCCCTGTCTCTACCCCCACCACACACACACACACACATGCACACACACACAAGAAAGAATGTTTTTGTTACTCTGTATTTGCCAGAAAAATGTGAAATTTCCATTAAAACATAACCAGATTTGTATCAGTACTTTTTAGGGAGCTGGGTGATCCTGGAGAAATTGCCCATGAAAGCAGTACAGAAAATAAGAACACCCACACTAGCGCACCTTCCCCAGCTCCTCTGAGAGGGAGCACCAAACAGCATTCCCCCCATCCATAGGCTTCTCCTGCCTGGTTCCCAACCCTACAAAAGGTAAGAGTGGGAGCCTCAGATAAGGAATTCTATTTTTTCCCTTTGCTTTGTAGTTCATTATAAGATATTGAAAATAGTTCCATATGCTATACAGTAGGACCTTGTTGTTTATTTTATATGTAGTAGCATGTATCTGAAAATCTCAGACTCTTAATTTATCCTTCCTACTTTTCCCCTTCATTTACCATAAGCTTGTTTTCTATGAGTCTATTTCTGTAAATAAGTTCATCTGTATTATTTTTCTTAGATTCCACATATAATGATATTCATGTGATATTTGTCTTCTGACTTACCTCACTTAGTATGATAATCTCTACATCCATCCATATTGTTGCAAATGGCATAATTTCATTCTTTTTTATGTCTGAGTAATATTCCATTGTATGTATGTACCACATCTTCTTTATCCATTCATCTGTCAATTGATATTTAAGTTGCTTCTATGTCTTTGTTATTGTAAATAGTGCTGCTATGAACATTGGGGTGTGTGTATCTCTCTGAATTAGAGTTTTCTCTGTATATATGCCCAGGAGTGGGATTGCTGGATCATGATAACTCTAGCTTTTTAAGGAACCTCTATATTGTTTTTCATAGTTACTGTACCAGTTTACATTCCCACCAACAGTGTAGGAGGATTCCTTTTTCTCCACACTCTCCCAAGCATTTATTTGTGGAATTTTTGATGATGGTCCAACCAGTCCATTCTAAAGGAGATCAGTCCTGGGTGTTCTTTGGAAGGAATGATGCGAAAGCTGAAACTCCAATACTTTGGCCGCCTCATGGGAAGAGTTGACTCATTGGAAAAGACTCTGATGCTGGGAGGGATTGGGGGCAGGAGGAGAAGGGAACGACAGAGGATGAGATGGCTGGATGGCATCACCGACTCAATGGACATGAGTTTGAGTGAACTCTGGGAGTTGGTGATGGACAGGGAGGCCTGGTGTGCTGCAACTCATGGGGTCGCAAAGAGTCGGACACAACTGAGCGACTGAACTGAACTGAACTGAACTAGCAGCAATTTAAAGGAAAGCTGACTACAACTGCATTGCTTTTCACCATTTATTCTGTTTTCTCCCTTTTCAAAATAGATTGTGATCTCTCGTTTCTGAATCTCTAGAAGTTAGTATATACAGTTTCTAGACTATAATAAGGCATCGTAACCTTTGATTACTTTGAGTTTGATTACTTTCATGAGGAACCCATACAAATGGTAGGAAATAGACTGGTTAGAAAATATCAGTTATTCATATTATTCATTTATTTAATATGAGCTATTATTTTCTGTGTATTAATTTTAAATAAATCTTGAGATTTGGATAAGAATCTGGTTTTTGTAACCCTTGATTCATTGTTCTTTCCTCTACTTCAAGTAAGTGAGAAGAGAAATACTGTGAATGGCTTATGGTCAGGGGCTGGAGTTGGGTGGAAGGACAGATTGTTTGCTTTGGGGGGTGTGTGTGGTCAGTTGTTCAGTCGTGTCCAACTCTTTTGTGACCTCCATGGACTGTGGTCTGCCAGGTTCCTCTGTCCATGGGATTTCCCAAGGAAGAATACTGGTGGTTTGCCATTTCCTTCTCTAGGGGATCTTCCTGACCCAGGGATAGAACCTGTGCCTCATGCATTGGTAGGCAGATACTTTACCACTGAGCCCCCTGGGGAGGACACGTTAATTACAGAGCTTTCCAGAAGCTGTGTTCCTCCAAAGTCAAACTGTGCATCTTCTGTCCTTCTGCCACAAAACAGTCTCCTGTGCAGGTTTAGGTCAGGTGGGTGGGAACGGGCTTAAATATTAAGGGATCTAGAGAAAATGAAGTCCAGCAATTCATTTCACAGGAAAAAAACTGAAACCAGAGCAGTTAAGCCATCTTCCTCTTCCGTTTCATGAGAGCTTAGTTCTGTTGAAGCTGATTTTGAATATTGCATCTAATCATCAACTCTGGGCTATGGGCTTAACTGTCATGAGGCTCTCATTTCATGATAGATAAAGCAGAAAGACAGAGAAATGGTGTGCTGTGATGAGAAAGTTCTGGCAGGAAATGAGATGGCCAGTTACCACTCATGGCTCTCCAGCTTCTCTCTGCAAGGCTGTTTTTGAATTCTTCTTGCTTTGCCTTCCCATTGAGTGATTAAGTCAGGCTTCATTTAAATTGCATTTGCATAAATGCTCATAATGAAGAAGTGTACTCCCAACTGGCCTGGAACAAAGCCTGTGGCTACTTTCTGCCTTCTGCACTGTGTCCATTCCCTGGAGGTCTGAACCCATCTGGTGTGGAGAGTTGCAGTGGAAGCAGAAGGAAGTGACCGGTAGGAGCAGGCCATGGGTTAGATGAAATCACATATTATATGTCTGACACATGCATGTGTTCAACGTTTGTTAGCTCCTGGTATCGTGGCAGTAACAAAGCACAAATGCATGCCTATATGCATATTCAGATGTGACCAATTCTGCGACCCCGTGGATTGTCACCCACCAGGCTCCTCTGTACATGGTATTCTCCAGGCAAAGAATACTGGAATGGGTTGCCATTTCCCCCTTCAGCGGGGTCTTCCTGACCCAGGAATCTAACCTGGGTCTCCTGTGTCTCCAGCATTGGCAGGCAGATTCTTTACCACTGAGCTACCTGGGAAGACCCTATAAAGCCCAATACAGCATATATTTGGCTTCAAAGGTGACAAAAGACCATATAACTATTAACCAATCTGAGTTAATGTTTTAATTTGTTCTTCTGTTTTAAAATTGGAATACTGCATTTTGATTCCAAACAGATATTTCATCACTTGTAGGAGTGTGATACAAGCAGACCCCATCTGGAATTGACATCAACACGTCTAATATGAAGGGCCCTTTAGATGTGCCTCCCAACAAATGGTGATATAAAGATAAAGGTCAGTAAAACATGCCTCTCCCCCTCAGAGGGTGTTTATCAGGGGCCTGTGTTGTTCCCAGTACAGCTGGCCTGGGCTCTGCTGTGCAGCAAAGGGTTTGTTTACTCTCCTGAGAACCCACAGGGGTAAAGCATTTTGGAAGAGAAGCCAGATCTTCAGTATTGTTGGATTTGGGGTAAGCCCCTAGGTGCTCAACTGAGAACAAAGCTTTCACAGAAAGGTGTCGCTGACTGGGACCTTCTCTCTGCACCTGGCCTGTGAGTCCTTAAGCTTTAAGCAGCAGGAGTAAATGAATGAGCCTGACTCTATCAATAGCTGGAGCAGGACGATCTCACTCTTGTCTCTCACAGGGACCTGATCTGGAAATTCTTGTCTAGGTGGGGGTGATCGTTCTGGACAGTTACATAAAAACCCTACTGAAATTTGAGCGGCAAACAGCAAATGATAGGGGAGTCCAGACCTTTCCCGAGTCATTGGTATTGATGAGTTGAGCCACTCAAGGTCTTTGAGACCGCTTGCTCAGAGATTTCACATTAGTTCTTACATTTCCAAGGATTCTCATGGACTAGGTTAAGGCTGTCATCACTGTGGCCACTTCTAGCAGAAGGGGTTTGCTTATAGTTATAATGAAGAAGGGCCACTGAGATCTGTTAGTGCCAGCCTCAGGAAATACCACTCCTGTTTTAATTTTTTTCAATAAAGCCCCTTATCAGATACAAAAGTAGTGGAGGGATCTTCCTCTCTATCAAACAAAACAAAAACCTCGATCCTTTCCCAGAGATCCTGTCTTCCTTGTACTATACAGGTGAAATCAAAGAATGCATAAATACTCAACCTCTGACCCTCCTTGTCCACAAGGAAAATTCTGGAAATTCTAGCATTGTTGACTTGGCATTTACCTTTGACCATGTTCTCTACCTCCCCAGCAGTCATTTCTATTATGAGGATCTAGTTTGTTAGAGAACAGAAATGTAAGATAACCCTGTTTTGAGATCTCTCATATAAAACATAACACAAAAGAGAGGGACTCATTCTGTCTCATTCCTCTTTAGAACACTGCATGACTCTGGTGCTCCGTGGCTCATTGTTCACAGCAGGTAGCCCAGGGGAACGGTAGTGATGGTCATCTCTGGCAGAGCTTCATTGGAGCAGGATCTGCTTGGAGGAGTAATGACAGCCATAGGTGGGGAAACTGCTGTGCCCACTGGAGATCTGAAGAGAGACCACAGTGCAGAGATCATGGTGCATGCATAGGGAGTCATGAAGACACCATGGGAGAGAGATTTCTCTGTGTACGCAAAGGATTCAAATTACATAAGGTATAAACAAATACCTTTGAACAAATTGAACTTAACTAAAAATAAAAAAAATAAAAGCCTGTCTGAAACACCTTCAAATAATTGAAAACTAAGCAATATAATTTTTACCTGTAATTTTCTTTTTTTGTATTGTTTTTATCTGGTTTTGATATCAGGATAATAGTGACCTCATAGAATAAGTTTGGGAGTGTTCCCTCTTCTTTAATTGTTTGGAATAGTTTGAGAAGGATAAATATTAATACTTCTTTAAATGTTTTTTTTATAGAATTGACCTGTGAAGGCATCTGGTCTTGGACTTTCATTTGCTGGGATTTTTTTTTTTTATTGAAAATTCAATTTTATTGCTAGCATTCAATCTGTTCAGATTGTCTATTTCTTCCTGATTCAGTCTTAGAAGGTTGCATGTTTCTAGAAATTAATCTATTTCTTCTAGGTTGTTCAATTTGTTGGCATATAATTCATAGTATTCTTTTATGATTATTTATATTTCTGTGATATCAGTGATTACCTCTCCTCTTTCATTTCTTATTTTATTTAGATCCTCTCTCTTTTCTTCTTGATGAGCCTGGCTAAAAGTTTATCAATTTTGTCTATCTTTTCAAAATACCAGGCTTCCCTGGTAGCTCAAGTTGGTAAAGAATCCGCCTGCAAAGTAGGAGACCCTGGTTCATTTCCTGGGTCAGGAAGATCCCCTGGAGAAGGGATAGGCCATCCACTCCAGTATTCTTGGGCTTCCCTAGTGACTCAGCCCAATGTGGAAGACCTAGTTTCAAAATATAAACTCTTGATTTCATTGTTTTTTTTTCCTATTGTTTTGCTTTTGTGGGTTTTTTTTTTTTGGTCTCCATTTATTTCCTCTTTGATGTTATTATTCCTTTTTGCTGACTTTGGGCTTTGCTTGTTCTTCTATTTCTAATTTCTTCAGGTTGTTTATTTGAGACTTTTCTTGTTTCTTGAGGTAGATTTGTATCTCTATAAACCTACCTCTTAGAAATATTTTTGCTTCATGCTATAGGTTTTGGGGAGTTGTGTTTTTATTTTCATTTGTCTTGAGCTATTTTCTGATTTCTTCCTTGACCCATTGGTTTTTCAGTAGCAAATTGATTTCTAGTTTCGTACTGTAATTGAAAAAATGCTTGGTATAATTTCTATCCTCTTAAATTTGTTGAAACTTGTGTTTAGCATGTGATCTTATGATTTTAATAGACATCAAATGGTCCAATAGAATCATCTTGGATCTTGGATTCTTTTTCAGAAGATCATCTTGAATTCTTTTTCAGAATAAACATCTCTGAGCCCATCTCAGGCTTACTTCTTTGTAGGGTGGGCTGGAGATTCTTCATTTTAGTTGGAACATTTGGAGAATGTACCATGTGCACTTGAAAAGAACGTATATGCTGCTGTTTTTGGATGGAATGTCCTATAGGTAGAGTCCAACCTTGTGTCATTTAAAACCACTGTTTCCTTAATGATTTTCTGCCCGGATATGTCATTGATGTAAGTGGGGTGTCAAAGTCCCCTTCTATTATTGTATTATTGTTAATTTCTTTCTTTATGTCTGTTAATATTTGCTTTACATATTTATGTATGCTCAGTCACTTCAGTCATGTTCAACTCTTTGCAGCTCCATGGAGTCTGCCAGGCTCCTCTGTCCATGATATTTTCCAGGCAAGAACACTCTAATGGGTTGCAGTGCCTTCCTATAGGTGATCTTCCTGACCCAGGGGTCAAATATGCATCTTGGGCAATGCAGGCAGATTCTTTACCACTGAATCACCGGGGAAGCTCCTTGCATATTTAGGTGTTTCTCTATTGGGTGCATATATGTTAATATATGTTATAACTTCTTCTTGTATTAATCCTTTTATCATTGACTCCTGAGAGTCCCTTGGACTGCAAGGAGATCCAACCAGTCCATTCTGAAGGAGATCAGCCCTGGGATTTCTTTGGAAGGAATGATGCTAAAGCTGAAACTCCAGTACTTTGGCCACCTCATGCGAAGAGTTGACTCATTGGAAAAGACTCTGATGCTGGGAGGGATTGGGGGCAGGAGGAGAAGGGGACGACAGAGGATGAGATGGCTGGGTGGCATCACTGACTCGATGGACGTGAGTCTTGGTGAACTCCGGGAGTTGGTGATGGACAGGGAGGCCTGGCAGGCTGCGATTCATGGGCTTGCAAAGAGTTGGACACGACTGAGTGACTGAACTGAACTGAACTGAATGTCTTTCTTTGTCTTTTGTTACAGACTTTATTTTAAAGTCTATTTTGTCTGATATGAATATTGCTACCCCTGCTTTCTTGTCATTTCCATTTGCATGAAATATCTTTTCTACTCCCTCAATTTCAGTCTGTGTCTTTAGTGTGAGGTGAATCTCTTCACAGTTCTAATGTAAGCAGCATATACATGGGCCTTGTTTCTTTATCCAATCAACCACCCTCTGTCTTGGGAGCACTTAGTCTACTGACATTTAAAATAGTTATTGATAGGTGTTTACTTATTTTCCTTATTTGTTTTAGGAAATAAACTTACTTACTTTCTTATTTGGTTTCCGGTTGTTTTTGTACTTCTTCCCGGTACTTTGCTTCCTTAGTCTCTCCCCTGGTGATTTGATGATTTTCTTTGGTGGTATGTTAGTGTTCCTTTCTCTCTAGTTTTTGTGTATCTGTTGTAGATTTTTGATTTGTGGTTACCATGGGATTCATATATGTTGACCTCTAACTATATCTACTTGTTTTAAACTGTTTGTCATTTAAATTCAAACGTAGTCTAAAAGATCTACATTTTTACTCCCCTCCCCTACATCTTATGTTTTTGATGTCATATTTTACCTTTTTATATTTATCCCTTACTGTTTATTATAGTTACAGCTGATTTTATTTTTTTTTGTCTTTTAATGTTTGTACTAGCTTGTTTAAGAGGTTGCTCTTCTTCAGCCTTTACTATATATTTGTATTTACTAGAGGGGATTTTTCCTTTTTTATAGAGGCTTCCTTCTTTTTGTAGCTTTTTCTTCTCCTCTTAGAGAAGACACTTTAACTTTTTTTAGGGTCAATTTAATACTGTTGAACTCTTCTTTTTTGCTTGTCTTCATCTTTCCTTCAATTCTAAATGATATTCTTGTTGGGTAGAGTATCCTAGCTTACTTATCCTAGTTTAAATTTTTTTCCTTTTCAGAACTTAAAATATACCATGCCACTCCATTCTGGCCTAAAAAGGCCCTTCTGCAGAAAAGTCAGCTAGTCTTATGGGGGTTCCATTGTACATGACTGTTGGTTTGTCTCTTGCTGCCTTTAGCATTTTGTCTCTATCTTTTTTTTTTTTTTTAGTATTTTTAAAGACTAAAGATGTTTCTTACAAACTGGGGGAAAACTTTTATACCACTAAGAGAAAAATCCTTATTTTACAAGACAATTTTAAAAACACCATTGAGAATTTGATAATATAACTGTGATAAACTCCAGAGTTCCAGATTTCCAGTTCTTTTCAACTACCGTCTAAAGTAGTACTCAACACTTTCTGAAAGAATACCAGGTCCAGTCACTCCTACTATAGGTATTTTAATTAGATTGTGTCTTGGTGTAAGTCTGTTTGGGTTCACTTGTTTGGGATTCCCTGTGCTTCCTGTACCTGGGTATGTTTCCTTCTTCAGGCTCAAGAGGTTTTCAGCAATTTCATCAGATACACTTTTGAACCACTTCTCTCTTTCTTTCCTTCTGGGACCCCTGTAATACAAATGTGGGTATGTTTGATGTCATCCTAGAGATCCCTTAAACTGTTTTCATTTTTAAAATTTATTTATCTTAATTGGAGGATAATTGCAATATTGTGATGGTTTTTATCTGTTTTCACTTTTTAATTTGCTTTTCTTTTTTTCTGTTTTGATTGGTTAATTTCCTTTTTTTCTATCTTCCGGATCACTTATGCATTCTTTTGTATCATCTACTCTGCTGTTAGTTCCTTCTGATGTGTTTTTCATTTCAGGTATGTTATTCTTTGGTTCTGGCTGGTTCCTTTTTATATTATGTGTGTATAATATTTTCCTAGATAAAGCAAATTATGGACATGCTTTTTCTCTTGTTTTGTGTGTACTTTGACTAACCCTTGGTTATTGGGACAAATTTTGAGTTATTTCCCTTGGTAGGAAATAACCAAGACCATACATTTGCAAGGGATCTAGCTAAGGTCAGGGGTATACCTGGAAGCTTGAAACTTTTTCTCATAGCAGCTCTGAGGTAAAATATTGATAGATTTGAGCATAAGTCAAGCCCTGATCAGTGCGAAGCAACGTCTCAGTTGCTGAGCTGACATGCCAAGATCTCTTCTCTTGCCAGGGATAAGGTTGATGTATAGACGTCAGGACTGTGGGCTTAGGATGCTGTGTGTGTCATTCAGCATCATGCCTCATTTTCCTGGTCATCATGAACAATAAACAGCTTGAGCAGGTTGGGAGATATGACCATTTTGTCATTGGGTGACTCCTCACCAGCTTCAGAAGGAATGCACTGATACTAGCAAAACCCTTAAGGAAAGGAAATGAGAAAACCAAAGATAAGAAATCAGCAAAAGTTCAGAAGTTTGGGTGTATGCAGTGCTGAATGCTTCCCCAAATTGCTATGATTAGTTTCTGAGAATTTTTCAGGAGGATAGGAACTGTGAAGACAGGGTCATGTAATTAGGGCTTTTAGCCTAAGGAGAAGGCAATGGCACCCCATTCCAGCACTCTTGCCTGGAAAATCCCATGGATGGAGGAGCCTGGTGGGCTGTGGTCCATGGGGTCGCTAAGAGTCAGACACGACTGAGCAACTTCACTTTCACTTTCACTTTTCACTTTCATGCATTGGAGAAGGAAATGACAACCCACTCCAGTGTTCTTGCCTGGAGAATCCCAGGGACGGCGATGCCTGGTGGGCTGCCGTCTATGGGGTCGCACAGAGTCGGACACGACTGAAGCGACTTAGCAGCAGCAGCAGCAGCCTAAGGAAGCAAGGCTGTACGTACCATTTTAAAAACCAAGCATATTTGGTCAGGTTAGTGCTTAGCCTTTCCCCACCTCTACTAAATCTGTAAAACAGATATAAATCTGACCTGTAACAACCAGAATAAATGTAAAACATAAAAGGGAACTTTTAGAACCTGTGGTTCCTAACCAGGAGGTCCAATAGAATCATCTTGGATTCTTTTTCAGAATAAATATCTCTGAGCCCATCTCAAGCTTACTTCTTTGTAGGGTGGGCTGGAGAATCTCCATTTTAGTTAGATTTATCACTGGGAAGGCCCCTCTTCTATCTTCATCTTTTGGTACACTGGGCTTCTTGAGAAGACTTTCCCCGCTGATGTGAATCTAACTTCCCTATCAGCTCATGTATGGCAAGAAAATAGCCCTCTGGTGGCGCTAGTGGTAAAGAATCCATCTGCGAATACAAGAAACATGCTCAAGCCTGGGTCAGGAAGATCCCCTGGAGTAGGGAATGGCAACAGTATTCTTGCCTGGACAAGAATTTATTCCTTGGACAGAGGAGCCTGGTGGGCTACAATCCATGAAGCTTCAAAGAGTCAGACATGACTGAGCAACTGAGCACACACATGCAAACCACAGGACCCCTGGTAGTAAGGGGACAAGTGGTTTTCTGATAGGCCAGCAGAGGGAGCTGAGAAACAAGGGCTTTCCTCTTGCCAAATATTCCTGTGGCTATGGATGAAGAAGCTCTTTTCTTAGAATGAGTGTTAGTGGCTCAGTCGTGTATGGCTCTTTGCAATCCTATGGTCTGCAGCCCATCAGGCTCCTCTGTCCATGGACTTCCCCAGGCAAGAATACTGGAGTGGGTAGCCAATAGGTTATAATTTCAGTTCAGTTCAGTCACTCAGTCGTGTCTAACTCTTTGCGACCCCATGGATTACAGCATGCCAGGCTTCCTTGTCCATTGCCAACTCTCAGAGCTTGCTCAAACTTATGTCCATTGAGTCAGTGATGCCATCCAACCACCTCATCCTCTGTCATCCCCTTCTCCCGCCTTCAATCTTTCCCAGCATCAGGGTCTTTTCCAATGAGTCAGTTCTTCGTATCAGGTGGCCAAATTATTGAAGCTTCAGCTTCAGTATCAATCCTTCTAAGGAGTATTCAGGGTTGATTTCCTTTATGATTGACTGGTTTGATCTCCTTGCGGTCCAAGGGACTCTCAAGAGTGTTCTCAAACACCACAGTTCAAAAGTGTCAATTCTTCGGCATTTAGCTTTCTTTGTGGTCCAACTCTCACATCCATACATGACTACTGGAAAAACCATAGCCTTGACTAGACAGACCTTTGTCAGCAAAGTAATGTCTCTGCTTTTTAATATGTATGCTGTCTAGATCTGTCATAGCTTTCCTTCCAAGGAGCAAGCTTAATTTTATGGCTGCATTCACCATCTGCAGTGATTTTGGAGCCCCAAAAATAAAGTCTGTCCCTGTTTCCATTGTTTCCCCATCTATTTGCCATAAAGTGATGGGACCTGATGCCATGATCTTCATTTTTTGAATGTTGAGTTTAAAGCCAGCTTTTGGACTCTCCTCTTTCACTTTCATGAAGAGGCTCTTCAGTTCCTCTTTGCTTTCTGCCATAAGGGTGGTGTCATCTGCATATCTGAAGTTATTGATATTTCTCCTGGTAATCTTGATTCAAGCTTGTGCTTCATGCAGTCCAGCATTCCACATGATGTTCTCTGCATATAAGTTAAATAAGCAGGTTGACAATATACAGCCTTGACGTACTCCTTTCCCAATTTGTAACCAGTCTGCACTTAGTGAAAAGTCTGATGGCAAGCCCTTCCATTAATCTTAAAAAAGAACAGTTAATTACTCAGGACAGATAGCATGAGGTTGATTTTATGCTAGGTCTACAAATGAGTTAAATAGATAATTTATAAAGGAAGAAGAGAATCAGCCATATAAAGGGAGGAAAAAATATAATTCAATCTAGCCTTGCGATTGTAAAGAGAAATGGAAATACTTTGAAAAAAATACAAAACTTAAATTGACTTATTGTTGAATAGAATCCATTAAGTTCTTGAGTAAATGGAATAATGACAATAATTTTGTTCTAGTGGCAGAACTTCAGATTATATTTCCTGGGTATTAGTGGAGAATGATGACCAGAACCAATAGAACAGAAGTGTTATTGGAATAGGAGAGCCTATTCATTAGATGGTGAATGGGATAATGATCTAGAGTAAATCAGGCTAAAAACAGTTGTAGGACTTTATCTTAGCCCCCGTGATAAGTCAGGCTTGGCGTTCTGATTTTTGCATAGATGAACATCAGCCTAGGATTGCTCAGAGTTGTTCCATCTAAAGGACATGATCAGTTTTTGGTCATTCGCTCCCATTTCAGGTGACTCTTGATACCCCAGACCACTCTTTCTTTCTGGAAGATGTCCCTGCAGCAGGTAACAGTTTTCTCAAGGTCAAAGCCCTCAGTCAACTGGGTGAAACATTTGTTCCCTGATATGGACTCAGTGGTTTTTTCTAGTTCTTACATAACTAACTGGGTTGTCAACTAGGGGCTGACCTTCCCCTCGAGACATAGGTTAAATTACTTTTGACCTTCTAGTAACTGGGCCTGTGGAAAGTAAAACAGGATTTCTGCTACATTTCCCTAGGGTGGACCAGTCTTACATTGCTCTCTGAGTCTCCTCTGCCTCTTAGGCTTTCTGCTTCCTCCTGGGTTGTCTGGGTCATCCCATGCCAAATGTGAAACAGAGCTGCTTTAGTTTCCACCGCAAAAACTCACTCAAACAAGCATGTGTAAGACTCTTAACAGAAAGAAGGACCCGGCGAAATGATGAAGGAGATCCAAGTGAGAGTTCACAGCTCAAAATGCAATTCCTCCTTCTCAGTGGCACCCAGCTTTCTCTCCTCCTCTCTGCTTTCCAGTGGATTTCCTGAGGAGGTCCAATGACGTCTCCTTTCATTTGTAGGTCATTTCAGCCCTCTTCTCTTGAGCCTTCATTTTGGCCTTAATGGAGCTACTCATGCTGAGTAGCAGTGGAGGCGATATTTTTCCTCAGGTTCTTTTCAAATTATTTTTCCAAAGGGGAAGAGTCTTCTTCCTCAGACGAATTTTGGTGCAAACCAGAGGTTAATATTTTGTCAACCTCGGGACTTCCCTCATGGTCCAGTGGTTGAGAATCCCCCTGCCAATGCATGGGACATGGATTGGATCCCCGGTCCAGGTAGATCCCACAAGCCTTGGAACAGCTAAGCTAGTACACCGCAACTACCGAGCCTGTGCTCTAGAGCCCTTGAACCACAACTACTAAAGCCCATGTGCCTAGAGCCAGTGTTCCACAACAAGAGAAGCTACCAAAATGAGAAGCCTGCACACTGCAACGGAGAGTAGCCCACATTCACCATGACTAGAGAGAGCCTGTACACAGCAACAAAGACCCAGTGCAGTCAAAGTAAATAAATAAAAATGATAAAAAATATTTTTTCAAGCTCATCATGATGATTTTAACTCAGTTACTCAATACAGTTAACTCAGTTACATTAAGCTCCATTCACAACCTTGATGTTGAGACATAGAAATGGATGATTAGAAAAAAGAAGAGAGGGAAAATGTTCTTTAGTAAGAAAAACACACATTACAAAAGCATTCTTAATAAAGCAATAATACAGATGAAAAGAAAAGTTCAATCAGTTCAGATGGGCACATAAGCATAATAAAATATCTCATGACTTCCTCCCACCCCCTCTTCTCCCACCTGCTCCCCAGGGGCTGCCACTTTTGACCGTTTCTGCTTTTAGTTCATCTGATGGTTACAATCATAACTTCCCTGAATGAGAGAGATGACTAAGCTCTAAGCATGAGGGTGTACCGTGAGCACTAGAAGGCTTAGCTTAAAACGTGTGGGCAGGAAGTCAGGTTAGAACGACTTAAAATGCTGAAAGAGGATGGGCCCTTCACTGTTGGTTGCTTCCTCAAACCCAGTAACCACACTGTCAGCATCACCTGGGAACTCTTCAGAAAAGCAAGTTTTTGGCCCTATCCCGACACTTACTGAACCAGAACTTCTGAGGTGGGATCCAGCAATGGGTGTTTTAACACATACTCCAGGCAATTCTGATGCACACTCAAGTTTGAGAGGTACTGCCCTAAATCAGCCACAGCATCACATTCCTCTTGTCTACAATTGGCTTAGGATAGACATGTGACCCTGTTCTGGTTACTGAGATGTGGCAGGTTTGTTTGAGGGGCTTCTGGGAAAAGAGTGCTTTCTCTTAAAAGGGATGCATGAAAGAATGGGGGCCATCCTTGGTCCTTCTACCAGGCAAGAGGGTGGAACTCCCGTGGCATCTATTGGTGGTGGGGTGAAGTGACAGAGTGAACAGGGAGGAGTTGAGAGGTGGAAAGAATCTGATGTCCTAATGATATTCTGGGGCTCTGAAATTAACTGTCCTGAAATTATCCTCCCATGGACTTTTTGTTGTATGCATGGGAGAGGAGAGAGGACAGGAGAATGGACCTACTCTGCAGTTTATTTCATAAACATTTGTTCAGTCATT
The DNA here is from genome assembly GCF_029407905.1 of Bubalus kerabau. Classification (NCBI taxonomy): domain Eukaryota; kingdom Metazoa; phylum Chordata; class Mammalia; order Artiodactyla; family Bovidae; genus Bubalus; species Bubalus kerabau. The sequence goes on from NC_073634.1 coordinate 69,884,034, forward strand.
TTCATCCCTGAGTCCAGTACCCCTGTTCTGCAGCAGGCTTCTCCTGGACATGTTCTGAGCTGACATCCCTTTTGCCAGTGTCTATACCTCTGTATAATTCTAACTATTGGCTCACTTCCAGAGAGTCATGAAAATTCTCAGTCTGCTAATCCTCTCCTATGCTCTCCATTCTTCCTGGTTTTCTTTATATTGTCATTTAGATAAGATTGGAGGAGAGCAGAGCAAGAAAAGGAATATACTTAGCATTGCCAACTTGAATCAGAAGTCCTGGTTTGTTTGTTTGCTCTTATTGAGACTTGACACCCATTTTCCCTGGTAACCCATTTCAAAAGGAGAAAGAAAGAGGAAGTGCATAGAGAAAGAGGAGAGCTGTTCAGAGTGGCCTCTTCTGGGACATCCATGTAACCCTTGTGAGACATTTCCGTATGTGGAAATTATGCTTAACTTTTTCATGCTGTGGCTTCTCCCAAAATGTGGCTCCTTCAGGAGAGACAGGACTACTGCAGTGAGTTAGTGTGGCAGTAGAGAAGCCCAGCAGGGCTCCTGAGCTCGTCTTGTGTGGCTTCTACCATTTCCTGGAGCTTGGGACAACATCCTTCCCTCCCAGAAGTAATTGAAACTGAAGTTTCAACTGTCTAGTACAAGAGGATTAAAAAATATGTGTATAGTTTTATCCAAACCCTCAACCACATGAAGTAATCTCTTTTAGCATACATTGATTTATGTATTAATTTTACTGAGTATAGCTGGTTTACAATGCTGTGTTCGTTTCGGGTGTACAGCAAAGTGAATCAATTATGCATATACATATAGTCATTCTTTTTCAGATTCTTTCCCCATACAGGTTATCACACGATGTAATCTTGAAGTAGCACTTACACTGGTGAGAAACCGCCATGGGATCTCTAGAGCTATTTTGGATAGGCATCTGTATTCTACTTTATAGAATAATTTTCCAATCTATACTTCTTTTAATCTGATGTGGTTTTGCCACAGCTATTTCAATTTATGCTTTGATCTTAACTGAGTAATACATGTGATTCTTTTGCTCTCCGTAAAGGTCAGAACGTGACATTCTGTTGTTTAGAAGAGCAACCCTGGGTTGTTGAGGGTCGGCCAGGATGGAGAGGCTTTTTCTGACTCTAGAACTTAGTCAATATATGCCTTTCTTTTTGACCTTCAGATTCTTCCTCTGCAAAAGACAGAGATTAATCGCAGCTTCTGACAGGCTTATGGCGCTGAGGCTTGACAGGGGTGGTAGATAAAACTGACTGCAATGTTGTGTAAGAAAAATCAAAGGTCTGAAGTAAATACACCATCCCCACCACTGAGAGTGGCAACAATCACTTGATCTTTTAAATTTGCACTTAAAAAGTAGGTGGATATTCCTGATGCATATTTGTTTGTCTAAATCTTGTCTGTAATGCACTGGCAGAAAAGTTTTGGTTTCTTTAAAATAAGAGTGAAATTTTAAAGGCACATTTTAAAACACTCAGTGTAGAGATTTTTATGATTCTCCCTTGCATTTACCCATCTGTGATTTGACATATTTGATAGTGACATACATTCACTCTCTCTTTCCAAAGCCATTAACTTAATTTTCATAAAAAGAGTTCTGCTTTTTTCTTCACACTCATATTTCATTAGTTTAGGTAATCAACTTAATCCTATAATTAAAATAGTAAGTACAGCTTGTATTGCCTTGGGACACACTCACTTGGGAACAGAGCCAACTGAGTTTATATGTAGAATATACTTGGTAGAAGTGGAAATGAGTGATGCGACCTGCCCTGGGCATGCCTCAGACACCTGTCTAAGTTTTATAGAGGACTGGACAGAGTTGGGAAGGTGCCAAGCAAATGTGTTCCCTTTGTCCTTGTTCACTGTTGGTGGAAATGTAAATTGGTGCAGCCACTATGGAAAACAGTATGGAGGTTCCTTAAAAACTAAAAATAAAATTACCATATGATCCAGCAATTCTACTCTTGGGTGTATATCTGGAAAAGACAAAAACTCTAATTTGAGAAGATTCTCCTTAGTTCGTAGTAGCACTATTTACAATAGCTCAGACATGGCCAAGCACCCATCAACAGACATTGGCTTAAGAAGATATATATATATATATATATATATATATACACACACACATATATATGTATGTATATATATGAATACACATACATACATACACACACATATGTGTGTGTGTGTGTGTGTGTGTATACACATGTGTTCAGGCTCAGTCACTCAGTCATGTCTGACTTTTTGTGACCCCATGGAGTAGTCTGCCAGACTCCTCTGTCTATGGGATTTCCCAGGCAAGAATACTGGAATAGGGTGCCATTCTGTGGCTCATGCATTGGCAGGTGGATTCTTTACCACTGAGCCACCTGGGAAGCCATATACATGCACCCACACACATTAAAAAGAACGACATATTGCCATTTATAGCAACATGAATGGACCTACAAAACAATATACTTAGTGAAGTGAGTCACACAGAAAAAGACAAATATATGTGGAATCTAAAAAATAATACAAGTGAATCTATGTATAAAACAGAAACAGACTCACAGACATAGGAAACAAATTTGTGGTTACCAAAGGGGAAAGAGAACAGGGGGTAAATTAGGAGTATGGGATTAACAGTTATAAGCTACTATGTAATAAAATCGATAAGCAACAAGGAAATACCATATAGCACACGAAACTATATAGTCAACATCTTGTAATAACCTATCATGAAAAATAACCTGAAAATATATAGATAATTGAATCACTTTACCACACACTTGAATCCAACACACTATTGTAAATCAACAGTGCTTCTATTTTTAAAAATGCATGTTCCTCTAGAGAGCCTGGCTACTCAAAGGCTGATCTGGGGACCCGCAACGTTGCATCATCTGGAATGTGTTAGCAATGCAGCGTCTCGGGCCTCACCCCAAACCTGAATCGGAATGTTCATTTTATTTATTTTTAATTCAACAGCTTTTCTTACAATTCACATATTTCATAGAAGAAGGAATGTGGCACACAATCAGGTTGTATAAAAAGCAATAAATGCAGATTTGTTGCGGTTGCTCTACTGACACCTGGGCAGGCTCTCCCCACATCAGACCGAGCAGCGGTGCTTGTCCAAGGCCCCTCTGCAGATGCAGCGCCGGGCACACTCGCCCGGCCTCCAGGGCAGCAGGAGTAGCAGCTCTCCTTGCGGGAGCTGCACCGCAGGTCCCTGCCAGTGGACAGGAGCGCTGGGGGCCCCTCGGGAGGAGAGCTGAGGCTGAGGTCCGGAGGAAGTGGGCAAGCAGATCCACTGGTCTGGTGCGGGGGGCATACAAGGTTCACTTTAACAAGAACCCTGATAATTCAGTCACAGAAAAGTCTGAGAATCACTGCTCCGTGTCTGCTTTAAGGCCTCTGTTCTTCCCACTCTCCATACTGAAAAAGCTATGTCATGGATAGGTTATAATCTTGTTCTGAAAAAAAGGGAAAGATTGTTTTATTGGAAATTGCCTCCCTGGCCCAAGCTAGCTTGTGAACCACCCAAGAAAATCAGTTTTAGAATCTTTGAGTTTTTGCTTGCTCTAATGACAAATTACCACAAACTCAGTAACTTAACCTGGATTTATTCTGAATAATACTAGAGATCAGAACTCCAAAACCGGTCTCACTGGGCTAAATTCAAGGTCTTAGAAGGGCTTCCCTGATGGCTCAGACTGTAAAGAATCTGCCTGCAATCCAGGAGACGCAGATTCAATCCCTGGGTCAGAAAGATCCCTTGGAGAAGGGCATGGCAACCCACTCCAGTATTGTCACCCAGAGAATCCCATGGACAGAGGAGCCTGGTGGGCCACAGTTCATGGAGTTGCAAACAGTTGGACACGACTGAGTGACTTGCACTTTCTTCACTTTCAGCAGAGCTAGTTCCCTCTGAAGGTTCTGAGGGAAGACCGACTGTCTCCTTACCTTTTCCAGCTTCTAGAGGTCACCTGGATTCCTTGGCTTGTGGTGCCTTTCTCACCTCACTCCAACCATGCTTCCATATTCACATAATCTCCCTGTCTTCTTCCTAGAAGACCCCTGGTGTTGACACTGGGCCCACCTGGCTAGTCCAGGATCGTGTTCCCATCTCAAGATCCTTGACTTAATCACACCTGCCAAGTCCTTTCACATATTTTCAGTTTCTGGGGATTAGGATGTGGACATCTATAGGCTGACCATTATTCAGCATTCCACATCGTCAGACATTGTTTTAGGGAAAGTTAGCCTTTTTATCCGGAGAAGGCACTGGCAACCCACTCCAGGTACTCCTGCCTGGCAACTTCCATGGACGGAGGAGCCTGCTAGGCTGCAGTCCATGGGGTTGCTAAGAGTCGGACACGACTGAGCGACTTCCCTTTCATTTTCCACTTTCATGCATTGGAGAAGGAAATGCAACCCACTCCAGTGTTCTTGCCTGGAGAATCCCAGGGGGAGCCTGATGGGCTGTTGTCTATGGGGTCGCACAGAATCGGACATGACTGAAGCGACTTAGCAGCAGCAGCAGCGGCAGCCTTATTATCATTGTGGGCGTGCTGCATGTTAAGTCGCTTCAGCTGTGTCTGAATCTTTGCGACTCCGTGGACTATAGCCTGCCAGTCTCCTCTGTCCATGGGATTATCCAGGCAAGAATACTAGAGTGGGTTTCCATGCCCTCCTTCAGGGGATTTTCCCCACCAGGGATTGAACCTGCATCTCTTATGTCTCCTTCAATGGCAAGTAGGTTGTTTATCACTAGCATCACCTGGGAAGTCAGTATTTAACAATGCCTGCTATGTCCTGGCACTTTACATCCATGAAGCCTAATCTTTATTATCTGGTCCTTGTAGATGAGAAGTCTGGAATTCAGACATCACAGTAACACAGAGACTGTTACCCAGACCCTCATGAGTCCAGACCTACTGAGCATCCCTTGGTACCTGGCTTGTTAACTCAGCACAAGTGATGAATCCAGGCTTGTCCAGTTCCCTGTTATGCCCACTGATCTTAAAGCACATGTTAATTTTGAGAAGAAATTTTGAAATGTTATTCAAAGACTAAAGTGTTGGTTTTTGTGAAAAGCCCAAATGACTTCCTGTGCGCTATCAACTGAGTGATCAGCCCATTTCTAGAAATCACACACCTAGACAGGAAAGGTTCCATCCTTAAAACTGCAGAAGTCAGAAATGCTGTCCCTTGGCAGGAGGCAACTTGTGAGATGCCACTCTGATGAGCTTCCAAGGCAAACTGTGGGCAGAGGAATGAAGCTGGGACAGAACAGAGGTGGCAGACATGGAGATGTTTCAATTTGTTTGTTTTTCTAAGAAAAAAAATTTTTTCAAACAAAAAAAGTTTGTTTTTCTCTTACACTTGCTCTGGAAGCTGTGCTATGGGCAGAGGTCAAATTCCTCTCAATATGTGGCCATAATCACCTTGTTATTGGGATCATTTAAAGGGCAAGTTCAAGGACCACAGTTTGCTTTCAGGATTGCCCCATCCCCCAGATTCAAACATCCTTTGGCAAAGGTGGGCAAAATCTATGCGACTGTTAAACGTGTAGGCTCTTTTCTGATACACTTACCCCAACTCCCCACCAGATGTTGTGGAATATTTGAAGGTGATCTTGTTAGACTCCTCTGCTTGAGCAATATTATCTTTCAAACCTAAAATAAGCTTTTGTAGAAATCCAGCTGTGCTTACAGACTGAATGCAGAAACACTTACAATATGCCCAAGCTCCAAGGTCTTACCATGGGTTTAAGTCTTCATTCTTTTTTCTGCCCAAGTGTCTGGAACCACACATGAAATTCCTTGGTGACAACTTTACTACCATCTCTCCATTAACACTGAAAAGAGTGATGTTTCAAAATGTGTCCAAGTTTTAATTTGTGTTGGCTATGTAAAATTTCATAAACAAAGCTTTTTTGGAATAGCATATAAAGTATGTCGACTCTTTTTATAAGACTGGCCAAAACTCAGACATTTGACTGAACTCCTCTTTTTACCATCGGAACTAGCAACCAGAAATGAATTCCTGGGACTTCCCTGACGGTCCAGTGGCTAAAACTCCATGCTCCCAATGCAGGGGATCTGGGTTGGATCCCTGGTTGTGGAACTAGATCCCATGTACCACAATAAGAGTTTGAACACCCTGATTTAAGGGTTCCACATACCACGAAAATGAAAGATTCCAGGTGCCACAACTAAGACCTCATGCAGCCAAATAAATACTTTAAAAAGGAAATGAATCCCTATGTATAAAACAGATAACCAACAAAGACTTACTGTATAGCGTATGGAACTATACTCAGTATCTTATAATAACATATAAGGGAAGAGAATGTAAAAAAAGAATATGCATATGTTCTTATATGTATTAGTATACGCATATACATATACATAAAACTGAATCACTTTGCTGTACACCTGAAACTAACACAACATTGTATATCTACCGTATTTCAACAGAATTTTTTAAAAATAAATAAAATTAAAATTAAAAAAAAGAAATGAGTTCCTTGCTTTATTTTGCATTTTATACTTTCTTTTAAGGATTATGTTGTATGTTTTGGGATTAAGGTTTGCAACAACTCATGGACAAAACATACATGTCTGACCTTACTCTTAAACAAGTTAGCTCTCTAGTCCATGCTTCAGCTTTCTGATCTGTAAAATGGGATGAGTCGTACAAGTTTGTTATGAAAATCATGAGGGTTTGCAACGGGTGTGAAAGTCAAACTGTTCTCATCACCAACGTGTGGAGTTAAAGTTCCAAGCTAACACCAACTCTTCCCTTCCCTCAGCAGCAGGGTTTGGCTATACTGTGTATAATCTCTCAACGTGAACCATGGGTTTTATATCACCGATGAAATCAGCTGCCCTTGTCATTTCCTGTTCTGGCAGCACCCTGCTGAACATCTTGTGATCTCCGGGAACTAGAAGCTGGCTGACAGAGGATGGGCCTAACAATATAGCTGCCCAACTGTTGGATTAGATTTCCTCTTGGTGGCAAAGCTCCAGATAGACTAGAGACAACACGTTTACCTTTCTGCAACTTGAATCCCTTTCTGTCATCTCGGTGTTGGGATTAGAACGCTACCCCCTCCCCACAACACCACTTCCTTCCTCCAATGTGTCCAGGCTGGTGGAATTGGGTGTGTCATTGTTTGCCCACGTGCTGGGCTGCTGTGGGGTGGTGGGGAGGGGAGCTCTTTAAACCACAGTGCTGGTTTGTGGTCCAGAATTAGTCACTACTCTCAGCATCTCAGCCCTGCAGTGCTTTGTGGACAGACAGCGCCCTTCCTCACTCCTGTCCACGCCCCTCCCCAACCAACCCAAGTTGGCTTTGCAGCCTTACGGACCATTGAAACAAGGCTGGGCCCTCCTGTTCCCCAAGTGGTAGCTAATACAGCACGTGTTAACTTGCTAGCCATCAGCTTGCTGCTGCTGCTAAGTCACTTCAGTCGTGTCTGACTCAGTGTGACCCCATAGACAGCAACCCACCAGGCTCCCCTGTCCTTGGGATTCTCCAAGCAAGAACACTGGAGTGGGTTGCCATTTCCTTCTCCAATGCATGAAAGTGAAAAGTGAAAGTGAAGTCGCTCAGTTGTGTCTGACTCTTCGTGACTCCATGGACTGCAGCCTACCAGGCTCCTCCATCCATGGAATTTTCCAGGCAAGAGTACTGGAGTGGGCTGCCATCGCCTTCTCCAAGCCATCAGCTTACTTTCTTATTAAATCACATGAAGTGGAACTTCAAGGACTCTTCAGGACGCATCATTTTGCCAGTACAAATCATATTCTTCTTCAACCTTTATTAAGAACTTGCTATGTGGCAGGCACTACCTTCAGTGTTTTTGATGTATTGTCTCATCTGATCATCTCATCAGCGCTATGAGATAGATGTAATTACCTTCATTTTGTATATGGGAGAAGTAAAGCTTGGAGAGGTTCATTAACATGGTTACAGTCACACAGGTAGACTAGTGAGCAAGGAGGATTCAAACCTGGGAGTTGGCTTTAGAGGCCCTGCTCCCCATGGTGACTCCCACCCCAACTCAGGCTCCTGACCCTCCCAACACCCCACCCCGACCCCTCACCAACCTTTCCACATCAGTGATGGGTTCCTGAGCCCTCAAGGACAGCTTTGTGAAGCACTGGGCCAAAGACTCAGGACAAACACCGGCCGGTGCCAGTAGGTGTGGATGCCCTTGGGCAGATGGGGAATAGGTGAACCATTTCCCCACTCTCTGCACTGAGGGGAGTGCACTTAGCTTGGGTCCACGCTGAGAGGAGTGTGCTTGGCCTGGGTCCACACTGAAGCGGGTGTGCTTGGCCTGGGTCCACACTGAAGGGGGTGTGCTTGGCCTGGGTACACATTGAGAGGAGTAAACTTGGCCTGGGTTCACACTGAGAGGAATAAACTTTGGCCTAGGTTCACACTGAGGGGGGTGAGCTTGGCCTAGTTCACCCTGAGTGGAGTGAACTTGGCCTGGGTTCACACTGAAAAGAGTGGGTTTGGCCTAGGTTCACACTGTGAGAAGTGAGCTTGGCCTGGGTTCACACTGCAGGGGGTGAGCTTGGCCTGGATTTACACTGAGGGGGGTGAGCCTGGCCTGGGTTCACACTGAGGAGAGTGAGCTTAGCCTAGTTCACCCTGAGTGGAGTGAGCTTGGCCTGGGTTCATACTGCGAGGAGTGAGCTTGGCCTGCGTTTACACTGAAAGGAGTGAGCTTGGCCTGGGTTCATAATGAGAGGAGTAAACTTTGGCCTAGGTTCATACTGAGGGGAGTGAGCTTGGCCTGGGTTCACACTGAGGAAAGTGAGCTTGGCCTAGTTCACCCTGAGAGGAGTGAACTTGGCCTGGGTTCACACTTAGAGGAGTAAACTTGGCCTAGGTTCACACTGAGGAGAGTGGATTTAGCCTAGGTTCACACTGAGAGGAGTGAGCTTGGCCTGGGTTCACACTGAGGAAAGTGAGCTTGGCCTAGTTCACCCTGAGAGGAGTGAACTTGGCCTAGGTTCACACTGAGGGATGTGAGCTTGGCCTGGGTTCACACTGAGGAAAGTGAGCTTGGCCTAGTTCACCCTGAGTGGAGTGAACTTGGCCTGGGTTCACACTGAGAGGAGTAAACTTGGCCTAGGTTCACAGTGAGTGGAGTGAGTTTGGCCTGGGTTCACACTGAGGAGAGTGAGCTTAGCCTAGTTCACCCTGAGTGGAGTGAGCCTGGCCTGGGTTCACACTGAGGAGAGTGAGCTTGGCCTGAGTTTACACTGAAAGGAGTGAGCTTGAGCTTGGCCTGGGTTCGCACTGAGAAGAGTAAACTTTGGCCTAGGTTCATACTGAGGGGAGTGAGCTTGGCCTGGGTTCACACTGAGAGGAGTGAGCTTGGCCTGCATTCACAATGAGAGGAGTGAACTTGGCCTGGGCTCACACTGCAAGGAGTAAACTTGGCCTGGGTTCACACTGTGAGGAGTGAGCTTGGCCTGGGTTCACACTGAGAGGAGTGAGCTTGGCCTGCATTCACAATGAGAGGAGTGAACTTGGCCTGGGCTCACATGGTGAGAATTGAGCTCAACCTGGGTTCACACTGTAAGGATTGAGCTTGGCCTGGGTTCACACTGAGGGGAGTGCACTAGGCCTGGATTCAGCTGGCATATGGGCCTGTATTCCAGCAGAGGGACACCACCACCTCTTTGCTCTCTCTCCTTATAGGCAAGTGTGACAATGGCTATGTTTTGTTCCTGAGCTGGCCATTCCCGTGCTCACATAGCCCCATGGCTGCAGATGGTAAGGAGAGTGGAATAGACAGCAGATTCCGTGATGCTGGGCCCACTGGGAGGAGTGGCCATAAATGGAGTTTCTCTAGTCAGAGATTTCCAGCACATGATAAAGGGGATCATTATCATCCAACAGTGTGTGGCCATCCATTTGAGAGAGATGGGCAATTCTGTGGCCTAAAGCGGAGCCCCCTGTTCGGGAGCAGGGAGCCTGGAAAGTTCATCTGCTTGTTTTGGCCAGACCCCTGGAGGCCTTCTCACTTAGCTGGCAGACAATGTGTTTCTATATCTGATAGATTCCTAGTTGGCCTTCCTGGTCCTTGGTGGCTGTTCCCTCACTGTGCTGGTTCTGAGCATGGATCCTGCAGGCCTCTGGGTGCTATGGGCTCACTATCATGGCTGCTGTACCCAAAGGCTCCTTGTGGTTTTTCATTCCAAGTATTTTTAGTTTTCATAAGTGGACCCCTCACCCACCCCCGTAGAGCAAATCCAACATTTGCAGCCAAGAGGAGGGAGACCCTGGGTACCCACTGACCCTCCTGCCCACGATCAACCCTGCACAACTGATGGAACCAGTGTTTCCTCTGGTGAAGTGTGTTAATTTTGAGTAAATGCTGCCCAACTAGGTGTGTAGAAGGGCATGGAGGGGGTCCCCAGGGTGGAAAGATGTCTCCCCCACCCCAAGGGTGCTAGCAGGTCAGGAGAAAGCAGTAATCAGAGTGGCCACAATGTCAGCAGACCACTGAAATCCCTGAGAGGGCGGGTGCAGACCCTAAGAAGGTGTGGCAGTCTGGTGGCCATGCATGGTAGACTCCCCACCTGGGGGAACTGGGGCCATCAGCCTGCAGGCCTTTCATCCCTCTGCTTCTCCTCACAATCCGGAAGGACTAGGGGAAAAATGGGACCCAAGATACTTCCCTTGGATGGAGCAGTTACTGTATGAATACACTGTCCAGCCTCTGGAAGAATGAGAACTGGGGTCCCTAAGGTGTGAGCCACCAGAATCTCTAGATGAAATCTCTGTGCTATGGAGTGACAGGCAGCAAAAGGCTAATGCAGACATTTTTTGTTTTTTTAATGGAAAAATAAAGTATCTAGACTATCCGATCAAGAGTGGGCAGACACACCTGGCCTAGCCTTTTTTTTTTTTCATTTTTAATACAATTTTTAAAGGTTATTTTGCATTTACAATTATCACAAAATGTTAACTATCCTCCCTGTGTTGTACAATGCATCACTGAGGCCTATATTTTTTAAAATTTATTTATTTTAATTGGAGGATAGTTACTTTACTAGGGGTTTTCCTGATAGCTCAGTTGGTAAAGAATCTGCCTGCAATGTAGGAGACCTGGGTTTGATTCCTGGGTTGGAAATATCCGCTGGAGAAGGGATAGGCTACCCACTTCAGTATTCTCGGGCTTCCCTTGTGGCTCAGCTGGTAAAGAATCTGCCTGCAATGTGGGAGACCTGGGTTCGATCCCTGGGTTGGGAAAATCCCCTGAAGAAGGGGAAAGCTACCCACTCCAGTATTCTGGCCTGGAGAATTCCATGGACTGTAGTCCATGGGGTTGCCAAGAATCGGACATGACTAAGTACTTTCACTTTCTTTCACTAACTTTACAATATTGTGATGGTTTTTGCTGTACATGAACATGAATCTGCCATACGCATACATGTGTCTCCTCTCTCCTGAAATCCCTTCCTACCTCCCTCCCCTCCCCATCCCTCCAGGCTGTCACAGAGCACTGGCTTTGTATTTTCTGCATCATACATCAAATTCCCACTGGCTGTCTATTTTACATATTTTTGTATATGTTTATGTTAATGTATATGTTTCAATGTTATTCTCTCAAATCATCCCACCCTTTCCTTCTCCCACTGAGTCCAAAAGTCTGTTCTTTATGTCTGTGTCTCCTTTGCTGCCCTGTGTGTAGGACTGTCGATACCATCTTTCTAGATTCCATGTATATGCATTAATACACTGTATTTGTCTTTCTCTTTCTGATTTACTTCACTCTGTACAATAGGCTCTAGGTTCATCCACCTCATTCAGATCAGATCAGTCACTCAGTCGTGTCCGACTCTTTGCGACCCCATGAATCGCAGCACGCCAGGCCTCCCTGTCCATCACCAACTCCTGGAGTTCACTCAGACTCACGTCCATCGAGTCAGTGATGCCATCCAGCCATCTCATCCTCTGTCGTCCCCTTCTCCTCCTGCCCCCAATCCCTCCCAGCATCAGAGTCTTTTCCAATGAGTCAACTCTTCGCATGAGGTGGCCAAAGTACTGGAGTTTCAGCTTTAGCATCATTCCTTCCAAAGAAATCCCAGGGCTGATCTCCTTCAGAATGGACTGGTTGGATCTCCTTGCAGTCCAAGGGACTCTCAAGAGTCTTCTCCAACACCACAGTTCAAAAGCATCAATTCTTCGGCACTCAGTCTTCTTCACAGTCCAACTCTCACATCCATACATGACCACAGGAAAAACCATAGCCTTGACTAGACGAACCTTTGTTGGCAAAGTAATGTCTCTGCATTAGAAGCGACTAAAATGCATTCCTTTTTATAGCTGAGTAATATTCCATTGTGCATATGTACCACAACTTCCTTATCCATTCATCTGCCAATGGACATCTAGGTTGCTTCCAAGTCCTGGCTATTGTAAATAGTGCTGCACTGAACACTGGGGTACATGTGTCTTTTTCAATTTTGGTTTTCTCAAGGTATATGCTCAGTATTGGGATTGCTGGGTCATATGGTAATTTTATTCCTAGTTTTTTAAGGAATCTCCATACTGTTCTCCATAGTGGTTGTATCAGGCCTATCTTACACCCAATAGTTTGTGCCTGCTGCTGCTGCTGCTAAGTCGCTTCAGCCGTGTTCAACTCTGTGCGACCCCATAGACGGCAGCCCACCAGGCTCCCCCATCCCTGGGATTCTCCAGGCAAGAACACTGGAGTGGGTTGCCATTTCCTTCTCTAATGCATGAAAGGGAAGTCGCTCAGTCGTGTCCAACTCTTAGCGACCCCAGGCACCTCCGTCCATGGGATTTTCCAGGCGAGAGTCCTGGAGTGGGATGCCATTGCCTTCTCCAAGTTTGTGCCTACTGACCCCTCATCCTTATACTGCCCCTCCTCCTCTCTCCCCACACCCAGCTCAGTCTTAAACTGGACTCACAGTGGATACATTTACATACCCATGTGGGGAACATGGGAAACCCCGGATGGAAAGTTTCACAGCCCTGCCAAGACCATAGGCAGCACCTGGATCAGCCTGTCCTATGAAATCCCAGGCATAATGGGTACAACCCCCAGGGCTCCATCTAGGAAAGAGGGGAAAAGGGGTAGAGAAAGCCCAAGAAGGGAGCTTGGGTCAAATCGCCATGAGAGGCCCTCACCTGAAGCAGGAGGGCTAAGAGCAGTTTTGTTAGACAAGAAATGGAGGAGTTCCCAATTCCTAAGCCATAGGGGGAAATGCTGAAAGCCTGAAAGGGGAACCAGGCTTGGCAGAGTCTCAGGGGAACCCGGACACGTGTGCCTGAGTTCTGTCCATCTCTGCATGGGACAGCGGGCTTGTGTTCAAGGCCGGGGGACCCAGCTGGACTTCAGAGAGCCTGTGGGCAGCCACCTAGGTGCCAGCACTTTGGCTGCTGGTTAATAGCAAAGAAGGCTCAGCAAAATCAAAGCGAAGGAAGCAGGGCTGTCAGCCCAGTGAGGGGCACTTGGGTGGGCTTGCCCTTGCTGGACTCCTTGGGCAGTCTGTCCAGACCTGTGGCCCTACTGTGGGACCAGCTGTGAAACAGAAAACCAGTGGGCTCCCTGCAAGCCTGGATGGGCCATTTCTAAAAAATGACAGGAATGGACCAGATTTATTGAGAAATTTCTCTTGTGATAGTTGGACAGAGTAAGAAGGAACAGATTAAAAACCTCGAGCAGGTATGAGAGGGAGGGTGATCATCCAGAACACGGTCAAGGTCAAGGAGGAGAAAGAGCAAGAGGACTCCCTTCCTGCCCTAGGGCTCCCTCTAGGGATCAGCAAGCCCCTACTCCCCACTGGGCTCCAAGAGTGAGGGGAAATAAAGGGCACTAAATCTGGGCACCTCAACCATTTCCACCCATCTTTGGGGTCTGGGGTGAGCTGAGTGCTTGGGAAATGCTGGTCCATAGGCACTTCCTGGGAGGTAATCATAAGGCCCAGGCTCCTCTGTCACAGAAGACCCCTGGGCCCCTGAGAGTGGATGAAGGAGGGGTGGGAGAGCTAGTCCTCCATCCCTTACTCACAAGGCCTGCTTGGCATGTTGGCCTCCAAGCTGCTCTGACCTCTCCTCCTTGCCTTCACTGCAAGACACTTGTAAAAGGGCTTGAATGAGGGGACTGGGAGGAGACAGGCTCTAGTACTGCTTATAGCCAGTCAGTCTGGGATGGACACAACTGGACCTGAAGATGGGCGTGGGCTTATACTAACACACTTTCTGGTCCCTAGAGGTTCCTTCTAGTGGCAGGATGGAAACTCCTTGTTCCTCTCTGAGCCTATTGCTCCAAAGAGAGGCACACATCACCTAACTCACTTGGGAAGGAATGGAAGACCCCAGCTGCCTGACCATGGACATGCCTGACACCGGAAGGTGGTGGAGTAGGGTAACTTCCCAATCCAGACACCACAGAGCTATGTTCTGTGTGCTGAGCCACTGGGGTCAGAGAGCCAAATTAGAGCTGAGCAGGGATGTCCGGTGGAGACTACATGGCCAGGAAACACGGGGCTTCTCTTCTACCAGTGGGAGAGGCTGAGGCACCCCTGGACTCAACTTCCCACTGGACTGGGGGCCCTGACTCTCCAGGTTAAGGAGCGGACGTTTCCCCCAACCCCCTGAACACCTGGGCTGTCCCTGAGGCCCCTTGACATATGAGCCTGCTTGACATCTGAGCCTAAATGGTATATATCTCCTGGGCAAGACCTCTCATGCCAGCCCCAGGGAAAAGGAGGACAACCTGGGGGAGCATCCCCACGGGGGCAAGGCCCACAGTGCATTATCTCTGCAGGATGCGGGGAAAACAGGGCCAGGAGCTCCTGAGGCCCTCAGGTTAATACCAACTGTACTTACTGATGTTCTTCCTGAGCCACTAGGGGGACCAAAATAGTTTAAGGTCAAGGAAGTGTTTGTTTACATGATGTAAAATATCCATCCAATGGATCTAAGCCCTGAACGCCAGACTCCCACCCAACTGCCCACTGGACCATCTCCACTTGGAGGTTTATCGGGCATCTTTAGCTCATGATGTGCTGACCTCCACCCTCTCCGCCTGGCCTGAACCTTCCCCATCTCAGCCAATGGAAGCCTCGTTGTTCCATTTTCTCAGGCCAAGACCCCTGTATTTTCCTTTGATTCCTCTCATTCTCTCACACCCCTCACCCTATCTGTTAATAGAACTGACAGGACTCATCTACGATGCATTCAGAATCTCACCCCTTCTCACTAGCTCCTTGGCCACTGCCAGAGCCTGTGCTGGTCCATATAGTGATGCTTTTGTAATATTTAGAAAAATATCACTCCATGACTTAATGGGTAGACAGAGCCTTTGAGAAAGGAATGGTTCCCCTTCTTCTGGAAGAATGCAGTGCCATACTCAGGCTCTGGCTGGATCCCAGGACCCCTTCAACCTGTTGGTATGGCCGGTGCCTCTGCAAACTATCAACCATGTGTGGTGTGCTGGCAGGTCCACACCAATCCAGACCCACCATGCCTTCTCACCTGCGTTGTTGCAGTCAACCTCTGAAGTCTCTGCTTCTGTCCTTGCCCTTCTCACCCTTCACACAATTTGCCCCTTTTTGTTTCCTTCCCACCTACTTAAGCTGGGATCTCTTATCCCCTCTTCCCCAGCCCTCAACATGGAAGCCATAGTGATTTTTTTTTTTCTATTTACTGAAGTGCAGTTGCTATGCAATATTATATAAGTTACAGGTGTACCATATGGTGATTCACACTTTTTAAACGATGTACTCCATTTATAGTTATAAAATGCTGGATATGTTCCCGGTTGCCGTGCAACCCCTCCTTGTAGATTATTCCCTCTTAACCCCCTGCCCCTCCCCCTCCCTCTCCCCACTGGTAACTAGTAGTTTATTTTCTCTATCTGTGAATTCACTTCTTTTAAAAAAATATTTACTTGTTTGTTGTACTTTTTTTTAGATTATGCATTTAAGTGATGTCATACAGTATTTGTCTTTCTCTGTCTGACTTATTTTGCTTAGTGTAATGCCAAGTCCATCCATGTTGCTGCAAATGGCAAAATTTGATTCTTTTTTATGGCTGAATAGTATCCCATTACATGTATATTGCTCATATCTTCTTTATCCATTAATCTGTTGATCAGCATTTAGTTTGCTTCTATATCTTGGCTGTTGTAAATAGTGCTGCTATAAACATTTGAATTAGTGTGGTTTTTTTTTTTTTGGATATATAGCCAAGAGTGGAATTAATAGGTTTTATTATGGTTCTTGGACTTCCCTAGTGGCTCAGACGGTAAAGTGTCTGCCTACAACGCGGGAGACCTGGGTTCAATCTCTGTGTTGGGAAGATCTCCTGGAGAAGGAAATGGCAATCCACTCCAGTATTCTTGCTTGGAAAATCCCATGGACAGAAGAGCCTGGTAGGCTACAGTCCATGGGGTTGCAAAGAGTCGAACACGACTGAGTGACTTCACTGATGATAGTTCTACTTTTTTTTCAGAAATGTCCATACTGTTCTCCATACTGGCCACACCAATTTACATTCCCACCAACAATGCATGAGAGTCCCTTTTCTCCACATCATCACCAACGTTCATTACTTATGTTCTTTGGATGGTAGCCATTCTGACAGGTGCAAGGTGATAGCTCATTGTGGTTTTGATTTGTATTTCCCTGCTGATTAGCAATGTTGAGCATCTTTTCATAATGGTCTTTTAAAACTACAAGTCAAGTTACTCTTCTGCTCAAAACCTCACTCCAAGCATAAGCCAGAGTCCTGACCAGGTTCTAGACGGCCCTGTGCAATCAGCCCCCTGTTACCTCATCGACCCATCCCCAATGATCTCCTTTTCTTCCCTCCATGCCATGTACAAGGCTGTCTCACAGTTGTACTTGAGTGGGGCCCTTGCATTCACTCTCCTTTCTTCTGGAATGTTCTTCCACAGATACGCACCTGGCTCATTCCTCACTTTCTCAGGTCTTTACTCAAGTGGGGCACGTCCACCCACTTACAGCTGCAGCCACCCCCTCCTGAAACTCAGCACCACTTTTCCCTTCCCAGGGCACAACTACTCTCCCCTACAGTTCTCACCCCTGTTTAACATAGCACACTCACTCTACTTATTATTGTGGTTGGTTATCTCTCTCCTCTCACTAGAATAAACTTCACAAAAGCAGGAGGTTTTGGCTATCTTGATTTTGGCTGTGTTCCCAGCACCTAGAACAGTGCCTGGAACATCACAGGCGAACAACTTATTTGCTGTTTGTTGAGTGAGTGAGCGGCAGGAAGCACAGTGGGACTTTTACACTGAAATATATGAAGTTGTTTTTGCAGGTTAAAAGTGGTCAAATATCAGGAACTTCATGCAGTTCATTCAGTCTAATACAATGTAACCCATGTTTGGCCCAAAGGATGTATTATGTGGGGGGACACTTTCCTCACATAACACTTGCTCTGTGTGCTCCCAATCAAAAACTTAAGATTCTGTGTAATCCTTGGGTGACAAATTTCCCATTTAAATGGACATTTGTCTTCCTAATCCTATGATAGATGGAACAACCTTCCTCTAGGTAAAATTCAACAGCATTATATATCTCTATTTCTAGCTCTATATCCATATATATATATATATATATATATGTTTATGGGATATTTGGAATCAGTGAAGGTTAATAGACTGTCAAACTATGAGCAACCATAAAAATCAACCCTAGAGCCTTGGCAGAGATGAGATTAGTATCAAGTAGGGCAGGTTCTCTTCACAGTTCAGGCCTGGAGGAACAAGGATCCCAGCAGAGATGCTTGTCTGCCATCCCTTGACCCAGACAGAGTGTTCAGTGGGCAGAGTCTCTTCCTCTACCAGGCTGGATTTTTTTTTAAAATCTATTTTACTCCTATAGCCAAGGGAAAAGGAATAAGACATTGAACTTGTGCTTTTAAAATTTCACTGTCTTAAAGGTACAGACTATTACAACCCATATGAAACACGATATTTCTCTTGGTGTCTCTAAATGCCACACTCCAGAACACACCTTCTGTAGAATCAGTTATATCCCTGAAGGTGCAGCCTTTAACCCTGCAAGGGCTTCCCTGGTGGCTCAGACAGTAAAGAATCCGTCTGCAATTCAGGAGACCTGGGTTTTATCCTTGGGTCGGGAAGATCCCCTGGAGAAGGAAATGGCAACCCACTCAAGTATTCTTGCCTGGAGAATTCCATGGACAGAGAGCCTGGTGGGTTACAGCCCATTGTGTCACAAACAGTCGGGCACAACTGAGCGACTTTCACTTCACTTGAGTAGTAACTTAAAGGACAGTTGCTGGTCGGGTGCACACCCAATATGGGGCACACATCCCAGCGCTAGGAAGAGCCAGGTAAGGAATATAAGTGTGTGAGACTAGCTCACTCGTGTCCACAAAGAAATGTTTTCTCCCAAATGTCTTGACCTTCCCAGACTACCTTTATTCTCCCCACTTTAGAATGAGACATTCTAGAATAAGTTGAGTAAACTCCAGGAGTTGGTGATGGACAGGGAGGCCTGGTGTGCTGCAGTCCATGGGGTCGCAAAGAGTTGGACACGACTGAGTGACTGAACTGAACTGAACTGAGAATGAGACATGAGTGCAAAGTATCATACTCTTCTTCTTTAATCTAGCCCAAGGAAAACAGCAGCACAAGTGTGACGACAAATGGCGCCTGGCCCCGCCTCTCTGGAGCAGAAGAGTCTCGGCACTCCCCACCTATGTGACCAGGGTAGCCCCTGCTGAGCTTCTGCAGGATGGTTTTCTAAGCCAAACCATCTGATTCAAATTCCATGCTCACTGAAAAGCTGACAAGATGAGGTGGGTTGTTACAGACGATGACTGGGGAAGGTGGGGTAGGCGCTGGAATAGAGATTCAAATCCCCAGACAGCTGGCGTGGGAAGGATCGGAAAGGACTGGGGATGGTGTTAATATTTGCAGGTGGGCAATCAAAATTCATGAGCCCTGGGTGGGGTCCACAGAAAGGAGAGAGTTCTCAATGGATGAGGTGGGATCAAAATCAGCAGGGGTTGTGGGGGCCTACCAAAGTGGGGGTTGGAAGTGGTCCAACTAAGGGGAGGAGTGTTTTAGCAGATATTATTTAGAATTATCATGTGCGGTGATAATAAAAAAAAAGCGGATGGCTTTTAATTTTGTTATACTTTTTAAATTCTCCGCAGACAATGACATCTATTGTCTGCTTAGGGCAGGTGCCTCCCATTGCTCCCTTTCCCGGCCCCAGCCCCACCTCACACTCACTACTGAGAAATAAAGACATTAGATTCAGAGATCTGCCACCATGGACAATGCCTTATTATTATTATTTGACCAAGCATCTCTTCAAGGACTAGGGGAAACAGGTGGGATGGCAGCCAATCCTTGACCTCCTGTTAGACTCCAAGATTTTATTGTTAAATAGTGAAATGGAAAGCCTCTTTTGTTTCACTTCCAATGCCAAGATGCTCAAGATTTATCTTTGTTTATATCCCACCTCCCAAAATATACAAGCAAGGCTATTAAGGAAAACCATTGGGCCAGCAAGAGCAACAAAGCTTCTCTCTGTTCCTCCTAAGGAGAATCTTATTGATCACCGGTGTGTGTGTATGAGTGGTGTGTGTGTGCACGCGTTAGTCACTCAGTTGTGTCTGACTCTTTGTGACCCCATGGACTGTAGCCTGCCAGGCTCCTCTGTACAGGGAATTATCCAGGCAAGAATACTGGAGTGGGTTGCCATTTTCCTTCTCCAGGGGATCTTCCCGACCCAGAGATCGAACCCAGATATCCTGCATTGCATGCAGATTTTTTATCATCTGAGCCACCAGGGAAATCCAAAGGTACTGCCCTATTTCACAAGAAGCTAAGAATCTGGGCTCAGAGAAACCTCCCTGACTTTGTCTCATAGGCAGAAACATCCTGACAAAGGTGGACACTCAGGTGTTTGTCCTGGAGTCTGTTATTCACTCAGAGACACACACCGTGGAGAATCTGGAAAGCTGAACTGCCTTCTCTGTCGTACATCTCTCTGATGCTCATCAGTGAGGTGGCTACTGTATCATCCTCCCTTCTTCTCTCCAGGCACTGCTACAAATCCCTGCAGAAAATACCAGCTACAATAGCAGTGATGATGAGGAGGATGATGACAAACACGACCTGGAGCATGTGATGGGGAAAGAGAGTGAGGAAGCAGGGGGCAAAGGATTCTCTCTAGCAGACCTGACCACTGCTGGTAAGATGGGACTGTGGTTTCAGACCCAACATCACTTAAACATTCATCAGGCAGCAGGTAGGGGAAAGGGGTACTTCAGAAGTACATAGGAAAAAGACCACCAGAAATTTGGAATGAAATTCAGCATGATGTGCATCAGCTTCTCCTTAAAGAAGGGCTTGAAGGAACGAAAACAAAGTAGTAGAAATTGGAAGCAGTCAAAACTGGAAGTCACGTTTTAACTGAATGTGGTTATAGCTACTTCTCTGGATGTTTCAAGAAGCAGAATTTAAGCTTTAAAAAACAGAAACAGCCAATAAATAGATGGAAACATTACTGCCTTCAGGAAAATGCAAATCAAAACTACAATGAGATACCATTCCGTACCTACTAGAATGGCTCAAATAGATGATAATATGTGTTAGGGACAATATGGAAAAAATGGAACCCTCCGACATGGCTAGTGGGGACATAAAATGAGGCAGCCACTTTGGAAAACATTCTGGCAGTTCCTCAAAAGTTTAAATGTGAGTCACCATATGATTCAGAAATCCCACTGCTCTGTATATACCCAAGAGAAACAAAAGCATATTTACATGAAAATTTACACATGAATGTTCACAGCAATATTATCATAATATCTCCAAAGTAAAAATAATTCAAATTTCCATCACCTGATGAACAGATAAACAAAATGTGTCCATATAATGGAATATTCTTTGGTCACAAAAAGAAATAAAATTCTAATATATGCCACAACATTGATGAACCTTCAAAACATTATGCCAAGTGAAAGTGAGTATTATTTTTAAAAAAACACATATTATATGACTCCATTTATATGAAATGTCCAGAATAGGCACATATATAGATTCAGAAAGTAGACTAGTGGTTGCCTGGGGCTGGTTGGGGGAATGGGGAGGGTCTGCTAAAGGGCATGGGGTTTTTTTGGGGGGATCGCTGACTCGATGGACATGAGTCTAAGTGAACTCCGGGAGTTGGTGATGGACAGGGAGGCCTGGCGTGCTGCGATTCATGGGGTCGCAATGAGTCGGACATGACTGAGCGACTGATCTGATCTGAATGAAAATGTTCTAAAATTGTGGTGATGTTTGTGCAACTCTATGAATATAGTAAAGAAAATCACTGAATTTTACACTTTAGATGTGTGAATTGTGTGGTATATTATTAATCATATCTCAATAAAGCGTTAAACAACCAAACCAGTGAAATAAAGAACAAACATGAGAAACTGTCTCAAAATGTAGAGGACGATAACAGAAGTGACGAAATGAAAGACAAAGAGGCAACAAATAAAGAGCTAGCAGGTAGCTAACTGGAATTTCTGGAGATCCAAGTGCCAGCGGAACAAGTCACAAGTAAAGGTATAAGATAATCTCCCTCTTGAGCGAGCTCCAGACTGCTCAGACACATAGATACCTAGGCATAGTTAAACCCTACAAATGGCCAATATGCATATTAAAAAGTAACTTCAGTTTCACTATTAATAAGAAGTTGTTTGTTTAATTGGCAATGATTCAAAAGAAAACATGCCAACTGTTAGCAAGGCCATGATGAAACTGGAGTCCTCCTATAGCACTGATGTGAACACGAACTGGTAGAACCTTCTGGAGGACAGTGTGAGAATACGTCAAGATAACTACTCATGTGTTTTTGTCAAGGCATGTTAGTGTTTATCAAACAACATGCATTCTAATGTTTTAAAAATTAAAACTATACATAAATATATATACAGACACTTCCCAGGTATATATACATAAATATATATACAGACACTTCCCGCCTGCCAATGCAGGAGACATGAGAGATGCAGATTTGATCCCTGGGTCAGGAAGATCCCCTGGAGGAGGGCATGGCAACCCACCCCAGTATTCTTGCCTGGAGAATCCCATGGACAGTGGAGCCTGTTTGGCTACAGTCCATGGGGTCGCAAAGAGTCAGACACGACTAAAGCAACTTAGCACACAAACACAAACACAGGATGTACTGTACAGCATGGTGACTATAACTAACGTTATATATTTGAAAGTTGCTAAGAGTAGATCTTAGGCATTCTGACCACACACACACACACACAAAGAGTAAGGATGTTAACTATGTGAGATGATGGGTGTGTGAATAATCTTAATCTTAGTAATCACACATGTACAATGTATATGTATATCAAATCATCCCATTGTACACTTTCAGTATAAATAATTATATTTGTCAATTATTCCCTAATAAAGATAAAAATACATATACACACACAGTACACCCACAGAGAAGACAGAGAATGAGAAACATTTTCATTACATCTTAAACAATAACAGTGACTTTTATTGTCTTTATACTTATTTAAATATATGGAATTTCGAAAGATGGCAATGATGATCCTATATGCCAGGCAGCAAAAGAGACACAGATGCAAAGAACAGACTTTTGAACGATGTGAGAGAAGGCGAGGGTGGGACGATATAAGAAAATAGCATTGAAACATGTATATTACCATCTGTAAAATAGATGACCAGTGCAAGTTCGATACATGAAGCAGGGCACTCAGAGCCAGTACTCTGGGACAACCCAGAGGGGTGGGGTGGGGAGGGAGGTGGCGGGGGTGGTTCAGGATGGGGGGGTTTGGGAGCACCCATGGCTGATTCATGTTGATGTATGGCAAAACCCACCACAATATTGTAAAGTAGTTATCCTCCAATTAAAATAAATAAATTAAAAAAAAACTTGCATAGACATCTCTAATGGTAAAAATAACAATAAAAGAAATCTACTGTTGACTCTCATCTCAGGGTAGAGTCCAACCCCTCAGCCCGTGCCTGAGGCCCTGCCCCTTTGGCCCTTTTTCCTTCCTCCAGCCTTACCCTGCAGCCATATACCGCTCCAGGTACTTCCCTAAATGGGTTTCCTGTTGTAGCAGCTCTCTGGTCTTTCATCAGCCAGGACATCTTCCTCCCACACCCCGACCCTGCTCCTTGTCTGCCTGGTCTCTCCTGGGAAGCCACCCTGGCCACCCAAGCAGAGCTCACATTTCCTGCTCTCACCCTGCCCTGTGTGTGCACTATTTTTATGCCACCAGTGACATTGCCGTGATGTTTACACTTCTCTCTTCTGAGTCATTTGTGGATTAGTCAGGTTGTTAATCATCCTGTTTACTCAGCATTCATCCAGCACAGTCCTGGGTAAATGTTTATGGAGTGAAGTGGGGAACGAATGAATGTGAGCTCTGGGCTCTCACACCAGCAGAACATCTACTCTTAGCACCTAGTAGCTCCAACCTGCCCTGGATGGACAGAGCCCGCCGTCTTCTTCCTGGGGTATCTCTCCTTCCTCATTAGCAATGCTCACTCTTTCTGTCCACCCTCCATCTCTGTGATTGGAGCTTCCATCTCTGCAGGGACAGGGGCCAGGACCGTGGGCATCTTTTTTCTCCCATAGGAACTCGTCGGGTGCCATCAATCTTACCACCTGGCTGGCTCTTACCTTGTTTTCCCTCCTGCCGTCTTTCACTCTCACTCTCCCTTGGATGTCTATCTCAGCCTCCCCATCCTTATCCCAATAAAAAGCTCCCCAGTGGCTTCTACTTCCTCCAGTGTAAAGTCAAACCTCTTTCCAGGGATTCAGCCCTGATCCAGCCCTGGTCTCTCTCCCCAGATTCACCTCTCCTCCATCCTTCCTCTTTTATCCATTTTAGGAGCAATCTGATGAGTTCTTTCTTGCTTCTGTGCCTCTTGCATGCTGTTTGTTTCATCTAGAAAACATTTTAAACCCTTTTGCTTCCCTAACTCATTCATGAAGCCTTAAAAGACACTTCCTCCAGGAAGCCTTTCCTAACTCCCTAAGGCTCAATTAGGCCCCTCCAAGGCCAAGAAAGGTCCGTCTAGTTAAGGCTATGGTTTTTCCTGTGGTCATGTATGGATGTAAGAGTTGGACTGTGAAGAAGGCTGAGTGCCAAAGAATTGATGCTTTTGAACTGTGGTGTTGGAGAAGACTCTTGAGAGTCCCTTGGACTGCAAGGAGATTCAACCAGTCCATTCTGAAGGAGATCAGCCCTGGGATTTCTTTGGAAGGAATGATGCTAAAGCTGAAACTCCAGTACTTTGGCCACTTCATACGAAGAGCTGACTCATTGGAAAAGACTCTGATGCTGGGAGGGATTGGGGGCAGGAGGAGAAGGGGACGACAGAGGATGAGATGGCTGGATGGCATCACTGACTCGATGGACGTGAGTCTGAGTGAACTCCGGGAGTTGGTAATGGACAAGGAGGCCTGGCGTGCTGCTATTCATGGGGTTGCAAAGAGTTGGACACGACTGAGTGACTGAACTGAACTGAACTGAAGGTAAAGTCTCATGCTTTCCAAACTTTCAATTCAACATGCCCCTTCGCATGTCATATTTAATTGTTTACTTAATTGTTCTCTCTCAACAGACTGTAAGTTGAATGTAAAACAAGAGCAGCTTGTTTAACATTCTGAACGTGAACATTCCGCCAATATCCAGGAAAAAATTAAGTCCTGGGACTGACCTGATGGGCCAGTGGTTAAGATTTCACCTTCCAGTGCAGGGGTGAGGATTTGATCCCTGGTCAGCAGCAGCAGCAGCATCCCCTAAAACCAAACATAAAACAGAAGCAATATTGTAGCAAATTCAATAAAGATTTTAAAAATGAACCACAACCTAGATGTCTACCGGCAGACGAACGGATACACATATACATAATGGAATATTACTCAGGTATAAAAAGGAATGCATCTGAACCAGTTCTAATGAGATGGATGAAACTGGAGCCTATTATTTAGAGTGAAATAAGTCAGAAAGAGAAAGACAAATACTGTATATTAATGCATATATAAATTAAGTTCTCAATAGCTGGTTAGCATTCAATAAGCAAATAGATGCATGAATGTTTGCTTTTCCTTTTGCTGTTGCAGATGCTGATTCAATCTTCGGAACCAGACAAGACATCTAGTTCTTCATTTTCTGGAGCCCAGGAATCGGGAGCAGCACAGCAGTGGTGCTGCCCTCCACCTCTACACTGGCAGCGGAGGGCCCCAGAGCAGGCTCTTGGAGGCAAGGCAGTTGTGCTGGGCCTTTCCGGGGTGCTTTTCTTCTGGCTGCCTTTCTAAGTATTCACAAGCAACTTCCCCATCAGTCACGAGTTTTTCCAAGACTTATAGGAACGTACCCTGAAGAGTAAGGGAAGTTCTCTGCGTGTTTCTACATGCTACCTTTAAGATCTTTTCAGAGTCCTTGAGTTTAAGGTCTCAGGACTGAAACTTTGGGTAATATCAAGTTTCCTGTTGAGATGCTGCTGGGCTGAGCTCAGGATGGCTATCTACCTGTGCCCCCTCCCCATGCCCTGTGCAAGTGAGGACAGAAAAAGAATAGTATTGTTTGGGTTGGGCAGGCAGTCATGCAGAGTGGGGGCTGTGAAATGTGCAGGGGGCTGAGTCAAGTTCAGAGGCATCCAGCACCCCTGGGGTGGTTGGAAGGTAGGTGGCTGAATGAGCTGGGTTGGTGGGATGGATTGGAGTATTGATCAGTCTCTTTTAGTCTCTCCTCCCTTCTTCCCCCTCCGCCTCAGGGCTGTGAGTATTTCCTGTCTCACTGACTTTGGACTTGGTCACGTGATATGTGTTGGCCACTGGAATGTGAGCAGATATGGTAAGAACAGAAGCTTTAAATGTGCTCCTGTGGTTCTTCCCTCTTACAGACTTTTCACTCACAAGAAGGATATGCCTCAGGTCACCTTTGCCCCTTCAGCCTGGTTCCCCAAACATACATTTTGGAACAGCTTTGTTTGAGATGGTTATTCATTATATGAGCAGAGATGTGTATGACTGGGAGGTTCAGGGAACAATTTGGGCTGGAAATGTACATTGGAAGGATCAGCAGATGCATAGCATGCAAGCCTTGAGAGAAATGAGCTCACTGAGGTGTTGGTATAGATGGAAAAAAAGTTCACTGAGTGCATCCTGGTTTCTTCCAATATTTAGAATTCAGAGAGATGAGATGGAGTCAGCAAGGATATGGAGATGGGGCAGAAAGACAGGCAAACAACCATGCCAGCAAGGAGTCCTGGGGGCCAAGTGGAGAGTGGGCCTGGAGCTGGAGAAAGTAATCAAATGTGTCCAAAGTGAAATGACAGGCAGAACTGACCAGTGGGTTCAGTGACAGTGATGTTATCAATGTACTTGATAAGAATATATTTGGGGGAGTCATGGGATCAAAAGATATACGAAAGAGATTCAGAAGAGAATTATAAGACAGATATTTGCAAATACATAAAATTCTTATGTAAACTTTGCTCAGAAATGGAGAGAAATAGAGCCATAACCAAAGGGGGAAGAAGCATCAAGAGAGATTTTTTAAAACTATAGGATGAAAAAGAATAAGTTTGAATGCTGGTAGGAATGATCCAAGAGAGAAGAAATTGATGATGCAGTAAAGATGGAAGAGTGGTGACACGATTCATCCTTTGTAGCCAGGACAAGATTGAGTGTGTGAACTTTCCTGCGTGGAGGTGGGACCTACAGTGGTGGGAGCTTACAGAAATTCTCCTCCATTGCATCAACTTTCTCAGTGAAACAGGAAGCCAGGTCACCAACAGAGTGAGCATGTGGGAGGCAAAAAAAGAAAGTACGGCAGAGTCTTCTAGGAGAGTGGGAAAAGGAATGAACCAAAGATTTGCAGCTAGTATGCTGGCCAGTAGCGACTCTTGTGAGCCTTCTTACCTATTGCTTTATTAGCCCCATTACCCTATGGCCTCATTAGTCTCATTACCTACTGTCTTTATTAAGGCTCATGACAGCCCTGTGAAGTAGGTCCTATTGTTTACCTCATTTACAGATAAGACTATTGAAGTACAGAGTAGTCAAGAAACTTGTCCAAATTCATACAGCTTGAAAGTGGTTGGGCCAGGATTTGAACACAAGCAGTCTGGCTCTGGGCCCAAGTACTTAATAATTAAGTTCGTCCAGCCCAGTTGAACATATGAAAGCCTGTCATGGAACCGAACTAAATGGAATAAGGATTGAAATACGCTTGTGGTGCACCCACTGTGTGTACTAGATGCCTTCACAGCTCTGTACAGTCATGGTTATTATCGACCCATTTTACTGCTGAGGATACTGAGGCCCAGAGAGATTCAGTTGCTTATTAAAAGCTAAAAAGTACTAAAAGTAGAAAAACTAAGTACTAAAAAGTAGAAAAACTGTTGCTTATTAAAAGCTAAAAAGTACTAAAAGTAGAAAAACTAAGTACTAAAAGTAGAAAAACTAAGCACTAAAAAGTAGAAAAACTGAGTTTTGAACCCTTATCAGCCTGATTCCCAAACCCACAGCCTGTACACAAGGTCAAAGAACCATTGTAACACCTAAGTGGGTCTACTTAGCTAATGTTGACTTAAATACATCAGAATCCTCCTGACATCAGGTTGAGATCACTTGGAACCTTTACCCAGAGCAGGTGGAGAATTTACTATGTGGGCCTTATAGCAGGAAGAACTCAAAGAGGGTGCCTTTGAGGGAGTGCTGATTGTCTTACTGATCATTTTTGGAAGCGCAGTCTGTTCAGTGAGAAAGGAGGCTTAGAGGTATATGGCCAGAGTCTTCTAATTTTAATCAAACCTATAAAGTTTATACCCCAACAGCACTTACTCTACTTATATAAGCATTTCTAAAACCTATTCTCTGAAAAAAGAACTTCAGAGCTCAATGTATCATCTACACTGAACAGCCACCCACTTCCTCAAATGCAAGGAAGCAGACAGTTAAAAAAAAAAAAAAGCCAAGAGGCAGCCGTTGTTTATCACGACCTTGCCTCAGTGAGGCCTGAGATTCTTTCGAACAGGAGCTTTGCTTCCCATGACGCAGAGCGAAGTGTCAACTGGGATATTTCTGGTAATACTGAAAGCAAGAGAAGCAGGGTGTACACTTCACAAGGCACCAGCCCCCCGAAGGACCGTGGGAGGGCTGGGGTGCCATCCCCCATGACAGATGGATGGACCTTTCATCTGAGAAAGGAGAAGATACTTGGGCAGATCAACCTCAAACCCAAGATTGCTTGTGAAGCAATCGTAAAGGGGAAACACACACACACACACACACACACACGCTCGAGAGGCAAGAAGACCAAAAAGCCAAGAAGGGCGCGAATTGTGGCAGATTCCCCGCTTCAGCACTGACTCACCAGACCAGAAGCAAAATGTCCCTGAAGTTGCCAAGAAACTGGGATTTCAACTTGCGAGGGGAGGCTGGCAAAATAGGTACGGTCAACGTCTTTTTGCTGCTTTTGTGGTTCTTACACTTGAGTTCCCACCATTTGCATGTTGGTCTGCAGGGAGCATAGTCTGCTTAAAAATGGATCTCTGGGCAAAGCTGGGTGTGGGGTGAAATTTGCATTCAGATTGATATATTGGCTCAAAGTCCCCAAGCACCAGGGGAAGGCTTCTTTTTTTTTGGTTTATTTGGAGGTGGTGGGAATGGAGCTTCTTGGCATGTGGGATCTGGGGTACTTGGCGTGGACTAAGGCTACAGATCTCACAAAACATGGTGAGTTTTTCTCTGTTTATCTTGGAAGGATAATTTCCCTCCTGTTTGGACATATCCATGTATGAGTGGGTTTTGACAGAGTCTTGGAAGTGCTTGATCTGTTCTGTTTTGTGAGCCCACTGGGTCGCCAGACCTCTGTGAACTTGGGGCCGAAATGGTGTTACTTGTAGCAAAAAGTAAACAGTGTGGAACATACAGGCATTTGAAGGTAAAGATACTTTTAATTAAAAAGGACAGAATGGAAGGGAAATCTAGAGGAGTTGAAATAGATGCATTCTAGATAAATTAAATTAAGGGACTCTGGTATGCTTTCTGAGATACTCTGGCCTTTAATTCTGGCCTCTTCTCATTAACAATATTGGTGATATATTGATTTTTTTAAATAAATTGTTATTGAAATACAGTTGATTTATAATATTGTGTTAGTTTCAGGTGTACAGCAAAATGATTTGGCTGTGTGTGTGTGTGTGTGTGTGTGTGTGTGTGTGTGTATATTCTTTTTTTTACATCATCTTCCACTACAGGTTATGATAAGATATTGAGTATACATGTATGTCATTTTTTAAATTCTACATGTAACCAATATCATATGATATTTGTCTTCCTTTGGCTTACTTTACTTAGTACGATTATCTCTAGGTCTACCATGTGATCCTTTGATTTTAATGTATTCCATAATTGTTATCATCAGTTTCTTTATATGGGTTTGTTCTACAATTAAATTGATCACAGTAATTTACAATAGAGCAATTGACTTGGAAATGATTCCCGTGTTTTACCCCTATACATGTATAGTGAGATAATTTCCTTGATACTAGACATAGACAAGTATTAAGGTGTTTCTAATGACTTAGAAATGTTCAGTTTGGAACAGGTCTAACATGGACTTCTAATGATGGTTAATGTGCTACTCAAACAAAGGATGTGTTGCAGAAAGTCACATATCTAAGTGTTAATGATTACAGGTCTAAGAAAAGATTTGAAAAAAAATGAGAGTAATCAGAGAAGCCATTTATCTTGGTAACCAGAGAGGATTAGTGGTCTCTAATCAAGCTGGGAACTATTGCAGGTTGGTTCAGAGAATAAGAAGAGATTTTATATAATCAGAGGCTTTTCTCCTAACTACTGTTGATAGCAAGGTACTTGGCTAATGCTCATTCTATTGTTATGTCATAAAAATTTGCTTTTAGAAGTAAAACTTCTATAGTTCTGTTCCTTTGAAAGTGTCTTGTTTCTATTTATGTGGGGTCATTCTACCCTCTCATCATCTGTGTTTCAGTCTTATTCTCCTTCTGTTTAAAAAATGGGAAATGAGACAATTAATGGTTAAATGATTAATTGATTAAATAATTAAGGTTTTTTTTTCAGCATATAGGACATTACCACATTAGAGTACAGGCCTACATAATCTCAGACTTGGGATTAGGTTGGGTAGATTTCATGTGATATCAACCAATGTTTCTTAAACCATGGTCCCATAGTTAGCCTGTGTCAGAAGTCACCATAAGTGTTAGGTAAAAATACAGATTCCTGAGCATCATCCTGACTTGTAAAATCAGAATCTCTGAAGGGAGACCCAAGCATCTGCAATTTAATAAGCCTCCAGCCCTCCATCTCACCTCGTCAAGAAGTCCTGCTGTAGGGGCTGTGGTCTAAGTCAGTGGATTTGGGAAATTGACGTTCATCTTATATAGCATGGTGCTTGGTCCCAGTGGGCACACAGCAAATATTTGTTGACTGAATGAATGATTGAGTACAAGCAGATGATATTGTTTAGTACTATTTAATGAAAATATCAGGCTTCCCTGGTGGATCAGTGGTAAAGAATCCACCTGCCAAACAAGAGATGAGGGTTCAGTCCCTGGGTCAGGAAGATCACCTGGAGCAGAAAATGGCAACCCACTCCAGTATCCTTGCCTGGGAAATCCCATGGACAGAGGAACCTGGTGGGTTATAGTCCATGGGGTTGCAAAAGAGTTGGACATGACTTGGCAACTAACAACAGTAATAACGAAAAAAAAGATAATCACAAAATGAAATGCAGAGGAGCCCTTGTCATTATCTATGCCATTTACAAGTTTGTCACCCCAAGGATGGGACTGCAGCCAGTATACTTTTCATGAATATCACGTTGGTGAGAATTCAAATCACAAACTGAGCCCTCCGAGGGAGGAGAGTCACTGACTCAGCCATGGGACCTCCGGTTCCCTCTCCAGCATCCTGGGTCCAGGTGTGACTGTAGGAACTGACTTAAGAATAACCAGTGAAGCTCATATCTATTAAGACATGTCAGGGTGTCAACGACCTGTAGTTTCTCCAGCCTGGGCGAGTCAGGAGTAGATTAGTTTCTAAAGCTGGACACTACAAATTTTGGGGCTGGTTGATTGTTGTGATGGGGGTTATCCTCTGCATTGTAGCAGTGGTCCTCAACCTTTTCGGCACCAGGGACTGGTTACATGGGAGACAGTTTTTCCATGGGCTGAGTGGGGGATGGCTTTGGGATGGCTCAAGTGCGTTACATTTATTGTCCCCTTTATTTCTATTATTATTACATTGTGATAATGCAGTAATGTGAGCAATGGGGAGTGGCTATAAACACAGATGAAGCTTCACTTACTTGCTCACCTCCTGCTGTGTGACTGGATTCTTAACTGACTGGTTAAGCCTGGGGGTTGGGGACTGGTATGCTGTCCGGTATGATGACCAGTACTGGTCCACGGCCTGGGGTTTGGGGAGCCCTGCATTCTAGGGTGTTAGTAGCATCCTCGGCCTCTATCCAGTAGATGGTGGCCGCACCCCCCTACCACCACTAATGAGACAACCATATGTATCTCCAGACATTACTAGATGTCTTGGGAAGAGACAGCTCTCCTAGTTGAAAATCACTGAAGCTGATTATCATCAAGAAGGTGTGGTTATCAGGCCACTTGGATCTGGAATTCAACTACCACCTCATGATTCATTGTCAAGGGCAACTTTCAAGAGGCTCTTAGTAAGTTATAACTTCAGGGGCTGGACAGTACCCTAGAAGGATACCAGGTTCAGCACTTGTTTAGGGAAATAGCAAGACACTGATGTGGCCCAGGAAAGGGCCCAATATCTTTTTGCTGAGTGGCACTTCTAGTTGCCCTAAATCTTATCTTGAGAGTGCTGAGCTGAGGCTTGAATGAAAGTGAAAATTTCCAAGGTGGGGAGCAACTCTGTACTTCCATCTCAGAGACTGAGGAGACCCCAGTGAATGGGAGGTGGATAAAAGACCACACCATGGGTCTGGATGTATGGGAGAACCTGACCCAGGCCACCCTGGATCTGATCTATTGGTCTTGGGAGGGAACAGGGGTTGGAGGTAGGGGAAATGCTGGGCCAACGACTTGACTTGAGATGGAGCCAAGAGCACACATTTCTTCCTTTGATCCTTTGTCATCTTCAGTTTTAGCGCAACACTTAAAATTGCGACAGCTCTCCATTGCTTTCTTGCAGTGTTTTTTCTTATTCTTTGCAAATATGTTCTATCGCTTATTTGTCTTTGTAACAGAATTGTAAGCCCTGAAGGGTGGTTTTAGAATGCAGTGTCCTTTCTTGTGCTCTGTCCAAGGATCTGGCACATCCAATGGATGGAATGTAGGTGCTCTATTGAGAAGGTGACCATTGAGGGAAAGCCCCTTCTGCCCTGCGGCTGGAAAGTGCTTAGTTAGAAGATGACTGGGTGAATTTCAGGACTTCATTGTATCCATCCAGTTGCAGGCACATCTTACTTTTTTTTCGGGTACCCTAAGCCGAACTAGGGGAGAAATGGCATCCCACTCCAGCACTCTTGCCTGGAAAATCCCATGGATGGAGGAGCCTGGTGGGCCGCAGTCCATGGGGTCACTAAGAGTCAGACAAGACTCAGCGACTTCACTTTCACTTTTCACTTTCCTGAATTGGAGAAGGCAATGGCAATCCACTCCAGTGTTCTTGCCTGGAGAATCCCAGGGACGGGAGAGCCTCGTGGGCTGCCGTCTATGGGGTCGCACAGAGTTGGACACGACTGAAGTGACTTAGCAGCAGCAGCAGCAAGCCGAACTAGGGGAGAATGGGCCCTAGAGAGCATATGACTCTGAGATACATTTTTAAAAAGAAGTGACTATGGAGGGTTACTGTTTTCAACTTTCTTTTGTGTGTGGACATATAGTTTTAAAATTTTTATTGGAATATAGTTGCTTTATAATGCTGTGTTAGCTTCTATTGTACACCAAAGTGAATGAGCTATACTTTTAAAACAAATTTATTTTTATTTATATTTTGACTGTGGTAGTATGCAGGATCTTAGTTCCTTCACCTAGGGATCGAAACTGAAGCCCCTTCAGTGGAGAATCTTAACCACTGGACTGAGAGGAAAGTCCACTCAACTTTTTTTTTCTTGCTGAAGTTTAATGTTGAGAAAAACTTATTCAGAAACAAAAATTCATTGTTTTAATCTCCCAAGTAATACAGTGAATAATGACAGTAGAGGAGGGTTTTTTCCCCACTTGATTAATCATTATTTTTCTGATATGGAATCTAGTTTTGTCCTTTAGAAAATTAGCATAAGGAGAATAAAAATATTTGTTACTTAAGGCCCTAGAACTAGATCAATTTCCAGTGTAAATTATTATTCTTGTTTAAAGAAGTTAGATTTGAAAGTATAGTTTTAGATAGATGCATAGATAGACCAACAGAGACAGAGAGAACTGAATATATAAATAAGTCCAAGAATCCATAAAAATGCTTTAAAAAATGAGCAAGAACATGAATAGGCATTTTACAGAATAGGAATAATGATTCCAATAAATACATAGAAATATGGTTAATCACAGTAATTAGGAAATGTAAATTAAAAGTACAATAATATACCTACTCTCACCCACAAAAATGGTTAAAATAAAAAGTCTGACAATACCAAGTGTTGTTGGGGACGTGGAGTGATAGGAACTGTCAGACACTAATAACAACTTTGGAAAACAATTTGACATTCAGTTTAGTGAAACTTGGAGAAGGAAATGGCAGCCCACTCTAGTATTCTTGCCTGGAAAATCCCATGGATGGAGGAGCCTGGTAGGCTGTAGTCCATGGGGTCGCTAAGAGTCGGACACGACTGAGTGACTTCACTTTCACTTTCATGCATTGGAGAAGGAAATGGCAACCCACTCCAATGTTCTTGCCTGGAGAATCCCAGGGACGGGGAAGCTTGGTGGGCTGCCGTCTGTGGGGTCACACAGAGATGGACACGACTGAAGTAACTTAGCAGTAGCAGTTAGTGAAACTGATGATATACAAATTCTATGAAGTAGTCATTTCCCTCTGGAGAGTGCCCCCTGGAGAAAATATTGTGTGTATGAACATGAAGAGATATATAGCAGTTCCACAGTGGTATTTCTTGAAATAACAAGGGACAGGAAACAAACAAAGTGCCCATCAATAAAAGAAAAGAAAAAGAAATTTTAGTATCTTTATAAAATGAAAATAAATTTATAATAAATTTATGAAATGTAATACTATCCAAGAGCAAAAAACTAATTGTGATGTATTTCAATGAGACTGAATGGCAAAAACTTAATATTAGACAGAAAAGGGAAGTCACAAAATCAGAATGGGATTCATTTATAAGAAACTTAAAAACTATGTATGTCTGCATATGTATATGGCAAAACTATAAGGGAAATAGAGAAACCAATTAACATAAAGTTCTGGGTGGTTGTTACTTCTGGAGGGAAAAGAACAGGAAATACATTTGGAAACTCCAAAGGTACCTAGAGGGCTCACCGGTAAAGATCCTGCCTGCCAATGCAGGAGATGTGAGTTCAATCCCTGGATCAGAAGAATCCCTGGAGTAGGAAACGGCAACCCATTCCACTATTCCTGCCTGTAATCCCATGGACAGAGGAGCCTGGTGTGGGGTCAGACATGACTTAGTGACTCAACAACAACAAAGGTACCTAACTAATCTTAATTGGTAGGCACATAAGAGGGTATTTTATTAATGTGTATAAAATGAACAAAGAAAGAAAGGTGTAAATAAACCCTCGGAAATCTGGAAGGAGGTATACAATTTGTTTATACAATTGACCCTTGAACAAGGTGGGGATTAGGGGCACAGGGCCCTCCCTCCCCATTCCGTGCAGTTGGAAATCTGGGTACTGTTATCTCTGCCACCAGAACAAAGGAACTGATAAATGACTCACCCAAGGAGGTAGGATATTGAAATAGGAAAAGAATCTCCAATTGGACATAAACTTTTTGCTACATTTAATTTATTTAAAGATCTGTAAAGTGAAAACATAGAAATTATATTTATCAAAAAAATAATCACCTATAATTGGACATGCCAAGTTCAAACCCATGTTGTTCAAGGGTCAACCATAGTAGCTAATTATGGGTGAAGGATTTATGGGTGAGGTATACCCACACATATATGTACTATTACATCATAGGTATTTGCCAGACTTTCTATAGTGAACAAATATTATTAATAACTACATCATTAAGAATGTGTGGGTGCTCAGTTGTATCTGACTCTTTGCAACCCCATGGAATGTGGGCCTTCAGGCCCCTCTGTCCATGGGATTTCTCAGTCAAGAATACTAAAATAGGTTGCCATTTCCTCCTCCAGGGGATCTTCTCCACCCAGGGATCGAACCCATGCCTCCTGGTGCTCCGGTGTTAGCAGGTGGATTCTTAACCACTGAACCACACAAAACAAATTCCAGTGCTTGGCCAGGCAGGTTGACATGAGGTTTGGCAGGCGGCACATGCTCTTTGGTGATTTAGAGCCAGCTGCAAAGCCCTCCTCCAGCTGCAGAGGTTGCAACCAGCCAGGACTTATACATGGCCATCTGCAGACTTTCTGGGCCTCTAGCCTTGGGATACAGGGTTTTCCTGGATCTACATGGTCCTTCTGTGACCAGGCCAGCCTGGTTGAACTCCTCAGATTGGAACAACCAAGATCATGTAGCCTGCGGTGACTGGTCTATGTTTGTGGCATTCGACTCAGGTGAAGGCTTTCTTTATAATTCACTGCCAAACTTCCAAAGTGCTCATCCAGACCAGCCTGGGGTCTGGCCCAAATGTGTTGGGCTATATGCTGTAGCTGCCTTTGCACACCCCGAGCAGCTCCTGGTCCCTGAGGCATAAGGGGCCCCCCCACACACAGGCCGAGTCCAAAGGAGGCGTGTTGATTCCTCAGCCCATGACACAAGGGTACTGCTCCTCTTGGGACCCACCCCTGTCTCTGTTCCTTGTTCCAGTAAAAATGTCTCTCCCTATGTAGTCACTGACTTACCTTTAGATACAAATTAAATACATGCCTCTTGCTGCCGAGGTCGAGAGCCTCCTGACCACTTGGGGAACGGGGACTGACATCATCCCAAACAGCAGCAGAGTGAAGACCAATTTGAGTAATGATGGGAAGTCAAAATCTTGTTTTCTGCTCACTTACGGATAAAGTCCTCCTGGCAGACACTAGGCAAGGCTGACTTAGATTCTGACTTAGCTTCTGCACTTTTGTTAGATTGGAGCCAAGTGCCCTTGGATTGGCAGAGGTGAGCTCAGTTGCTCTTGGTACATGAACTTCCAAAAATGTGTCTAGGGTGAGACGTGCCTAGACATACACCTACGCAGGGCATACACAGACCTAAGTACCTTCCAGGCATGGTCAAGCTGTTGTCTCTGGCTCTCTGTTTATAAAGCATTGGCAGAGAGCATCCTATGGGAGAACTAGGGAAACTCTGCCCCTTCCCTTCACAGCTGGAGCGTGGTCCTTTGAGAAAAGGACACTCATTATATGGCAGTTAGAAAGATCCTGTGACTGATTAAAAAGACTAAGTTGGTGATAATGGTCCCACCACACACAAGACAGCTTGAAAGAAAAAAAAAAATGTAACCTCTCATGAGGCAGCTCTGTTGTTGATTAACTGGATATGAGAAGGGAGTGTATAAGCAGCTTTTATGAAGCCCCAGCTGCGGCCACAGCAACTGACACCAAAGGACACTCATAGAGATTCAAGGAAATACCGCAGGGAGAACCAGCGTGGGGCACAGGCCAGTGGGAGGGATTCAAGCTAGAGCGTGGTATGTAAATTTTGTATAATCCCCAGACAGGAACTGAGATGCAGAAGTTACAAACAGAGAAGATAATTTACATTTCTTGATACTTTACTCATCACCATTTTTCTCTTTGAAAACTTGATTTTTCCTTTGAAAATGTTCTAAAAAATCAAAATCACTTTGCAAACAAATGATACCCATAGGTCTGGCAAACAAATATAAAGGCAGTCAGTCCTGCTTTCTGCTTTTGCAAGGCTTACAGGCTAGTGGGGCACAGATAAGCAATTACAGGACATCAAGACAAGTCCTGTGATGAGAACAGTCATGGGAGCCATAGGAGGGCACCTAGGAATCTGCATTCTGGCCCCGCCACCTCTCTCCCCATCACTGCCATCTCTTTTCTTTAATATATAGATGCATGTGTTCTTCAGTGAATCCCAGACTTGCCATCCTTCTCACACTGATTTTCCTGTACATGGTCTTTGTTCTTTCAGAGAAGAAAAAAGTTCGATAATTTTGTGTAGCTCCTCCCTGTGGAGGGATTACACCTGCCCACTTGTCTCTTGTAGCACCTGCTTCCCCAAGCAGACACAGACAGACACACTCTAGACCCCAGTCACACCTTCTACAGTTCCTGCCCTTTCTCATCTGTGTGGAAGCCAGTCTCCTCGGGGCCCCCTTAACCACCACCCAATTCCTGCTTATGTTTTAGCCTTCCCTTGATCTCATTTGACAGACTGACATGCTTCCTCCTTTCTGTAAAGACAGTTGTGAAACTGACTGTGTGTCTTTTTTGTCTTGGCTGCCAGGAAGCTCAGAGCTAAATCGAAACTCTATCATGTTTTAGTCATAGCATAAACGTCTTGTCCCCTGGGAGCTCCTGAGCCTGCAAATCACTGGAAGAAGAATATAGCAATCCTTTCCCAGCCCATTTAAACAGAGACACTCACAGCTCTAGAAACTGTAGACTTCCTTTGTGGTGAACTCAGTGAAGGCTCCTGAACATTCAAGATATGATTCAAACCTACTAACTGATCACTTGGTTTTAAACAAAGCATTTCTCCTTAATCAATAACATGCAACACCGGTGCCCTAGGTCCTCCCAGGAGAGAATTAACTTGAATTGTCTGTAGAAAGTGGCATTGACTGAGGTGTGTCTAAGGGATGAATTGCCCATTGGTTTTTCTTGATAGGAGTGTAGGAGAACAAGAGGGTGTGTGTGGAACTGAAGACAGTGCACGAGCTTGGGATGCCTTTTCTGACTTGCAGAAACATTCACTTCATTATTAAACAGAATTAATAATACATATGTTGAGAGGAAGACATTTCATGCATATAACACAGTAGATGTTTAGCAAACACCTGTTTCCTTTCTTTATAGATAATCTCATTTCTAACCTCAGATCAAATGAGAAGCTGTACTAGGGCTGCCTTCCCTTGGCATCCTCGGTGAGATGAGCTCACTGAGCTGTGCTTTACTGTCACATCATCAGTTTTGATCACCACCACAAGTAATGAGTTCTTGAAATCTGCTCCTGATTATTTTGTAACAAGGAAAACAAGAAATGAACAAGGCAGGTGACTCTTAGATGTAATTCTAGGTGAGAAAATTCGCTGAGAATTCAGTGCCTGTGCTTTGTCTCCTTTGAGGGATTGGCATTCTTCCTCCTTTCTGTTAAGACAGTTGTGAAACTTACTGTATTTCTCTTTTTATCTTGGCTGCCAGGAAGCTCAGAGTTAAATTGAAGCTCCATCACAACTTTCACCCATGCAGCTAGCACGCATATTTTCCTTTGTCTTTGGTATGAATTTATGTGTTCATTGCAAATGAGTTTTCTATTTGAATACGAAAACCCATGAAGTCTTTTCTTTTAAGGAGAGAGTATAAATATATGCAATCTATCAATATATACCTCCTCAGGTATCCTGGGAGTAGATTTCCTACTTACTAGTGGCAACTGGATATTGTAATTTTTCTAAAACCAGTGTTCAGAGAATATTGGTGCTGAGAATCAATTCTTTTAGTTCACAAATGAAAACACATTTCTATGATCACTCATATTTTTTCACTATTTATATCAAATCATGGTGTGTTCAGTACACTAAGACCAAACATTTTAATTTCATTCATTCATGCAACATTTATTTGCTCACCTTTACATTATAGACCCTTTTAAGGACCATCCTCAATATCACGCCTAGTGATAGCTGGTTCACTTCCTCCCTGTGCTACTCAGTTCATTTCAGTCACTCAGTTGTGTCCGACTCTTTGTGACCCCATGAACTGCAGCACACCAGGCCTCCCTGTCCATCACCAATTCCCGGAGTCCACCCAAGCCCATGTCCATTGTGTCGGTGATGCCATCCAACCATCTCATCCTCTGTCATCCCCTTCTCCTCCTGTCCTCAGTTTTTCCCAGCATCAGGGTCTTTTCAAATGAGTCAGCTCTTCGCATCAGGTGGCTAAAGTATTGGAGTTTCAGCTTCAACATCAGTTCCTCCAATGAACACCCAGGACTGATCTCCTTTAGGATGGACTGGTTGGATCTCCTTGTAGTCCAAGGGACTCTCAAGAGTCTTCTCCAGCACCACAGTTCAAAAGCATCAATTCTTCAGTGCTCAGCTTTCTTTATAGTCCAACTCTCACGTCCATATATGACCGCTGGAAAAACCATAGCCTTGACAAGATGGACCTTTGTTAACAAAGTAATGTCTCTGCTTTTTAATATGCTGTCTAGATTGGTCATAACTTTCTTTCCAAAGAGCAAGCGTCTTTTAATTTCATGGCTGCAATCACCATCTGCAGTGATTTTGGAGCCCCCAAAATAAAGTCAGCCACTGCTTCCACTGTTTCCCCATCTATTTGCCATGAAGTGATGGGACCGGATGCCATGATCTTAATTTTCTGAATGTTGAACTTTAAGCCAACTTTATCACTCTCCTCTTTCACTTTCATCACGAGGCTCTTTAGTTCTTCACTTTCTGCCATAAGGGTGGTGTCATCTGCGTATCTGAGCTTATTGATATTTCTCCGGGCAATCTTGATTCCAGCTTGTGCTTCTTCCAGTCCAAAATTTCTCATGATGTACTCTGCATATAAGTTAAATAAGCAGGGTGACAATATATAGCCTTGACGTACTCCTTTTCCTATTTGGAACCAGTTTGTTGTTCCATGTCCAGTTCTAACTGTTGCTTCCTGACCTGCACATAGGTTTCTCAAGAGGCAGGTCAGGTGGTCTGGTAGTCCCATCTCTTTCCAAATTTTCCACAGTTTATTGTGATCCACACAGTCAAAGGCTTTGACATAGTCAATAAAGCAAAAATAGATGTTTTTCTGGAACTCGCTTGCTTTTTCCATTATCCAGCAGATGTTGGCAATTTGATCTCTGGCTTTTCAAAAACCAGCTTGAACATCTGAAAGTTCATGGTTCACGTATTGCTAAAGCCTGGCTTGGAGAACTTTGAGCATTTCTTTACTAGTGTGTGAGATGAGTGCAATTGTGCAGTAGTTTGAGCATTCTTTGGCATTACCTTTCTTTGGGATTGGAATGAAAACCGAGCTTTTCCAGTCTTGTGGCCACTGCTGAGTTCTCCAAATTTGCTGACATATTGAGTGCAGCACTTTCACAGCATCATCTTTCAGGATTTGAAATAGCTCAACTGGAATTCCATCACCTCCACTAGCTTTGTTCATAGTGATCCACCCCCAAAATGTGTACACACAGATCTTGTTTCCAGATGGGGCTGGTGACACTCTACTGCTGGAACTCTGGCCTATGACTTCTGAACCATCTGTATGTTTCCTTGTTGGTTTGGGGGTTTCAAAGTGAAAGGGGGAGTGGTACAGTATTATGTTTCTGTTGCTTATATAAAATATTTTTTAATATTTACAAATAATTTTATAAAGTTTACCAAAGAAATTTATAACAAAGTCTGAACTAGTTACAGTGGCATGAGCCAACTATGTATAGTATGGTAGTTAGAAAGTTACCTTGGAGTCAGACTGCCTAAATTTGAATACCACAGTCACTCGTTGCTGGTCGTGTGACTTTGGTTCTCACTTTCTTTATCTGTAAGATGGGCATAATCACAGTGCTAACCCATATGGCTATTGCAATAATTAAAGGAGATGATCTTGGTAAAAATCCTTTAGCATAACAGCAGACATTGACATGTGTTTCATAAATATCACTTATCATCATCACCATCAAGGGCATTACTACAATCTAGGTTTTCTACTACAACTCCTTTTAGCCAAGCCATTGGTGAAGGCCACAGCCAGCAATGCTAGCGTCCACTTTGGTTTGTCTTGGTCCATTTTAGTTCCTCTCTATTTTCTTTAGACAGATGGTCTTTGCAACATCTGCTGACCCACTTTCCTGCCCAGTGTTGGTCGCCTGGCATGTCTTGTTTCTGACT
The DNA here is from genome assembly GCF_029407905.1 of Bubalus kerabau. Lineage (NCBI taxonomy): Eukaryota > Metazoa > Chordata > Mammalia > Artiodactyla > Bovidae > Bubalus > Bubalus kerabau. The sequence continues at coordinate 69,925,334 of NC_073634.1, forward strand.
CCCTTACCTCCAGTCTTTCAATCCACAATCCTTCTTTAAGACATACAAATTTCATCCATTATGTCTATATAACTTTGTCATTTTTTCTTTTTCTTTCTTCTTGCTTTTCTCTCTCTCTTTTTTTTATTGACAGTTCTATCCCAAGTTGGTAAAGAACCTGGGTTGTGATTTTCCTATAAGGATAAGGAGGAGCTTCCGGTAAGTTTCCTGTAGGATGCCTGCTGTTGAAAGTTCAGTCTCCATGCTGTTGTGATGGGGGCCATTCCTCATGCTTCTCTTAACTCTGGGTGGGAAAAGAGTGAGTGACTCTGGGTGGTACACCACCGGGAAGACCTCCTACTGTTTTATTGAGAAGCTGTCTCCTCCAGGGCTGCAGGCATCGCCCACATCACAAGTCTCTGGCCTCTGATGTGAGCTTGCATCTTGTTTGTTTGGGCCTCACTCGGGTCAATGTTTAATGTCTGTGATCACTTACATGTGAGTTACCGTAGCAGCAGACTAGATTTTCCAGTTCTGTAAGAATCCTGCAGGTAGCCATCTATTCATTTCCACATCATTATTTTTAGATACAAGTGAAGAAAGAGCAGGACCTTCTAAATGAGAGCTCTGTCTTTCTCGGCCTCAATTCTGCTCTTGCAACTGAAGGGCTCTTGTGAGTGTCTTCTCCCTTCCCTGTCCTTCTGCATTTTGCTCTGGGCATTTGGTCATTTAGATACAGGAAACCCATTCTGCTGGTAGATGAGGAATCTCACCGGGCATGCAACCTAGAGTTATTAGGATCACAGGTACAGAGCATAGTTGTCACTCTCAGTCCATGCTTAGCCAGGGCTCTTTGTGCTCTGTCCTGAGACCAGCTTGGGCACCTCTCTTCTCTGTGTGAGCCATCCTGAGTTCTCCCACTCAGCTAGGGTGACCAGCTGTCCTGACTGGCCTGGACCTCAACGGGTTCTTGAAACTAGTATAGAAACCAGAAAAGTCACCCTAGTCCCATGCTCTAAGTTTGAGATGTTTTGACAGAAAATTGCCATTATTCTAATAGTCTCTCTATTCATTGAACTGGATTTCCAATGAGGTTGTATAGTTTAGGGTAAAAATAAATAGGAAGAACATCTTTAAACCTTGACTTTTTATTTTTTGGTACTTATGATCAAAAGTCCTTCCAGATTCTTCCTTCAGGCTACCTGAATCTGCCATGCTAACTTCCTCTGTTTTCATGAAATTTTAAAATTCTTGCTCATACTTTCTCTTGAAGATTCAGAGCCACACCTGTCAGTCATGGCAAGGAACGTCTTCCCTGCTGCTGCTGCTGCTAAGTCGCTTCAGTTGTGTCCAACTCTGTGCGACCCCATAGATAGGAGCCCACCAGGCTCCTCCATCCCTGGGATTCTCCAGGCAAGAATACTGGAGTGGGTTGCCATTTCCTTCTCCAATGCATGAAAGTGAAAAGTGAAAGTGAAGTCGCTCAGTCCTGCCCGACTCTTTGCGACCCCATGGACTGCAGCCTACCAGGCTCCTCTGTCCATGGGATTTTCCAGGCAAGAGTACTGGAGTGGGGCGCCACTGCCTTCTCCGAACGTCTTCCCAGAATGACACAAAAATCCCCCCTTTGTGGAATCTATGTCTGGCCCCTGGGTTTGCCATTATACTTTCTGGGTTTTCTTTCAATTCTACCCCTTCCTCCCCACCACTATGGCCACCACCCATCTGCCTCTGGAAGCCTTCCTGAAATTGCCCAAGTAAGATTAATCCCCCTGCTTGTGTGAAATTGTTCCATTTTGCTTCTCTTTTGACGAACACATTTATCAGACACCTACAATGTGCTGGGCACTGTGCTAGGCTGGGGGTGTAAGAAGATAAGAAACACTATGATCTTCACTTGAAGTAGCTCAGGCTCATTGGAGAGACAGGAAAGCAGGGCTCTCCCATTAGAATCAGAAAGTCATAAATGACGTAAGTGCGATTGTAACATTTAAAAAGCTGACGCAGGGTTTGTTCTGTAACTAAAGTTTCCGAGCCCCAACTGAACCACAGCCCCTAAGTATCTACAAGGGGCGAGTTTTCACTTGTTAATTATAATACGCGCGCGCCCCGCCTCCGCCCCGCAAAAGCCTCCAACTCCAGGTGGCTATTCTGACTAAGTGCCAGTAGAGGGCGCCCAAAGACAACATAGCTACATTAACAAACGGGTTGTTTCCCTGGTTTCTCTCCAGAAAGCCCTGGACTTAACCAGGCTGTGATCATCATAAAGTTGTCCCCATATCTCATTCCTCTGTGGCCTGAAACACCCAGCATTATAACAAAAGTCACCTTTGTAACTTTAGAGATACAAAGTGAGTTCCAGATAATACCTGTTTCTTGAAAGGAACTGCTCATAGTCCTAAATAAACCATGTCATTCTTATCACTGTACCCTCTCTGAAGTCTCACTTGCAGGCTTCCCATGTGGAAATGTGATGTGACCACCACATCTTACCTGCCCAGGCTACGCACTCCAGCAATTCCTCCCATTCCATTGGTTCTACCACGTTTCCACCATCAATCATCCATTATATTCTCTTTAACATAGATAGATAATTTTGGGATTGCAGAGCTGTTAAACAGACACCCTCGACTCCTCTGCCTTTCCATCTTGCCTTGATAATCACCTGGTAAAACGCTTCACTATGTTTAAACTCAACAACTGACTTTCTTGGTGCCTTTGGCATCTAATCAATGGTAGGGAAAATCAGGCCACTGAGCTGCCTGGATTTACTTAAAATTTGTGATCGATCATGTTAGGTGGGTGTTAAGCCAAGCCAGAGAAGCCTACTATGCCTACCTAATAAATCTCCTTTCCTTTTTGCTGAAACATTTTTTTCTTTTCTGAATGCTTTAACACCTACTTCCACAGTCACACTCACTTTTACATTTCTTAGAGAAAAGTGTGTGTAACTGATTGAGAACCGCCTTGTTTTCCTACCACCAAGGGCTTCTGTCTACCCACATCTAACCCCATCTTCTCCTCAAGAACTTCCCTTGATATCTGGACATGGGACCCCCATTTGGAGACTTGGATCTTATAGGGTCCTGCTCAGGTCTGGCTCTGTGTTCCTCCTCATAAGACAAGGCATCTTCCCACCTGTAGCCTGGGCCCTGCATGCCATCTAGAGCACTTGGGAATGTGAAATTCCTACAAGGATGGCCAGAGCTGTCTTCCTGGGTCCCCCCAGTGGTTGTTCTGCAGATGGTTGTTGGCAAGGAGGCTCAGAATAGAGCTTAGATGTCTGGGCTGGTGTGTCCACATGCATGTATGTGAAGCCCCTCACTCTGCTAAATGGAGCTGGGATTGGGAGGAGAAGGGGTGTGGGCTATATGATGAGGGGCCTCTATCTGTATTCTTGCCATACTTTCTCCAAGGTTGGTGGTGAAAACCTGACCACTTGTCATCTACAGTCAGCCAAGGTAATCACTGGGGACCCCACTCCACTAAGAATGTCCTTGTCAGCATCACTGATTGTTGATATCTGGGCCAAGGGTGCATGGCTGTACTGGTCTCATTTTACTACCCTGCAGCGTTTTACCATGTTAGCAATTTCTGCCTTGAAATAGTCTCCAGGCTGGCTAGTTGCCACACTCGGGGCCTTCCTTACTGCATTAGCCACTCTTTCTGAGTCTTCTTTAATGGAGTCTCCTTCTCCACCAGACACTTAGCTTTGAGATGTTCAAGGCAGAGCTGGCTCCATCATTTTTAGGGCCTGGTGCTGAGTGAAAATGTGGTGCCCCTCATTCCAAGTTATGAAGAATTTCAAGATTGTGAGCTTGAAGAGCACTTCAAGTAGAGCACCGATGCAGGTGCTGAGATGTGGGGCCCAGCGCGACCTCGCAGGCTGTGCGTCTGTGAGGCCAACCAGGCTCAGGACTCAGTTCCCTGGTCTTCTTCTATTTATCCAGCCTCACTCGTTGGATGCTCTCATTGGGTGCTTTAAATTCCATCTACCCTTTTCTGTGTTCACCCTAGTCTTTCTGCTGGGCTCCAGACTGCTCACCATCTCCAATTGGATCCCTCTTGGGCTTCGCTCTCCCAGTACATCCAACACAGACTCCAGAATTCTCTCTCTTCTCACTCCTCCCTACCCGGTTTACCAGATCTCAATAAAAGACTTCACTTTTCACCAGGTTTCTCAAGCTTCCACTTACAGTCATCTTCCACTCATCTTTTTCTCTCCCACCCTGCATCTAACCCATCAGAAAAAATTTTTTTGATTCATTATTGATTTGGGTTCCCCATCTGATTTTTTTGTTGTTGTTATTTCTGGTACTGTAAACACCATCATTTCCGGCCAAGTCTTCTGCATTTGTTTGCTAAGTAGTCTTCCTGTCTCCCATCTTGTCTTATACAATTTACAATCTGCACTGTGGCCAGTCTCAATAGTGTTTTTTTTTTTTTTCTTTTTCCCCCTTCAATTATTTGCTTTAATATAATGAAGTTGTTATCCAGATAATTTTTACAACAACAGTCCTGATTTCTCAGAACATTGAATAACCACCCCCTCAGCAGAATTTAAAAGCAGAAATCAACTTGTGGAATGCTTTCTCCAGTATATTTAGAATGAGATTCAAACCAATGAGACCTGCCTATGGAATCTGACCCCAACCATTTTCCCCAACCCACCTGCTGCTTCTCTGTTTCTCTCACATTGCCCTTCAGCCACACTCACCTTCTAGTTCCTTAAACACTTGGAGTTCAAGGTCACCTAGAGGTCTGTCTTGCCACTGTCTCTCTGATATGCCCTTCCCCAGCTCTTACCATGACCTTTCGTCCATTTGGCTTCAGTTCAAATATCCTCTCTTTGAAGATGTCTTTCCTGCCCACAGTATCTAGTATAATAACATCCCCCTGCTCCAGTCTCTCTTTATCTCATTACTTTATTCTATTTTCTTTATAGCACTTTAGTATCAGAAATGATATTTATTTGATTTCATTTTATGATCTCCAATTCCTACTAGACTATAAGCACCTTGAAGGAAGGGCTTTGTCTATTTCCCTCACTTTTAGGGCATTGCTGCTAAGAACAGAGCCTGGAATCTAAACGGGTGATCTTGGAGATTTTTGTGGTATATCTGGGGACTGTCCTGTGGCCTGCTAACTTTTCTCCACCCCAGTGAATTTCTTGAGTAAAAATAAGATCAATGCATGTTTTTTTCTGCTGCCCTTACTAGTGTGGAGCAATGATTTGATTCAGAGAGATGATTCTGAATTTCTTTAAGAGAAGGAAGTAGAACTTTTGGTTTCTGAAGCTATTTTGGAAGAACATGCAGGTGACTGAGCGTCAGCTGTTCTCAAGAGAGGTCAGGACCAAGTCACAGGGTTTAAGCTGCTGAATAGGGTGACAAACTGGACTGGCTTTGGCAAGCCCACAACCCTCCCAAATTTGTATGAACAATTATATGTGCAGATTCTCAAAGGAGTCTATACAAAGGCTAAAACCACTGTTTTATGTTTCCAAGCACCAAAAAAAACACAAACCCTCACTAAGGAACCTGGTGATAATTAAACACAATATAGTGGGCACGTGGGTCCGTCCTCTGTCTTGTCCAAGGGTATTTTCTGGGTGTCGTGTGTAGAGAGTGAAAGGAGAGAAGACTGAGTGGTGGGAAAATGCCACACGGTTCCCTAGTTCACGGCCTTTCCTGGCCCCACAGTGTTCCTGGCCTGGGGCAATTTGAGGGAAACAACTAACTGGGAAGTTCCTAGAACTGCTTCTTGATGCTGACCTGCAGGTCCAGGCATCCTGGACCACATCCCGGTCGTGGATGTGTAAGCTGAAGTGGACTGTGGCCACCAGAGGGCAGCACACTCAGCGGCAGCTGGGACGGATCTGTTGGCCCAGCCAGACCTCTGAAGCTCCCTTGGGCAACTGAGCTGGTTCAAGGCCACCTTGCCATTTCATTCGATTCAAAATAACGTGGTCTTGTGCTGCAGATGATTTATTTTGGCCCCCACTTGCTATGTTGGGGCGGGGGTTGACTGTACTTTCTGTACACTGACTTGGTCCTCAAACCATAAAGTTCAGGTGGAAAATTACCCTTCATATCCTGATAGCTCTAAGAGAGTATAACTTGGGACTGACATAAGCAAGCAAAACTTATAAATGTTTGTGGAATCAATTATGCAAACAGGGGAACATAAGTTATGGTTCTATTTGTTGTATAGTAGCATAAAAAAATGCAAACTGTTCTTCAAGGGTGAAAAAAGAAAGCTTATGAATTCCATTTCAAGGAGAAACCTACTGCTTCTACTTCCAAGGGACTTGAGAACCACGGTCATTTATTTAATGGTAGGCTTCTAGTGGGTAGGTGGCCTTGTCATCACTTTACAGATACGTTCAATAACGTCTTGGGGGATGTATTCCCAGCTCCCCCTCTTGGCTTCTAACCCATCTGCATGGGTGGCCACAGGCTCAGCTTTTGCAAGTCTGCCCTTGGACAGAGCTGGCTCAAGCTGCATCTAGCTTGTTCTCTCTCAGCCTGAGGTTCACAGAGAATGGGCATTTGCAACAAAACCCTGCAAATTGTAGGGCACTGAGAGAAAGGTCCTTGAACTCTAAGAGCTCAAAACTTGCAAAATCTATCTTAATTTCTGATCATCCTGAGCCATGGTCTTTTTCCCCAAATTGCCTTAGTTTTTTAAAATAATTTGCTGTCTTTACAAAAATTATGCACACATGCACATACATACATAAGGTATGCACATGTATGCGTGTGTCTATATCAGGGTTTGTCAGCTTCAGCACTGGCCCATTTTGGTCTAGACATCTGTTTCCTGGGAGGGCTGCCCTGAACACTGTGGGGTGTTTACCAGCATCCCTGGACTTCTCCACCTCATGGCAATAGCAACCCTCCAAGTTGTGACAAACAAAATATCTCTGGACATTGCCAAATATACCCCAGGGTAAAAACGTCCCCCATTAAGAACGATTGATTGATCTAGCTATTGGTTCATGTATGTGTGTTTGTGTGTATATATGTATGTATGTACACATGTGTCTATCTATCCATCTATATTAACCAGCTTGATTCAGAGTCTGTTTTTTGCAGCCAAAAAAAAAAAGTTGGTAAGACAATGATAAAACATGAATAAATTCTGTAAACTGCTCAAATAAGCACACAGTAAGTTAGCAGCAAAACCAGGCCTGGAAAATCAGATCTCAGAAACACTGCGCAGTGGGACTTCTACGACTTGCTGCCAGAGAACTCCTTTTGGGGGTCTCTCACCCCACCAGCTTCCTATCATTGTGCTCTTCCTTGTACTACAACATGGTAACACTGCAATGAAGAAATGGTGTGGAGGTGAGGAAACAGCATGGCTGCGTTGCCTTGTTAGCCTGGGACACCAACATGAGTCATCCGGGTGAGGACCATGGTCAGACTTTCTTCCTTGGATGTAGGCTTGGTGCTGGGGATGGCAGGCCATGAGGTGGACCAGCCTTTGCAGGGCTACCATCCATCCTTCCTGTGATCCTGCTCCCTTGCCGTCTGGGGAGATTTGGCTTAATATTTTGGTCCTCCTGACATTCCCTTGTTTTTTGAGGTCACTCACCTCGCCCAAGTCACTGTGGGATGGTAGGAGTCACTTTTTTTTCCATTCAGAACTTATATTAGCTATGGAAACTTTTGAAGGTCAGGAGGAAGTGAGAATGTCAGGTGGTTCTGTGTAACAAACATACAACAAATGAGAGTGGATGAAAGAATTATTTTGAAATTCACATCTAGGGAAACATATTTACTTCGGTCTGCAGTTGTGTGCATTTTGGAAAGTGCCTAGAGTCATGTGATAACCATCAAAGTCAAGATACAGACAGGTCCAACACCATCTCTTTTTAATCAACCCGTCTGGGCCAACCCTGGGCAGCCTCTCATCTGTTCTCTGTCCCTATAGTTTTTCTTTGTCCTAAATGCTGTGTAAATGCAATTGTGCAGGATGTAGCCCGTCTGGAGTCCGATCTCTTTTGCACAGCAGAATGTATTTGAGGTCCATCCATGTTCCTACTTCTATCAATAGTTGTGTCCTTTTTATTGCTGAGTATTATTCCATCATATAGATGTAGCCACCTGTCAAAGACACTGGGATTGCTTCCAATTTTTGGAGGTTATGAATCACCTGCTATAAATATGGTATTTACAGGTTTGGTATAAATATAATGTCTCATTTCTCTTGGGTAATATTTTGAGTAGTGGGACTGCTGGGTCATATTGTAAGTGTGTGTTTAGCTTTGTAAGAAATCACCAAATTGTTTTCCAAAGTAGCTGAACCATTTTGTACTCCCACCAGCCAGGTTTTAAAGTTCCAGAGGCTTCTCATCATTGCCAGTCCACACTGTTTGTTTTGAAATTTTATTTCAGTCATTCTAATATGATTGTAAAGGTACCTCTTGTGGTTTTCCTTTGTTTTCCTAATGGTTGATGCTGTTTGGCATCTTTTCATTTAGCAAATTATCTGTTCAGTGTTTTACCCATTTCAAAAATTGGTTTGTTTGTTTACTTATAGTTGAGTTTTAAGAATTCTTTATGTATTCTGGGTACAATAGCTTTGTCAGATATGTGATTGGCAAACATTTTTTCCCCCAATCTGTGGCTTGCTTTTCATTCCCTTAGTGCCTTTCAAAGAGCAAAAGGTTTTAATTTTGACGAAAGCCACCATCAATTTTTTCTCTTTTAGACTGTGCTTTCGGTGGCAGGAGTAGTTTCCGCTAACTCTGATCCAGGACACTCCACGGATATCAAATGTTTTGTAGTTGTTATAGACTCTTTGAGTCTCTCATTCAGCTCCTGCCTGCAATGGTTTGCAAACATTTTCTTTCATGTTTCCTCTCCAGCACTGCCCACGTGAACACACCCACACACTTAAGCATTACAAGCACAGATTTCCTGTGTCACTCTGAAACCTCAGCCCTCCCTTTCCAGGCCTCCTCCCAATGATCACAGAAGTCACATTTTCCAAAGTACTTTTTATCATGCAGAGGAAAGTGCTGGAGATCGGAACGGTCAGTGCTCTTTTTAATGGCCAAACAGTCCAGAACATCATTGTGAAGCCTCTGTCTCAAAATTATGCAAGTAAAAATGGCATTCTGGAATCTCATCCCTGCAAATACATCCATCCCTTGTGTAACAAAGCTCACACTTTGTGTCAATGGGATTTAATGTTCAAGTGAATTAATCAGCTATGTTTGTCTACTTGTATTTTGAAATATCTTTCCATATATTCAAAGGGACAGATGATTTTGGGGACTATTTTTAAGTCTGGGTACAGCTTCCTGTCACTATCTTAGGTGAGATTTGAAGTCCTCCCATTTCACAGCTGATACAAACTAAGGAAATGCCAGAAAAGTGAAGAAGAGAGGGGAAGGGTGGAGTTAAGGAATTGAAGGAGAAAAAAAGTGTGATCCATTCTTGAGCACATGAATAAATCTTTTCTTCCATGTTTAAAATTCCACATTAAGATGCTTGCTACTTCTTTTCTGATTGAACCCCATGGAAGTCATTATAAAACATGTCAGTTATTTTATCTTTATTTAGTGCATACCTTGAGTTGAATGAAATCATTCCCTTTCAACAAAACCTCATGCAAACATAAGTGATTTTTTACGTTTTATGCTGTAAGATGGGCCAGACCAGAGAGAGGGACTTGGGACTGGGGACAAATCTTGCGTGTCATAGTTCCAATCACTAAGTCACCCATGTGTGGTTCCCTGTCTTCTGCTTCCTGTTTATCCATCTGGGCTTCCTGCTTCTTCAACTTGTGCACCTACAACTTCAAGGCTTAGTTTGTCTTCCAATGGCCGTTGGCTAAAAGCAAACAAATGGATAATGGAGGAAGAAAGAAAAGTGATGTTTTTCTAGATCTTCTATGGACAACAAGAGATGTAGTGCAGAGGCTGGGAGGACCATCGAGGGTAGAGGGGGGAATGGTCAGCTACAGAGAGCCATCAGGGGAAAGGTCTGTGTCTGCCTGTCAAAAAAGCCCACACTTCAGACAGATGCTTTCAGAAAAAATCCTAACATTTTTGTGAGGACCTTGAGCGATAATAGGGAAACCCCCTTGAGCATTTTTTTTCAGACAGCTGATAACGTTTGACAGCTTTGAAGAGGAAGCACAACTGCAGGATGCCAGCAGCAGACTCACAGGGGAAATTCTGTCTTCTTCGAAGCCTCACTCAAATACTGTGATGCACAGCCTGAAATGGATGGAAATGCTGGTAAAGAATATTATTTCACAAAAAAGTGAAATCTCAATGATTTCCCACATCATTAGCTCTATGTGAGACCTTGACGTTAAGGTTTTTTTTCTATCGGATTATGTTTTGTGGACTTTAATTTCTTCTGTCGATCCTCAAAAAAATGTTTCATGGAACTGTAAACTGTCCCCGCAATGGAAATGTTCACACATTCCACAGCCCTCGATTATACGACCCAGGAAAAGTGGCAGAAATTTTCTGCTGTGTCATCACAGAAGTTTCTTTGCAACTCTCACCTTCATCACTTTTCCTTACACAGCTAAACACCAAACACTTGGCCCTGCTCCTAAGAACTTCTTTCTTGAAGTTTTCTTAAAGATGCTTTCAAATTTCAGTAGTTGAATTTTAGGCAATGTAGAGTATCCTTTCAGCTTCCTGTTTCTGGTTTGAGATAGACCTTTCTTACCACCTAAGAATGTATTCTATTCTTGATAATTAATTTTGTAATATCAATCGATATTGTTAATTTATCAAATGTAAATGCAAAATATTAAAAAAATGGCTTTTCAATTCTTTATTGCTGTAATAAACCATTGTATAATTTTCTTAATAATGAAATATTTGCCTTCCTGGAGTATTCTAGACACTTGGGCTACCTAAGTGGGAAAACAGGCAAATCACTTAATTTGTGGAGTTTAATGATCTATTTTAAATGGTGAAGTGAAAGTCACTCAGTTGTGTCCGACTCTTTGCGACCCCGTGGACTACACAGTCCATGGAATTCTCCAAGCCTTTATAAATGAGTTATAAAATGGAATTATAAAATGGAGTGGAGCTACCCACTCCAGTATTCTTGGGCTTCTCTTGTGACTCAGCTGGTAAAGAATCTGCCTGCAATGCAGGAGACCTGGGTTCGATCCCTGGGTTTGGAAGATCCCCTGGAGAAGGGAAAGGCTACCCACTCCAGTATACTGGCCTGGAGAATTCCATGGACTCTATAGTCCATGGGGTCACAAAGAGTCAGACACGACTGAGAGACTTTCACTATGACATGAGTTATGAATTGTTCCTTGTACAGTAAGTAACCACAATTCAGTTTTAGAACAATTTCATCTTTCCAGAAAGTTCCCTCTTGCCCATGCACATTCAGTCTCTACTTTTACTCTCAGCTCCAGGCAACTGCTCATCTGCTTTCTGTCTCTATAATGTTGCATTTTCTGGATATTTCTTACATGGATTTGCAGTATGCTATCTTTTGCATTCAGCATCTTTCACTCAGCATAAGGCTCTTGAGGGTCACCATGTAGCAGCATGTATCAGTTCTTCATTCCTTTTTATTTGTGGGGCAGTGATGCATTGCACAGCCATGGCTTTGTGTTCATCCATCCAGCAGCTGATGGATTATGGATCATTTCCAGTTTGACCATTATGAATAATACTACTGGAAACACTTGCATGCAAGGAATCTGTGGACATGCGCTTTCACTTCTCCTGAGTAGATTCCTAGAAGTGGAATTGGGGCAGCATGGTAAAACTTACCTGTAACTTTTAAAGAAGCATTCAGTTTAGGAAGTTCAGCTTTGTTCATGGGCAATTTTTATTTTTCCTCTTTGGGGCTGCCCCAGGTTAGCTGAAAAAATTTCCCCCGCTCTCACTGGTTCAGTGGCCCAGGTTAGGCATCTGCAAGACAGGACATCCCTTGCTTTTCTGGCAGGACTGGTGTAAGCTGGACATGGCCTAGCCTGCCCAGCCAGGCCTCCGTGCTCTGGGGGTCTCCCTCTACTCCCCTCTCCAGTGCTGCCATTCCGCTCGAGGAGGTGGGCAGATTCTTTGGGGGACCATCCCCATCTCATGGACAACTGCCCCTCCACAGACACTGAACTGTGGGTTGGTCAACTCTTCTCTCAGTTTAGTCCTGCTTAGCCTCCAGGTCACAGAAATCCTCCTCACCACCAGCAGCTGACACTGTTTCTTTTTTAGTTTTACTTTCATTTCACATGTCCTCTTATTACTGAAGTCATTCTTTGGTCGTTCCGATGGAAATTTGGAAGTGGGGCTGTTATACCATACGGTCAAATCATCCAGAATTCCAGGGGATCCTTCCTTCCTGGGATCCCTCAGGTTGCCTCTTCTTTTTCCCCAAGCCCTGCCCTTCTTAGCCCCAAAGAACTTGTTCAGGTTCTATGGTTTCTGTGATGTTTTGGCTGACGGCTCCAAACTATACTGCTCTCCCTTCCTCCCTGAGTGCTTTCTCTCTTATTTTCTTTCTGAAAAAATGAGTCGGCTCTGCTCTCCTTTTCTCTAATTCTGTACTCTGTGTGCATATCGTATTAGTAGAAACTGCTTGGATACAGAGAGTAGAAGAATTTGGGGCTGAAGAGGACCTTAGCAAGACTCCTGCCCAACCACTTCATTTAAAATATGTAGAAACCAAGATGTGCAGAAATTATTCTTATTAATGACAATGCTGTGTGTGAGTGTGAGTGTGTGCTCAGCTGCTCAGTTGTCCAATTCTTTGGGGCCCCATGGACTGTAGCCCACTAGGCTCCTCTGCCCATGGAAATTTCCAGGCAAGAATATTGGAGAGGTTTGCCATGTCTTCCTCCAGGGGATCTTCCCAACCCAGGGACTGAACCCAAGTCTCTTCTGCCTGCATTGGCAGGCAGATTCTTCATCACTAGCAGCACTAGCGTAACTGGGAAGCCTGCTTAATGGTGATAATACTAAGCAAAATGTCCTATCCCTCCTGTATAGGACATTTATGTATTGTATCCTGCTGGCAAATAATACCATCAGGCAGGGAAGGGGGATTTGCCCAAGATAACATACTAGTGTCTGAAACGCCTTATTTGAAAACTTTTGGACTTTACCTTGGTTTAGATTATAGAAATTTTTCTAACATTGGGACAGATCCCCCTCATTCAGTTCTTTCGTTTTTCAACACATGGCCAATCTTGTTTATGAATAATAATGAATTATTCTAAAGTTTCAGTCAGTTCTTTCTTGACTCATACACACTAAGTTTTAAAATTTTTAAATTGGGAGATAGCCTGTAGATCCCTGAAGAAAAAGCTGATGTAGAGATTTTACAAATAACTCTTGTTTTCTTTATGAAAAAATAACAGCAGGTAGAAGACATAAAAATTACCCATAATTCCACCTACCAGGAAAATAACCTATAACCCTACATCAGTCTGGTGTGAATATTGCATTATGTTTTTCTGTGCTATGCCACACACATATTTGTGAATTTCCTGCACTATAATGTATATGTGTGTGTATTTAACAAAATGAAGTCATATGCTATTTTGGAGTAAGTAGATTTTAACCTAGCTATCAATATATAAATTCAATGTTTCCATGTCATTATAACCCAAGGAAGCATCAACTTTAATGCACAACATTTTATTTTATGGGCACACCATACTTCATTCAACCGATTCCATGTTGTTGAACATTTAATATTTACATTTTTTAAACAATAATGCTGCAGTGAGTACCTTTACTTACATTATTGTCTCCTTAACTAAATTAGTAGAAGACTTCTTGGTCAAAAAGGCATGGATGTACCCGCAGATGTTGATATGGAAAGCATGATTTAAAGTTGGAGAGATGCATCCAGAAAGATGATGGGTCCATAATATCTGGGAGCTAAGGTATCACCCCAGAATAAATTGATCAGGCAGCCTATTTAACTGTCAGTCGTTGAGGAATAGTTACAGAGGCTTTTGTCTTTGTGTTTCCTATCCTGTGTTATTACTTGGACTTCTCAGAGGAATCTTCTTTAGCCTTCTATTGAAATTAGCACTATAACTAGAGTGTGCCAAATCATCTGGTTTGATTAACATCACCAGATTATGTCTTTTTCCACATTAATTTTTCTTAATCAATTACATAAATGCATTGCTAGAGACCTGTGATTTTGGTATGCAGTCTTGACTGGGTTGGCAAATTGTTAGACATGTTGCATCTGAAAAGCAGAGTTACAACACAAAGTAGTTGGCTGAAAGATATTTAATAGGCCAATCAGAAAAATTTAGAGTTGAAAAAACTTGTTTCTAATTAAGAGTTGGAAAAAGCATTCAAGGTGCTTTATTCTCATCCTTTTATTTTACAAAGGAGGAAATGAAGACTCAGAAAGGCCCAGAGAATGACACAGCTGCTTTGTGTCTGAGCTGGAACTTGAGCTTCGGTCTCTTGACGGCCAATGAGATGGCCTTCCACTGCTCTAGGCTGACTGCCTGCCGGCTTGTCTGCTGCAGGCTGGGGTCACCATCATCAAGTGTAAACGAGTTACCAGGTTTCAGTAGCCTATGGACTAGCACTTCCTTCAATTCTTGTCATTGTAAATGCTGATAATCAGTCACTCCATTCTTTCCATTGATCTTGAATTAAGCGTCCAACATCCCAGACATTACTTCTGGCCAGAAGGAATTGTCAAGCAAGATGAAGCCTCTTTGCCTGCCTTGCAACAGCTGTTTTTAAAGCTCCTTCTGCGACTCTGGGGAATTATGTGTGTGTGTATGTACATGTACACACACAGACCATCACCACCACTAACAGTTTGAGTAAAAGCCGACTTTACAGGAAATATCATCCTAAATTGAAAGCGTCAGGGGTTCCTGGGTTCTTCCCCTTCATTAACTGATAAAGTGACAGAGCTGGGAAACGGAGGGGCAGGCTCTGTCCGGAGGGGAATGCGTACGTGTGTGGCAGAACATCTGTCTAACATCACTCTGCAACGCTCAGAGGAGCAACCAACAGGTCTGGAAATGCAGGCCTGGGAAAACCAACAAGTTGAAGTTCAGGGCAACAGCTGATGTGTGCAAAAAATTAAGCTTAAAAGAATTTATTTTTAAAGACTAGTGAATCTGGAAGGAGTCTTTTTAAAAAAACTATACATACATTTAAAATACCAAAATACAGAATAAGAATAATGACCCTCACCATGTATATCTATTACTGAAATTTAGAATTATCAAGATTTTATCACATTTGCTCTATTACTTTTTCTTTTTTTTGCTGAGATATTTTAAAGACACTGTGTAACTTTATTCCCCTTACTTAAGTGTGCACCTCTGAAAATATGGACACTTAATTTCCTAACCATATGCCTGATTACATCTATGAAACTAATAATTTATAAGTATCCTTTGTCTTCCATCCATAATCTAATTGCCTCCATTTTTAATAGAATCTTTTTATCAGATTGTACAGTACGAGAAGAGCCGACTCATTGGAAAAGACCCCGATGCCGGGAAAGATTGAGGGCAAGAGAAGAGGGTGACAGAGGATGAGATGGTTGGATGGTATCACTGACTCAATGGATATGAATTTGAGCAAACTGAGAGATTGTAAAGGATAGGGAAGCCTAGTGTGCTGCAATCCATGGGGACCTCGAAGAGTTGGACATGACTTAGCGACTGAACAACAGTAAGAGAAACATGTCTTGTAAGCGAGGCCCATCCCACTGCAAGAACTGTTCATTGTTAACACTCTTAATAGAACTGTAATGTTAAAAATCACTATTCCCAAGACCATAGAGGGCCCCTAGAAACAGACTGGAGTGACATCTGTAGGCTAGTTAATGGCTTGTAGCATGATCAGACCCACTCCAGTGTTCTTGCCTGGAGAATCCCAGGAACGGGGGAGCCTGGTGGGCTGCTGTCTATGGGGTCGCACAGAGTCAGACACGACTGAAGCGACTTAGTAGCAGCAGCAGCAGCAGCAGGGCCCAGTGTTTGATTATCGGGGCCAGCCCTAGGGCATGGCCCTGGCTGGGTCCCTACTGTGAGTTCCTGGAGCCACAGAATTTATTTGGGCTTATAAAATGCAAATAGTTCAAGCATTCTAATGCACTACTTATTTATGAATGCCAGTGACTAAGCAGAACCCCTTGCCTAGAACACATGACTGACTTCGACAGAGGAAGGGTCAATACTAATGAGTACATCTGACTGTGCTAATGTCCTACCGGTCTTAACGATGCAGAGTGCCTCCTTCAGTTCATGTCTGGGGAGCCAGGTAGCTTAGATACAGTGAAGGGGCCACAGTGTGTACTCCAGGGTGTGTGTGCCACTCATTGCCAAATCTCCTCTTCACCATGAGCTGAGGAAGAGGCAGCCTTGAGCAGTGTTTATTCGGAAGTGCTCACAATTCTGTGTGCTTCTTGTTTTTATGCTGGCTTCCTGTTATGCAAAGATCGGCCGAGGGGGCCAGTGAAGTGTTGCAACGGATGGAGACACACACCCACAAGAGGCAACAGCTCTGTGCATTCCCAAGAGACACACAAGTTCCAGAATGTGAACACCAGAGGGGTGGCCCTGGAGAGGCAGCCTAGGTCAGGTGAATTCAAAGTGTAGACCTTGAAAGCCTGAAGACCCTTGCTCTCTTCTTCGTAATCTATGGAGACCACATTCTTACCTATTTCTACAAAAGACGTAGCTGTGTGTGTTAAGCCCCTTTGCAAGGCAGAGTTTGCTTTTTTAGACTGAAAGCCTCACTTGTCAAACAATGAATGTCTCTGAGCTATAGAACACAGGAGCATTAAACCTGCTCAGGTCCTGGGTCTGGAGGCAGGTATTCAAGGAACAACTTTAGGTATTTCTTTGAATTCTGTCTTGTGAATTTGTCTCAAGGCCAGTGTCCTGGGTAGACCCATGTGACTTCATTCTGGGTGCACAGAGCTGTCCTCGGTCTTACATCTCTTTACCTTTTGCAGGGGTGGGGGTGGAGCAAAGATTTTTCAAGCCAAAGTTAAAAATGAAACAGAATTTATGACAAAATTCCAGGAGAGTACTCACAGGATAAATGTATTCTAAAGTCTAAATGCCAGGTTTTGAAAGTGGAAAGATTTTTTTAAAGCTCCCCACCTCCATGAATAGTGGGTGTTTCAAAATAGAGGTCAGTTTGCCTTGGAGAAGGAAAAGAGAAGAGGGGGAGAAAAAGTGGACCTGGAGGTTCTGAAGTTAAAAGACGTCATTTTTTTTCTAGGAAAGCTGTCTTCCCACAGTCTGTTAACTGGATAGCTGAGGGTCTGCATGTGTGGTGGGCAGGATAGTGTGTGGGTGGGGGTGTGACTGTATGTGAGTGCGGACGGATGTGTGAGTTTAGGTGTGAGTGTGGGGAGTATATGTGTGTGGGTAAGTGTAAGTGTGTGTGTGTGCATGCGCGAATGTGGCTATGTATGAGTGTAGAAGGGGTGGGTGTGAGTGTGTGTGTGTGTGCAAATGTGTATGGCTATGTATGAGTGTGTAGGGGGTGACTGTGAGTGTGTGTGGGTGTGTATGAGTGTGTGGGTGTGTGTGCAGGGTGTATGGAAGGTCTAGGCAATGGTGTAATGACCCCTAGTGACCATCTCCAGGAGGCAGCCATGAGGGGCTACTGTTTCCCACGGCTCCCAGGGCTGCCCCCTCAGCCACGTGGGGGATCCGCTGTGAGCTGCCCTGTGCGCTGAGTGCTGGGCCCCCTGGGGTTGGTTCCAAGTTCCTACTTCCCAGGTCTCAGCCCCTGGGCTCTGCTCAGGTCTCCTCAAAGGAGCTTGTGCAGACAGCCAGTAAGGCACAGCAGGACTGCCTAATATGTCCATTTTCCCGTGGGGGTCAGCACCGCCTTGGTGCCGGGTGGCACTTTCAGTGCTACTGTTCCCCATCGCTCTTTCATCAAGGCCTGCTGAGCCCTGAAGAGCTTATGCTGGGCGGAAAAAGTAGCACAGAGTGGTTTACACATAACATTGCAGCAAGATGGGCGGAGGCCAAGGCAGGTGTCTCCCACGATGGGCGGGGAACCGTCTCCTCTTCACTTCCCTCTGACTGCCTAGCTCTGTGAATTTTTACACACGATTCCCAGTCCTGGTGTCTCTCTTTGCCACTAGAATATGTGCCTCTCTGTGGGCTCTTAGGTGGTGCTAGTGGTAGAGAACCTGCCTGTCAATGCTGGAGACTTAAGAGACGCAGGTTCAATCCCTGGGTCAGGAAGATCCCCTGGAGAAGAAAAGGGCAACCCACTCCAGTATTCTTGCCTGGAGAATCCCATGGACAGAGGAGCCTGGCGGGCTACAGTCCACGGGGTCACGAAGAGTCGGACACGACTGAAACAACTTCGTGCACAGCACATGTGCCTCTATGGCCTGTGTGCCTAGGTATGGATTTGGGGCTTTGAAATTAGATTTCTTGCTGTGTACCTGGACCAGTCACTTCACTTCTCTGAGCTCCAGTTCCTGGTCTGTAAAATCTAGAGCTTTCCATGAAGACACAGGGTGAGCGTTCAGCCACGCTGGACTTGAGCCTGATAGTGTGCTTGCACGGTGGCTGGCACAGCTAAGACCTCGCTAAATACAGCACTGTTTGTGTGGATCTTTCACATCAGGGATTCCATCTTCCCTGGCTGCTCTGACTGCGTGGGCACAAGTGAACATATCTAGAAATCCCTTGGTTGCAAATATATACAATGTCTGGTGATGACTCACATTTCTCACTAAAATATTTATTTTATTCACTCAAGAAATATTTGCTGACAACCTTTAGTTGACCAAATGCTTTTCTAGGAGGTGTGGTTAGACTGGTGAAAAAAATTTATAAAAATCCCTGTCCCTGGGAATCTACTTTCTCACGCCTGAACTTCTGTCTTTTCACACTTTGCGGTTTGTGATCAATAATGAATCCCCTTTTTTATAAAAGAGGAATATGAGAGGGCTCTGGTCCACCAATAACTAGGTCAGAGTGGAGTCAACTATAAGACATCAGGGTGCAGTAGAATGTATTTTTGTGTGCCAGGCTGCACAGCAAATGTTTGAAGCCTCGTAAGTCTTGAGTTCACTAATTTAGAGGGTTTCCTCTATATTTTAAACTCTGCACATTACCTAGCACCATGCTCTGCACATAGGAAATGCCCAGGAAATTTTACTGGTTGATTAATTTAAACAATATAAGTTTCTTTGTTAAAGAGAACATATCCTATGAATCTTCTGCCTGTGTGCAGGCTTAGTAGCTCAGTCCTGTCTGACTCATTGAGACTCTTTCAACTGTAGCCCGCCAGACTTCTCTGTCCATGAGATTTTTTTTTCAGGCAATAATACTGGAATGGCTTGCTATTTCCTCCCCTGGGGATCTTCTGGACCCAAGGATCAAACCCCCGCTTCCTGTGTCTCCTGCATTGTAGGTGGATTCTTTACCTGCTGAGCCTTATTCAACATTATTTTCTCTCCTTCTAACACACACACATACACTTTCTTCCTCTCTCTTTGTTACTTCCAATTAGCTTTTCTGAGCAAGACACAGTGAGGGTGCTCCTTCATGATACCAAATGAATAAGACATGGTCCTTGTCTCAAGAACTGCTTCATAGCTCTAGCACCTGCAGACATGAAATAAAAAGCACAAAGATATTTATTCCTTATACTGAGCCATAGTTCAGTTCAGTCGCTCAGTCGTGTCTGACTCTGCAACCCCATGAATCGAAGCAGGCCAGGCCTCCCTGTCCAGCACCAACTCCCGGAGTTTACTCAAACTCATGTCCATCGAGTTGGTGATGCCATCCAGCCATCTCATCCTCTGTCGTCCTCTTCTCCTCCTGCCCCCAATCCTTCCCAGCATCAGAGTCTTTTCCAATGAGTCAACTCTTTGCATGAGGTGGCCAAAATATTGGAGTTTCAGCTTTAGCATCAGTACTTCCAATGAACACCCAGGACTGATCTCCCTTAGAATGGATTGGTTGGATCTCCTTGCAGTCCAAGGGACTCTCAAGAGTCTTCTCCAACACCACAGTTCAAAAGCATCAATTCTTCGGCGCTCAGCTTTCTTCACAGTCCAACTCTCACATCCATACATGACCAGTGGAAAAACCATAGCCTTGACTAGATGGACCTTTGTTGGCAAAGTAATGTCTCTGCTTTTTAATATGCTATCTAGGTTGGTCATAACTTTCCTTCCAAGGAGTAAGCATCTTTTAATTTCATGGCTGCAATCACCATCTGCAGTGACTTTGGAGCCCCAAAAATAAAGTCTGGCACTGTTTCCACTGTTTCCCCATCTATTTCCCATGAAGTGATGGAATCAGATGCCATGATCTTAGTTTTCTGAATGCTGAGTTTTATGTCAACTTTTTCACTTTCCCCTTTCACTTTCATCAAGAGGCTTTTTAGTTCCTCTTCACTTTCTGCCATAAGGGTGGTATCATCTGCATATCTGAGGTTATTGATATTTCTCCGGGTAATTTTGATTCCAGCTTGTGCTTCTTCCAGCCCAGCATTTCTCATAATGTACTCCGCATATAAGTTAACTAAGCAGGGTGACAATATACAGCTTTGATGGACTCCTTTTCCTATTTGGAACCAGTCTGTTGTTCCATGTCCAGTTCTAACTATTGCTTCCTGACCTGCACATAGGTTTCTCAAGAGGCAGGTCAGGTTGTCTGGTATTCCCATCTCTTTCAGAATTTTCCACAGTTTATTGTGATCCACACAGTCAAAGGCTTTGGCATAGTCAATAAAGCAAAAATAGATGTTTTTCTGGAACTCTCTTGCTTTTTCTATGATCCAGCGGATGTTGGCAATTTGATCTCTGGTTCCTCTGCCTTTTCTAAAACCAGCTTGAACATCTGGAAGTTCACAGTTCACGTATTGCTGAAGCCTGGCTTGGAATTTTGAGCATTACTTTACTAGCGTGTGAGATGAGTGCAATTGTGCGGTAGTTTGAGCATTCTTTGGCATTGCCTTTCTTTGGGATTGGAATGAACACTGACCTTTTCCAGCTCTGTGGCCACTGCTGAGTTTTCCAAATTTGCTGACATATTGAGTGCAGCACTTTTACAGCATCATCTGTCAGGATTTGGAATAGCTCAACTGGAATTCCATCACCTCTACTAGCTTTGTTCGTAGTGATGCTTTCTAAGGCCCACTTGACTTCACATTCCAGGATGTCTGGCTCTAGGTGAGTGATCACACCATCGTGATTATCTTGGTCGTGAAGATGTTTTTTCTACAGTTCTTCTGTGTATTCTTGCCACCTCTTCTTAATATCTTCTGCTTCTGTTAGGGCCATACCATTTCTGTCCTTTATTGTGCCCATCTTTGCATGAAATGTTCCTTTGGTATCTCTAATTTTCTTGAAGAGATCTCCAGTCTTTTCCATTCTGTTGTTTTCCTCTATTTCTCTGCATTGATCACTGAGGAAGGCTTCCTTATCTCTCCTTGCTGTTCTTTGGAACTTTGCATTCAGATGCTTATATCCTTCCTTTTCTCCTTTGCTTTTCACTTCTCTTCTTTTCACAGCTATTTGTAAGGCCTCCTCAGACAGACATTTTACTTTTTTGCATTTCTTTTCCATGGGGATGGTCTTGATCCCTGTCTTCTGTACAATGTCATGAACCTCCATCCATAGTTCATCAGGCACTCTATCTATCATATTTAGTTCCCTAAATCTATTTCTCGCTTCCACTGTATAATCATAGGGGATTTGATTTAGGTCATATCTGAGTTTTTCCTACTTTCTTCAATTTAAGTCTGAATTTGGTGGAGAGGGGAATGGCAAACCACTTCAGTATTCTTGCCTTGAGAACCCCATGAACGGTATGAAAAGGCAAAATGATAGGGTACTGAAAGAGGAACTACCCAGGTTGGTAGATGCCCAATATGCTACTGGAGATCAGTGGAGAAATAACTCCAGAAATAATGAAGGGATGGAGCCAAAGCAAAAACAATACCCAGCTGTGGGTGTGACTGGTGATAGAAGCAAGGTCTGATGCTGTAAAGAGCAATATTGCATAGGAACTTGGAATGTTAGGTCCATGAAGCAAGGCAAATTGGAAGTGGTCAAACAGGAGATGGTAAGAGTGAACGTCGACATTCTAGGAATCAGTGAACTAAAATGGACTGGAATAGGTGAATTTAACTCAGATGACCATTATATCTACTACTGTGGGCGGGAATCCCTTAGAAGAAATGGAGTAGCCATCAAGGTCAACAAAAGAGTCCAAAATGCAGTACTTGGATGCAATCTCAAAAACGACAGAATGATCTCTGTTCGTTTCCAAGGCAAACCATTCAATATCACAGTAATCCAAGTCTACACCCCAACCAGTAACACTGAAGAAGCTGAAGTTGAACGGTTCTATGAAGACCTACAAGACCTTTTAGAACTAACACCCCAAGAAGATGTCCTTTTCGTTATAGGAGACTGGAATCCAAAAGTAGGAAGTCAAGAAACACCTGGGGTAACAGACAAATTTGGCCTTGGAATATGGAATGAAGCAGGGCAAAGGCTAATAGAGTTTTGCCAAGAGAATGCACTGGTCATAGCAAACACCCTCTTCCAACAACACAAGAGAAGACTCTACACATGGACATCACCAAATGATCAACACAGAAATCAGATTGATTATATTCTTTGCAGCCAAAGATGGAGAAGCTCTATACAGTCAGCAAAAACAAGACCGGGAGCTGACTGTGGCTCAGATCATGAACTCCTTATTGCCAAATTCAGACTGAGCCATAAAAAGGAATGAAAATAATACAATTTGAAGGAACATGGATGCAACTAGAGGTTATCATACTAAGTGAAGTAAGTCAGAAAGAGAAAGACAAATAACATATAATATCACTTATATGTGGGATCTAAAATATGGCATAAATGAAACCATCTACAAAAGAGGAACAGACTCACAGACATAGAGAACACACTTGTGAATACTAAGGGGATAGTGGGGGAAGGAGTGGGATGGACTGGGAGTTTGGGGTTAACAGATGCAAACTATTAAATATAGGATGGATACATAAGGTCCTACTGTATAGCACAGGGAACTATATCCAATATCCTGTTATAAACCTTAAAGAAAAAGCAAAGAATATGAAAAGGAATGTGGACACATGAGTCCCTGGTGGCTCAGTTGGTAAAGAATCTACCCGCAATGCAGGAGACTGGGCTCAATCCCTGGGTCAGGAAGACCCCCTGGAGAAGGGAATGGCAACCCACTCCAGTATTCTTCTTGGAGAATTCCACAGACAGAGGAGCCTGGTGGTTACTGTCCATCAAGTCACAAAGAGTCAGACATGACTGAGTGACTAACACACATACACAGACATATATGTAACTGAGTCACTTTTTTATGCAATGGTAATTAACACACCATTATAATTCAACTAGGCTTCTATAAAAACATAAATTAAAAAAGAGATGTTTATTTTCAAGCCATGGGGCCTTTGATCACCTACACAGCCAAATATGCTTTTCTGAAAGTGAACACTGAGATCAGAAGCTCAAACACTTCTTTATAAAGGACCTCTTGCTTTTGAACAGTACTCGTACCCTTAAGGGTCCTCTAACAGAACATGGACGTTTGTGTAAGTGTGTGGTTGAGAGTCTTGGCAGAAAGAGTGATCAGGGCTGAAACCCAGCCAGTGCTCCTCTCATGAAGCTGTTAGCTGGCGAGTGGCTACATCCATCCCTCCAGGGGTACTATCCTGTCCTCCAGGACAGCTCCTGGCCCAGGGGTGTGAGATGGGCCAATACTGGTCCTGGATCTTTGCTTAGCGTGGAATGACAGCCTCTCCTTTCACATCCCTTCCAGGCAGCAGCCCCTGCTCCATCACTAAACTCTTGGGGAGACTGGATTTTCATGCTGTACTTCCCTTCTTCCACACTTACACCTAGTGCAAGCTCTCTGTAAAGAGAAGGAAAACAGTAACTTTTCTGCCTTGTATCTAAGTTGATCTCCAGTGCCCTGATTTAAAAATGTTTCCCTCAATGCTAGTCTCCCCTGGTCAGCCTTTTCCTTGATTTCTGAACATCTGTTATGTTACTTTCCAGATAGGAGACTCTCACATCCTTTCACTTATACCTCTTTTCCCCCAATAACCTCTTTCTGAACACATAGGCCTCACCTGTCAAAACCAGAATTCTGGGGAAGTCAAAAGCTCTCAGTTCAGTTCAGTCGCTCAGTCATGTCCAACTCCTTGTGACCCCATGAACCACAGCACGCCAGGCCTCCCTGTCCATCACCAACTCCCGGAGTCCATCCAAACCCATATCCATTGAGTCGGTGATGCCATCCAACCATCTCATCCTCTGTCATCCCCTTCTCCTCCTGCCTTCAGCATCAGGGTCTTTTCAAATGAGTCAGCTCTTTGTGTCAGGTGGCCAAAGTATTGGAGTTTCAGCTTCAACATCAGTCCCTACAATGAACACCCAAGACTGATCTCCTTTAGGATGGACTGGTTGGATCTCCTTGCAGTCCAAGGGACGCTGAAGAGTCTTCTCCAACACCACAGTTCAAAAGCATCAATTCTTCACCACTCAGCTTTCTTGATAGTCCAACTCTCACATCCATACATGACCACTGGGAAAACCATAGCCTTGACTAGATGGACCTTTATTGACAAAGTAATGTCTCTGCTTTTTACTATGCTGTCTAGGTTGGTCATAACTTTCCTTCCAAGGAGTAAGCATCTTTTAATTTCATGGCTGCAATCACCAGCCCACCCTTATATTTCATCACACCCAGAACAGGACTTTCCTGCCCATTCCAACCCACCATGCTCTCTGCTTCTTTCCCTGCATCTACAAAAGGGCCTCTGAGGTCTATGAGCTATCTGGAGGCAGGGTTGTGTCTAGCTGATCTTAGATCCCAGATCCAGTCCCTGTTTCCAGTCTGTGCCAAGTGTTTGGCCAATATGCATAGAATGAATGGATGGAGAAGGCCCCCTCACCTGAGCCACTCAAACCTCAAACCTCACCCCCACCTCCTGTTCAGCCGGGTGTGGGGCTCCAGTGATCCACCTCACCACTACCTCTCCTATGCTCTCTGTTCCCCTGCCATCATCCTAATTCAGACCTCTGGATTTGTACCCAGAATATTGTACACTGTCCAGTTAGTTTTCCCCTTTTCCTTTCCTCCTTCCCTCTTCCTTCCTTCATCTCTTTCCTTTCATCACTTCTATCTTTTCTCTCATTTAATATAAAATCAAATCTATACTATGATAATAATGCTAACAATTATGACTTCCATTTAATGCCCACGTTTTAAGAGGCAGACATAGGCTGACGCCTGTCCTCTTAGAGTTCAAGTAGAGAGGGAAGACAGAATAAGAAAAGGACCAGAAGGCATGATAAGTGTTTTGAAGGACATGTATCCCCAGCTAAGAGAGACCAGAGCCCAGGGCTTGATTCAGTCTGCCTGAGCTGAAAAGGCTTCTTGTGGGAGGTGTGGCCAGAAGTCTTAAAGGATGAACAAGAACATTCCAAGAGGTCCAACTGGGGGTGGCTAAGGATGGGTGGGAGAATATTCCAGCAGAGAGACTAGAATATTGTCATGGATAAAGTTCAGGATGGGTATGGAGGAAGGGCAGGAAACACCATAGGAGAATCACAAAGGATTCTGAATCCCATGGTAGGTAGTTTAGCCTTCATCTTTTGGGATAAAGATGTTGGAGGGCCATTGAAGGCTTCTAGGTCAAAGAGTGACATGGTTAGACTTGTGTTTCAGAAGATCCATGTCATAAACAATGTTATCAGTGGGTTAGAGGTGAGATTGGTAGGAGGGAGACAAGTCAGGCAACTATTGCAGAAATCCAGGGAGAGGATAAATGGGCCCCCCAAAATGGAGGAGGGATCAGAGAGAAAGAAAGCTGTTGATTGTGAAGATGTAGGAATGGAGCAGCCTTCTGGATTGGCTGGTTTCCTGGGAAGAGGTCAGTCACAACAAACCATAGAAAAGCAGGTTTGAATGTGTCTGTTGCACAACACGAAGAATGGGTGGGAGATGGGGGAGGAAGTGGTTAAATTCAACTAGCAACACATGACCTTAAGATCTTCACGGTGGTACATGTGGGCAGTTGGGTAGATGAGTCCACAGCTCAGGAGAGGGTGTGTGGGGGGTGGCCATTTAAATTCTACTCCCTTTTCAAATTTATTTAAACAAGGTTCCCAGACTAATGCACTGCTCAGATCAACATATTGAGAAAATATCTTCAGAGATTTCTGGCTTTGACCGAACTATTCCCATCTCACTCACATGTTCACAGCTTCTAAAATAGAATCTAAACAGATGCAGAGTTGAGAGAAGTTGGAAGAAACATCTGCGAAGTAGACCTTAGAAGATTTTGTGATTGATTATCTGGAGGGGGAGGGGTCAGACGATGAGAAGATAAAGAAAGGAAGTGATAATGCCTCCCCAGCTGACTTCTCTGTTTAAACTTCCTCCTTTAATTTTTTCTTATTCCAATTTGGGGCAAAAAACAGCTAACTTCTACTGCAGAAACTTCATCACTGAGAATATGGCACTTCTTCTGTGTCTTTTTTTCTGTCTCATCTTGCCCTCCCTCGCCTGCAGACTAGAGTGCAACCTATTCAGTTCAATTAAATCACTTGTCTATTTTATCACAGACCTCTCTTGCTCAGGTAGGTGAGCTGGCTCCCTCTAACCTCTCAGATCAAGGCTGAACTTCTAACTCTGCCATCAGAAGCCACTTCTTGTCTGGACCCTCCAGTTTCATTTCTCTATTTGATGAAATGATACTCCCACTGTTATGGCCTGTTTCATCTCCTGCTTGAAATGCCAACCAATAGAACTTTCTGTGATGATGGAAATACTCTATATTGTCTATTACTAGCCATGAGCCTCATGGGCTATTGAGCACTTGAGATGTGGCTGGTGTGAACAAGGCACTGAATTTAATTTATTCTAATTCATTTTGATGTATGTAGCCAGTCATAACAAGTGGTTACTATATTACTGGCCAGTGCAGGTCTTGGGGCCTATTCTTTCTTTATCTATGAGAGGAAAGGTGGGTTTCCCACATCCCTAGAGTATTCTGTAAACTTTTAACAACTGCCTTCCAACTGCCCACCTTGCTTCACTGGCCACTCACCACCTCCTCTCCAGCCCACAATCCAGCTCAGACTTCCTGCCTGAAGGGCTGGGAGTATGCAGTAGTATGTGATGACTGGCTTACAAGCAAAACTTATCACACTTATTATTTTTATTATGAGAAACAGCTCCCATAAATAGTAACAGATTTCTTTGTTTACTTTAATCAGGAACAAGTCACACCCACAGAGAAGAGAGACTGTTCGAAGGAAAAAATCAGGAAATGTAGTTAAAACTAAGTCCAACTTAGGGCCCATCAGGATTTCTTCTCTGGTATTTGACTCATCTCATGATGAACGGGCTGGCTGAGGGGCCTTACTGAGGGCCGAGATGGGAGACAGCTCTGATGTGGGACAGAAGGAGCCCCGGCTTCTTTACTGTCTCATCAGAAACTCTGCTATCATCTCCCCAGTATTCGGGCCTGATTCTAGCAGTGCGAATTTGTTCTGAATCATCTGTACTCATGGCCCAGTGCCCCAACTCACATCACATTTGATAGACGTATGGGTGAATGTGATCATTTCTGAAATATAACAGATGGTCAGCCAAGGCCTAGATCCCACACGTGCGGACAAAGTGGTCACTTACTTGCCACCAGGACATCAAGACCCCTCTTAACCAAGTCTGAGGATATAAGCTTCGTATATCTACTCTTCCTTTGCCAGGCTATTCTATAATGCACGGATGCTTCTTGGGGAAGGTGTGGAGCTTTGCATGTTTGTTTCTGTTACTGCTGTTTTTGCCACTTTTGTTGTTATTGTTCAGTTGCTCGGTTGTGTCCGACTGTTTGTGACCCCATGGACTGTGGCACACCAGGCTTCCCTGTCCTTTGCCGTCTCCCGGACTTGGCTCAAACTCATGTCCGTTGAGTCAATGATGCCATCCAATCATTTCATCCTGTCGCCCCCTTCTCCTACCCTCAATCTTTCCCAGCATCAGGGTCTTCTCCAATGATTCAGCTCTTTGCATCAGGTGGCCGAAGGGTTGGAGCTTCAGCATCAGTTCTTCCAATGATTATTTAGGGTTGATTTTCTTTAGGATTGACTGGTTTGATCTCCTTGCAGTTCAAGGGATTCTCAAGAGTCTTCTCCAGCACCACAGTTTGAAAGCATCAGTTCTTTAGCACTCAGCCTTCTTTATGGTCCAACTGTCACAGTTTTTGCCACTACAGAGCATGAAAAATTTCCCAGAGCTATCCCAGCATCTGAATTCTTCTTCACTGAGTTGGTTCTCTTCAGCCTCCAGTGTCTTTTTGGGTCCTGCTCCACTGCTCCTACTTCATCAGTGCTTCTGGAGTCCTCTGGTTTCTCCTATCTCCTGGAGGAGTTCTAACAGTTTCTGTGGATCTCTTGGCGGGGGTGGGGTGTAGCCTGAGTCTGGGGAGACCAGAGTCTTCAGAACCACCACATGGCACCCACCCGATTCCCTGCTCTCCTGCACAGGCTGCCTTTAGTGGCACCATCCTAGAAGCCATATGAAGGTTTCTCATTAAGCACTTGCTAGGAGGGATGCCATCCCTCCCAAGTCTGGTGCTGCTTCAGCTGAATGATCACATGAGTCCCATTGAGCTGGGCTATACAGAGGCTATTGAGGTGAGAGAAGATCCCTGTGCATCCGTCAGAATCCCTCACTCTTCAGTCTTCTTCCAAAATTCTGAATACAAACCATTCTTTCCACTTCTGCCCTCTTTCTAGTACAAATGTGAGCCTTTCCAAGTGACAGTCTCTGGCCTAGAGAGACACTTCAAATTCCCTCCTCCCTTTGGGTACTCCTCCCCAAACCCTCCTCTGGTTCCCTCGGATCATTGAAACAGCCTTAGAGCAAGTGATCAGCCCCAGAGTGGCTGTTCTTTGAGTTACAGATGGAAGACCTTGAAGACAGCAGTAAAGGGAAGAGCAAGATCTAAGATAAAATCCTTAACTGGCATGCCACGACACATGGATATAAAGCAAATGTGTGGCTAGCATGCTGCTAAATTGTCATCAGAATGTCAAGTTACTTTTTACTACAATGGGGTATCTGCACTGTTATGATGTCTGTGCAAAGGAGGTTGAATTAAGTATGTCTTGTGTCCTGGTGTACAACATAGGCTGATCTCTCCAGTCCCTGGTGAGAGGCAAGGGGTGATGCTGCAAGCTGCACCTTGGGAATGACAGTATGTGGCAGGAACGCAACCCTTTGTGGGGTCAAGGAAGCCTAGTTAGGGAAGAGCCCATCTCAGACAGCAATACAGGATGAAATATATAAATAGGGTGATAACTCTGGATCCAATTAGGGTCTGTGGAAGAAAGACTCTGTAATGCTGTATACAATTCTGGTATTTGAAAGCATGTCGTGAACGGAAATACAGGATGAAAAACCAACAGGGAATCAAAAGCCATGAGAGAAGTTGTTGCTTCAATGCACTGAAGGTGGGAATGAAGGAAGAAGGAAGGTTTGATGATGGAGCAACATTTTGAAATGAACAGGGAAGTTTAGGAGATCCTCAATGGTGATCTCCATTTTCAAAGTAGGAAGTAAAGTCATCTGTTGATAAAAATAATGAGTGACATTTGTTCACCTTGGAGGAGGGACTGTGCAAAGTGGTGTGTGTATATATATATACACACACACACATACATACATACATACATATATATTCATTTAATCTCCACAGCAATTCCATAGAATAGGGGCTATGATGATCTTAGTTTAACAAGTGAGGAAACAGGCTCAGAGAAGTTGCCTGATGTATCCAGGCTGAAAGATCCAAGAAAGGAAAAACCAGTCTTTAACCAGGTGAGATGAGATGGGCTGAGAGAGGAGCTGGCTTAGTTCAGCGACGTCATGAACGTTCTGGGGACTGACAAAAGCTGGACAAAGGGATTATAAGATGGAGACTTCTTCCAGCAAGGAGGAGACTGCAGACACTGCAGACTGACAGGTACAGAGTTCACTTAGCACAAAGTTGAGGAGACAGGGAGCGCCAACATGATTTTAAGGGCACTGTTGAACCAGCTGGGAAACAAGGAAGGGAGAAACAGAGAAAGGACGTTCTGACCCGCGGGGGATCCCAGGTTGGCTGACCAATTGCTGTGGAAAGGAGGGAAGGAGAGAGTTATCCTCAGTGGGAGTTACCATGGAGACAAGCTGTGGGCGCCTGGACCTAATCTGATGACAGGCAGAGCTCTCCTGTGAAAGCAAAAGGAAACTACACGGTGCTGTGGGTTGAAGGGTCTGGATTCAAATTCTGCTTCTGTGTCCTGTTTGCAGACTCATGTTCCTTTCAAATGCTTGTATGCTGTCAGCCACATGGGAGGGGCAACCCAACCGAAAGGGTAATGGGAAGGCAGCCACAGAAGGCCCTTGGTCCAGCAGAAAGGGCTGTGAACTCGCCCAGTGGGCAGGGGGACAGAAAGCACTTGACAACTCTGGGCAGAAGGATTTGGGAGGTGCCCACATCCTGCGTGGTGGCTGTAAGGTCAGGGGTGAGGGGCTTTTGGGGGCAGCCGGGGCAGGGCAGAACCAGACAGTGAGGCTGGGGAACACAGCAACTCCTTCTACGGAAGAAGTCAGGCAGCTTCTGGGGGCTCTGCAGCTGCGTGGGACTCACCCTGAACCCTGAGAGCAAGAGGCACTATTTTCTCCTCTCTCTTGTCAGATATTGACTCCCACGCAGGAAAAAGGAAGCACCTTTTGTCAGATGCTGCGGCCACTTCCTCTTCAGACGGCTCCAGCCAATCTCTGGCTTTGTAGAAGGAGGGAGCAGACTCCAGCTGCCGGACCTTGCCGGTGGAGAACCCCAGGGCCGGCGCTGGTGGGAGTGGGCCCCTCGGCTGGTTCGCTGGGTCCCGGGGCATCCTCTCTGCAGCAGATCTGGAGCCCTGAGCCCGGCCAGGCTGGGGCCCAGTGCCTCCCGGGCCCTTCCTGCACACTGCTTACAGCCCAGGTCAGCCCGCCTGTCTGTCCCTCTCCACAGCTCGGTCAAGGAGCGTGATGACCGGAGAGCAGATGGCGGCCTTTCACCCTGCATCCACCCCCAACCCGCTGGAAAGGCCCATCAAGATGGGCTGGCTGAAGAAGCAGAGGTCCATCGTGAGAAACTGGCAGCAGAGGTACTTCGTGCTGAGGGCGCAGCAGCTCTATTACTACAAAGACGAGGAGGACGTAAAGCCACAGGTACCAACCAGGCTTTTTGCACCTTCTTCCTACAGCGGTCCCCTCCCGGGCGTGGGAGGCGGATAGACCGCCGGAGATTCCTACAAACTCACAGGGGGCTTCTCTCTAGGATAACATCCTGTCCATTCGAAAGGACTTCTCTGTCTTTCTCAGCCTTGTCAAGATAATATAAACTGGGCTTCAGAGATGACAGGGTGATGATGCTCCACGGAGCCCCAAGATGATCACTGGGGCTCTTCCTAAACACAGCACTAAGTCAAGCCTGGCAGCTGCGGTCTTTTCTTTTTAACTTTTTATTTTGTATTGGGGTATAGCCGATTAACAATGCTGTGATAGTTTCAGGCGAACAGCGAAGGAGACTCCGTGACAGCGTGGTCTTGATGGTGATGCAGAGCACAAGGGCTCAGGGAGAGTGGATTTGGGTTCAGGAAAATTGATCTGAGGCTTTGATTTATTTGTCTGTTCAATCAGTATTTGTTGAGCATCTACTTTGCACCAGGCAGTGTTTTGGGGAATTGAAATAACCCCAGTGAGTAAAACAGATTAAAAACAACAACAACAACAACAACCCTGCCATGTAGAACTTAGAAGATGGGGTGGGGAAGACAGAAAATAAACATAATCATTAAGACAAGTATGTGGTTTGTTAGAAAATGACTATTTCTATGAGGAAAAAAATAGAGTGGGCTATGGGGATTGGTCATTTGAGGGACTTGGTAGTATTTCAAGAAGGGTGGTCAGGATGATTTCATGAAGAGGGGGACATCTGAGCAAAGATTAAGAAGGAGTGGTAATTGGCCAGGCAGATCTCTGGGGAAAGAGCACTCTAGGTGGCAGGGACGGGCAATGCAAAGGCCCTGAGGCCTGAGGTAGAGTGTGTCTGATACGTGTGGGAAATAGCAAGGACAGCAGAGTGGGGATGTAAGAGTTAGAGAATGAGAGTATCAGAGGGGATGAAGTCAGAGAGGAAAGGGCAGGAGGTGGGGGTGCAAATTGCAAAGGACACGGTAGGCCTCTGTGAGGACTTGAGCCTTCATACTGAGGTAAATGGGAGGCCTAACAAGGTTTCCAGCAGAAAGGGGTCATTCTTGGTGTGTGTTGTAAAAAGATGGCTCTGGCTACCATGGTCCAAAATAGATCCAAGGCGGAAGTGGAGAGGCATAAGGGTGATTTAGATGAGAGGCTATAATGTTTAAAATCTCAATAGGAGTTGGGGGCTGCAGGAAAATGACCAGATTGCCTGGTATACTTTGAAAGTACAGTAAACGGGATTTCCAGGTGGAGTGGATGGGGCTTGAGAGGACTTTGATCCTAAATCTTGAGCTTGGGTCTTTTCTTCCGGCCTCATGGCCATTGTGGTAAATGAGAGCAAAAAGAGATATTAGTGACATCTGAGAAGCCCCAGGTGTTAACTGTATGTCTCAAAGCAACCAGGAGGGCTGGACACCCTCTCCTAGAGTGGTGGAGGTGAAAGAGTAGGCTTGGCTGGAAAGGGTTTACTAGGGAGAACAGACTCGAGAACCTTCTGGAGGCAGGGAAAAAGTCCCCAAAAAGGGTGAAGATATTAGAAGTGGGTGACAGGGTATGTAAAGAAACGAGACGTTTCTTTTGGAAGAGGACAGTTCTCTCTAAGGGCAGGCTTGAGGCTCTGTAACACATCGGCAATGCCTGGTTGGCCCTCCACCCAGAGGGCAGGGAGTGTTTGTTCCTGCAGAGGCTGGAGAGGGGCTGGAGACCCCACCACTGACTGAGTTCTTGATCAGTGTCCTGTGTGTAGAAACCAGACTTTCTTCACTTGACAAACAGACCCCATCAGAGTCAAGCAATTACAAGCTAAGATGGAGTTCCTAGTGCATTAATAGTGAGTCAGGAAGTCTTCCCATCTGCGAAGAGTGAGGGAGATAGCAATGTGTTGGCCTTCTGAAATTAGCAGATAGGGCAGCTCAGTGAGACTTACTTCACTGAGGTGTAGTGGGGGGAGCTTATGTTTGGTTCGACTACCATCTGGCCATGTAATTATTTAATTTTTCTAGACCCCTCTTTCTTCTTTTGTAAAATGAGACAGTTATCTGTCACAGGATTATATGAAGCACATGTAAAAAGTTGTTTTGTAAAAGCATAAACTGATGTCAAAGGGTAAAATAAATTTATTGGTGGTCTTAACTTTTTTCCCTTACCTTGGGAGGAGGAAACTCAGAATCCTCTCAGGGTTAAATTAGTAAAGCTGCTTCAAGGATGACAAGTGTGGCTTATATTTTAGGAAACCTATTAATGTATCAAGCCAATAAGTCAAGATCCAGAAGTCAAATGAGAAAAATTACACATCCCCTAAAGAGATGGCTGAAAAGAGAATTTGATAAAATTCAAAACTCATTTCAGATATAAAAAGTTTTTTTAAAAAGCTTTTAGTAATAAAATGATAGTTTCTTAGAATATTTTACATTATATGGGTATGAACATTTTGACTACAAAAGCCATATGGGAACATGGTAGGAAATTTGGAGGATGCAAAAAATCAGAAAGTAGAAAATAAAAATTATCCCATTAGGAAGAAATAGCTACCCAAATCCTCAATTCTTCCAGTTTTTTCTATGCATACACATTTAGAAATATCTATTCTAAGTGCAAAATTAGTATAATAATATTTTAATTAAAAATTAACAATATGTCATGAATATTGTCCCTTATTATTAAATATTCTTCTACAATGTAATTCTTAGTGGTGGCAAAATAATTTCTTGTGTGGACATTCTATAATTTTTTAACCAATTTCATCCTATAAATTAGTTGAGAATTTGGGCTGATGTTTCTATATTACTGTAACAAACAAGAATTAAGTGGACATCTTGTAGACTTTTCATATATCCATCATTATTTCGTTAAGATAAAGAAAAATCTATACAAACTAAAGAACTTTTATTATACTATCATTTAACATTGTTTTGGGATCCATAGACATTGCAAATATCTTGAAGTGAAATGAAAGATATAAACTAAATTCATGGGAAAAAAATAAAGGTCTATTTCCACCCTATGTTTCACACCATTCATGATGCTGGATGGAATAAAGACTAATGTGTGAAAACAAGTTCATAAAGATCCGAGAAGAAAGTGTAATTACCTGCATGATCTTTGGGAAGCACGTATTTCTTAAGCACATTTTAATTTCTTAAGCTGATTTTAATTGCATGAATAGAAATTTCTCTATCTTAAAAACCAAAATAACAAGGTGAAAAGGCAAGGAATAAACAGGAAAAACTGTTCATATACATCTGGTAAATATTCTTCATATCTAAAGTACTCTCAAACCTATAAGAAACAGCAATAGGAAAATGAGCAAAGGACTTAAACAATTTCCCAAAGAAATGTAATAGCCAAAAGGCATATGTAAAAAATTTCACTCTCAGTCGTAATTAAAGACATGCAATGGAAGTTAATGAGATATCATTGTTCTTTTATAAAATTGGCAAAGATTTTCTAGAAATTCCAATATTAGTGAAGACTAGGGAACAGGAATTCTCATGCACAATTGGTAGAAATGAGAATCTGTACAACCTTTGTGGACAGTAATATGCCTCTTTAAAAATGCAAATTATTTGACCCTGCATTCCTAACGTAGGGGTTTATAGTGACATAGAAAGAATATATAGCAAAAGGGGCTAAGTTATATCAGGGAACTTATATATATTTATACAATAGAATATAATTCAGCTGTTGATGCTGAAATTGATACTTTTTGAAAATGAAAGACATTGATAATTTAATTGCTTTGAAAAAAAGCACTTAACAGCAGAGGATGATTTATATGCTAATCCCATTTTTGAGGGAAAAAAGAATCATGAATCTGTAATTTATGGGAAAAGACTTGGAAAGAAATACACAGATGTGTTAACTGAGTTATCTGAGTACTGGAGTTACACAAAACTTTAATTTTCTCTTTATCTATAACTAAAATATAAATTAGTTGTAAATTTAAAAAGAACACACATCCCTAAAAAGCTCAAAACACAAAAATGCTGCAATCATCTTAGAGCAATGATACGAAAAAGGCCCTCATGTATACTGATGATGAGTACGTGCAGCCTTTCTAGAAAGCAATTTGGCTAGATTTCTAAGAGCCAAAAATATCATATCCAGAATGACCTTGTCATTCTGGTTTTAAGAAGCTCTTCAAAAGAAATCAGATATATGCAGTGCTATTTGTAAATGAGAAGCATTGGATAAAGTGTCTGACAAAGGAGAATGATTAAGTAAATTACAGAGCCCTGTGTAATGGACTCTTATTTATGCTCTTCCAGGCGGGGGGGTTGGGAGAAGGCAATCTGTACATTTTTTCCTCTGAGTTCTCAGAAAGGTCTGTCCAGCTCTAACAGTATAATGCCCTGTAAGTCCATGACCTAGTTTTCTATAACTCATTCCAAAATTTCTTTGTCAAGGAAGTTGTTTAAAACAGAATCTCAGTGAATTGCTCTAAGTCTGTGCTACAGTAATAGTTTTAGACAATCCTGGTATAGCTGTCCCGTTGCTTCATCTGGTTTCTCTGAAGTCAGAGCAGATGGCTGTCTCTCGGGGGCAAGCTGGGAAGTATTTAACCAACAGCCTGCTGGTAGAGGAACTATTTTGGATAAAGCACTTGCCAATTTCTGTGGTGTAAATACTCCCACCATGGCTGATTCAAGCTACCAGCATCCCTGAACTCAGAATTGAGAACGGAAGTACGGTAGCACAGTGTTAGACACTACTTCTACCACACAAATTGATTAAATGTAACTACATGAAGAAAAATGATAGTAAAATATAGCAAAACATTAGGTAAATAGAAATTTTTTTTAATATTTATATGAGATGATGGATGTTCACCAGACTTATTACAGTGATTGTTTCACAATGTTTGTGGGTCAAATCATTGTGCTGTGTATCTTGAACTTGGACAGTGTGGTATGTCACTTGTGTCTCAGGAGAACTGCAAGAAAAAAAAAGAAAAAAAGAATTAGAAAATGATAAATTCTGCATAGTACTATCTTTATTTTTAATACAAAATATTTCATTGAAAGTTCATATAATTTAACGTTTAATAATGGCTATGAGCTATGGGAACAAAACATAACACTTGTTTTTTAGACAGGAGGGAGCCCTGCCTAGTAGGAAGAAAAATAAAATGTCATTTCAGAGGTGTCTGTCTCTCCTAAATACATCTCTAAACTATTATTTGATAAATTTAATTCAAATAGAGTAAAAATAAAATGTGTAAGTACCATTTATTGAATAGTTATTTGGTGCTGGGATCTGTGTTAAAAGTCCTGCATATACTCTCCAGCAGCATAATCTCAGGGTCAATTTTTTCCTGAGACCACTGATATTTAAAGATAATGAGGAGTGTGTAGGTGGTGGCTATTTTTAAATAATAAAATTAGAGAAGTATAAACAGATATTTTTCATTTTCCTTCTTCCCCTGCCTCCCTCCTCCCACTCCTTCTCCTCTTCCCCTTTCTCCCCTCCCCCTCCTCTTCCTCTTCTTGTTTATTTTCTACTCTGTTTCTCAGTCTTAGACATTTTAATTTCTAGACCCCCAAGGAACATTTATTCTTTTGGGATTCTGAGCTGATATGAAAGTTGCTTAAGACTCTTCCTTTATAACTTCCTTGTTGCCAATCCTTTCATCTGTGGATTGTTCTAGAAATAAGACGTCCCTGTTTACTCAACTCTGAATCAGATACACTACCTATTACAGTCAGTGAGATGTAAATTATGAGTGAGTAACTCGAGGACAAATTAGTTATGTCCTTTCCTGCAGTTACTTAGACTTTGAAAGCATTGGTTTCCTCATCTGTGAAATGGGTGTGGCCATCCTGCCCTGCTGTTGATCTGGGGCTGTTCTGAGGTCTAAGGAGATAGTGCGTGTGACTGCACACTGTCAGTGGTGAAGCAGTGAGTGCACACGTGGTGGAGGTGACTTGTTTTTCTGATGACATTTTCATGAGTAAGGTCACAAGTTCCACCCTCGCTCTTCTACCCTACCCACCCCCGTGAATCCATGATCCTCCTCCCCTGTCCCTTCAAGGGACATTATGCTGAAGGGTCTCAGCACCTCAGCTGTGATGGTGAAGAGCACAGGCTGTGAACTCACTTCTGAGATAATTTCTGCCACTTCCTAGCTCTGTGACATTGGGCAAATCACAGAACCATTCTGATCCCATTTCCTCACTTGTGAATTTGTGTAGCAAAACTCTACTTGGAGAATTGATGAAAGGACTAAGTGAATAATACACAGTTGAAGTGCTTAGCAAAGGCACAGACTCCTGGAGTGTGCTGCTGCTAAGTACTGCATCTCCTTGATGACCTTGGTTCAGTCCTCAGTGCCCCCTCTGGTGACCTGGCAGGTGCTAGGATCCCCCCAGTCTCAACATGGCCTCCACAGAGATCAGGTGTCTGGTTTGGCCATGAATTTGGGCTCTTGGAAAAGTAGGAAGAGACACAGGTTGTTAATAGCACCCTCTCAGCTCATTCTTGGGTCAAGACCTTGTCCTCTTTGTTTCCTCAGGCACCTCCCTTGTGCTCACATAGCTACAACTTAATTTGACCAAGGTCTGAAGAGCCGAAGGGCCCGTTTGAAGCTGAGATGCTCACTTTCATGTTCCTCTCCAACAGCCCATCTAGTTTGAAGCTGATGACATTTCTGTCTATCTTAAAGGCCTTGCTTTCAATCTTTCAGGGCTGCATGTATCTACCTGGAAGTACAATCAAGGAGATTGCCACAAATCCAGAAGAAGCGGGGAAGTTTGTCTTCGAAGTCATTCCAGGTAGGTGACAAAAAGTGGGAGAGATGTTCGTTACATTCCCGGGTTACTTCTGATCCCAGAAATCAAGGCTACATTCAGTGAGTCTGTCAACCAGCTAGCCAACCAACCTAGTAAGAATGCATAATAGTTCTATATATAGTTAATGATCCTATACTAATTGATTAATAACATAGAAACTAAGTGGATGTGTGTCTGATTCAGCTCTGTAAGTATTTCAGGGGCACCCGCTTGGAGCCAGCTATTCACTGGGCACTGGGACACTGATCTGAAAGTACATCACCCTCGCTAACTAAAAGGGAGCTTCCCCGGTGGCTCAGTGGTTTGTAAAGAATCTGCCTGCCAATGCAGGAGACACAGGATCGATTCCTGGATCAGGAAGATCCTCTGGAGAAGGAAATGGCAACCCACTCCAGTATTCTTGCCTGGGAAATCCCATGGATAGAGGAGCTTGGCAAGCTACAGTCCATGGGGGTCACAAAAATGTTGAACTTGACTTAGCAAGTAAGCAACAACATGAAAAGGAACTTAGCTTTGAAGGTGAGTGGGACAATAAAATGAACAAAGTATAAATCGAACCATGAGAAACTGCCGTGTTGGTAGGTAATCAGCAGTCTCATATGGTGCAATGTGAAACTTCCTAAGAACTCATTACGTGTCACGTGCTGTCATTCCCCTATTACACAAGTTAACAGCACGCTGGAGATGCCTCTTTCTAATCAAGAGTTACCTTCCTCGAACTCAGGTAGGGAACGGGGGAATTTGTCTCAGTTTGTCTCCAGGGGAGTTGATGTGTCACACTGAAGCTGCTTCTGCCCGTCTGTTGCCCCACCAGGAGCTCCAGGGCTGCTGGTCCAGCTCTGCAGCCAGGTTTTGCTGCTGCCATGGTGACACAGCAGGAGAGGCCCCAAGTCCCCTGAGTACCCCTTCCCTTAATTCTCTCTTTAACCCTCACACAAGTCAGTCGTATGCATAAGAAACTTGAGGGGGAAGGCAGTACAGCAGAGAGGGTAGACATGCACTATTGGAGCCAGCCTGCCTGGGGCCACATCTGGCCCTGCCATTTGCTGTGTGTGTGATAGAGTAAAGTGAAAGTCGCTCAGTCGTGTCCAACTCTTTGTGACCTCAGCAGGTCCATGGAATTCTCCAGGCAAGAATACTGGAGTGGATTGCCTTTCCCTTCTCCAGGGGATCTTCCTGACCCAGGGATCGAACCTGGGTCTCCTGCATTGCAGGCAGATTCCTTACCATCTGAGCCACCAGGGAAGCCCCTGCTATGTGTGTAATTGTGATCAGTTATTGAATTTAATAATTTAATTATTTAATTTCTCCTTGCCTCTGTTTCTTTACCTGTGAAATAGGGACAATGATGATGATGGTGAGGATTAAGTAAACAAATATATATGTCATACTTGGTATAGTATCTGGTAACAGTGTCATGTCAGTGTTTGATGTTTTGGCAATAACTAGAGGAAATTGTTGGAGAAGGCAATGGCACCCCACTCTGGTACTCTTGCCTGGAAAATCCCATGGATGAAGGAGCCTGGTGGGCTGCAGTCCATGGGGTCGCAAAGAGTCGGACATGACTGAGCGACTTCACTTGCACTTTTCACTTTCATGCATTGGAGAAGGAAATGGCAACCCACTCCAGTGTTCTTGCCTGGAGAATCCCAAGGACGGGGGAGCCTGGTGGGCTGCCGTCTGTGGGGTCGCACAGAGTTGGACACGACTGAAGTGACTTAGCAGCAGCAGCAGCAGCAGCAGAGGAAATTGTAAAATTCAGAAATCAATCTCCAAACTGGCTATGACTGTTTATAGAAAACAAAGAAAAATAGGATATTTTTTTAAAGTTCAGCTCTTCCTAAGTGGCCACCTCATGGGCCTTCCCTTGATTTTTATATGAGGAGCTATCCATTTTTCTTCCTTCTGAAAGGAAGAGCCTACTTTTCCAATCTCTCCTTTCTGAGAGAACTCCACCCCTTTCCCACAAATTTTTTTCTCTTTCTAGGGCCCCTTTCCAGCACAAATCATGAGACACAGCCACTTATGATAACTTGTGTCCCCTAGCCTGATTTTTCAATGTAGGGTGACTCTACTGAGAGTTCCAACTAGAAATTTACTGTGGGCTTTGCACCAAGAAGCCAGTGCCTTTGGAGACTGCCGTGCTAGGGTTGGGTGAAGATTTGTCCTCTCATCGTAACTTACACTTGCAGTTGTCTCCTGGGCTGCTGGGCCAGTTCTTGGGCAAATTCACACATGTATGTAGGTGCACGCACACACTCATCACATAAGGAAAAACAACACTTATAAAGCAATAGTAAGGTAGGGAGCCATTTTCCCAAACATGTCATCCTTCACCCAACCTGAAATGAGACAGTGCTTTCTATTACAATGTAGAGAATTTTCAGTTCCTTTTTTGGTCATCTTTTTGTACGAAAAGATTCTCAGGGGTCAACCCTGGCATAAGAAATGGCCTTCCTAATCAGGGCCCCCTCTCTGTGATCACCAGTGTTAGCTGTACAAAGCCCATAGAGAAGAGTTCCACTGTTGTTATGCTCTGCTTTTCTTTATTTGGAGCAGGCAAAGATTTGTGGCATGCTTCCCTTCCCTACTTAACTCAAGCAGAATAGCAATCTCCCACCCAAAGGGAATCATCAGGTAGCGGGGGGCTATTCCTTCTGTGGAATATGTAGGATTTAATTCTCATACTGCTTTCTGAGATGTGACACCAAATTTCTTGAGCACCTGCTATGAGCTGCACATGTAGGAACTGGGAACCCAGCAATGAATGAAACAGACTGTAAGCAGCTTAGAATCAAGGGAGGAGACTGACAACAAGCTAAATGAATGAGTACATTGTATAGTTTTATGATGAGATCAGTACTATAAGAAGAAACCAAAGTAAGAGAGAGGAAGTTCTGGGTGAAATGGGGATGGCAACTGTTGATTTATCATTTGAAGGAGAGCAGGCAGAATAGACATCATTGAGAAGGTGACCTTTGAGCCAAGATCTGAAGAAAGTGAAGGCATGAGCCAAGTGCGTATCTGGAGAAGAGCATTCCAGGGAAGAGAACAGCCGGTGCCAAGTCTCTGAGCCTATTTCTCATGTTCAGGAAACAGCAAAGCGGTCAAGGTGGTTACAGTGGAGTGCTGAGAGGGGAGAAGAGGAGGCGATTTGTTCAGGGGTGGGCCCAAGTTTCACAGGCACTGGTCAGTAACCACAAAGTTTGATTTTTGTGCTGGAAGGATGGAAAGCCATTGGGAGTTTTGAGCAGAGAAGTAACATGATCTAACTTTTGTTTTAAAACTCTTTTGAGGCTAAAAAGGGGCAAAGACATAGCAGGAGCAGCAGAGAGGAGGTTATTGCAATTATACAATTGAGTGATAGAGACAATGAAGGGGGTGAGAAATAAAGCAATTTTTGGACACATTTTGAAGACAGAGAGTACTTCATTTGCTGACAGATTAGATGTAGCAAAGAGAAGTCAAGGTTGACTTCAAGGTTTTCACGCAAACAGGAAAGCTGGCTTTCCTGAGATTTGTGCATGTAGAAGATCAAGGCTTTAGCTTTGTATTTTTGTTTTAGTATTAAGTAGTTAACTCGATTTTAATGACAAGGAAAACAATGTTCAGGGTAATTTAGCTACTGCTTCCATAGAGGTAGGGATATGATGTTAAGAGATTTAGAAAAAAGACTCCCCACTAGATTTGGAATGGGAGGGGAGATGTGAAGGAAGGGTCCCTAGAGAAAATAACATTTGTACTATATTTTAAAGGATGGGCTTCTCTGATAGCTCAGATGGTAAAGAATCTGTTTGCAATAAGGGAGACCCGGAGTTTGATCACTGGGTGGGGAAGATCCCCTGAAGAAGGTAATAGCTACCCACTCTAGTATTCTTACCTGGAGAAATCTGCGGACAGAGGAGCCTGCCAGGCTACAGTCCATGGGGTCACAAAGAGTTGGACACAACTGAGCAATTAAACTTTGGCTTTAAAGGCTGGCTAGGAGTTCCTTAGGCAAGGGAAAAAAGAAGGTAGGTTCCTAACAAGAGAAACAGCCCAATAGGTGACACATGCTGAACAGACTGTTTAAGTCAGAGAAAGTATGTTTCTGAGGGCAGAGCTGCTATTCTTGGGCTTTGTATTAATGTCAAACAGTTTCTCTCAAAGACAGCTCTTC
Organism: Bubalus kerabau; assembly: GCF_029407905.1. Taxonomy (NCBI): domain Eukaryota; kingdom Metazoa; phylum Chordata; class Mammalia; order Artiodactyla; family Bovidae; genus Bubalus; species Bubalus kerabau. The sequence goes on from NC_073634.1 coordinate 69,967,541, forward strand.
CTAGCACCTCAGTGTGTCTAAACACTCATTTGTTTGTAGGGCAACAAGAACTTTCAAATTCCTTATGGTTCTTGTCTCTCAAATCTATCTTAATCTCACTCAGCCTCACTTTCCTTAGCCTTTGAGAGAACCTACTTCTGAATCCATTTTGTCATCAGCTCTTCTGATCAGAAAGATCAGTCACAGAAGCTCTGATTATTTAGAAACATCAAGATCTGGGTATTTCTTAATTGTTGCCATGATGCAACCAAACGAGTCTCTCAGGAATGAGTGTGAATTGAAAGGCATATTCTCTCAGACTGGAGTGTAGGAGTGATGGAAGACACCAGATGAATTTTGGCCAAGGTCAAATTTGAAGCACCATGGGCTGATGGAGACTCTTGAGAGAAAGATCTGTAGCCTTGCCCTGAGTTTGGTGGTAACTTAGTGGGTAACTTATGGGCTTCCCACGTGGTTCTAGTGGTAAAGAAGCTGCCTGCCAGTGCAGGTGATATAAGAGACGTGGGTTCGATCCCTGAGTCGGGAAGATCCCCTAGAGCAGGAAATGGCAACCCACTCCAGTATTCTTGCCTGGAAAATCCCATGGGTGAGGAGCCTGGTAGGCTACAGTCCATAGAGTTGCAAACAGTTGAACATGACTGAAGTGACTTAGCACTTACTGGGTACCAATGAGCAAGGCCCGTTGCACCTCTGGGCTTCATTTATCTGTGGAGCAGAAATGATAGTAGAGCCTTATTCTACTTCAAAGGGATATTGTGATTCCTTTGGGATTCCTTAGTTCTTCCCCGAGGGCTTTTTACTGCCTATTTTACTTCTGGAAACATCTGGATGTTCCTCAATAGCCAGTGCTTCTGTGGACTGAGACCAGAAGAGCTGTTGATGACCCAACGATAAGATGGATTCAGAATCAGGTTTGTTGTCATTGTTGAGTCACTAAGTCATGTCTGACTTTGTGACTCCATGGACTGTAGCATGCCAGGCTACAGAATCAGGTTTCTCCAAAGCATAAAGAAAGTGAGACTGGGTAATTTTAAGGTGGGTTCAAGAGACTGGAAACAAAGGAACTTTGGAAGTATTCTGTTGCTGTGAAAGAAAATACAGGTTTGGGCCCAACTGGGCAGATATAACAGGTTCTTTTTAAAAGTTTTTTTTAAAACAGATGAACCTATTGCCAGGCAGGAATAGAGACACAGACATAGAGAAGGGACACTTGGACACAGTGGAGGAAAGGGCAGGGTGGGATGAATTGGGAGAGTAGCATTGAGATATAGATACTAACATGTAAAATAGATAGCTAGTGGAAGGCTGCTGTATAACATACGGAGCTCAGCTCAGTGCTCTGTGGTGACCTAGAGGGGTAGGGTGGAGGGTGCGGGGGAGGGACACTAAAAAGGGAGGGGGTATATGCATACATACAGCTGATTCACTTTGCTGTACAGCAGAAACTAACACAAAATTATAAAGCAATAATACTCAAATAAAAAAATAATAAATGAAAAAACAAATAAAATTGGGACTATGTTTTCTGACATCTAAAAGAAATTGAACTTATTTGATGTACATTATTATGTAAATTACAGGTGTCCAATATAGTGATTCACAATTTTTAAAGGTTGTACTCCATATATAGTTAGTATAAAATATTGGCTATCTTCCCCATGTTGTACAATAAATCCTTGTAGCTTATTTTATTTTATACCCAATAGTGTGTGCCACTTAATCCTCTACCCCAGATTCTCTCTCTCTACTTCCCTCTCCCTACTAGTGACCACTAGTTTGTTTTCTATATCTATGAGTTTGCATCTCTTTTTTTTTTTATTATATCCACTAGTCTGTTGTATTTTTTAGATGTTATCTATAAGCAATATCATACAATAATTATCTTTCTCTGTTTGACTTATTTTACTTTGCATAATGCCCTCCAAGTTCGTCCATGTTGCTGCAAATGACAAAATTTCATACTTTTTTACTGGCTGAGTAGTATCCCATTGTATGTATATACCACATTTTCTTTATCCATTCTTCTGTTGATGGACATTTAGGTTGCTTCCATATCTTGGTAATTATAAATAATGCTGCTATGAACATTGAAGTGTTTGTATCTCTTCAAATTAGTGGGGTTTTTTTGTTTGTTTTGTTTTTTGATAAATACCCAGGAGTGGAATTTCTGGGTCATATGGTAGTAGAACAAACTCTTTTTGAAGGAAATGCCCTGATATTTTGAAAAGAATGGGTTGATATCCCCTAGAATAATTTGAGATTTAATAGTATCTTGTCGTTGCCCTTATTTTCTTGTTGTTTTTAAGACCTATGTTTGACGGGTTCCCTCTCTATGCCTCTCCTTCTCTCTCTCTACTTGTCTCTGTCACTTTCTCTCATTCTTTGTCTCGGTTTCCTGTCCCTACTCTGCCCCCTCGTCATTTCCTCTACCCTTTTGTCCACTTGACAACTCCAACCCAGGACATACTACAGATGTATGTCTATAATATTGGGTTTAAAGTGAAAACAGTAAATAAAGTCCTAACAGACTTCATTGGTCTGTCAACTATGTATCAATAGCCACTGTTTGCAATGTCTCATGCAGGCAGGAGAGCAGTAATCCTGAACAAGAAGTACTGATTCACAAGAGAGACACCTGTGTGCTCACTCTCCCTCCCTCCTGAGTTGCTGTTTCCTTTCCTACACCCACAGCTGAGCTCAGGGTAGCCGAAGAAAGTATCCATGACTGGCGTGATAGACTGAAGTCTTCAAAACTTGTACGGGCTGAGCCTGTCTCCTCTAGTACTGACATTGCCCCTCGCACTTCCTCTTTCTTTTGGTAGGAAATGGCTTCTGTCATTCAAGGGAGCAGATCTCAGCCCAAATCAACAAAATTGTCAACCACTGGGTTCAGTGATTCATCTATAGAATTGGGAGTTTCAGCAAAAACAGCAAAGGTGCATGGATATTCAGTTCTTCTAGGAATAAGTAGATGCTTTTGTGTTGTTTGACTGATTGTTTAATTGGACCAAAGAAGCAATTCAGGCTTGACTTCCCCCTTGCTGCCCCTTGCTCTACTCCGTGGCAAATGTAAGACCTTCATTAGTGTTACTTCTTCCTCCAGCCTCATGTGACCAGAGTCGTACAGGACAGGATTCCTATGTCCTCATGGCCAGCTCCCAGGCGGAAATGGAGGAGTGGGTTAAATTCCTTAGGAGAGTCTCTGGCACGCCCTCTGGAGGTAAGGACCCCTGCAGGCTTTTCTGAACAGGTGTCTGTGACATCTCAGAGATGGGAAGGAAGTAGTTTCAGACATGATCTTTCCTGGAACAGTGTTCAAAGAAGACCACGAGGGGACAACTCTGAGGTCGTGCTCATTGCCAAGGCTCTAACTTCCCTCCCCCAGTGATATCAAAGCCAACTCTAGATTGGCTGGAAAGATCTGTGTTTGCACTCATTGACAAATGTGTGTGATGCCCTGAAGTGGTCCTTTCTCCTCTCTGGACACAGTGCTTTCGTCTGTAAAATGAATGGATTGGAGCAGCTGACCCCAGTCACCAGCAGCACTAACCTTCAGCGGTACCAAGAGTCTGCCCAGTTATAGGGACTTCGGAACCTAAAAGGGTTGATGGCAGGATCTATGCTAAAAGCATAAGTAAGGCTGATCAGCACAGGAAAGGCAAGTTGCTGTGGGGGTCAGACTGGGGAGAGGTTCTGGATTTGTGTCTAGTGTTATAGGTATGCACTTTTCTGGCTTACAAGTATTTGAGTGTACAAGCTCAAGTTCAAGGTTACAAGCTTGAGTATTTGAGCTCTCTGAGAAACTTGATGCTGTGTCCACCAGGAGCCCTGCCTGTGAATAACTAATGTGGAAAAAAAATGAAATTAACAAACAGGTGAATCCAGTATGTGATTTTTCATGTCATAAAAAATATGAAAGAACTGATGTGGACATGATCTCAAGGGACCACATAACACAAATGAGTGTATTCAACTTTTTTAAGAAGACACTCATTTTTGTCAACTTCAGGATAACTGTGTAATACATGATTATCAGTTATGCTGCCTGTTAATTTATAAATCATTTGGGGGGGTGCTTTTACAACTCAAATATTATGTATTTTTTAATTGCCCAATTATTTCTTTCAAAAATGATGAGCACCTTAACAATTTTGTGGACATTTGAAAAAGTATAGGAAAATAACCACCCATAAGGCTACCGAAGATATTTTTATATTTTCCTTTCAGCCGGTGTTCATATATACACACTTCTTCCCCAGGATGATAAACATAGGTTATATGCAATTCAATACCTTTTATTTTCTAGTTTAATTTTCCAAAATGGTTGTATAATCTTAATTGGAAAAATTTATGCAAATGATGTTAAACAAGAAAGAGGGACGCATTGGGCATCTGTAGTCTCTCCTTCAGGAAACCAAGGGCAGGAACTTCCAGGAGGACTCAAGGAGCTGAGACTGAGAACTGATCAGCATGAGCTTATCCTGTTTGTTTCTGAGGGGCCATGCAGCTGTTCATTCTGTTTTTCTCTGCCTGCTTGTCTGTTTTCATCTAGTTAACAGCCCTCTACCACTCATGCCAATCCCAAATACTGCTGTGCTAGCTCCAGCTTTCCTGTATTTCTCCCTTAACTACCAGTGGAGATTGAGCTCAACCTCTTGTTCAGTCACTAAGTCCTGTCCAGCTCTTTGCGACCCCATGGACCTGCAGTACACCCAGCTTGTCTGTCCTCCAGTATTTCCCAGAGTTTGCTCAAATTCATGTTCATTGAGTCAGTGGTACTATCTAACCATCTCATCCCCTGTCGCCCCTTTCTCCTTTTGCCTTCAATCTTTCCCAGCATCAGGGTCCTTTCCAATGAGTCGGCTCTTCACATCAGGTGGCCAAAATATTGGAGCTTCAGTTTCAGCAACAGTGCTTCCAATGAATGGGGTGGCAGCAGAGGCTGAGCTCATTCCCTTTCATGGATCACAGCCTTGTGGCGAAGGCACTTGCATTACTCAATGAAGCTATGAGCCATGCCTTGCAGAGCTACCCAAGACGGATGGGTCATAATGAAGGGTTCTGATAAAGTGTAAGGAAATGGCAACCCATTCAGTATTCTTCCCTGGAGAACCCTGTGAACAGTATGAGCTCAGCCTCTACCATGGCCCCATTCCAAACTCCTGGCTCAGCTGTGGTCAGGATCAGGGGCAGGGATGCTGTCCTATGACCTGCATGGGGGGTTGAGGGGTGGGCTGTGAGAACAGAAGTGACTTGGATGGGACAGCCAAACTCAAGAGTGCCTGCCTCCTACAAAGAGCTGCAACCTATTACCAAAAAAAAAAAAAGTGTGATTTCATTAACCATTTCCCAATTCCTAAATATGGCATTTTTGGGGGTGCTAATCAAGTAGAGATGAGATGTTTATTTATTAAATGTCTATTCGGTGATGCTCACCCTGGCTGGTCTTATCTGTGACCTTCCTTACTGCCCTGGATTGTGAGATGGTTGACGTTTTCTTTCCTGGATCCAGTGCGTTGACTAAACTGACAAGGGTAGTAGATGCCTCCTAAAATATGTACGTGTTCTGAGTCAGAATGCTGTGGCTGTGCTGTGAGCAGCGCCCGTGCCCCCTGTGGTGCTCTGCTCCGCCTGGCAGGGTGAACTGCTGCTACGGTCATAACACAAACGGGGATTTCTTCCTCGCCCCACCTGGAGGCCACCACCATCAAAAGCCAGTCAAGCGTAAGTCCTGTAGGCAGAGGAAAGTCCAGGGGAGGACAAATAAGAGCACGCACTATTTATTTATTCAGAGAACAAGGTTTGGATTTGATGTGGCATCTCAGACCCTTAAAAGTTTTCCGTTGAACCAAACTCAGAGATCTCAGGATGAGAAGGCATTTGAAGACAGCAGAGTCCAGTCTGAGGCCATGGGACAAGTCAGACATTTGTCCTTCCTGTTTTTAAGTCAGGACAGTCCAGTCCTGAGGAAGTAAATGATTTTTCCAAGGGGCCCAGGTATCAAGGGGCAGCAGCAAGGCTACTGTCTCTGTAGAGGGCCCTCTTTTGCCTTGTAAAGTGCCGCGGATCTGGGTCTACTGGGTCCCCAGGGCACATCCTTCAAACACCGGGAAGACACTGAGATCTGTTGCTGCTGTCTTTTTCCAGCTCTTCATGAAACTTTCTATGACTTTTTTTCACCCAGAACCTAATCACATCTCACCACCTTCACTACCTCCATCCGAGTTGAGATGCCAGACTGTCTTGTTCCAAGTGCGGCTTTGATCTTCACACTCTCTCCAGGCTTTCATCCTCTCCATCTTACAGTCTGTTTTCAACAGAGCAGAAGAGCAAGCCTGTTAACTCTGTCATATCAAGATCCTGCTCTACTCATCACAGTCCAATAGCTTCCTTTCTCTGTCAGAGGAAAAGTCAGAAGCGTTAGGATGAACCTGTACACAATCTGCCCCCATCCCTGTGACCTATCCAACCTTGTTTTCTAGAACCCTCTCCAGTGCTCATTTCACTCCAGCTTCACCAGCCTCCGTGCTCTTCCCCAAACACCCTGGACACAGTCCTGTCTCAGGGCCCTGGCACTTACTGCTTTCTCTGTCTGTAATCCTCCTTTCTCAGACAGCTGTGTGACTTGGTCCTTTGCTTTGCTCAAGTCCTTGCTCAAATATCACGTCAGCAAGCCCTGCCCCAATCGTCCCGTTTAATATCAAGCCCTTTTCCCATCAAGTCATTCTCATGACAGTTCTGCAGAGCTGAGGCTTCTTCCTGCCCCAGTTCCTTTTCTAACTCTCGTGATGGGAGAGATAGTCCACGTGGTTCCCACGCAAACCTAACTTCTTCCCCATGGCTCTTCCTGCCTTGGAACTGATTCTGAACATGCCTATAACCGTGTCTGATTCTGGGACCAACTTCGGTGGATATGTGTTGTGGGGAGGGGGAGGGTTTCCCCACAAGTTCAAGCAATTCTTCTACAGGAGCTAAGTGTTATGCAATTGAACTCAATTTTGACACTATCTACAAAGGTAAAGAGTCCACCTGCCAGTGAAGGAGATGCAGGAGACGTGGGTTCAATCCCTGGGTTGGGAAGATCCCATAGAGGAGGAAATGGCAACCCACTCCAGTATTCTTGCCTGGAGAACCCCATGGACAGAGGAGCCTGGTGGGCTACAGTCCTTGGGGTGCAGAGTCAGATAAGACTGAGTGACTGAGCACACACGCATGCATCAAGAGATAGCTTCAGATTTCACAGATTAAGAGCTCAGTCCTGCAAGACTGCCCCCAAGCACACACTCACTTCATATGCCTTCGACAAGTCCATATTGTACCATATGTATCTGACCAAACAGCTAGAGATTAGAAATTCCAACAATCCCTCCTTGGGTTCTAATAATTTTCTGGAGTGGCTCAGAGAACAGAGGAAACCAGTTTACTTACTAGATTACTGGTTTATTATAAAAGGACAAAACTCAGGAACAGACAAGTAGAAGATATGTGTAGGAAAGGTATGGGTAAGCCCTCTCCCCGCACCCTTCTATCAGTTCCTCCTTGTGTTCAGCAACCTGACATCTTTCTGAACCCATTTTGTTTGTTTGTTTTTTTATGGAGGCTTCATTATATAGGCAGGATTGATTAAATCAGTGGTCACTGGTCATTGAATTCAGTGGCCAGCCCCTCTCCCCTTCCAGGGAGGCTGAGAAGGCTGAGACTGAAAGTTCCAAACCAATAATCACTTGGTTGGTTCCCCTAGCAACCAGCACCCATCCTTAGCTAGGATCCAAAAATTACCTCTTTAACATAACAAAAGACACTTGATCACTCTCATCTCAGGAAATTCCAAGAGTTTTAGGAACTCTGTGCCAGGAAATGGGTGGAAGAGCAAATGTATATTTCTTATTATAAATCATGATATTGCACCTTGGAAAGCAACATTTTGGTGCACCTTGGTGTTCCAGCTTTTTCCTTCCTAGACAACCAGTTTATCTCTCTCCTCCTCCCCCCTCCTTTTTTTTACTACGCTTTTCCTAAGGGTCTGTCTGGAAAGGTTAGATTAATTTTTCCCGGAAGTTCTGGATGCAATTCTAGAGTTTTCTAGAATTAAGGAGAACAGAAAGGGAAGTGATCACATCTAAACTTTAAATGACTCTTCCCCAGGCTCCCAGCTGCCCATTTTCTCAAACCATCTCCTGCCTTTAGTAAGACGGCTCTGCCTTCCCTGGATCTGGCCCATCCCCAGGAGGCTGTTAGCCAGTTTGCAAATTGGTCCTCAGTGGGGACCCGCTTTGCCCTCTTCCTCTGGAGGCTGGCCTCTGAGGTTTTCCTGAGCCATCGCTGGGCACAGAAGCGCTGCTCTAGGTTGTGTGCAGTTTTGCTCCACCCAACCAGGATATAAGAGCCTGGGGGCAGGTCCCACGGTTTAAAAGTCTTTGTGTGTTTGCTAGCACTAGACATGGAGCAAATAAATATGCAATTGTTCTATTCCTTGGGTTCTTTTTCTCTCTCACTTCTTACTGTGTCTGCAGCCCTCAGAGCAAAATTTCACAACCCTCAGCCCAGTGTTGCCTAAGGGAGTGTGGTTTCTGTAATTCACTGTTACCCTGTGTGCCCTGCTTCTTTTCTCTAGCTAAATGGGACATTACAAGGGATGGTCTCTGTTTCTTTTCATTAATTCTTTCACCTCCTTCCCCCTGAGGCCTCAGCACTCGACAGATACTCAACAAATATTTATTTACTCAACAAATATTTCTTGAGCATGTGTCACGTATCAAGCACTATGCCAGCACTGGGTACAACAGTGAGAGAGAGAAAGAGGAGAGAAAAAAAGACAAAGTCTCTACTTTCATAGTCTAATAAAAAGACACAGAAAAGAAGTTAAAACTCCAAGGAAACCCGTAAAATTACAATTGCATAAAGTACCATGAAGAATAAATCTCATGATGCCATATGGGGGGAAAACGTCTTTATTAATAAGTTCAGGAAACTAATGATGATTCAGCTTCTATCTGAAAGGCCAGAAAAGGCCACCTGGGCAAAGAAGGGGGAAGAGGCACAGTGTCTTAGCCAGAGGAACCACATGTACAAAAGTCCTGTGGCAAAAAGGAGAGTGGGCTCTGGAGTGAGAGGAAGGTGTGAACAGTGGAGATAGCCTGGTTAAAGCTGGGTCTTTATGCTAAGGTGGTTTGGATGAGGGTAAGGAAGGTGGAGATGGAGAGAAGTAAGCAGGTTTGTATAATGTTTCAGGGGTAACATTGCCCAGACATGGGAGTGAATTTGATACTTAAAGAGAATACGGTATCAAAGATGAGTCCTCCATTTCTATGAGTGCATGGAGGGATGAACTTGGTTGGTAGCATCACACTGTCCAGGATCCTAGCTGGCAGTCCTTCCCTGTCCTTCCCTGTCTTCCCCCTGACGCCAAGAGTCCATTTCAAGTCTCCTGGGCACGCCTAGCTGGCTTGCTGCACTCTTTGCTGAGTCTTCTCAATGGGAGGGGGGAAATCTTCTCATTTTACCCAGCAACCCACCTCCCAGATCCTTTTCTCTGAAGGCTCAACTGAGCCACGTGCAACTCATTTCTAGGGAAGGGTGGGCTGGCTTCATCAGCGCTAAGTGAAATCCTGTGTTCCTGCCAGAGGCTTTGATATATGGAGCGATGCTGGGAAGGGCTGTGTGTGGGCTTTCTTTTTCTTTTTTTTTAACGCACCTCCCTGGTACTCCTTGAATGGCAGTTGACAATTAGCTGCTAAGTAAAAGGGGGCACTTATTTTTATTGCGGGGGCCTTGACAGCTTTATGTTCACTCTTTAAAAGCTAAGAGTCATGTGTGTTAAGGTGAGTGGGGAGGAGAAGACGTGTGGGAAGGAGGAAGGGAGGGCCAGGGGCAGGTGCCGACAGATCCCATGGTTTCAGTGCTGGAGTCAGAACCTGAGCAGTGTTTACAAGCATGTGTTGATCTGGAAACAAGAGAGAATGGTTCCTGCAGCTTGTGGAGGAGGGAAGGTCTGAGGCTGGCCCTGCAGAAAGTACGATTCCTGGGCCCCCGCCATGCCTCGTATCCCCAGGATGCCGCGGTGGGAGCTGGGCTGTGGCTTTCCTGCCCTGGCACTGCTCTTTTGCTGGAATTTCAGGAGGAAAACCCCCAAGCTCCAAAAGAAAGGTATTTCTTTCCAATTTTGTGATTTGCTTCTTCCACGAAAAGAGGCTTTGCCCAGTGTTTCCCTTCCCTCTCCTGTCTGAGAGGGGGATGCTCCTAGGACTGAGCCTCTGGGGACAGGAGTGGGAGAGAGAGGCAGAGAGGGGGCTCTCCGTGACCTGGGCTGGACCGGAGGCCGGGTGGGAGGGCTCTTGTCCTGAATCCAGGAGTGTTTGAGCAATGATGAAGGAGGAATGAGATTAAAAAGGAGGTGACAGCTAATCCTACTTGTGCTTAACAGAATCAATACAGTGTTCAGGGGTTTTCCAGCAAATCTGGGGTGGAAGCTAGAGAAGTAAGGAGTGAAGGATGGCTTGTGAGAGGAGACTACACAGTTTACCCCTTTCTCTGTCTCCTTGAGCTTTTTGGATGTCTGAAATTTTACCTGGACAATTTTATTCCACTGACTTTACACAGGAAAGATTAAAGTATACTGGTTTTAGAATCCCAGGGTAAACATTAATATAACCTTGGACAGATTTGTAACCTGAGTCTCAGTTTTCTCATCTGTAAAATGGGACAATAATATCTAATTTATTATTTTTATGAGGACTAAATGAAAGAGCACATGAAAACTTTTAAGGTAGTTTGTCATAAAATTAGCTTAATTAATTAAATTATTAATAATTATATGGCATATTATAATTACTTAAGATTTGTACCTGTTTAGATGGAAATGCGTTTGTTAATGGTAATGGGTCCAAAGTAATGAGCAATTCTGAGTGGACGAGTGGTTGGAGAGGGTAGAAAGGGCAGTTCCCTGAAGGGCTGAGTGCAAACTAGGAGGGCAGAGAAAGGGGAGCTGGGTTTCTCCTCTTAGTATCCGTGGGGTGGGAAATGGTCTTTGAGTACTTTCTAACCCACTGTCTGTTGTCTTCCCCCTTCACTGATCCTTCACTGGTTTCCCTTGATTTCTCAGTTCATCTATTCCCTTATAGCTAGGCTATTTCTTGTCCACCCAGGATCAAAGAATGCAGGATCTTTGAATTCTTTGTCCACCCAGGATCAAAGAATTCAGGATACTCTAGCAATCAGGATCCAGAATTCAGAGGTAGGTAGAACTCAGGATTGGGTCTTTGAAGTTCCAGGGATATTTCGGACTCCAAACTCATGACATGTGATGTGACATGAAGAGTGACAAACCCTGATGTAGACAAACTGAAGAAACAAGGTTGCCCTTTCTCTCATGTTAGAAGGGATCTGTGGGGTCCTGGTGTCTCCAGAGCAGGCAGTTGTCATCTCTTGTTGGTAAGACTAGCTTGCACTGATTTCTAGGCTGGAGCTGGAAAGTTTGGAGTCTTCATCATATAGGTGATATTTAAAGTCATGAGATTATAAAGTACATGCAAAGGCGGAAGGAAAAACTTGAGACATTAACCTTTAGCGGACAGGGAGAAAGGAGGAATCATCCAAGGGGGCCGAGAATGAGGCTGGTGAAATAAATGGAGAACCGAAAGCCATGTGAGAAATTGTCTCAAGAAGGAAGGGGTGATTTGCTGTGTCACATGTTGCTGATGCAGCAGTTCAGAAAAAGACTGAGAATTTGATCACCAGACTTTAAAAATGTAGAAGCCATTGATTTCCTTTCCAATCAATCCTAAAGGAAATCAACCTTGAAGATTCATTGAAAGGATTGATGCTAGAGCTCCAATACTTTGGCCACTGATGGGAAGAGCCCAACTCACTAGAAAAGATCCTGATGCTGAGAAAGATTAAAGGCAAAAGGAGTCAGCGGCAGCAGAGGATAAGATGGTTAGATAGCATCACTGACTCAATGGACGTGAATCTGAGCAAACCGGCATGCTGCCAGTCCATGGGGTCACAAAGAGTCAGACATAGTGACTGAACAACAACAACAAATTGATTTCCTTGGTAAAGTGCAAGTTTGGGGAAGTGCTGACCAGAGTGCATTTGGGAGAGAAGGGACAAGGAACAGGAGGAATGGGAGACAGCAGGTAACAGCTCTGTGAGGACGTCTGTCATGTGCCAGGCTCTGTGCCAGGAGATAAAAATAGATGGTGAGCCAGACAGGCTGTCTGCCTCTGAGGAACCCACAGTCCAGTGGAAGAGAGATACTTAAATAAATCATCATAAGACGACATGAGAAGTGATGGAGGTATACACAGGGAGTGCCGTGAGCACAACGTAGGGAATAACCAGTTCCCTCTTAGGAGAAGGCATTTGAGTTCAGGCTGCAGGAAAATCAGGTTTCCCGGTGGGGAGGAGGAAGGGCTTTCACTCCAGAGTTTTCAAGAGGAAGGCTGGTTTCCCTTCTATCATAATCTACAGTTACCAAAGAGTCTGGGCTGCAGCAGATGCTCAGGCTATATTTGTCAAATGATTTTATGAATTCCAGTGGAAGAAGTTTGCAAAAAAAGAATTGCAGAAGCACCCATTACAATAATGTTTGCAGTACAAGTGAGGATTGAGAAGAGAGGCAGTTTAAAGTGAATTGAAAATGTCCTGATCTGTTAAGAAGGAAGGAAGGGGCTGCACATCATTCTAATGTGCAATAATTAGTACCTTGTGATAACGGCTTTGTATTCTCAATGCCTAGGAAAGTGCCTACTGCTTGAATAATTGACTGAATTGCTATTGCTTGTGAGAAAATCTATAGAAGGAGCAGTGACTTGGGAGAGTTGGGAGTGGGATGAGAGTGAGACTGGAGAAGACAGTGGGAGAACTGCCATCAGACATTGGGCTCACAGGAATACAGGAGAGAGAGAAAGAAATGAGAGAGGCAGAGATGATATCTATAGAAAGAGGTTGGACCAGATATGCAGATTTGTGTCAGTTTATGGGTGCTATCCAAATGCATGGACTTGTATGAACTTTCCCAAGGATAACATCTAGAGTGAGGAGAAGTCTGAACTGGGATGCTAGGAAATGACACACTGAAGGAGCAGGTAGAAGATGGACAAGTACAGGAACCTGCAGAGGAGCCTGCGGGGAGATGAGACTAAAATGAGGGTGGATGGTTTCATTGCCACGTAGGGAGGAAGTTTTGAGGAAGGAAGGAGAATCAATACCATTGGTCTTCAGAGAAGACCAGCAGATTGTGGAATGAATGAAGGTCAGTTCAGTTCAGCCGCTCAGTTGTGTCTGACTCTTTGTGACCAAAGAGTCACATCACCAACTCCTGGAGCCTACTCAAACTCATGTCCATCGAGTCAGTGATGCCATCCAACCATCTCATCCTCTGTCATCCCCTTCTCCTCCTGCCTTCAATCCTTCCCAGTATCAGGGTCTTTTCTAATGAGTCAGCTCTTCTCATCAGGTGGCCAAAGGATTGGAGCTTCAGCTTCAGCATCAGTCCTTCCAATGAATATTCAAGATTGATTTCCTTTAGGATCAACTGGTTTGATCTCTGTGCAGTCCAAGGGACTCTCATGAGTCTTCTCCAATACCACAGTTCAAAGCATCAATTCTTCAGCGCTCAATTTTCTTTATGGTCCAACTCTCACATCCATACATGACTACTGGAAAAAACAGAGCTTTGACTATATGGACCTTTGTTGGCAAAGTAGTGTCTCTTCTTTTTAATATGCTGTTTAGGTTTGTCAGACTTGGCCATTAAGAGGGCATGAGAAATCTTAGAGAACAGATTGGGTGGGAAGATGCTGGTGAGGATACCAGATTGAAATAGATTGAGAGGTTACATGAATAACAAGGGAAACAATGGAGACCATGGGAGTGGATGACTCTTTCCAGAAGCATACATGTTTCTCTGTAAGCATATTGGTGAAGAAAAGAAAGGAAGTATTTATTGATTGCAGGAGAGCTGGGGTGGGAAATGATTCTTTAATAAACTGGTAAAGACTTAGATGCAGATGCTCTTTCAATTTAAGATATCAAAGAAGAATGAAGTCCTAGAAAAGACAGAAAAGGAGGGTACCTCCGTTTAAGAAACATCATCTTAGACAAAAGCACAGGGTACTTTTCTTCCTCCAAGAGAGGACAGGCAGATGGACAGAGGAGGGAAGATAGGAAAGGCAGGGCCTAGAGATCACGGTTTCTTTCATGATGTCCTCCGTTTGGGGAGATAAGGACAAGAGGAGACAAGGTCACCTGCTAAGGCAGAGGGGAGGGGATGGGTGGTGGGCTCAAGGGTGTGGTGAAGATTTGGACCCGAGGAGATTCTGGAGGGTAAAGGGATATTGGGAAATGCGTGTCCTGGGGAGAATGACATTGAAAGTCGTGACTGTGGACCATGGGAGGAAGAGACAATGAACACAGGAACAAGGCTGAGAGACTCAGATGAGGAGGAAAGCTGGTGGACAGGCTGTGCAGAGGTGTGTAAGAAGGAGATTGATTTCAGATCATCTGCCTCAAGACCTCAGAAATAGAGCTCACATTTGACAGCTCTGACATCTTTGTGTTTGGGATATCTTTCTCTGCTGTGATCCAGTGGGCTCCTTGAGCCCAAATGTCAACTGCTCTGAAACACATCTGCTTTTCCATCTAAGGTGCCCTCCCTAGAACTCTCAAAGGGAATTTTTAAAATGCCCATTGTCTATGCTTTAAGTCAGATCATTTAATCGTTTCCTTCCAATTTGGTGCAAATATCTATCTAGCTCCTTTCACAGACAAGTAGAAACCTAATTCTATATATTTCTTGACACCTTCTAATTGTTTCTTATCATTTTGCATGGGTCCTTTCATTTTCGTAACATGGTAGTAGGCTAATTGAAAGCGAGAGTCACCTCTTACAGGCCCTTGTCTGTAGAACCCATTCCACATGGCCTGCTGCTGATACATGCAGGGCACTCAGTAGATGCCAGTGTGAGGCTGATTCACTTACTGAGGGCATCCCTGTTAGGGTTTAAACTACGGAAATGCTCGAGTTGTCATTAATCGTGGAAAGCACTTGATTAAAGATGGCATAGCTCATTAAGTAATTCAGCAAAATTGTTTGACTGTCTACCTTGTCCCCATGCTAAACATAAGGGTGAAATCAGGTTGAGTTGGACTGAGAGATCACATGAATGACAAGAGAAGAAGTAGAAGCTCTGAGGGCAGGTGACTCTCCTGGCCTACTCCTGGCATTATGGAGCCTACAGTCTTGCAGAGGGCACAGCGCAGATAAGTGATAGTAACCCAGTGAGAAAAGGATTGGGACAGTACAGAAGGGATATAAATGCATTGAGTGAGGATGGAGTTTCTCAGGCTGGGTCAGGGAAGTCTTGGCAGAGGTGATGGTATTTGAGTTGGGCCAAGGAAGACATGGGCTTCCCTTCTGGCTCAAATGGTGAAGAATCTCCCTGCAATGCAGGATACTGGGGTTCGATCCCTGGGCCAGGAAGATCCCCTAGAGAAGGAAATGGCAACCCACTCTAGTATTCTTGCCTGGAGAATTCCATGGACAGAGGAGCCTGGCAGGCTACAGTCCATGGGGTCGCAGAGTCAGACACGACTGAGTGACTAACACTTTCACTTCAAGGAAGACATAGAATCTTAGTAGACAGGGGAGAGAGATGAGCAGACTGGGCAGCTTGAAGAGACTGTCCAAGGGTGTGTAGTCTGGTGAGTACTGTGGGCTTTGAGATCATCAGGGTGAGGTGCCTTTGGGGGCATGGGAGAAAGTCAGGCCAGAAAGGTAGGTAGGGGCTGGTCCAGTTGCTGACCTAAGGGATGCTGGCCCTGGTTTTCAATTTTTACCCACAGAAATATTTAAGCAGACAGTCTCACTGGAATGCTGTAAGTAAAACAGATAACAGCCCAGCAGGTCTGAGGTGATGAGGATCCCCTGGAGCTTTGAGGGGTAATTTGAAAAATGCTGCTGTGGCATTTGGGGAAGAAGTGGGTGATTATTAAAAATGGAAGCATACTTGGGTAGACCAGTTGTTTACAAAGGTAAATAGCAGGAGGATTTTGAACAATTATAGGAAAGGAGACCACAGCAGAGGTAGGGAAGGAAGGAGTCCAGCTTGGCCTCGGGCAGTGGGGAGTAAGGAGGACCCGGATTCCAGAGATATGGCTGCAGCTCTTACATGTGGCAAACACATTAATTAGAGACCAAATAAAGGGGACCCACCAGAGAGCGAATCATGGGGAAACCAAGGGACTTTGGGCACAGTGTCCTAGGGATTGGAGTGGTCAGTGCAGCAGAGCCCTAATGATGCCAGAGAGAAAACCAGGCAGGACAGAAATGAAACCGTGACTGTCTTCTGACCTCCAGGACATGAAGGGCATGGGGCCCTGGTGGGGAAATGGGTAGCCAGCCAGTGTCCTGATTCATAAACTAACCTTGTTCCACTGCTGGGGTGGGGAAATTATAGAGCCAGATGCTGGCAGAGCTGGGTGGAGCTGGTCCACACATGCTT
Source organism: Bubalus kerabau (assembly GCF_029407905.1). Taxonomy (NCBI): domain Eukaryota; kingdom Metazoa; phylum Chordata; class Mammalia; order Artiodactyla; family Bovidae; genus Bubalus; species Bubalus kerabau. The sequence goes on from NC_073634.1 coordinate 69,984,046, forward strand.
CGCTGGAGGCAGTGTAATTCAGAAAAATATTTCTGGAGATCAATTTGCATACCATAGTCATTAAAATGTTCAAACGGCTTGACCTAGTAATTCTACATGTGAGAATTGGCCCTAAGGAGATAGTTCAAAAGGAGGAAAAACCAATGTTCATCCAATCCAAATGTTAATTAATCAATTAAGCAATTAATTAGAAATTATACATTGAACTAGATACATTCCTGGACCTCTGCTAGGCTAGTGACCATGGTCACTGTGGCAGTGTTAACAACAGTAGAACATAGTAAACAACATAAATTATTTAAAATGCTGCGATGGTTTAATACAGTACGAGACATCCATATGATAGACTATTATGCTTTAACGCTAAATGACACAAGCAGAATTCAAAAGCTTCTCTTGCGTTTACTGTTTGGGTGTGAATTCTGACTTGTACTGTGTCCTGGCACCTGACCTTGGCAAGTTCATTAACGCCTCTAAGGCTCCGTATCTTTAATAGTAACACAGGTATAACAATACTATCTCATGGAGTTGGCTGTCAAGGTTAAGTGAGGAAAGGTGTTCAAATTTAGCACAATTCCTAGCACAAAACAAGCAGTCATTAAAAGTGAGTTGTTCTTTTGAATACTATAAATGTAGACAAACAGACTGACCGACAGCCTCAAATGGACAGCCCCTACTTTAGAGCCCCAGGAAATATGATGTGTGGTTTGTCTTGTATATTTTGTTCAGTATCATTGCAGAAAATCCTATCACTCTGACTGCTCAGTTCTGCCAAGGGAAATTGGAGTGACGGGCAGGCTCTGCTTTCTCTCTTCCCAGCCGTGTTTGGCCAGCGCTTGGATGAGACTGTGGCTTATGAGCAGAAGTTTGGCCCCCACCTGGTGCCCATCCTGGTGGAGAAGTGTGCCGAGTTCATCCTGGAGCATGGTCTGAATGAAGAGGGTATCTTCCGACTGCCTGGGCAGGACAACCTGGTGAAGCAGCTGAGAGATGCTTTTGACGCAGGGGAGCGGCCCTCCTTTGACAGGTATGCTGTGCTCACCTCGTCGCCCCTGTGCCCTGCTTGGCTGAGAGGACCTTTGTCTACCAGTGGAGCTATGGGACTTGCATAGATGCTTCCAAAATCCCTGGCTTGCAACAGAAAAAGCCTTTTGTTCTGTCCGTAACTCAACATTTGGGAGCCTGGAGCATGGTTAGAGAAGCATGCTGAGCATTTGTGTGAGAGAGGACATGAACTAGGACTAGGGCCTTGCAGGTCAGTCAAGAGGTATGTAGGATATGGGGGGAGGGGAATGCGGACTCAGGGAGAAAGATGGGACCTAGCTCAAGGCGCACGATTTGAAGCAGATGAGGGATGGAGAATGGCGGAGCTGGCTGGGCAGACTTGGGGTGGTGGATTAGGTACCGTGTCAATATCCAAGGGTTCCGATGGTCTTTCTTGGCTTTCCAGAAATGTCCAGGGCCAGGACTTCTTGCTTATCTGCGGGAACACAGTCCTGTGCAACTCTGAACTTAATTCAGAACCCTTTGGGAGGGAGTACAGACTGACATCATGGCAGCCTGGTGTTTTCCCAATCTCGTCTGTGGAGGTTGCCCAGCCCTGTTTGGGGCATTTCAGGTGCAGTGATGTTTCTTCCACCCTCCCCCTTCCCCCACTGCAGCTACACAGCCCAGGTTCTTCTCTGCCCTGCTCAACTGGCACAACCGCCACGACATTGGATACTTTTGACCTGTTGTGCAATATTTGCTCAGTTGCCTGCACGCGCTTGTCCTGCTGGCAAGAAAGAGCCATTGTTCTTTCGAAATCAGCAGCCCATAAACCGAGGTTTAGTGAGCCGAGCCTGAACTCTCACCAGTCTCCAAAGATTGAAATCCCCCCAGGAGCTTGTTTATGATGGAGGACTAGGGCTGATCCTGGGGCAACCATGAAGAGCTAAGTGTGGTACTGTGTCGACTGTCTCGCCCTCCCTCTCCTTCACCTCCCACTCCAGTCACCAAAGATGCCCACTCTCCTTCAGAAGCATTGCTGAGACCCGTCTCTTGCTCTCCATTCTCAGCCACTGTCTTGGTTTGGAGCATCATATGTCTGTCTCTGCTGTCCTTGGCATCCAGCAGGTTAATTTATCAAGGTACTGTGTTTTAACAGGAAAGCAACAGGCGAAGATGTTACTGGAATGAGAGCAGGTTACAGGCATCAGATTTACAGAGCTTTCTGGGAGGACCATAAGTCACATTTCACCATCAGGCACCTGTTCAACCAAGTGCACTACCTTTACACTGACTTTTCTTGTTTTTAGCTAGCTTTGCATGGATCAAAAGATGCAGATGGGTTATTGCTAAAGCAGTGAGAGCAGTCAGCCAGGAGGACTAGAGGTGATTATGGGAGTTGCCAAACACCTGCCTGAGGCTTGAGCTCCTACATTTATAAAGTCAGCCTGGGTGGTTGGAGTTGAGTCTTTGATTCCTGTGAAGTATTTGGGGCTGGAGGAAGGAGAGTTTCACACACCTTGTCTGATTGCTCCACCCCCTAGGACTGAGGAGTAGAATTTACACATTCAAAGTAAGAAGGGTCACCTGAGGCTCTTCAGAGCCGACTCTTGGGGCCACGTGACCCCTAGGGTACTTGTCTAGATCTTCTACATTGGTCATGTGTGCAGTTCCACCATCAGATCCCCCAAATTACCTCTCTAGAAAGAAGAAAAACAAAGGTGCTCTTATTTGGTAGGTTCTACTGCAGATATATATGGTTCTCATTACATATAAGTAAGAATTTTAAAATGTCTTTGTCGAGTTACTTCTGGGCTGGATACTGCCCATATATGATTCACTTCCCATACCTATATTTCTGTGAGAAAAGGACAAGTGTGCCACATTATAAGGTTACAACGCAAGGGTTGGCAGACCATCTGAGAGGCCTTGGCTAATCTCTGATGGGTCAGTCATTGAACTCAGAAGTCACTTGGCTCCTGACTTGTTCTTAGTCTTTGATTAAAAAAAAATATATATATATATATATATATATATATTTATATATATGGACATTTCTTTAGGTTGGAGGAAAAGCAAACTCAGGAAAAATCATGCTGGAAATTTAGACTATAACCATAATATTTGAGCCAGTTCTGTAACCATGGGGGCACAGACATTAAACCAAAAATTTAGAGACAAAACTGTATAGTTCTATTGTGTTAAGTGCCAAGAAATGAAAAATAGATGGTATTTTTTTTCATCTATTTTTAGTTTCATTTTTTCAACATTTTTCATTTCAGCAGGGGGCTTTTGACATGATCTGCTGGATTTAGGGGGCTTCCCTGGTGGCTCAGACAGTAAAGAATCCGCCTGCAATGCAGGAGACCTGGGTTCCATCCCTGGGTTTGGAAGATCCCCTGGGAGGAGGGCATGGCAACCCAGTATTTTTGCTTTCACCCCGAAATGATACTTAATCTGAGATACAATAAACAAGCCTAAGGATTTAGCCAAGCCAAGCAGAATTATCTTCCCCTGACAAAATGTACTGGAAAGCTTTCAGTGGGTTGCAATAGTCTATGATGATTTAGATGGCTAATTGTGTTTTTTGATGATAACTTCAAAGTATGAATCCTGTATCTGTGGTTACAGTCCCTTTCTCAGTTCTAATGTTGGCTATTACCTTCTCCAGATTGAGCTATCTGTAGAGTTTGGCTTTTTTGTTGTTATGTTTATCTTCAAAATTTTCTGGTTCTTGATGTACCATCTATACTATTTTTCTCATTTCAAATTCTTTGTTTTCCATATTTGTTCTGTGGGTGTGTTCTGAGTTTTGGGGGCTGTGCCACATGATGGACGATGCATTGGAGAATGGAGTCATGGCAGTAGGAAGCCAAATAGGGGCTGGGGCAGAATCCTGGCAAAAGACGATGGCCTTCTGGAACAGGGCGGGGAAAGGAGGGGCAGGACTTAGAGGGATTCCAGGGGCACTTGCAGAGTGAGATTAGAGGATGTGCGGTATGGGAAGGGCTTCAATTAAACCAGAGATGCACGTTGGATGGACAGTGATTCAGGGGCACTGGGACAAAGGAGATTTCTGGACTTAGGAGAATGCTGCTCTGCAAAGTATCAGATGCTATTTTCTGGGGAACTTCTCCTGCATTTTGATGCGAGGGCTTTGCCAAGGTATTTTTAGGCAGTGACTCAGCAGGGAAGTCTTTTCCATAATCCCCACTTTAAAGTGAATAGTCCCCACCCCTGGTTTCCTGAGGGCAGCAGTGGAGCAGAGGCATGGCCCTGTGCTTGCTGGAGTTCTGCTTTGGAGTTCACGGGCCGCAAAGGCTGGAGCCTTTTCAGGAGGCAGCGCCAACCACCAGCCATCGAAACAAACCAAAGAGAAAACATTTACATGAAATGTCAAGACAGAGAGCTCCACAGTCAAGCTGTGATGTTCTGGTTTCTGAGGCTTCAAATGCCTGCCTTCTCCTCCTCATGCCCAAATCCACCCCTCCTGGCCCTCCTCCAAGAGTGGTTCCCACCTAGCCCATCCACTTCTGTATCCCCCATTGCTGATGTCCAGGAAGCACTCAGCTGAACCTTTTACCACATCACAGCTTTTTAAAATACTCCTGGGGCTGTCTCTTACAAACACGAGTTTTTCTTTTTCTTTCTTTTTTAATCGAAGCATAGTTGAATTACAGTGTTTCGAGTGTACAGCCAAGTGATTCAGTTACACACACATATATATCTATTCTTTTTCAGATTCTCTTCCATTATAGGTTATTACAAGATATGGACTATAGTTCCCTGTGCTATGCAGTAGTCCTTGTTTACTTATTTTATATGTAGTATTGTGTATATCGGAGAAGGCAATGGCACCCCACTCCAGTACTCCTGCCTGGAGAGTCCCATGGATGGAGGAGCCTGGTAGGCTGCAGTCCATGGGGTCGCGAAGAGTCTGACACGACTGCGCGACTTCACTTTCACTCTTTACTTTCATGCATTGGAGAAGGAAATGGCAACCCACTCCAGTGTTCTTGCCTGGAGAATCCCAGGGATGGGGGAGCCTGGTGGGCTGCCGTCTATAGCGTCGCGCAGAGTCAGACACGACTGAAGCGACTTAGCAGCAGCAGCAGTGTGTATATGTTAATACCAGACTCCCAATTTACCCCAACCCTCCTTCTTCCTTTGGTAACCATGAGTTTGTTTCCTATGTCTATAAGTCTATTTCTGTTTTGTAAGTAAGTCCATTTGTACCATTGTTTTAGATTCCACATATAAGCAATATCGTACATTTGTCTTTCTCTATCTGACTTACTTTACTTAGTATAATCTCTAGATCCATCCATGTTGCTGCAAATGGCATTATAATATTTTTTTTAAAGGCAGAGTAACATTCCATTGTGCAAATATGTAGCACATCTTCTTTATCCATTCATCTGTCAATGGACATTTAGGTTGCTTCCATGTCTTGGCTATTATAAATAGTGCTGCTTTGAACAGTGGAGTGCATGACCAGTTTTCCATGATATGAATGAAATAAGCATATGTTTTTTCACTATTGAACTTCAAGTTTATGGTATATTCAGACTCATTTTCTCTTATAGAGCTGTGGGATAAATGCAATAGCTCCATAAACCCCAGGGATCAGTAGACTTTTCTTAAAGGGCCACAAATAAAATATTTAGGCTTTGTGGGTCAGACAATATTTACTGCAGCTACTCAACTCTGTTCTTATAGCATGAAATCAGCTGAAGACAATACAAAAATGAATGAGCATGGCTATGTTCCTATAACACTTTATTTATGGATGCTGAACTTCAAATTTCATATGATTTTTCACTTGCCATGAAATATTCTTCTTTTGACCACCCCTCTCCCCCCCAACCTTTTAAAAACGTAAAGCCCATTCTTAGCTCACAGGATGTACACATAAAGGCGATGGGCCAGATTTGGCTTCTGGGCCATGGTTTACCCAGTCTTGCCCTCATTCTCCTTGTTGATAATGTGCTGCCTGGCCTATGCCTTAATTCCTCATCATCCTTCAAATCTTTTCTGAAGCGTCTCCTAGGACTCCCCAGTTCTATGTTGGATATCCCTTTTCTACATTTCGATGCAGTCCCAGGTCCTGAACGTCCCTTGTCTTTGCACTAACCACACAGTATTATAATGACTGGTAACATTTGAGTCTGTACAGCTTTGTTACTAGATGAAGACAGGGGTCTTGTGTGTCTCTCAGGTTCACTGCTGAAATCCCTATATCTGACATAGTATCTTGAACTTAGTAGGTTCTCTCAACACTTACTGTTGAGAGTAAGTGTTGAATAAATGATCGTGTAAATATATGAATGAAGCCCAGAACTATGTAAACTCTCTGAGGGATTAAAGAGAACAATGGGCCATAGCTATAAACGAGTTATCACATGAAAAACTATAGACTACATAGAAAATGCTAAGTTGTAATATACTAAGTAACTTAGAGAAAGAAGAAAGCAATGAAGGCTAGATAGTTTAACAGGTTTAATGGAAAAGTAGACCTTCAACTTATCTTTGAGGCTCTTAGATAGAAGAGATAAAGGAAATGGTGTCGGGGATTGTTATTCCAGAAGGGGGAGTAGCAAAAATATTGTAGTCAAATGCATCTTTATCAAACTCTGCTGCTGCTGCTGCTGAGTCTACTTTGCAAAATTTCCTTTTGGGGACCTGGTTTTATTCAGTGGATCGCCAGCAGGGAGGTGAGGAGAATTCTGGAACTTTACTTTCAAAAAGCATTGCTTATTTTCTTCCAGAGATACAGATGTCCACACGGTGGCCTCCCTGCTGAAGCTCTACCTCCGAGACCTCCCAGAGCCCGTCGTTCCCTGGAGCCAGTACGATGGGTTCCTGCTCTGTGGGCAGCTCATGAATTCAGATGAGGCAAAGGTTTGTATGTCATTAGAGTAAGTTGTCCTACTTTAGAAGAAGGTAATGGTTACTGAACACTAGTCTGGTAGGCAAGCAACAGTGGGTCAAGGGTGGACCTTTTGGTGAGATACTTTGTTAAACTAGAACTTTCTCAATAGCAAAAAGTTGAATGAAGCCAATCATGGTGACAGTCTTTATGGGATATCGCACGCCAACAAAGAACTAGACTATCATCAATACCCTCAAGTCACCTTAAAGCTAGTATGAAAAGGAGGATGCTTCTGAGAAGGTTTCAAGCAATATGGCCTTGCTGAAACCTGCTGGAACAGAAAGACAGACTGACCAACCTGGAGGGCAGATGCGAGGTCCCAGTGTTCTAGCTTTGTGATACCATGCATGGCAGGCGTGGGTATATGAGGAACATATGCTGGGGAGAGGAAGGACAGGAACTTTCCTTGGCTCATTTCAGCCACAGCTGCCTGCAGGGCCTACAGTTCCTGTCTGCAACATCACAAAGCTCTTCACCAGCAGGAGTTTTGATCCTCAGGTAAATTGTTTCCTTAAAGGCCTTAGAGTCAACAGTTAACCACATTAGAATCATGTTAAAGAAACTAACCAACCAGCAAAATAAACCAGTAAAACCCTACTGACAATGATAAAACCTTCATGGTTTTTAATCAAGATTTGCAAAACTAAATGGTCCATGAATGTGTTTGCATTACACAGCTATTAAAGGGGTCTAACTCCCCACGTTGGGGGCGGGGGGAGATTTGTGTTTAGCACTACTAAGCTAAAAGCTCTCTCTGGCAAAATGGTGCGCAGAAAAACTTGCAATAAATTTAACTTTGATTTTGCCATTTATTAATAGCAAATGATGTATCTTCTGTAAGACTCAGTTTATTTTCGTAGACCAAGAGAACTTTCTACAATGATTGAACTGTTACATAGCTGCACTGTCCAATGTAGTAACTGCTCGGTGTATGTGGCCACTAGGTACTTGAAATGTGGCTAGTACAACTAAGGAACGAAATTTCTAATTTTATTGTATTTTATAATAGTCACATGTGGCAAGTTGCTGTTATAGTAGACAGTACAAACTTAGATTTCATAACAGGATCGTTTGGAGAACCAAAGGATATGTGTCACAAGTGAGTCACATTTTAAAATTATTGATTTGGGACTTCCCTGGTGGTCCAGGGGTAAAGACTTCACTTTCCAATGCAGGGGATGTGGGGTCCATCCCTGGTTAGGGAGCTAAGATTCCACATGCCTTGAAGCCAGAAACAACCAAAACATAAAACAGAAGCAACAATGTAACAAATTCAATAAATACTTTAATAATGATCCACATTAAAAAAAAAAATCTTTAAAAAATAGTGATGGCAGCCCCTGCAGGTACTAGGAGTGAAAACAGGAAAGAAAGTTTATAGTCCTTCTTCTTCCTGGCACATGCACTCCCTTGTGTGACTCTCTATGACATTCAGTGTCATCATGGAGCTCTAACCTTCAGACCTCTCACCTGCCCTCCAGGTTGGTCATCCTGGCCTTGTGTCCCAGTATGTTCCAGGAAAACCATATTGCTTGAAATCCTAGTTCTTAGAAGCATCCTCCTTCTCAATACATTTGAAGTTACTTGGGGGCATTTGGTTCTGGTCCAGTTCTTTATTGGAGTGTTACATCTCTAGCATTTATGAAACAAACAATTATTGTGAGTATGGTTATCACTTAGTTCTTGCTTTAGAGTAGCTCTGAGTTGGGGAGGAGAGCATAATTGCAGATGAATAAAGAAATACACTGTACAAAAAGCAATAAGCATCTCCATGCTGTTTTTGCAGCTTCCTGTGGATTTATAGTTATTTCAAAATGAAACATTTTTTTAAAAACATAGAAAACTATGGCGACAGACAGGATTAACTGCCAAAGTGTTGCTCCTGCAGAGATAAACCCCAGTTATGTTCCAGGGTCCCATTGCTGGCAAGTGAGCAGCCTCATTCACTGGTGTTGAAATCTCTTCCCAGGCCCAGCAGGAGTTGATAAAACAGCTCTCTATTCTTCCCCGAGACAACTATAGCCTCCTGAGCTACATCTGCAGGTAAGAGGCCCCTGGAATCAGCTCCATAATTTTCAGCCACACCAAGAAAGAGGCCCCCAGTTAGAGGAGGAAAGAGGATCTCTGTGAACTCAAGAGATTCTGGTCCAGACCTTTGGAAGATCAACTCTATTCACAGACCACTGAGGTAGTTTTCCTGTGACCCCAAGATAATTTAAAGGATCCCCTGAAAATCTGATCAACACAAAAAGGAAACATACATCTTCCTTCAAACCTACTCCAGGGCTGCCCAGAATCCTGGAACAGACATTAGAACCCAGAATCCTTAAAATTTTCTAGAATTATCTCCCATTTTCCTGACTCTGGATCATAACTTAGCACCCAGAGGCATTCATTCCAGGCCATCTTTCTTAGTTCCCTTTCTGAGGACCTGCTGTGTGCTGACTTTGTGGTAACGCACGGTATGTTGATTGACCCAGATCAGGCTGAGTTGGGAACCTGGATCTCCATCCCAGACATAGCTGAATTTCTCTTTATTATTTTTTTTATATTTTCTATAGTTTCCAAATTATAAAAGAGATAGATGCTTGGTTTGGAAACCAGCAAAATACAAAATACTGTATACAAACAAAAATTACCCCAAGTCCACTCACCCAGCAAAAATCACTATTAACCTTTGAATGTGTTTCCTTCTGAATGTTGTTGCCTCTGTGCTAGATCTTCACATCTATCAATATAAATAATAGGGAAACAATTTTTATACCAAATTAGAAATATGTATATATGTTAATAATATATATATATTTGTAACCTGCTTCTTTTGGCTAAACATTATAGTTTGAGAATTTTCCTATGTCGCAAAATAGGGTTATATATGACTCTGTAATATTCCATAAAGTTTTCTCATTTGGACACCACACCCTTCTCTGAGAATTTCTCCATATTGGGAATTTTATATTCTTTCAGCCTATTCCTTTAAAAGTGTTTTTTAGAGATAGTATTTAGAAATCCCTTTGCTGATCTTTTCAGAGTTTTTTTTTTTTTTTAATAATGAGTCTGAGAGCTTCATGCCTCAACTGGGTAGAATTATAGTGAAAATTCATTGTTAGTTTTTGAGCACCTGCTGAAAATTTGAGATGCTCGGTGGTGTAGTCTGAGGATGAGAGCAAGGAGGGATCATGAATTCCCATTTATGAAATCTCACTATAACATTTTCTTCTCTGGAGACTCAGCTGGGATGTACAGAAAGCCTGGGAGATAAGCCTGTAAAGTGAAGACTAGGCATGGTCCACACCCATTTTAGTCTTTCTCATCTCCTCTTAGCTCCTTGCACTGGACCCTGCTTTGTGCCAATGTAACTTCCTACCCACCCTTGGCCCCTACACCACCCTCAGCAGCTGGGCTGCTTGTTTCTTGTCTGCCTTGATCTTGAATCTTTCGAGACAAAACCAAATTCCTGTAGTCAAAGCAGACTGGTCCCATTCCTGAGACCAGGAGGAAAGAGTTGAGACATACCTCTGTGATCTTGTTGGTACCTGGAAGTACTTCCTTTTGGCAACTTCTTGTCTCCCACTCTGGGATATCCTGGCTGCCCGCAGGTTCCTCCATGAAATCCAGCTGAACTGTGGAGTTAACAAAATGAGTGTGGACAATCTGGCTACTGTGATTGGTGTGAATCTCATCAGGTCGAAGGTCGAGGACCCTGCTGTGATCATGAGAGGTACCGCTGGTCCCATGGTGATGGCAGGGGCAGAGGAAGTAATAACAGTGACATCACTACCAAATTGCTCTGCAATTTGCTGAGAATTTTCTGTAGATTATCTTATCTGAGTTGTAAAATAACCCTGTGAAATCAGCAGGCAGTTTATTTTCTGGGTCACAGCAGAGCAGAGAGGTTAGAGATTTACCAGTCATCACACAGTATGGTAGGCTAGCACAAAAACATTTAGCTGGTATTTCTTAGTCTTTTAGTATTTTTAAACACCCTTAACCAGAGAGTGCGAACAAATGTAATTTTATAAGACATCTCAGCAAGAGGCTACTTGTAAAGCTGTGCTGAAAAGACTTCTGAGGCTGTGTCTTAGTTCAGTGAACAAGAGTCCTGACACAGAGTATTGATGTCTGCCATGATTTCGGGGGGACAGTACGCTTGGCATATATTAGGTATACGCGCAGTAAGAAATCAGATGTCATATTGAGGACCACATCAGGAGAGAAAGATGTCTTCATTTTTTTTCTTGTTGTATTCCCTATTTCCTAATCAAAGACGATGCAGAGGACTATAGGCTGAAAACAACCCTTTTTCACCCCAGTCCCATATCCTTCTGTCTCATCCTTTTCAGGATCCCCTATCTCAAGCAATTAAGAAGGGTCCTGTGAGGAATAACTGAAGTCCTTGGGGGCCATGTGGTTTTAGAGTCAAGTTTAGTGACATCTCATGGGTGGAGACCCTTGAGGACTGCCTGCCCCCTGCCCATGGTCTTGCACTACAAATCTCTTTCTTCTTTCTTTCAGGGACTCCTCAAATCCAAAGAGTGATGACCATGATGATCAGAGACCATGAAGTCCTTTTCCCCAAGTCCAAGGATGCACCTTTGTCACCCCCTGCCCCCCAAAATGACCCCAAGAAACCTCCAGTTGCACGAAGCTCTGTGGGCTGGGATGCCACTGAGGACCCTCCAATTTCTAGGACTGACAGTGTAGGTAACGTGGTAAGGTGTAAAAAGCCTTCCTCTTTCCATCCAACTCTTCCTTCAGTCCAGGTCATTCCATGTAGGAGCTGCTCTGGGCTGGCAATCTGGGGAGTCCTGGGAGATGCTATGGCAGTGGATGCAGCTGGTATAGACTCATTTGAATGCATCTTGAAAGCCTGGCATCTTTCAAAAGCTAGTTTCTGTTGGTATCCTGGAGATGAGATTAGTGACATGTGTGCCCACCCCCCCAGTGACTGAGCAATGGGAGTCCTCACTGAAGCCCACATTAAAAAGGAAACCCTTTCAAATGCAGTCCAGGGAAGTTTGATAGGGAAATTAATGTATACCACAGTGTAAATGTTTCAGTGAGAGTTGTTGAAAATTCCGGGTGAAAGTCCAGAGAGAACTGGTTTCCTGCTGAGCCATGAAACGTGATTTCTTTCTCAGAGTATGTGATGTGTTTGTGTATTATTTCCCTTTCCCTGATAAGCTGTCTCAGCAATGTCAACCCCTCATTTGTACTGAAGGATTGCGGCTCACGTTCACAATGTCAAAAAACTCTGCAGACTCTGAAATTTAGACGAAGGCCAACAATTTACAAAGCTCAGCTATTTTTACATCTTTAGAGAAACAAATATTTTTTAAAAGAATATGTGAACTTTACGTAGCAGCTTGATTCTTGATGTGTGACCAAGTAATGAATCTAAAATTCCTGGTCGACCAGGTGCTGTCAGCTGCCTTCAGTACTGTTAATCCTGTGGATGGTGAAGAAAGTATTGGAAAAAAGGTGGTAGTGGTTGTGATTTTTTTCTTGGGTGATGCCTGTCTGGATACAGTGCATCTTACTAATACTCTAAAATCAAATTAATATTTAGAAATGTTCCTACTTCATATAGTGAAATCATCCTGGACATCCTTGAGAGTGGCCATTTTGCTCATTTGACAGGTTTCTGTATTTAGTGTAACACTAAAGAGAGGCACTGTGCTGGAGACCTTAAATAGATCACGTCTGGAGTCGTCACCCTTCCTCTGTAGGGCAGAATTTATCTTACACATCTGATAGCTGAGGTGCTGAGTCTCAGGGAGGTGGACCAGCTAGCCCAAGGTGATGGTACTAGAATGGCAGGAGAGTGGGGCTTAGACCTAGTTTGCATCTCAGGGCCCAGGCCCTTCTGATTCCAGGTGGGGTTGCTGATGCAGGTGATAAGCTAGAAGCCTTGAATGACAGCTTGAGCCCTGATTTTCTGATTTTACATTTAGGGCTCAGTCTTTTTCTCTTTCTTCTTAATTTAATCTAAACATATATATCCATGATTCAAAAACGCCAAAACAAAAGAAAAAGAGATATGTTTAGAGCTTCAGCTCCCTCTGCTCTCTCCACCCACCTCATTCTTCCCTGCCTTTATCAGTTCCTTTTTTGTCCTCCGAATGTTCCTTTATGAAAACATAAGTAAATATGAATGTAAACTGTTATTTACCTCCCTTTTTATACAAGGTATAACATACTCATTCTCTCCCTTTACACACACACACACAGGCACACACACATGCTACTCTGTATCTTGAATTTTTCTGTTTAATGGAATATTCTGGAGACATTTTCAGGTCAATACATAGACAGCAACTTCATAAACTGTGTTTTTGGCAGATGTATGATGGTAAAGAATCTGCCTGCAATGCAGAAGACCCAGGTTTGATTCCTGGGTCAAGAAGATCCCCTAGAGAAGGGCATGGCAACCCGCTCCAATATTCTTGCCTGGAGAATTCCATGGGCAGAGGAGCCTGGCAGACCACAGTCCATGTGGTCACAGAGTCGGACATGACTGAGCGACTCACGCACATGGTATTCCATTCTGTGCATGGATCATGATCTCCTCAGCCAGCCCCTAGAGATGAGCAGGTTACTTTTATTCCTTCATACTACAAACAAGGATGCCATAAATAATCTTGACCATGCTTTATTTCATGCTCAGACAGATATATTTCTGGCATAAATTCCTCGAAGTGGGATTGATGAGTCAGAGGGTAAATAGATTTGTAATATGTAATTTTGATTAAAATTGTTAAGTAGTGGTTGTCCTCTTTTGTGCTTCCACCAGTGATGCATGAAATAATCTATTTCCCTACACTTTTCCCAGCAGAGTATGTTAGTTTTCAGGGGGTGGGGGTTCCCATCTGATAGGAAAGAACTGATATTTCATTAATTTTAATTTTGAAGTTTTCCTGTTGTAAGAGAATCCAAACATTGTTGTCTTATGTGTAAGGGCCAGTTGCATTTTCCTACATAAACCGTCTGACCTTGTTCTTTGCCTATGTCTCTATTGATTATTGATCTTCTCAAATTTTATGAACTTTATGTATTAGGGAAAATAGCCTATTGTCCGTGATATGCATTGCAAATATTTTTGTTAGTTTGTTAATTCTTTTTTGATTTAGCATGTAGTGATTTCTGTGGCTTACTTTTAATTTGGGAAATCATGGAAACCCATGTAGATTGAATTTATCAAACTTTTCTTTTATGGCTTCTGGATTTTGGTCATGGAAAAGCCTCCCCATTCTAAGGTTATTTTAAAAGATCCTATTTTAAGACTCCTTCCCACAAGCAATTGATTTTAGTCAGCATTTCACTTCTAGAGCACGAGTTCCTTCAAGTATTAATGTAATATTCTTCTGAAAAAAATGCCTGGCAGAAAATCAACTAATGTGACAAATTAAGAGATGGTCTTCTTACCTAAACAGACATTTCTCCAAAGAAGACATATAGATAGCTAAGAAACACGTGAAAAGATGCTCAACATTGCTCATTATAAGAGAAATGCCAATCAAAACTACAATGAGGTATCATCTTACACCAGTCAGAATGGTCATCATCAAAAAGTCTACAAACGATAAATGCTAGAGATTGGGGAGAAAAGGGAACCCTCCTACACTGTTTGTGGGAATGCAAATTGATACAGCCACTATGAAGAACAATCTGGAGATTCCTTAATAAACTAGGAATAAAACTACCATACAACCCAGCAATCCCACTACTGGCCATATATCCTGAGGAAACCATAACTGAAAAATACACATGTACTCCAATGTTCATTGCAGTACTATTTACAATAGCTAGGACATAGAAGCAACCTGGGTGTCCATCGACAGATAAATGGGTAAAGAAGTTGTGGTACATATACACAATAGAATATTACTCAGCTATAAAAAAGAATGCATTTGAGTCAGTTCTAATGAGGTGGATGAACCTAGAGCTTATTATGCAGAGTGAAGTAAGTCAAAAAGGTCATATATTAATACATATATATGGAATCTAGAAAGATAGTATTGACAACCCTATATGCAGGACAGCTAAAGAGACACAGTCATAAAGAACAGACTTTTGGACACAGTGGGGGAAGGAGAGGGGGGATGGTTTGAGAGAATAGCATTGAAACATATACATTGCCATATGTAAAATACATAGCCACTGGGAGTCTAATGTAAGATGCAGGGAACTCAAAGTGCTCTCTGACAATTTAGAGGGGTGGGATGGGGTGGACGATGGAAGGGGGGTTCAAGAAGGAAAGGACATAGATATACCTGTGGCCAATTCATGTTTATGTGTGGCAAAGACCATCACAATATTGTTAAGTATTTATCCTCTAATCTAAAATACAATAATAAAGAAAATACCAAGGAAATAAAAGAGATGGTCTTCTGGAGTTTCATAGATGCGCACCCAGGAGATACCTTCTTTCAAGTTTCTCATCCTTATCCTGAGAACATGATGCATGTGACAAAAACCCATGTAACATCCATGGCCTTTTTTTTTTTTCAGGCCAGTGACTCAGATGCAACCAGCCCCACTGGACCACAGCCAAACGATGGGTGTCTAGAAGACAAAGCATCCAGGGACAAGCCAGGGGATTGGAAGCCGCAATCACGAAAAAGGACTCAGACACTCCCAAACCGGAAATGCTTCTTGACCTCTGCTTTGCAAGGTGCCAACAGCTGCAAAACAGAGATCTTTAAAAGTGAATTCTGGTCATCCTCTTCAGAGGCGAAGGCTGGGGATGGCCACAGGAGAACCATGTCTCAAGGTGTGCCGCAGCTTTTCGACTCCCAGCGGACTTCCACCTATGATAATGTCCCCACCCAGCCCGGGTCCCCTGGGGATGAAGCCAGTACACTCTCACCCCAGGCCTGTGACTCCAAGAGAGATGCTCTTGCCAGCCTAAATTCTGAAACTGGGCCTGGGAAAAAAATCTCTGGTGAAGACGAACTTGAATCTTTGCAGAGGATGGTCCAGGAGCTGCGAAAGGAAATAGAAACACAGAAGCAAATGTATGAGGAACAGATTGAAAAGTAAGTCAATCCCAGAGGGGCTTGGGCAGCCACTTGGTTTCCATATTAAAAGCAAATAGGGATTTTTCTCTGCCAAAGGAGTGACATCATGAAACTTCAATTATAGACGACAGATTCTATAGTAAGTAGTCTGGCTTAATGAAGAACAAGGGCAAAAAGATTGAGGAGATGACCAAATTAGTGAAAACACTAAACTTTAGATTAAATTCATGGAAAAGTAAGTATGTAGCTTAAGTAGCTTAACCAGCTATTTCCAAAAAGTGATTGTTTAAGCATCAACGTGCCTTAATACGAGCTTCCCAGGTAGAGTAGTGGTAAAGAATGTGCCTGCCAATGCAGGAGACACATGGGAGGCAGATTCAATCCCTGGGTTGGAAAGATTCCCTGGAGGAGGAAATGGCAACCCACTCCGGTATTCTTGCCTGGAAAATTCCATGGACACGGGAGCCTAGAGGACTGCAGTCCATGGGATCACAAAGAGTCTCACGCATTTGCCTTAAAACATTAAGAGAAATTTAAAAACTTTTTTGTATTAATGTCATTCACCAACTCTGCAAATATTTATTAAGGTGGCCACTCCTCCTGAAGGGGACAAAGTCTTCTGAATCCAAAATTGGGTGGGGGGTGGGGACACCCAACTCCTCCATGGGAGAGGAAAGAGGACTCAGTCCATAATACTTTCTCTAATCTTCATGCTTCAGACATCCCTTCTCATATAATCCCTTCAGTAATGAGGTGAAATAGGTAATACCCTTATTTTACAGAAGAAATAAGAGTTTGGGAAGTATAAAAAGGTTCCTAAAGGTTGCACAGCTAATCATTGATGGGGCTGGGATTTGAACCCGGGTCAGCCACCCTCCCGAGCCCACTCAGATTCTACCTCTCCACCACTGGAATCAGTGGTCAAGATCTAGCAGTGTCTCGTGAGGTTGCCCTCTAAACAAGAGGGATGTGGAGAACTCTGAGAAGAAAACTAGATTTGTGATGAGTAGGATTACAGAAAGTAAAAGTGTTAGTCCGTCAGTGGTGTCTGACTCTTTGCAACCCCATGGACTGTAACCCACCAGACTCCTTTGTCCATGGGATTTCCTAGACAAGAATACTGGAGTGGGTTGCCATTTCCTCCTGCCAAGTATCTTCCCAAGTCAGGGATCAAACCTGGGTTTCCCACGTTGCAGGTAGATTGTTTACTGTCTGAGTCACTAGGGAAGATGGGAAAGAATCTTCCTGCAATGTGGATTCCAGAGGAATGTCTAATTTGGCTTTAAGAAGAAATGGGCAGCGGTAGGCAATACTCTGATGAGAGGCCATTACGTGCAGCATCGACCAGGCCCATGAAGTTAGAAGCCAGTGAAAGTGTTAGTTGCTCAGTTGTGTTCAACTCTTTGCGACCCCGTGGACAGTAGCCCGCCAAGCTCCTTTGTCCATGGAATTCACCAGGCAAGAATACTGGAGTAGGTTGCCATTCCCTTCTTCAGGGGATCTTCCTGACCCAGGGATTGAACTGGGATCTCCTGCACATGCTGGAGATGGGTCTCCTGCATTGCAGGCAGATTCCTTACCATCTGAGCTACCATGGGAGCCCAGGGATGGGCTCAAACAGGAGATCAAGTCTCCATTTAAGAATGTCTCTGCCATTGGGTAGCATGGAGGCAGTATCTCACAGAATGAAACTCTGAAGTGACTTTTCTAACACATTCTCCTCACAGGCCTGAAATTCCCTACTGTGGTTTAAAAATGTCATATATATGCTCATTTTTCAAGGGTTAATTCAGCATAGCCTGAAGGGGGACAGACAGGCACCTGGGATGAGACTAAGATTTGGGGCAATAACAGTGAAAATCCTGGGAATTCAGGAATCCAGTAGATCTTGCACTTTGAATGGGATTCAGAAGTGTGGGTGGGGCTGGCAAGACCATTGCTCTCAAAGGGCAGCTCCCTGGATTCTCCAAATCTTGGTCTCCAGGAGCCTTCATGAGAGAAGGCTCTGATCCATGGTCTGCATGGAGCAGGATGAGAAGGCACATGTGTGTACACAGGGGCTGGGGATCCCTACACAGGGGCTGGGGATCCGTACACACGGAATCTGGGTGAGATTCAGCTGTCAATCAACACTTCCACAGAGCAGGACAGATGTAAGATGCTAGTGGGCTGTAAGTATTAGAGGTGGTATCTTCATTCAAAGACTTTATAGAGTGGTGGAAGATACAAAACACAAAACTATATGAAAAACAACACGAGATGTCACAGGATGGATGATAAATGACGAAAGAGGAGCGGGAACACGCTCTGGGAGTTCAGCTTTCCTGGGAAGTCCTCCTGTCTGGGGTGGGACACAGTAGGAGGCACAGGCTGGAGATGGGTCTTGTGATGTGGAAGGTGAAATGGACAGGGTGGCGGTGGGCAAGGCCGGAGGGAGAGTCTAGAGGTCATGCCTTGTCATCCCATTCTTTTCTTCCCTTCTTCGTAGCCTCGAGAAGGAAAATTATGACGTGTGGGCTAAGGTGGTGAGGCTCAGTGAAGAACTGGAGAATGAGAAGAAGAAGTCAGCAGCCTTGGAAATCAGCCTCCGCAACGTGGAACGCTCCCGGGAGGATGTGGAGAAGAGGAACAAGGCCTTGGAAGAGGAGGTCAAGGAGTTTGTCAGATCGATAAAGGAACCCAAGACCGACGCTTGAGGATCCCAGGAACCACAGAGACCGCCTGCAGAGACCCAGCACCGCTGCCTTTCTTGCTGCTAACCAATAGCCAGGAAGCAACATCACTCCCTAAGAGGGAGACGACATTTGGAGGGAAAAACATCACATTTCCCAATAAATAGATCGGTGGAGTTTGCAAGAGGATAAGAGTGAGCGGGGACTTGTGTGGACACCTCTGAGCCCATGGGGCTGTATTTGAAAGGATTGCATTATTCCACAGTGGTTTCAGCTGAGTGAAACAGCACCTTCCACAACTGGATGGCTGTGTCCAGTGGAGACTGACGCAGGCCACAGGCAACAGGCTGCCCCCGACAGAGGCTGGACTGAAGTGTTAGCTGTGTTTCCGTTGTGGAACAACTTGCTTGGTCAGATGTCTGACTGGGATGTCTCTGAGACACAGGGGCCAAAAATAATATTCAGCTTTTGAGTTCTCTGCCTTGGGGGAGGGGAACTGTGTTTTGAAGGGCTGTACCTGCTGAAGCCGGGACCCCATTCTGCCACCCCCACCATGAGGCACACTCTCCAGGGCTGGAAACTCAAAATTAGTGTTAGGCAAAGACAAACCAAGCAATAAACTGTATTTATGAAAGCAAAACCCGTTAGAAAATTATATTCAAATAAAGAAAAAAAAAAGCAGCAGCAGGGCTGTTGGTAATCCATGCAACACCTTTATGAGAGTAAATGACTCCCTTTCCTGGGGGCAGAGACATCCCTCTCGAGGCACGCGGTGAGCAGGACATGGGCTGTGTTCCAATTCCACTTGCATTTCAGGGGCCACGATTGACAACTTTTTTTAGAAGCTGTTTGTGAGTTTAGAGTCATGTCCATCGAGTGAACTCCGGGAGTTGGTGATGGACAGGGAGGCCTGGCGTGCTGTGATTTATGGGGTCACAAAGAGTTGGACACGACTGAGCGACTGAACTGAACTGAACTGTGAGTTTAGATAGTAACAGTCATATAATAATATTTTTCCTGTTTCACCAAAATACATATGATTTTATTCTTTAAATGATCCCAAGGCACTAGAGAAAAGCTAGGGCTTTCCCAGCTGAGAGTTGACTTTTCCTTCTATATTAAGCCAACCTGGCAGAGGCCCCTAGTGAGGCCCCAGGCCTTTCTAGGAAGCATGGTGGAGTCTCTAATGGTTTTTGTCATCGTTCTAGTTGAGTAGTCTCTAAGCTCTTTTGATCATGTACCCCATCAATAGAAAATATTTGAGCATACCTTCCTCAACATGAAAAAAAGTGAGAGAGTTAGTCGCTCAGTCGTATCCTATTTTTGCAATCCCATGGACTGTAGCCTGCCAAGCTCCTCTGGCCATGGGATTCTCCAGGCAAGAATGCTGGGGTGGATTGCCATTCCCTTCTCCAGGGGATCTTCCCAACCCAGGGGTCAAACCCGGGTCTCCTGCATTGCAGACTAATTCTTTACCATCTGAGCAGCCAGGGAAGTCCATCCTTCTCAACATGTTTATTTATTTATAAATGATATACACATACTACTATATTAATCTATCATGTATATCACAAAACATACACAGGAAGAAGCTGAATAACGATGAGATAAAAACAGACCTAAGTAAATATTCTCAAATGTGCTTTCAGCTCTGGAAGCCCCTAGCCCAGTTTCCCAGTGGGTGTTACCTGTACTCATATTACATATTTCGTCCATTACTCCCATAAATATGCTTGAACTCGGGAAGACACATGGCTGAGTTAGTGGTTTGGAATCTCCGGTTACCACAGTGAGAGTTTAGCCTTCCCCAGCATCTGTGTCTCCTCGTTACTTCTTTTTCTCCCCTTTCTTCCTCTTTTCTGTATTTTCCTCACTCTGGTCATCATATCCCTCACAGAGTGAAAGGCCTGGACAGGAGCTGTTTCCCAGTCTTACTACCCAGGCCCTGCTCCTCCCACCTCCAGCACCCTGAGGACCAGACGGATGGAGGACAAGGATGACACGTAGAGCTCCTAGTAGAGGCCTGCTTACAGCCCATTGAGGGCAGGGAGACTGATTTGGGACATTATTAAGTAAAGCAGTTGAATATTTGATTTCCTGGGATTTGTTTTTCAATGACAGAGTAGCAAACGTAGAAACACTTGCTGAATACTTGATGTCCACTGATGAGTGGCTGTAGTTCTGCCAGGCATGTGTGCCACGTGTTCCCATGGGCTCCTGACATGGACCCTTTGGATGCTAATACAGACTTGAGTGTGGAAGTAGCCGGCTTCATAGTTCCAAAGGGAACATTTGTCTGCAGGTACAGCGAGGAAGCCCTGAAGCCTGTTTGTTTGGGGGTCCACATTATAGGAACTTGCTGGCCCACATTTGAGTCCCAAGCGCCTCCTGGTCAGATCATGCCTCTCATTCCACGCCTTTTGCCAGAACCACAAGATCACAGAGCGACCGGTCCAGCTTCTGAAGCCAGTGTCTCAATACCTCTTCACAATCGAGGGCATCTGGCTTGCCGAAGCTGCCCCTACCTCCTCTGGTGCCACCCTCCACATAAGGAGAACACAAAGAAGAATTTCTCCAGGACCTCAGGCCCTCAAATACAAGGAAGGGCCAGGGAAGCAGATCTGGGGTCTGAGGCCAGTGTCATCAAAGCCCCAAAAGACCACCTACAAGATGCATAGCAGTATAGCTCCAGCTCACCTGGATCTGGGAGCCAGTTTCTGGAAGCCAAACCCAGACTGACCTTTGTCACCTCTGTTGGACCCTGGAGCTCCCAGTGTTACTTTCAAAGCCCTGCAATGGGCAGGATCTAAGGAATCTGGATTTTCCCTGCCACTACCCCTTTACCGTCCCTTTTCTTCTACCTGCACAGATGCTTAGAACTTCAAAAAGTCTGCAATATGCACTTTCAAACCCCTTGCCCTCTTCCCACCAACATTCTTCACTTCCTCACTGCCTCAAGCATGGCACGTTTTCTCCTATGTGTGAAGCAGACCTGATGGTCTTCCATCTGTTTGTGCATAGGGCAAGAGACTTTGTATTAGGGAATTGCCTGGGGTAAGTCCTAACTTCATCTAACAAAATTCCACAGATGGGGTGGCATTTATTTGTCACAATTCTGGAGGCTGGAGGCTGAGATCAAGGTCAGGTGAGGTCATTTTCTGGGCTGAAGGCTTCCAGTTGTATGCATACATGGAAGAAGCTCTGTGGGGAGCTCCATGGGGGCTCTTTTGTAAGACATTAATCCCATTCTCAAGGGCTCCAGCCTTATGACTTACCTCCCATAGGCCACATCTCCTATTACCAGCATCTTTAGGGCTGAGGATTTCTACATATGAATTTTGGGTGGAAGGGAAGCAAACATTCAGACCAGAGCCATTCTTTCCCAGTGAATTTTGGTCAGTCTGAGCCTCGAGAGATGGAATGTGACATCACAATACCGAACCTACTGCAGAAGATGCAAGCAATAATCGTTTTTGTTGTTGTTTTGACCAATTCTTTCAGTCCTGCTCAGATGCCCATCCTCTCAGGAAACATGGAGCAGAGGGCTCCCAAGCAGCCTGAGGCTCTCGAGAAGGGGAGGGCCAGGAGCTGCATGGCACAGGAGTGGATGGCTGGGCTCTGGGTTCAGGACAGGAGGATGCATATGCGCTGACATCATGTAAACTTCCACATTCCACTACTTCCTCTGCAGATAGCATCAGGTCACGTGCTGCTAGATAGCATCAGATGTATGCTGCAGGGGAGCAGAGAGATCACTCAGAGGCTACTCCTGCAATTCACGTGGGCTGCCCTCATAAGAATTGCAGGAAAGCTTTCATCCTGCCGGGAAGGCTGGGTAAAAGGAGGCCCCGGGGATGGAGATTCAGCTGTTGCTCAAGGCTGGCCTTTGGTCAGCCACAGAGAGAGCTGCTGAGTGACTTCAGACAAGAAGGGAGTGCAGAATACCAACAGGGAGGCCAACCTCTCTTTCCTCTGCTGCCTGGAAACTGTTTTACGATCCTAGAATAACAGACTGGAAGATACCCTTGAACTTGTCTAATCTAACCTATTCACTTAATGGATAGTGAAACTGAAGCCCAGAGACAAGTAAATTGTCAGAGTTCACAGAGCAATGAGGAAGAGGTTTAAAGGGCTCCTCTGTTCCACCGTTCAGTGATGTTTGTGATTCTTAGCTTCTGTCCAAGGGTTCTGCCCCCAGACCAGGACAATGCTGTGAAACCCACTGAACGTCTGTCACTTCACTGCTTCCAAAATATGGAGCTGGGCTTAGCTCTTGGTCACAACCAAGACCCACCTAATATAGCATTTTCCACCTTCTCTGCATTACCAAAGCTGTCTTAAGACAGTGGTTCTCAGACTTATCCTCACAATAGAATCTCCTTAATCAGCATCAGATCCTTCTCCATATCAACTGAATCAGAATATTAGGAGTGGAGCCTAAGAATTAAAAAAAAATACAAAAAACTTTCAGTTACTTCTAATACAGACAGGATTGTTAAACATGAGTCTAAAACTGTTAAGTATGGCTCAAATCATGACTAATAATAATATTAAATCTACCTGCTCCCTCTCCCATTTTCAATCAACACAACTATACACTCTGTCCTCCCTACATGTTGGTTTATCATGGGTTCATTCATATAAGGTAAGAGATGCCTACAAGATAGAAAATGGATTTATGATATGAATCCATTTTTCAGATGGGAAAAACTGAGCCTGAAGATGTTACCAAGCAACTTTAATATAACAGTAGCTTAGTCATGAATAAATCCAAAGAGTCTGAGACTTCCTTAATATATGTGGATACACTCAACTTACTTTAAATGCTCACATAAGCAAAGAAGGTAAGCCCTTGAGAGCCTGATTTAAAGAGTCTTGAGAATGTGTGTTAGTAGCTCAGTCATGTCTGACTCTTTGCGACCCCAGAGACTGTAACCTCCTAGGCTTCTCTGTCCATGGGATTCTCCAGGAAAGAATACTGGAGTGGATTGCCATTCCCTTCTCCAGAGGATCTTTCCAACCCAGGGATTGAACCCAGGTTCCCTTCATTGCAGGCAGATTCTTTACCATTTGAGCTACAGGGAAGTCCCAGTCTTGAGAATGACTCTGATTCAAACCATCTCTCTTTCAGACTCAAGGCAGATAGCAACATCTCTACCAGGAGCCTTTGGGATATTAACCATGAGTGTGACAGTCCTAGGAGACACCCATGAAATTTCCATTAATTATTAATACTATCTTTATACCATGTAGTTATCTGATTCCTAGCGGAGAGCTGTGTGATTAAGATGGGAACCTGGCTGGCTAAATTGTGCTATGGGTGGAGGCGTGGATGGAGTGTGGGATGTACCACAGAATAGAGCAGGTGAGGGCCCTGGTCACCTGAGAGCACAGGTTATACAATCTGAGATGGGTGAAGAGCTGTTTCATGGTTCAGTTGCTCAGTCATGTCTGACTCTTTGCCACCCCATGGATTGCAGCATGCCAGGCTTCCCGGTCCTTCCCTATCTCCCAGAGTTTGCTGAAACTCATGCCCGTTGAATCAATAATACCATCCAGCCATCTCATCTTCTGTTGTCCCCTTCTCCTCCTGCCTTCATTCTTTCCCAGCATCAGGGTCTTTTCTAATGAGTCATCTCTTTGCATCAGGTGGCCAAAGTATTGGAGCTTCAGCTTCAGCACCAGTCCTTCCAATGAGTATTCAGGTTTGATTTCCTTTAGGATTGACTGGTTTGATCTTGCAGTCCAAGGGACTCTCAAGAATCTTTAGCACCACAGTTCAAAAGCATCAATTCTTCAGTCCTCAGCCTTCTTTATAATCCAACTCTCACATCCATAGTTGACTACTGGGTGAGGAGGCAGGGACTTACAAAGGGACAGGGGATTCAAGCAGCAGGATGGAAAGCTTATTTGCCCTCAAACAAACCTGATAACGGATCAAAGTTGGCACTTTGACTTCCTTTTGTGCTCTCTCCTCCCATTTACTAATGGCTGTCCTCCCCGCCTGCAAGGCCAGTCACGTTCAAACATCATTCTGGATCCTTGATGAGTGTCATCATTGACATCATAACAGTCACTACCATTGATAAGCAACAAATACCACATATTCTCTGCAAGGCACTGTGCCAGGTATTTTGTACATGTCGTCTTTAAATCTTACATCAACTCTTCTCTTTTTTTGTTGTTTTTTTGAAGAGAAAGGAAGAGTAGCTTTATTACTTTGCCAGGCAAAGGGGGGAACACAATAGGCTTGTGCCTCAAGAACTGTGCCTTAAACCAACACTTGGATTAAGTGCTACTAGAGCGACTGATCTGATCTGATCTGATACCAGTTTTACAGAGGACAAAATTGAGGTTTCAATGTAGCAGAGCTAGGAACTGACCCAAGTCTGTCCAGTTTGCCTAGTGCTAGAGTGGATCACTAGCACTTCAGAGAAATTAAAAATTTCTAAAATTTAAAATTAAAAATTCTAAACTACAATTCAGAGAAACATTTCACTCCCTAGATCATAGGTTTATTATACAAGAATATAGCTCAGGAACAGCCAGATAGAAGAGATGCATAGGGCAAAGTAGACGGGAAGGGGCACAGAGCTTCCTTGATCTTCTGGCATCTCCATGTGTTCACCAACACAGAAACTTAACAAACTTCGTCATTTGGGCCTATAGGAAGCCCTCATTCTATAATAACAATTGATTAAATCACTGACCAAATTGATGCTTCAAATTGGTGATTAAACTCAATCTCCAGCCCCTCTCCCCCCACCCTCCGGGTAAATGATGAGACCAAAGTTACAGACCACTGAACTGGCCCTGAAAGTGAGTTAGTCACTCAATCATGTCCGACTCTCTGTGACCCCCATGGACTGTAGCACACCAGGCTCCTGTGTCCATGGAATTCTCCAGGCCAGAATGAATACTGGAGTGGATTGCCATTCCCTTCTCCAAGGGATCTTCCCAACCCAGGGCTCAAACCCAGGTCTCCTGCATTACAGGCAGACTTTTTACCAACTGAGCCACCAGGGAAGCCTAGTGATTGCAATCTGTCTTCTATTCCTGGCATTCTTATTCAAATTGTTATTTTAATTTTTAATTTAAAGTGTAGTTTAGCTCATATAGTTTAAATGCATGTGTGAAATTAAAAGTAATAATGATTATAATGGTAATAATCACTAACCTTTATTGTGTGCTGAATATTGCCAGTCAGACTGTTCTAAGTGCTTTTTCGGTATTATCTGAGTTAATCCTAACAAAATCCCCAGAACTAGATAGCACTAACCCCTTTTTACAGCAAAGGAATTTGTTGCTGCTTTTGCTCCTGCTTTTTATGGTGACTCTGCAAACTGTCTCACGTCCAGAGGAGAACATTTTTCTGACAGCTCCTGGGGTTGGAGATGGAGTTGGGAGCACATGAGGGCAATATTCAGTAATTGGGTGAATTGTTCATCTGACAAATTGCCTTTGGGCAAATTAGTCTGCTTCACATGCTAATAGCCTAGCTTGGCCAACTGGAAACAGAGACTTACTGGAAACCCCAATAAAGCATCAGTGAAGTTCACACCTGATAGGAAAATATTAGATAAGGCAGGCAGAGGTTGCTTCCTGGACCACTGAACTGAAGATCAGGACCGAGGGCAAGGTGAGCTGGGGCAGTGGTTGCAGACCCTGTAGAGAGGATCAGAAGGCAGGGAAAATTCACCATTTGGAACTCCGGGGGTGGGGGATGGTGAGTGTACCCTGCCTCCAGGCTGTGTGAGCAGTTGTACAGCTGAGGGGGCAAACACAGATCCTTCACTCTGCTGTCTGCAGCCTGATCCGTCCCCTAACCCTCCATCCTGACTTCTCACCCCACGGAAGGGGGCCTTCCTCCATGCAGAGCCACACTCAGTTTGCTAAGCCCAGCACCTGCAGGGCTCTGCCAGCCCACAGTGATTTTCAGCTGACACCAAATAGCCACACAGGCTGCTTATGACTCTCGAACTTGGTCTTGGTGAAGCAGAAATGGCCACCTAGCTGTTGAGAATGATGAAGTTTGGGTCTTATTACAAGTAATTTGTAAATACTTGGTGAATACTCAGAGACAGAGGAGAAAAGACGATTCTTAAACGTCAAGAGATTTGCCAAAACGTCCACCTTAAAATAGCTCTTTGTTAGTAACTGAGGCAACTGTTATTACTTCCCTTGATGAAAAGCTCTCTTATAGATTAAAAAAAAGTATCAAAAGGACTTAAGAATGAAATAGAGTTGCCACATGATCCAGCATCCCACTCCTTGGCATATATCCAGACAAAACTATAATTTGAAAAGATACATTCACCCCTAGATTCATAACAGCGCTGTTCGCGCTGTTCACAATAGCCAAGACATGGAAGCAACCTAAATGTCTACACTTCAACAATAGAAGAAAATAAAAAGATTTAAGAATGGAGAGAACCAGTAGGTTGCAAATTTAGCAAGAGATGCCCAGGCTTCCATTCTGAAATTACCTCCTCTCTCTAGTCTAGGTGATGCGTGGTACTAGTTAAGTATAAACAAGGGTATTACCTTGGGAGAATTGTTCCTAGTTTGAAATTATTTAGAAGCATCCTACACAGCTAATAATGCCATCTGACCACTCTGCCTCTTAAAGCTTTGCCTGCCACTAGGACAAGCCCAACTGCCTGCACTCGGTGTGGGGGGCACTTAGGCCACGGCTGGGCCAGAGCCCCTTTGTAGTTCTGAGCCGCATCCTCCCTTCACGCATGTATACACGTGCAGTCCCCATGTTACCCCAGGAGCTGCCATGTGCTCGGCCCAACCCACCTTGGCTGTCTTCCCCTGGAGGGCAGAACCAATGCCAAGACAAAGCTGCCACAGGAATCTGCACTCCACTGCTCTCAGGTATCGCCTCTATCCTCGTCGTCATGCCGTTCATCTGACTGGCAGTGCAAGGGTCTTCCGAGTCACCCTTGAGACAGCACTTCGCTCACCTATGAACAGGGGCAATGGGGAGATCTATCTCACTCAAAGCTCATGATGGCCCTTAGGACCAAATAGGATGATGTTGTGAAAGGGCTAAGCAAATGTGAGCTACTGGCCTACTGGAGGATTAGGACTCCACACTTCACAACCCCGGAATAGGAATTGTGCTGAAAGCAGGCTCTATACCCTGCTTGCCTGCTGGCACTCTGGCTCCCCAAGCAGGACACAGATCCTTCCCGGCCCCTCTGACTGCCTGGGCTGAGGATGAGGGTCCCTGCTGGGATGGAGGGCACCAGGGCCTCCTGATGTAGCCCGAGAAAATGGGCTGTTAGTACACAAGTCACTATGAGCAGTTTCACGTCTTTGACCCAATGTGCACACGAGGAACCTCCAACGCAGGGAGGTGCTCACACAGCTCATGGAAACCCTATGGACCTAGTTTCTCCATTTTGCCTTCCAGGAACTGTGTTTGCACCAGAGCACCTGGTGTGCAGGAAACACCTGGAAGAAAAACAGGAGTCAGGCTTGCTCCTTCAGCTGAAGCCTCAGCAGTGGGACAGAGCAGTGAAGAGACTCTGGTGGACGTCGAAGCTTCCTGCTTACCCCCCACACCACTAAGAAAGCAGTCTATCTATGAAAAGTACTCCTCCCCCAAGTGTATTTTAATTGCCTTTTGAAAGCCAGCTCAAGGTGGTGAACAGTGAATTACATTTACGGTTTGTGTGGATTCCAGAGTGAGAATTAACCTGAATTTGAATCCCTAAGCCCTGCTGTGCTCAGTCATTATAGTCCTGTCCAACTGTTTGTGACCCTATAGACTATAACCCGCCAGGCTCCCCTGTCCATGGGTTTCTCCAAGCAAGAATACTGGAGTGGGTTGCAATGCTCTGCTCCAGGGGATCTTCCTAACCCAAGGATTGAACCCGCAACTCCTATGTCTCCTGCACTGCAGGCAGATTCTTTACCTCCTGAGCCACCTTGGAAGCCCTGAATTTGAATGCCAGTTCTACTCTATTCAATTGTATCATTTTGAATTCTCCATCACCAGTAAAATCTTCAGAAAAACTCCCACCCTTGGTGTATTAGTTTTCTTGAACTGCCATAAACAACAGAAATTTATTACCTAACAGTTCTGAAAGCTGGACATCCAAGATCAAGATGTGGGAAGGGTCAGGTTCTTCTGAGCCTCTCTCCTTGGCTTGTGCATGGTTGCCTTCTGCCTGTGTGTTCATGTGGTCTTTCCTCTGTGCACATCTGTCTTAATCTCTTCTCCTAGCTCGTCAATCATGGTGGATTAGAGCCCATCCTAGTGATCCCATTTTACCTTAATTACCCCCCTAATTACAAAATTGCACCATCTCTCCAATTACAGGTCACATTCTGAGGTACTAGAGGGTAGGGCTTCAGCATGTAAATTTTAGAGGGGACACGATTCAACCCATCACACTCGGTAACATGACACTTCATAACTTATGTCTCCAGTGAAGAGGGATCCCCCCACGTTTCAGAATTTCTTCTGCACATCAATAAAGATTTTAATATCTTCACAACTAGAAACTAGGGGCTATGGTTTTATTTAGTTTTAAATTTTCTGTCACAGGAGATGAACAAGATCAGAACTCTAAAGTCTTACTAACCCATGGATGTCATGAGAAGGACATTGGATAAGGGTCAGGAAACCTGATTTCTATTTATAATATACAGCATTTTAATTAGATTATTTATTAAACTATTAATAATAATAGGAAGCTGTGATGAGGCACTATTTCACTTGAGCCCAGGAGCCCTGACTGCCCCAGCCTGCACTCACTCAGTCATTACTCTGGTGGGTTTGTGGGGATATGTTGACAATTGCATGCTCTTTATTACTATAAAGATTTCACCCCAAACTTCAGTTTAATCCTTTGGTGACCTGAGCTGGACCTCATGGCAGCACCATGGTACCTGGGCTAGAGGTGGGTTTGCAGCCTGATTTCCAGAAGGACTGGGCAGCCTCTCTGCCCCTAGATACTGGGCCCCCAAACCTCCCATAATGACATTGAGAAAAGACAGGCCTGAAGAGAAGCAAAGGAGACCACTCTCCTTAACCCCTGTGGAGAGCTTTTCTAAACCTCTCATTCCAGACTCCCCAGGAGCTCTTCCAACCTCCCAGCTGGCAGGAGGCAGAGATAAACTAATCATGTGTGTGTATGTATGTGCGTGTGTGTGTGTGTGTGTGTGCAGGCAAAACTCACATCTCTTGATTCTGAACAGTCCTTAAAAAAAGAAAGTAGTGGAGGTCAGCGGGGGTGATAGCAGGATTGAAGTGACCTTACACTTCCCTCCTAGTAGCTGAGGCTTTGGCGTCAACTATAAGGAGACATTCATGAAGGCCTGGAGGCATCCATTGTTCCCCGTAGGTCCATAGAAAATTGCTAGCATTTGGAAAAACTGTACCCATAAAGGCGAAGATAATGTTTTTTAATATCTCTTGAAGACCACTGGCTTAGGTGTTAAACCCAATGTGAATGAAGGAAGAAACCAATGAAAAGTTGAGAAACCCTCAATGGAAAAGTTGAGAAGCGTTGGTGACCCACTCCTGCCACTAGTGGGAGCTCTAGGTTCATGCCTCTATCAGCCCTGAGATGGGCTAGAATATGGGGTGAGGATATTTTGGTGGGGCCTTGAACTAGGGGACCACAGGCTGTATTCCAAATTCTCCCCTGTAGTGTTATCTTCTGAGTCTTATTACTCCACACAGCTAGCTGGGCAAGAGAAGTTCCACCTCTTCAGATCCTTATACATGGCGAGTTTAAAAAACACAGACCTAGAGATGAGGCCTAAGGGGCCCAAAGCACTGAGACCCAGAAGGCCAGACAGTCTGCTTCCAGGCTGTAAGCTTCAACTTGCCCAGGAACTGGACAAAAGTCGTTCATTCCAAAAGGCCCGAGCATTCACCCTGGCCCAACCTCTAGAATTTATAGAAAAAAAAAGGCTTATTGTACTAAAGTAGTCTTTCTTGGAGAGCCCCTTCTGAACATGGTCACTGAGAACCAGAGGTAACAAAAAGATGCTGAGGTTGGCATAAACATCCTCAAACCCACCTCGATGAATCTAACATGGATTCATTAAGACTAACACTGTTATTTTTAATGCCTCAATTTGGAACCTACAAGTTTTCTCCTCTCTTCAAGTCATTGTTTGAGGAAGGATGGTGCTGAGCATGATTCTGGATCTGCAGCTGCCAAAGGAAACACCTGCTGAGAACCAGATGTAGATTCTTCCCCCAGGCCTGAGAACAAGGTCCTGCTGGCAACATGCTGGTTTTACTTCACTGTACTTATCGTAGTTTGTAGTGATACATTTCAGGTAAGATTATTTGATTAATGCTGATCTCATCTGCCAACCTATAGACTCACAGGGCACAGACTGTGTCTATCTGGTTCATGCATGAGCCTCAGTGATCAATGGATTTCCTGGGCCACAGCCCCTGCTCTATTAAGACCTAGAATAATGCCCAAGGGGTGCTTCCAGTAATTCCAAAAGGAGCTGTTTTAAAAAAGAGAATATGCTTTGGCTTAAAGCTCTGAGGAACCAGTACTTGTACAGCAGTATTTAGTCCTCATCACCAGAGACTATCCCATCAAAAAAGTCTTTTTAGGGGCTTCCCTGGTGGCTCAGTGATAAAGAATCTGCCCGCCAATGCAGGAGACATGGGTTCAGTCTCTGATCTGGGAAAATCCCACATGCCATGACGCAGCTAAGCCTGTGCACCACAGATATTGAGCCTGTGCTCTGGAACCCTGGAACCAGAGCTACCAAGCCCATGAGCCAATGAGCCATAACTACCGAAGCCCAAGTGCTCTAGAGCCTGTGCTCCACAACAAGAGAAGCCATCACAATGAGAAGCCTGTGCACCGCAACGACAAAGTAGCCCCCACTCACCACAACTAGAGATGAACACAGCAGTGAAGACCCAGCACAGCCAAAAATAAAGAAATTTAAAAAAAAATCTTTTGCATGATTTCCACCTAAACATTTTGGTTTTTGTGTGTATCATATTAATGATACTGGTTGGCTTGAAATAAAGATTTCCACAAAAACAACAGGAACAACAAAAGACACAGATAATTCATTTTTTGAAAGATATGCAATAAAGCAGCCCTGGATTGAATTTTAGGTATGTTTGACTATCATGTGCCAGGCATTATTTATTCTAATATTTTTGGAGCACCCGGTGAATGCCAGGCTCCGTGAAAGAGACAGGCAGAAGAGAGCTTTGCCATCACACAAGGGCCCTCCTAAAGCAGGAAGGAGAGAGATGCAGAACTACAGATGGGAGCAAATGGAAGAACTGCAGATTGTGATTAATGCCGTTAAAGAAATAAATAGCGTGCTCCACAAGAGTCAGACACAATTTAGCAACTAAACCACCACTACTCGAGAATAAACAGATTTTTTGAGAGAGCCCTAAAAAAGAGATTCCTGCAAAGGAAATGGCAGAGACACTGTTCCTGGCAGATATAGGCTTAAATTATTAAGAATACAGTCCTTGAGAGTAGACTGTTCCAATCAACAGAAGTGTCATAATACAAGCGTGTACAGGTTGTTGGGACACACACAAGAAAAAGAGCACTCAACACCAGATGTGGGGGAGCTTGTAGAGAAGATGCCACTTGAGCGTAGACTTATAGTGAGCAGGTGGTGGGGCATTCGGAGGAGGGGAGGAAAGAGTTCCAGGCAGAAAAGATGGCACATGCAAAGCAGAGTCATCAGTTAATTCAGAAACCAGCCATCAGTCTGTCTGGATGCTATTAGGTCCCAGAAGAGGCTAGAAAAGAGGGGACTGAAGTCAAAGGTGGCAGGATTTTATATTAATTGTTCACAGTTCACCTTCTCTGAAGAGAGCCGTCAACAGTTGTTTGTCCTTAGCTCCAGCTTAGACATTTAAAGATTTTCTGCTGAGCAGATTGGTGCAAATCTAGAATTTAAGAACTTAATTTTCCTCTTCTGCTCATTTTCCTGATGGCAGTCATCTTTCATCTCTTTTTTCTTTGACTCCATTATCAGCTCTATTCATTATGTTTATGATGTGGCAGCTGAAATAGTTATACATTCAGGCTAGGAATTTTGGAGAATGAATTATTGCCTTAAAAAATTGGGTTCATCTGTAACACAGAGCCATTATTATGGGGTCTTTATTGTTTGATAGAAACCCATGGCTCCAAGCCCATGCAAGCCACTCTCTGTATTACTTCTTTGATCTCCATATAGTATTGAAGAAAGTGCAAAGAGCTCAGAACGTTTTTTGAAAAAGAGAAAAATTCTAGTATTTTTAGGTCTGTCTTTTGAACGCCCTACCCCATCCCCAGCAGTAACTTCTCTTATCCAATCTTTTATGCTCCATCATCATCAGAGTCTCAAAATCACTTTCTCTACTGGAGATGTTTTGTTGATCTGTGTATTTAACCTTAACTCCCCCCTGACTTCTCTAATTGCCATCTCCTTAGTCAGTCTATAGTCTGGTCTTCTCAATTTGTCCTCTCCTGATGACTTTCCTTTATCTGACTCTTTCTTTGCCCATCATCCGGCTCCATGTCATGTAAGTCTCATAACCTGGCAGACACAGACAGTGCCCAGACAGCAGGCTCTGGAGTCCAGCTGTGTGTGTTCAATGCCAACCTCTCTCCCCACTTTACCAACCTTAGCAAAGTCACTGACCATTTTCAAGTCTTAGTTTCTTCTTCTAATACTGACAATAGCCTGATTCAGTTAAGAGTGTTTGGCTGTAAATAAAAGGACACCCAACTAAGAGCAACCCAGGCAATGAAGACACATAACTATCTCTCCTCATGAGAGCTCTGGAGGCAGGTGGTATAGATAGTGGAGGGAAGCTCCACAATTCCTTAGGGGCTCAGGTTTTTCCATGCTTCCATATCCCTCACCATCCTCAGTCTTTTGGCTTCTCTCACATTTTGGCTTCTCTCATGTTTCCAAAATGGCCACTTCAACTCGAGGCCACTTGACCACATCTTAACTCAAGGAGCAGAAAACAAATGCACCTCTCCCTTTGAGGCACTGTACTTTGATCTGAAAAAATAAGTATCCCCAGAAGACTTGCTATTGCTTAGAATGGAATCATGAGGCCACAGATGAGGTACATGGCCACAATATAGATACTTCTTTGAGACATCTAGTTTTAACACCACTATAGTTTTCTAAAATATTTTCATGACATATCTCTAAGGCATTGTAAACTAAAATTTCTGATGAAAAGTCTATCTTATTTTTAACATTCATTTATTCATTCACCCAACAAATATTGATTACCCACTTGATCAGGCACTATTCTGGGAACTGGGAAACAGGAAATACATGTGACATGAACAGTGGTCCATGTGATATGACATTTAAGTGCTGGCATTAAGACAAGACTTGAGTTCTAGGAAAATACCCTAAGTTGTATCCCCTCCCTTTTGTGTACCTTGCCCATATAGTCACACACATGTCTGTAAGGAAGCATGCAGACTCCAATCTCGAGAACTCTGGAGAGTAACAGAAAGGGCTGTAATTTGGGAGTTCTTGATTCAGTCTTGCAATTTCTGATCCCAAAAGTTTATTTGGCCTCTCTGGCTTCCACTTCTGTTTTGGAAAAAAAGAGTTCAACTAGATGAAATCTGAATTCATTTCCAGCTCTACAAATATATAAATGTATATATTTATGGAGTTGGATGAGCCCGTAAGTTCATCTTGCCCACTAAGTACTTAAGCTGGTCATCAGTAGAATCTTGACGCGACAGTGGCTGTGTCTGGGCCACTAAAGAACCCAGAACAAGAAGCTCCACTACAGTGTTTATCCAGAGACACGAAAACAGACAGAAGCTCTGCCATGAGGTCACCTTGCCCTTATCTCTGCGATGCTGATGGAATATACACATCTGTCAGAATTCTTCCCCCAGAGTTCCGTGAGTCCGCCGGAAGCCAAGCTGCAGAAAGGTTCACAATTAACCCAAGAAGTGAGTGCCTTTGCTTTCTTATCTCCCCTCCTGCCTCATTCCTCTGGTGACAGGAAAGTGAAAATTCTCTGTGGCCTGGGGGAAGGTTTCTCAGAGAACAGAATGCACAACTGCAAATCAATCTCTTCCTTTCCAGAGCAGGATAAGGAAGAAGACACGGCCTTTGTATGAACTGCCAAATTTAGAAGAGGCGGCACTCTTCAAAGAGTCACCTCCCAGCCTTTTCAAATGTTTACTGTGGAAAAGTCCTGGCAAGGGTGGTCTCTTTTTTTTTCAGTCTGGAATTTTCTTCTCAGCGGTCATCGCAACACTGAAAATCTTGGGAATTCCATTTTGGCCTGTTTCTCCGGGACTTTCATTGCCAACAGAGACTTTCAGATCAACCTCATTTAAAAATGTGTGTTTCAACCCCCCAGAATTATAGTCTGCTGGCTCCACTGGGCTTTGCCTTCACTTAGAGTGGACATCAGTGGGTTCCCTGAGAGCTCTTCCTTGAAGCCATCCAGGGTTATAAGATGGTGCTTCCCGCCACGACAATCAACCACGCACACGCACACTTAAATATATGACAAAGTCAGCTTTATACTCAGCCTTATGGGAAAAGAATGGAAAAATGTAACAGGAAAAGATGAAGAAAGCTTCAAAGGTAGCCCAGGGTTTTCAATGGAGAGGAACTGGGGCTTCCTGCCTTTGCTTAGTAACACTATTAATTGTCATTTATTGCTTCCTTACCCGTTGGCACACACTGTTCCAAATACTTTATGTGCATTAGCACATTTGATCCTCTCAGTATGTCTGTAAGGTTTTATTTCTCTCACTTGGCAAATGAGGGAACACAAGCACAGAGGGGGTCAGTAACAGGCAGGCTGCCTCCAGCAGTTCGGTTTTTAGCCACGGTGCCAACACTGGTCTTCAAGGAGCAGAAAGGAGGCCGCCCTTCTGAGAGTTGTCTGCCTGGCCATCTATTAGTCTAGGGAAAACTTAGCTCTTCCTTTCCACACCTCTGGTCAAAGCACTACCCCCTATTAAAGATGTCAGGAATCCTAAGTTTGTGAAATGTGGCAAGGAACACAGGAATTTTTTTTCCTGTTTCTATTTTTCTCTTCTCTTCCAGGTGACACCCTCTTCTAATTTTGTTACCTTCCCTCCATGTTACTAGACCAGAGTGGTCACAAACATTTGTTCAAATCAGATATATTTAAGAATGTCTACAACATCAAAAGAGAAAATTGAAGTATGTTATTTTAGTTCATTTCCCCACTGTTTAATAGAATTAGCTTCAGAACTGAAGGGAAATTTTAAGTTCATTTAGTCCAGTCGGTCTCAACTAAAGGCCATGTCACCCTCCAAATGGCTCTTTTGAGGGTCTGGGCATGTTATGATAACTGAGGGTGGAGTGCAGTGCTACCTATGTTTAGTTAGGGAGCCTGGGATGTTAAATGCTCTATAGCATAAGGGACAGTCCTTCACAAAGTCAGATTTTTCTGCCTTGAATGCCAGTGATGTCCCATTGATAAACACTGACTGAGTTCCAAACTTCCATTTTGCAATTGAGAAACTGAACCATAAAATGTTGTTATTTGCTAAGTTGTGTTCAAATTTTTGACCCTGTGAACTGTGGCCCTCCAGGGTCCTCTGTCCATGGAATTTCCCAGGCAAGTATTCCCAGGCAATGCTGGAGTGGGTTTCCATTTCCTTCTCCAGGGGATTTTCCCAACCCAGGGATCGAACCCATGTATCCTGCATTGGCAGGTGGATTCTTTACCACTGAGCCTCCTGGGAAGCCCAGTTAGCTGGGAAGCCCAGTTAGTAGCGAACCCTAAGGTAAAATCCAGATAGACATATTTTTAGGAAAGGGCTCATTTTCCTACACCAGAGAGTCCACAGAGTCAAAGCTATTTTCATAATAATACTAAGACATGATTTGAATTTATCAGTCTATTCAGTGGAGCTTTCCAGAGGCTACACAATGTGTGCTGATATTGAACATGAAATGTGTCAACATTTAGGATATCTGTGAGCAAATATTTTCCAGATAACAAGTGCAAAATATTATAGACTCACTCTTGTCTAAAAGATCCATTAAAAGTGCAAGAAGACCAATGGATTTTAATGTAATTACATACAAAGAGTTCACTGATATGATTTAAGATTTTACCTTGCATCTAACATTTAAGAAACTATCACTGATTGAGTTTTAGTGTAGTGTCAAAGAATACCCACAAGTATCTGAACATGCCATTAAAATATGTCTCCCTTTTTCAACTACAAATTTGTAGGAGGCCACATTTCCTTCATCAACTTCAACCAAAATAACATTGCAAAGAATTGAACATTATAAGAATCTAGTTGTCTTCTTTTAAGCCAGACATTGAAGATTTTTGCAGAAGTATAAAACAGTGCCAATCTTCTTGTGATGTTAATTTTGTTTTGGAAAATATATTTATTATTCTTAAAAATACATTGTTTATATTAATGTAGATGAGTTTAATTTTTAAATAAATTGGTAAATATATTTTTTAACTTGTGAGTTTAAATTTCTAATATGGTAAATATCAATAGCTATAACCTACAGAAATGTGAGCTCTTTTGGGGGCCTTTAGTAATTTTTAAGGCTGTAAAGGGGTCTGAGGAATAAAACATTTGAGGACTACTGCCTGGTATTATATCCATTCAACTAAATGTAAGTCTCTTGGCTAAGACCAGGGACTCTGTTTTAAAAATTGTTTCTCAGATGATTCTAAGGCACAAATTAGTTTAAGAACCATTGACACAGAGCATGTCTTTGCTGGAGAAAGCTTCATTTTATTGTTGAGCTGTAGAAACAATGCCAGGATCAAGGATAGGGCTCAACAGTCTAGTGGGGGACATTAAGGATGCCGTTAACTTCACATCAACAAGGACCAGAGGTAAACTACCCCAAACTGGGGTGGGGGGCAAGGAAGCACCTGACCCAACTCCTGGTTCATTTTGATCAAGAAAAACAGCTGGGAGTCAGAGAATGAGCCTCAAGAGGAACGTGAATATGATCGCTGGATTCAGCAGAAAAGCCACCGTCCCAGTCAAGGGGAATGTGATTCTCTCAGTGTCCTAACCAAGCCCAAGGACAGACAGGGAAAAGAAGTGGCTTATAAGCCAAATTAGGCTCAGAGATATGTATTCTTTGTATTTCCCAGAATGTGGACATTTTCTGGAATCAGTTGGAAAAAATTTTTTTAATTACAATTTCAAATTTCTGGTTTATCTTAAAATTGGAAAATCAGACCCTCACAGGCCTTAAACTACTTCAGCAACAAACGTCTGGTTCCTCACAGCTGCTGCTGCCCACACTTGGAGCCTGAGTCTTCCAGTGATCCACAGTCTCCAGGCCGCCTCACTTGTTTATGTCACTTACCTGGCCTCTGGGGTTGCCATCCCAGTTCTAGATAGCTCAAAGAGAATGGTGGGATCCTTTGGTGGTCTAAGAAGAAGGCAGGGAGCAGGGCTGTACCAGAATATGAGACAGCCATACAGGCTCAGACATGGCAAAGTCTGAAATCTGGAGTCCTTCTGGACGCCAAGTTGGTCTAATTTGCCTGGACACAAGGGTTAGAGACAAGTAGTTCGATCTTTCTACCACTGATTTTAAGTTCCTGTGCCAGCAATAGCACTAGTAATAGAACTAAAGGGCTCAAGTTAGCTGTACGTAGTTGATTAACTCCATCTTTTTTGTGAATATTAGAGCTCAGAGTAACAAGTATTCTCTGCTCGGTGTCTTTTTGACATCACTTGTGTGATGATGAAAAGAGCAGTTATAATAAACCCCTTAATATCCTCCTCATGGAAATCTCTTGCTGTGTTGCTGAATTTCACATTTAGTCTTTGTTTGTCAAACCAGTTAAGAAAAGCCACTTCCTCAATGTCAGCTCTGGATCCAAAAACGTCTACCAAAGATAAGCAGTTGTCATGGCAAAAAACAACAAACCCAAAGGTGATGGATCATGGGACTCGGTTACTGTACTTGCCTTGTGAATCCACACTGCCTTCAACCTTTACTGAACTCCACATGTAGCTTTTCAACACATGTCCTGGGTTCTCTCAAAAGCACTTTGCTTCTCACTTTGCAACTCCTCAAGCCAATGGCATTCAACCATATTATGTAAATCCCTATTTACTAAATAACATTGCTTGGCAATATTTGATTGTCAAAAATCTGGCTTTTGATCAAACACGTTCATGAAAATTTAGAAAATGCAGGATGTAGTCTAGTAGGACCTGGGATGTTTTGCTTGTCCGTTTGCTGCTCATTAACACAAAAAAGAATTGAGGCAAACATTAGTCTATAATGTCACTAAAATCATCTTGGTCACCTGAGGTTGTAATATATCTAGGTCTTAGGATTAAGTCTTCCACTGACTAATTAGATGACTTTAGTTAAATTACTTAATATTTTTGCAACTCCTTTGTCCAAAGACCAAGAATTCCAAATAGAGTTTTAAAATCTAATAAACCAAAAGAACCTGAAAGAGGCCTCTAACTTTAGTTTAAACACATTGCTTAGCCATCTCGAGTCACCAAGCTTAAAAACTTATCATGATTTGACTTAAGAAAAATATTTTCCTATCAAGAAAGGATTTGCCATGCCTACAGATATCCTTCAAAACTTAATTTTAGTGACTATTAATTTATTTTGAATGTATCTTTATTTATTTGGACTAGCTCTAATTGTTAGAATTAAGGGGAGGGAGAAGAATACTTGTCCATCTCATACATAGTCAGAGTTGCCTCAAATTGTACCCCTCTGAGAACTTGACAGATGTTTTCTATGTTTGCAAGGAGGGGCCTGGATAGCTCAAGTCTGAGCCCCACCCAAGAAATCTAAGGTCAAGAGATGAGCTGGTGACCTGCTCTGGTGGAAGAGTGCAGAATAGTTACTGTGAGGGGCAGGGAGGGGCGTCTCAGAGTTAGGCAGAGCCAAGAATGCACGTGTTTCCAGTGGCCTCTGTGTGGGTGGTGCGCAGTAGAAAGAGAATCACCTTCGAGATTTCTTAGCTATTATCTATGGAGGTTTTAAAAGATAGCTGAAGTTTCATCAACACATCTCCCTGTGAAAGTGAAAGTCCCTCAGTTGTGTCTGACTCTTTGCAACCCCATGGACTATATAGTCCATGGAATTCTCCAGGCCAGAATACTGGAGTGGGTAGCCTTTCCCTCCTCCAGAGGATCTTCCCAACCCAGGGATGGAACCCAGGTCTCCCGCATTTCAGGCTGTTTCTTTATCAGCTAAGCCACAAGGGAAGCCCCTCTCTTTGGAAGGTGGAATCCAACTCCCATCCCATTGATTGTGAGCTTGTTGGCCACAAATAGAATGTGGCAGAAGTGGTATTCCTTTTCTTTCAAGGCTAGACATGCACGCTGGAAATATTCTGCCACCAGAGAAGATGCCTGGCTACCCTGCAGGAGCCACATGGAGAGATAGCATGGATAGACAGAGAGAGAGACCCAAGGTGCCCCAGGCCAGATGCCACAGATGTCAGTGAGGAAGCCTTGGTGGTGATGAACCCCCAGCCCCTGTCTGACTGCCTGAGACGGGAAAGAAGGATCTTCCCCCATGAGCCTAATCAGCACTCAGATTTCATAAACAAGACAAATGACTATGATTATTTGGGTAAGGTTGCTTATATAGTGATGCATAATGGGAACACCATCCAATATAATTGCCTAAGGACATGATGGGACATTAGCACAAAAGAGCCTGGACCGGGGGTGGTACCGCTGGTTCCCTGGGTGTTGCAGGAGGCAGCAAGCAGACCCTCAGGTCACAGAAACTACAGAGTCAAAGGCTGTTGCAAAAGCAAAGGTTTTTTTTAAAGAACTTACATGAAAGAAGCAAAGCTTTAAGCCGTTTCCAGTCCCAGCATGAAATTGGCTTATTTTAGTCCTGGTCAGGAAAAAAGCTTCCTTCTCCTCTTTATTTCTTCTTCATTTAACTGTTTCATTGAGCTGGACCATATATTACTTTGCCAACCAAACATTTTAATAATTTTGAGGCAGGGAAATAATTTCTAAGCATAACATGCAAAAATCAAGAAACTACAAAGGAAAAGACTGACAGATTTGACTAAATAAAAGTTAAAGACTTTTGAACAGAAAAAGAAAATATTTTTGAAAGTTGAAAAGTAAAGGTCAAATCAGAAAGACCATTGGTAGCATAAACCAAAGGATTGATTGCATATAATATACAGATTTCAACAGACCAGATAGAAGAATGTGAACAGTGGGTAAAAGACAGGACAAGTCTATTAGCGGAATAAAGAAAATTAATCAAGAAATATGTAAAAACAAATATTCAAATTCACCAATCATTAAAGAAATAGATTTTAAAATTAAATGTATTGTACTTAGCATTTGGTCCCTGGGTCAAAAAGATCCCCTGGAGGAAGAAATGGCAACCCACTTCAGTATTCTTACCTGGAAAATTCCATGGACAGAGGAGCTTGGAGGGCTGCAGATCGCAAAGAGCTGGACACAACTAAGCAACTGAGCACATTGTTCTTAGCATCTGTATTAGTTTCCTAGGGCTGCCATAACAAAGTACCACAAACTGAGTGGCTTGAACAACAGAAACATATTGCCTCACAGTTATTGAAGTTAAAAGTCTAGGATTATGGTGGCGGCAAGGTTGGTTCCATCTGAGGAGTGTGATGGAGAATTTGTCCTTTGCCTCTCCCCTAGCTTCTGGTGGTTTGCTGACAATTTTTGGCATTCCTCATCTTGGAGATACGTTACCCTGATCTCTGCCTTCATTTTTACATAATCTTCTCCCTGTGTGCATGTCTGTGTCTTTGTCCAAATTTGCCCTTTGTATAAGGACACCAGTCATATTGGGTTAGGGACCACCTTAATGACCTAATTTTAATCCAGCTACCTTTTTGAAGACCCTATTTTAAAATTAAGTCACACTCTGTGGTACTAGGGGTTAGAACTTCAACATATATTTTGAGGGGACACATTTCAACCATGGAAGCATCCATTAAGAAAAACAATAGTATTTAATATTAGAAACTCTATAGGAACAGACTTCTTGTATCCAGCTGGTGGGGCAGGGTATATAACATTTTGGAGAATAACTTGGTAGTATCTCTTAGAATGATATAGTCTAAATATGTACATCATTTATCTCTAGCAATTTCACTTTTGTGAATATAACAAAATCCAAAATAGGCAAAGTGAACATGAAAAATAGAAATTTGAAGGTAAGATTTCCAGGGAAAGAGGGAGGAGGATTTGTCTGGGATTGCTACTGTTTTTAGTGTTAGCAGTTATCATGGTAAAGTGGATTTTGGGTTTCAACTTCAAATCTCAAAGTTTCATTCAACAATGAACCCAGCTAGGCTTGATTTATTATCCTCTGAGTAGCTAGTTGGGGAATCGATGGGAGATGCACTTCATTTCCTCTGGCTCTTTCTGCTCAAGGAATCTTCTGAGCAAT
The DNA here is from genome assembly GCF_029407905.1 of Bubalus kerabau. Lineage (NCBI taxonomy): Eukaryota > Metazoa > Chordata > Mammalia > Artiodactyla > Bovidae > Bubalus > Bubalus kerabau. Next base: position 70,026,084 of record NC_073634.1, read on the forward strand.
AACCCACGAAGGCAGACAGATTTAGCAAATAATACAGAGGACACTCAATTAAATTTGGATTTCAGATGTACAACAAACATACTTTTAATATATGTATGTCCCATGCAAATATTTGAGACATACTCAATCAATTTTTAATTGTTTATCTTAGATTCAAATCTAACTGGGCATCCTATATTTTATCCAGCAACTTAATACCTGACCCATTACTGTACAAAGCAAGAGGACCTGGCCCTTGGGAACTAGGATGCAATGGTATGATTTCACTGTGTTGTGCTTTTATAGGAATTTTTAAAAAGGCAACAACAACACCCCCCCCAAAAAAAAACAAAAAAACAAAACCAAAAAAAATATTAAAGAACAGAACATGTGACAGGAGCTGGTCTCATGTAAATATTACGTTAATTAAAACAGATGGATCTGGAGCATAAACAACATAGCTGCAGGGGGCTGGTTTTTGTTCTGGCTGGGTTTCTTAATATAGTCACTCAGTTCCCATCCTGTTAGCACTCTTTCCTTATCAAACATTGAACTGGGGTATAAGGAAGTTTAAATTACCAGTGATTGGAGAGCCGTTTTCTAAACACTTAAAACAGATGGTTTACTGCCTGAAAAGCGTGCTTCTTTTCGGGGAATGGAGTGTTGAGCGTGGTTATTTCAGGAAAATGCTTGGCCGTAGCTCATGTACTGACATCACGTTTGCCACGCGGATGAATAGTTTCCCTTCCACTCTGTTTTCCTCCTGTCTACCCACTGGGCAAAGGTCTTATTTTGGATGCTACTTGCTTGCTTCCTGCAGATGACATTGGGCAAAAGGCCTAGTTACTCCTCCCATATGACTCCCCACAGCTTCAGAGAAAGAGCAATAACCATGCAGAAGATTTTTTTAAAAATGACCATCATTTGAGAGTGTAGAGCTGAAGACTCTACCCACTGAGCAGTAGGGAACTTAACAGAAAGAGAATGTCCTTTTGCCCTTTTGGTGGAGCAGGGCGCCGAGGGGGGATCTAGGATCCAACCCAGGGTCATGTGTTGCATTGAGTTGTCATGTCTCTTTAGCCTCTTTTAATCTATAATAACTTCTCAGTTTTTCTTTGCCTTTCCTCGAAGATTTAAGAGAGTACAGCTTGGTTATTTTCTAGAATATTCTCCAAACGGACTCATTGATATTCCCTCATAATTAGTCAGGTTACATCATGCATTTTAGGCAAAAATCCAATTAGAACTGGATTTTCTAACACCATTTCTCTTCTGTGGGAGAAAGCTGGCCTTGTATCCTGTGAGTGAAAATCTTCGGCTGAAACCCTGCTTCACACTTCCCACCAAAGAATCTTAATTTGAACTGAGAGTCCTAAAGCTTTTACAAGAGTCTCAGAATCTCATGTAAGACTGAAAATGGACTGGGTGTCTGTGTAGTTTCTGACTTTCTCCTTGGGATGAGCTGAGCTCCTGTGGATCTGTCTGAACTGTCTGATGAACGTTAAGAGAAGGCAGGAGCTGGTTCTTGTAAACTGACAGTTTGGGGGAGTGAGTTGAAGATAATCACATAATCCATTTATAACCACCCAAGTTAACAAGCTCTCACCCTCTCCAAGCAGGCCCCTTATTTACAAATAGTCACTTCTGCACAAAAGCGGGCTCATGACCACGTGACTGAAGTCACATGGAGCCCCTCTCATGGCACTATTTTCCCTCAACACCACAAAGACCCATTCACCTTAAGAGCAGTAATACAACCTATAAATAGTATTAATGTATAATCTGAGCTTTGAAAATCATTTTTTCTCTTACTTTGTAGACAAACAACACCCCTCCCCAAATCACTTACAGCCCTGTCTGCCCAATGTACTACCAGGCTCTATTGTAGATGAGAAACTTCTAGAACCATGATAGCTAGTCCTGGGCTGCCATGCTCAGGTCAGACCAAGGTGGAGAATGAATCCAGGCTCCACACTGGGAGAAACACTCAGTAATGGACTTATTTACAGAAAGGAATGAATATGTTGCTAAAAATTGCTCAATATGAATGTGTTGCTCAAAATTAAGTACAAGAATGGCTTTTCAGGTTTTGTCACTCCAGTCCCGGCCTATGCACATCGACGGTTCTCAGCTCCCTTTTCTCTGCGTCTGGAACTCTCATCCTGCCTTCGTCACTTCTGATGCTGAGGAACTAGGGTCATGCTCCCTGCTGATGCACTTGCCAGATATGACCTCCAAAAGAGGTGCAGGATGATTGATAAAAGGAATTTTAACCCACCTGGGACTGTCTCTATGTCCTTCAGATCCCATGTTCTGCCATAAGAGTAAACTTCCTCCCAGGACAAGCAGCACTATCTGTCTGTCCACCAGACCTATTACCCCATCAGGGCCATGGTCTAGACCAGGTACAGGCCTTCCTTCTGTTTGCCTCTGGCAGAAGGAGCTGTTTCTGGGCATGTGTTTCAACATAGTCTATTGCTTCCCTGGTGGCTCAGATAGTAAAGAATCCGCCTGCGATGCAGGGGACCCTGGTTTGATCACTGGCTTAAGAATATCCCCTGGAGAAGGAAAGGGCAACCCACTCCAGTATTCTTGGTTGGAAAATTCGATGGACAGAGGAACCTGGCAGGCTACAGTCCATGGGTGTCACAAAGAGTCGGACATGACTAAGCACTTAACATTTTCCTTTACTATTGCAGAACAAGGAAAACAGTGGATCCAGAAGGACAGAAGAGTGGTCTGCAAGCCAGAGAGGCTGTCAGGAAGGTGGATCAGATGTACATGTTCAGCCCCAAGCGCTGGGAACTGGAAAGCTGCGAGGGTCACTGAAAGAGAATTAAATTTCATATAAGGAAGAATCCTAACAGCTTTCTGCTTACCTTTGTCTCTCCTGAAGTGACCTGTATGCATAAGGACCTAACCTACTTGATGAAATGAGTATAATCAAGGCAGCCCCTCTAAAAATGCATTAGGTGCTCCTTAAAGGAAGTGTGTTCCCTTCTCATCACTAATATTTGCAGAAAAGATGAAAGGTGAGTTCTGGTGGCTGCCTGAGTAGCCCTCAGATAACTTTGAAGTTCCCTTCTGAGCCTGAGATTCTGTAAAGTTTGAATAATCAAATTTCAGTGAAATTTAGCACGAGTACGTTTCCCAAAGAAACTTCTGCTTGTCCTGCCTCATTCCACACTCAAAGAAGAAATATTCCTCAATTATTGACAGGAGCCAACATCATTGTCTATGTATGTCTCTGCAATTCTTGGGATTCACAGAAAGTTGTATAAAATGAGAGAAACAACTACTCACTCTCAGTTAGAAGCCAAAATCAGCTCATCATTTCCTCTGGCCATGCTCTACAAATGTATCAGGAAGCTTTATTCCATCAGAATAGACTGTGAAACAGATATGCAAAAGAAGGGGGTGGGGTGGGAAGGCAAGGCAGAAAAGATTTCATCTCGTGGAAAAATAAGCTGCAAATAATTATTGTCAAAATAATTTTTCCATTTTATTTAACAAGATGATCCTGAATGTACACATGTGGCTTATGAACACAGTGTCAAATATTTATTTTTCCATCTTCACTTCAGTCTAATAGTTACTACGTACATTTAGACATGGTTTGACAAGAGAACATAAGCATGCTTCAGCTGGTTCAGTGTGACTGCAGTATTAGCCGATTTCCCGTGTTTGTGGGGGCGTGTTAGGTGGGCATCAACAGTCCACATTCCCACAGCACTCAGGCCAGACTCTCACAAAACAAGTGCTTGTGTGCAATGGAAACATGTGGATCACAACAAACGGGCATTCCTTGATGGGGCCGTTCATTTTGGATACATTGCCACACCCAGAAACACCTTTTTTGCTGCTATTATACAACATTATCTACTTTCCTTTACGCTAATGTGTGAAATCAAATGTCTTTGTTGGAGGCAAGAAAACGCAGAGTCACAGAAACATTGCTTTTTTTAACCAGATCTGCAAAGGGCTAAGTACCACCCATGGTTACTCTGTGAAAAGATCCACAGTCTTTAAAAAGGGCAAGGTCCCCCCAGTGTTACAAATTGCAAATGCTTTTGCTAAAACACTGCTGGATTTTATCGTCTGTTGATGAGTGCAGTAAGCAGTCATATGTAAAATTCCTTTCTGTGAAAGTATCCTTTACTTCAACAATGTAAATTCCAAAGAATACCACAAAATTTAATAAGAGCTCTGGGGAAAGTATTTACCACTGTTCCAGACCAAAAAATTACATGCAGGAAGGAAGTTATTCACTTTAAGACCGATTCTTTGGAGAAATCACTAAATTAATATATATATTATATATATCTTTTTCCTTTATGGCATAATGAGTCCAATTACAAATAGATTTTTCCAACTGGATATCTGAATTGGTGGGTCATTGAAGGCAATGGATAAGATCAGAGGGGAAGCACCCAGTTTGGGGGGAATGAAAGGCCCCCATTACATTCTGTCTTCATTCACTGAGCAGCAATCCTAGTCCCTCACATCCTGACATTTGCCTCTCACAGTAAAATGATGAATGTCAGCTCATCAGAGTGACATTTACTGATGAAATGCTTTCTGAAAACATGGGCACTTCAGTTAAAACCACCCTATTTACAAATCAGTAAACATGCCAAAGAGCTCACAGCATGCCTACAAGGTACAAATATACAAAGTTATGGCAAAGTTATGAAAAGACTCCTTAAAGTAACAGGAAATGTTGGTGCAAAAAGAGAGAGATGAAAATACAGGCCATACATTGTAAAGGAGCCATATTTAGGGGAAGGTACTGTTTGAAAAAGCACAGAAGACGCTTTTATCCAAGAGAGAATCACAAACATAAAAATAAAATATTTGGTATTCTACACTATATTACAAAAATAAATATATCCATCAATAAATAGTAGGAAGCCTAGAAACTTTTACATGAATATTTGGGTTGTTGGCTGCCAAAGTCCCTCTGCTATCTTTCTCCTCGAAAGTCATTTAGGTTTATCAACTTCTATGATGACAATTCTGCCATAAAAGTATAAAAAAAGACTGGTGTGGGACGTAGCAAAGGTCTCTGACCAGAAAAGACAGTAGTGAATTCTACTTTCCTAAGGGTCTGACAACTTCCTGGCTTTGTATCAATGCAGTATGTAGAGAGGTTGCAAACATGCTTCAGGAGGTCTAAGGGGAGATGGCAGGACTCCGCTATCTATGGTCAGTGTTTCTTCATTTTTTGATGAGAAAAAAGAAAAAAAAAAAACATTTGAATAAGCAATAAAAGGCTTTCTGCACTCTCTTTCTGTAGGGTAGAAGAAAATCTTAGAAACACATGTTTACATCTGGACTGCAGTGAAAAGAGAAATACCTGGTATATGCAGCCTGATCGCCTACAGCCTAGATTTTCACATCTCTTTAATGGAAGAGTGATGATGAGGGCTCATGACAAACTTCTCGAGGAACCCAGCAGAGCCAGCAGAGGGGATGAGAAAAGCAGAGTCTGGCACCTCATACCATCAGTGTTCTATTATCTATGTGCTAACAGCAGAGTGTACCAGAGCTAGCATTCATGACTCCTGAGAACCTGCTGTTACATTTATGGGAATTTTGTGAGCCAATTGATAACACACTGGTGGCTTGAAATAGGCGGAGCAGGGGGTGGGTATTTATACCATCAAAACCGGCAAATCAGAGCTATTGCCTCCCACCACTCCCATCCTAACCACTGCTGGTTATAAGCATTCACCAGCATACGCCTCCTATGTATTTTCCATATAAAGAAAATCTTGGTTGGTTTTTATCTAACTACAACAATCCTGTTCAACCAAGGTTTTACCATATGTCTATTACAGTGTCCTTTAGAAATACTATAGAGTATATGAGTAAATGGTGTGTACCATGAATGGAAAGAATGGACCCCTTCTCACAAAGGGTACTGCTGCTGCTGCTGCTAAGTCACTTCAGTCGTGTCTGACTCTGTGCGACCCCATAGACGGCAGCCCACCAGGCTCCCCCGTCCCTGGGATTCTCCAGGCAAGAACACTGGAGTGGGTTGCCATTTCCTTCTCCAATGCATGAAAGGGAAAAGTGAAAGTGAAGTCGCTCAGTCGTGTCCAACCCTCAGTGACCCCATGGACTGCAGCCACCAGGCTCCTCCATCCATGGGATTTTCCAGGCAAGAGTACTGGAGTGTGGTGCCATTGCCTTCTCCGACAAAGGGTACTAAGCTTGGCTATATAAAGCCAGTTACACACATACACACATACACACACACACACACACACACACACACACACGCACACCATTTTAGGTAGAAGGCATTCCATCATTGAATAATTCTGAGTTGCCTAGCTGTCTCAAATTGTCAGTCACCGTATACCCACTGATGGCCAAAACTCCATTTTTCCAGGGCCAATGAATTCTCCAGGACTCACCCTCTGGACACCAGCAGACAATGGATGTGCAGAGCTGAGATCCAAATTCGGCAAAATGTCCTTCAAAATAGCTTCCCTTGCCTCCATTTTCTAGTGCAAGATGAGTTTTATGAACCCAGGGTTTTGTCAAAGGAAGGCTGATGGCTTCCCAAGGTTTAAAAAAAAAAAAAGTGCAAAACTTCTTAAAGAAGTATTCAGTTGGGTGAAGGTGGGGTAACCACATTTCCAGTTCTAGCTTGGACCATCCCTGTCGTCTGCCTGGAGGTGTCGGAACGATTCTGTCATGGTTCTGCCTGCACAGCACCTGTGGTCCTGCACGAGGGGCTGGGACCAAAGTCAGAGTCCCAAATATCCTTCCAACTGGCCAACTACTGGGCAGACCTCCCAGACAATTCCCATCAGAAACAACTTCCCAGCCCCTTCATCCTGGCAAAATGGAAAGACTGCAGCGGGAGAAGGAAGGGAAGGCCCCGGGTTTCTGCCATAGCTGATTTCTAAATTCCAGCTTGGCTTTCGAGTCATTTGGTTGTGTATCTGTTTACTACCTCATTTGTTTAAGTGTATTCATTTTGACTCTGGTTCTCTTTTTCTTACACTTGAGTATTCTTCATGAACAAAAATCTTATATATTAGCAATTCAACTAAAATATCAGGGGGAAATCTCGGCATAAGGCACTAACTCCTATCCTAACAGCAAATGCTTTTTAGGCGTCCTCTTTCAGCTCACAGCAGGGGCAATGAAGGCCAGTGAAGACGGGAACACAGGAATGGAAGAAGGACTCAAGGTGCTGGGCAGAAAGAGAGACGGAAGTGAGAAGGTGGGAAAAAGCAAGAGCAGAAGTTCAGAGGCAAAGAGGAAAATGTGATGAAAAGAGTAAAAGTGAAGAGTCCCACAAACAGATCCCTTCTGATATTTCCTTCTCTTGGTCTTTGATGATTTTATTTTGTCCAAAATATTTAACTATCCAATTAGACCTGCTTATTATTCCTGCCTGGAAAATCCCATGGACAGAGGAGCCTGGTAGGCTGCAATCCATGGGGTCGCTAAGGGTTGGACACGACTGAGCGACTTCACTTTCACTTTTCACTTTCCTGCATTGGAGAAGGAAATGGCAACCCACTCCAGTGTTCTTGCCTGGAGAATCCCAGGGACGGGGGAGCCTGGTGGGCTGCCGTCTATGAGGTCGCACAGAGTCGGACACGACTGAAGTGACTTAGCAGCAGCATACTGTTACAAACAGTCCTGGGACATCTCTATTCTTTGCCCCTCCTCCCCTAGGAGCCTCTCCCACCTCCCACACCCTCTGTAGCCATAAAGGCCAACACACAAGGCCTTGAATCTTCTATCACCTCAGGAACAGACGAAGTCCCCTGCTTTCCTTTCTTGACAAGGCATCACCTTCGAAAGCACACTAGTCTCCCACGGGCTCCTTCCTTGCTATTGTCCCTTAAGGCCACTGCCCTTTGAAGGCCTTTGGTTTCTGTATCAAACAAGCCCTCCCCTCAAATGTACAGCCTCTTTGCCAGGCCTTGCTGCTCTGAGTAATGACAGAAATTCAACTCACCAAAGCTGCATCTAGAGTTCCAAGAGTACTGAAGAGATGTAATAGCTCTAGGATGGTTAAATTCCTGGTGCAATTTATCTTGATGTAAATCCTACTCAGAGAAGAGGTGACTGAGACCTTCCCACTGGCTTTTAAGATATACACATTTGATGGTGCATGTGAGTAGAATCTGCTCCTATAGATCCAAAAGGGTTGATAAGCTTATCTATGTACACATATACATACACAAATATCTACCTCTCTTGACACTGTATTTCTGCTTAGCGGTGTTCCTTTCGAATTGACATAGAAGGCAAGTAGTGTGGGCTTGCCCCTTGCTGTTAGAGATGGCATTGCCAGGACATGGTAAGTCCAAAGAAAAATAGATTGGAAGGGACTCGACTGTAGAGTAAAACATGGATTTCCTACAACAAACCCACCTGTCAAATTCCCTAAGGCAGCAAGCCTCTATGATCTGTACACCCTTATTAAATAATCTCATTAAATAGGAACACAAAATATACACATTTACAGTTATTAAATAAGCCACAGGATTCCTCTCCTATCTACAGCCACATTCAGAGACAGCCATGCCCTCGTATTTAAACTTGTAGGTGACGACGCCCTTATCTAAATAGAGGATGGAGATGGGCTCAAGCTTGGTGGGCACACAGCAGGCTTTGGAAGCCTTCTGGGAATTCTTGAGGTGGACCAAGGCCTGGATAATCGCATGCTTTGTGGGGGTGAGATGCTCTGCCAGGGGGTAGTTGCAAACACCACGACATTCATAGGCTTCATATCCAGGTGGAGCGATGATCCAGGAGTCCCAGCCAATCTCCTTGAAGTCGATGTAGAGCGGGGTCCTCTTGCAGTAGTTTCCTTTTGCATTCCTTCTGATGCGGGCAGTGGAGTCATAGATGATATTCGATCTCATCTGCAGCAAAGCCTCTTCCCCAGGTCCGTTGGAATAACCGTCCAAATCCAGGTTGTCCATCTCTGGGAATTGCTCATGGGCGATCATTTCATCCAGTTCCTCTTTCCGCTCCTTCTCACTGCTTTGGTCATCAGAAAACACGACAAGCAAAGGATCGTGCTTATTCCGGGCACTAGTGTCTATTTCCAGCTGTCCCCTGCCAAGTGTGTCCTCCATTTCGTGTTTGCTCTCAATGTGGACCTCCAGCTGGTGGGTGGATGAGCCTGACTTTTGCCAATGCCTGATGGCATCCGTGACATCAAAAGTCTCCCACTCACTGTTGGTTCCGTAGATCTCCCCTGACACCAAGACCAGCATGTTTCTTTCCCCTTCATGGTCCTCTTTGCTCTCAAGTACTTCAAAAATGGTGATTTTTCGGTCCACTCCTTCATATATAAGGCGGTCTCTTTGCACCAGGGTGTACAACCTGAGTTCAGCCATGATGATGTCTTCATGGTGAGGGATGGATACATTGAAGAGGAGAGGGTATTTTCGGAGTCCGTTAAAACTGGCTGGTTGGGAAAACAGATCTGGAAAAAAAAAAACAAAAAATAAATCAGATTTGCAGCACGTAGCAGAGAAAAACAGATGCTTATTTATGCAATAAGAGTGCCTGTCCATTCTCTCCACAGAGAGAATGAAGGAAAATCAGTGAAAACAAACACAGTGTTGGCATTCTCTAAGAGAAAGTATTGACTGCTAGACCACCTTAAGCTGCCAAGACTAAAATGGAAACTGGCCCCCTAATGAATGAAAGAAGATACACCCAGCCTGGTTCCCATAGCTTATGAGTCACAGAATTACAAAACTGGGAGGGCCCCCATAGCTTATGAGTCACAGAATCACAAAACTGGGAGGGTCCTTGGAGATTGTGCAGGCAAAACTTTTCTAACCAATGAGGAGTTATCAAATGAGCTGTATGTGGTTGTTCTTTGCTTGAAGCTTTTCAGAGATGAGGTTGTCATGGCTTTTCATATTTGTACTTATGGATGGAGTCCTTCACATAGTCAGGGCCTTCCAGAAAAACATCCATTTGGACCAGGGGTTTGTAAACCTAGCTCATGACCAAATTGGCCCTGTCATCTGTTTGTTTTTTAAACTTGGCTGCAGGCATATGGGATCTTAGTTCCCTGACCAGGGACTGAACCCCCACCTCCTGCATTGGAGGGTGGATTCTTAACCACTGGACCACAAGGGGAGTCCTGCCCCACCTGTTTTTGGAAATAAAGTTCACCCTGATTGATAGTTGATAAAGAATCCACCTGCAATGCAGGAGACCTGAGTTCGATCCCTGGATTGGGAAGATTCCAGATTCCCTGGAGAAGGAAAAGGCTACCCACTCCAGTATTCTGGCCTGGAGAATTCCATGGACTATATCCATGGGGTTGCAAAGAGTCTGACATAACTGAGCGGCTTTCACTATACTATACTATTCATTTCTACATTATGTTTGTGGCTACTGTTTCACTACAATGGCAGAGTTAAATAGTCTCAACAGAGATCATATGGCCCACAAAACTTAAAATATTTACTTATCTGGCCCTTTACAGGAAAAAAAATTGCTGACCCCTGCTCTAGACACCAAAGCCTAACAAGTTCAACAAGATAGCCATAACACTAAGGGAGTCACCGAAGTTGAATCTGGAGTGTGTGGTCCTTTGTAAGGAGGGATGGGGGAAAATGAACCTTGAGGGTGAACTGGTTGCCTTAATTTTGCCCTTGATTTTGTGCACATAGGAAACATTCAGAATGTTTATGAAATAAAACTTTAAAGGTCCCTTAGTCTTAGAAGCACACCTCCAGATATTATCATGTTGACTCCCTATATGCGAATTTTATAGGTGTCCAAATCTTGTACACTTGTGTGTTAGTTGCTCAGTCATGTCCAACTCTTTGCAACCCCATGGATTATAGCCCCCCAAGCTCCTTTGTCCATGGGATTTTCCAGGCAAAAATACTGGAGTGGGCTACCATTTCCTTTTCCAGGGGATCTTCCCGATTCAGGAATCGAACCCCAGTCTCCCACATTGCAGGCAGACTCTTTACCATCTGAGCCACCGGGGAAGTAGTTTGCCCCAGGTAACACCTGTCTGTGATGAATCCCTAAAGGCATCTGTCTTCAATCAAAGTGTTCCACGATGCCAAAAATGTTCAGAATCACCATCTGAGGGGATCTCCATCATCTTTGGCAACCTTTTCCCATTTGTATATCCAGTTCAATGTTTCGGTTAGGTCCCTATGCCAGATTGTATTTTTTAATATTTAATTTGATTTTATTGTTTTCATACTAACTTTTAGACTTGTCCTAAGCAGCTCTATTCTTGAAATGAGAGGTTTGAGATGATAGTTACGTGGATTTTTTTTCCAATCCACATTAACAAAAATAAATAATGATTTCACATGATTTACAGCTTCCTCTGGGTACCACCCCAAATCTTCTCATACACCACCAGTGAGAACTACAAGTGAATGGAATGAATGTAGACTTTCTAGCATGGCTCTCTAAACTAGACTGTAATTAGGTCTTAATCTGTTGACCCGGTCATAGCTCCCATTCTTCGCCAGCAGCATGGAATATTGCAATTTATCAATTAATATTCATTGAAAGATTAAACAAATCTTTTAAACAAAGTCTCTTATTTAAAGTAGACTGATATCTTCACTACTTGCCCAAACACTTCTTTGCTTTAGTGTCTATTGCACCTTCAGATATGTTCTTCTGACCCTTGAAAAGGTCTACTCTCTCTTTTCCACCTATCTAGCTGTGACCCCTCCCTGCAGGACCCTCCTCTCCTCACCTCCCTATCTGGAAGCCCACTCCCTTCTGAGTAACTTGAGTACTTACTCTGTCTATCTCTCCTTTGACCTTGCCATTCGAGTCCTTGTTTCTCAGTTGTCTTTATAAGTAGATCCTCCCGACTATTAATAGATTGACATCCTACTGTCAGATACCACAATTTAAATTCCCTTCTATGCCCCTAATCTACTGTGATGGAGATAGCACTTAAAAAAATATTGATGAGTTGATGATTCTGGGCATCAAACCAAACTGATTACGGGCACGGTAAGTGTCCTTAATATATCAAGCAATTTGGTAGTTGTACGCCTCCCCCCACCCCACCATAGGAATGGAGGAAGCTTCACTCCCCTTGGACAGGAAACATGAGAAAACCCAAAATAGGGAAATAGACTAGTGTTCCATCCATTTAAAAAATGGACATAATAAAAGCTCACTGTTGTGGGAGGAAGTGTTTACAGAGAAGCACAAAGGAACTTTCACTGATGATGCATATGGTCACACTATCTGGATGGTGGTGATGGTCCCGATGGATGTTTCCATAAGTCAAAACCTGTTAAATTATACACTTTAGATATATGAAGTTTATTGTATGTCAATTATGCATCAATAGAGCTGGTATAAAAAAATACATTCACTGTGCTTGTGCAAGTATAGTGATAAAAACGGTGTTATATTTCAGGCAAGGGAACTAGGGTTTGTTGAGCAAATTTCCTGTGCCAGGTGTTTTGCAAACTGTTTTATCTAGCTCTTGCAATGATTCTATAATGCTTGTATTGCTCTTCTGTTCATCTGATTCTGGAAGAAATCAAGCCTCAATGCAGAGAACTGACTTCTCCAAGATGAGGTCAAAGCAGTGGTAGGAAATAAAGTTGTGTTTTTCCACCTTGGAAGGGGCTCTTGTTTTTCCCTGATTGGTTAGATGTAGAGGAAATTTTATTTTGTTCTGTTGGTCTTTGCCTCCTAGGAAGTTGCACTGAGCAAACGCAGAAAATCAAAGAAAGATAATAACAGCCAACAGGGTGAGCGCAGTGCGGGGTTCATGACCTCGGGCTGTGCATTTTCACCCGAGGACTGACAGAGGTGCGGGCAGCAGGGGCGTTCACGGAGAGGTTTGCTCCCACCCTCGCTGATCTTCAGTAATAAGAAGCTCTGAAAACTTCACTTCCTGACCTAGATCATCCAAATCCTCCACAGAAGTAAGAACTGAAAAAACTTTTTCCCCAGGGATGCGAACACTTTTCCACCCACATTCTGAGCCAGCTGCCCAGGGATTAGTAATCAGAAACATTAGGAAGTTTTCATAGAGAAGGAGGTTGTTTATTTTCAATCCAGACTGACCCAAAATGAATCTGTAGTGTCAACTTGTCATTGTCATTATGTTACTAAATGTTATGAAGTCTCATTTCCAATGTTACTAAATATTTGAAACTGGCAGTCACCTACATTTTAAACCAAATAGTTTCTCCAGGACTGAGCAATACCTATTCAATACTTCCTCCAATGCCTAGAATTTGAGGAATTCATTAGCAATAACTGACATTCAGAACTTCATAGCAATTGTGTACTTTCTTACTCATGACCTCTTTGTGAAATTGCTCAATGTGTTATATGTATGTATGCGTGTCTGCTAAGTCACTTCAGTTGTGTCGGACTCTTTGCAACCCTGTGGATTGTAGCTCACCAGCTCCTCTGTCCATGGGGTTCTCCAGGCAAGAATACTGGAGTGGATTGCCATGCCCTCCTCTAGGAGATCTTCCTGACACAGGGATTGAACCCATGTCTCTTAAGTCTCCTGCATTGGCAGGTGGGTTCTTTACCACTAGTGCCTGGTGGCTGCCATGTATGGGGTCGCACAGAGTCGGACACGACTGAAGCGACTTAGCAGCAGCAGCAGCAGCAGCAGCCCCATTTGGGAAGCCCGCTATGTAGGTATATTATTCTCAATTTACAGATGAGGAAAAATTGGGATTCAGAAAAATTAAACTAAATATCCACATCTATTAAGTCAACTCTGTCTCAAAAATCCAAATTCTGAGCTACTACCTGTTTTGCTACTACCTGTTCACTTTCAAGAACATTTGGCCAACATCTACCTAAACCGTCTTTTGTACCTGGTTAATGACTATAAAAGAATAATTGGTAAATATGAGAGAATTAGGTTTTTTGGACCCACAGCTTTTAGCATAGATTCTAGAAAAAAAAAATTTTTTTTTTGATTACTTGCACCATATTAAACAAAGGATTAACTTTCTAGGTCATTAGATTTAGTACTGAATAAAGATCTAGAGGGAGAAAACACACTTTTCCCATGATATTTAAAGTTTGTGCATTGTTCTTCATAAAGACACAGAATAAGCTGAATCATTAATTGGGCATGCACACTTCCTGGAAACTATAACCAGTGCTTCGAGGATATACACACATGCATGCTCAGTCGCTTCAGTCGTGTCGGACTCTTTGCAACACTAGGGACTGCAGCCCGCCAGGCTTCTCTGTCCATGAGATTCTCCAGATAAGAATACTGGAGTGGGTTCCTGTGCCCTCCTCCAGGGCATCTTTCCCACCCAGGGACTGAACCCACATCGCCTACATTACAGGCAGATTCTTTACCACTGAGCCCTCAAGGATCTACATGTTACATCAAACAAAACAAAAATTTAGGAAGAATCTCTAAAATGTAAATTTCCATCCTGTTTGAATATTTTTTACATCAAGTCACAAAATGAAAACTCAGTCAAAGTTTGAGTGAAACACAAATCACAACTCTGTATTTTGTCTTTTTTTCAACCTTTTCATTTGAAGTAGAAGTTCACAAACCTGGAGTCAATTAAAAGCCAAATGGGACTGAGGCCTATCTGGAAAATGACAAAGGTGTAGTGGTAGACCAACATTAATATTTTTTTTACCTGCTGTCAAAATTGAAATTTTTCAAAGAGCCAATTATGATAGTGAAATGGTAGACATTTTATGGCACTGGATTAAAAAGCTATTCTTTAATACCTTTTAGTACTATCTGGAAAATGACCATAAAAATAGTATAGACCAAAATGTGCATTGCTTTGGAATATCTGTGTACACATACCCCTATATAGATGTCTTCATTCTTAGCTGTATTATTTCCACGCATTGTAAATTTACCCAACCACTTCTGAAGACTCGAAGCCAAATTTAATCAGTAAAATCTCCACTTACCTTCATTCTTGAAACTCCTGATGATGTTGGCCGATGGCATGGAGGTGCGATCTGTCGCGAATTTGTTGTAGAGCTCCAGCATGTACTCTGGTGGGTCAACCTTGGCCGAGTCCTGCATGGGGATGTCAGACAGGTTCAATGTCTTGAGAAACTCATTCTTCATGCTCTGTAGCAGTGTGTTGAAGTCTACACCATCTTGCTCTGAGAAGACATCGTCGAAGAGGGGCATGTCTTCTTCCAGGGGTGACTGCTCCAGACTCATGATAGGGTTGCCAGAAACGGAGTGAACCAGCAGGCAGGAGAGAGTGCACAGCTGCAGGACCACGGAACCCATGACTCTGCTCCAGCCCCCAGGCCAACCCAGGAAGGTTTAGCGCTCCTGGGGCTCTAAGTGGCAGTTTTATCTCGCGGAGCATAAATGTCTCGTGTCACTGGAGACAAGTTTGGAAACTTCCCCTCTCTCCCCCTCCCCCTTACCACTCTTCCTCTCCCCCCCAACCAAAAAATCAGGTTGCAGTAATTGGATAACAAATCCCCCATAGGGGCCTAGCCTTTCTTATCTCCCTAGTGTAAACTGCGCACCAGATTTTGTTTCTATCTTGCAATCCTCTTTTCTTTTAATGAGCATTTTGTAAACATTTCCACATTCTGACACTGGCTGAGAGATAGGACAATTTTCTCCTCGCAAAGGCTCTGCTTCTCCTTTTAATTCACTTCCTTTTGGCAGGAACGCCTAAATTCTGCTTTTACATGGTTTGGTTTCACACATGCATAAAATAGACATTAGGAATCTACAGGATACACATCAATGGTGATACGTATTAATGCAAGTGATGGGATTTTATCCTCACATAAGCTTTTCTGAAGAAAGACAAAATAGCCAACATTTCCAAGTTGAGTTAATACATATGAATGATCTTACATAAATCGTTGGAAGCTGACATTATTAGAAACGGGAAAGTATAAACTTCACGGGCAATAGCCTTTTTCGTACAGATTTGATCTGGCTAAAATGGCTTTGGGAAAATAGGGCAAGTGCTTCATTATGACAGCAACTAAAATTTATTAGGTGCTTTCCTACGAAGAGGCATTGTACTAAGTGCTTTGCATATATCACCGAATGTGCTTCCTATAATAACCCTACTATTATCCCCATGGCCTATATGGGTCACTAAGGTTCGATAAGTTGCCAGAACTCACAGAGCTACAAAGTGATAGAGCCAGGATTTGAATCCAGGCAGTCTGACTCTTATGAAGCAAGAAAATAATCAGACCATTTAACCAGGTTTCCCCTAGTCTGGGCAGAGGCAGTTTAACCAGGCCAGGCCAGCCTGTCCCCAGGGAGTCCACAGTCAGGAGAAGGCAGGTGACAGTTTGCAGCTGGGTGTGGTGCTCAGGTCCTTCACCTGTGTGATGAGTTACTAAGAAGACCACAATCTCTGCCCAATTCACCTTTATGGTTAAATCAAATGACCATCAAACGGTTCAAGTAAAAGCTTGCAAACAAAGGTGAAAAGTGCCAAATGCCGTGGTCTGAAAAACAGTGGTGGAATTGACTGTGTGTCTGCTGTAGGGAAAGACAAGTCAAAGTCATCCCAGTTTTCAACCCTAATTAGTGGCGGGAGCAGCATGCAGCCATCAGGGTAGTTCTGCAGACAACCCGCCAGGGTTGCTTTTTCTGCTGAGGTATTGGGGTTGGTGTCTCTCTGACCTGTTCAGGGCACGCCTTCGTTCAGGGGTCTGCATCTATGTATTTGATGCCCTCAAATAGTCTTAGTTTCTGAGTTACAGTTTCCTACATTTCCCCCAATAAGATGACTACAGCATCTCTCCTTTTTTCCTCTAGGTTCGCTATGGTTTACTGTCATCTTCTAATTCTTCCCCCTCTTAAAAATGCAAATTTTTATAACAATTTTTTATTGTTTAGAACACAATTTTATTATTTATAACAAAATTTTTATAACAATCAGAGAAAAGATTTGTATTTTGAGGGGATAAAAAAATCCCTCCACAAAATTGGTCATCTCTTTAATAGTGAGAGAAGGCAATGGCACCCCACTCCAGTGCTCTTGCCTGGAGAATCCCATGGATGGAGGAGCCTGGTGGGCTGCAGTCCATGGGGTCGCAAAGAGTCGGACACGACTGAGCAACTTCACTGTCACTTTTCCCTTTCATGCGTTGGAGGAGGAAATGGCAACCCATTCCAGTGTTCTTGCCTGGAGAATCCCAGGGACAGGGGAGCCTGGTGGGCTGCCGTCTATGGGGTCGCACAGAGTCGGACACGACTGAAGCGACTTAGCAATAGCAGTAGCGGTTAATAGTTGTGGATTTGATTCAATGCTCTATTTCAATAAAAGATTCTGCCCCTCCGTTAAAAAGACAATCGTAGACTGAAAATAGATTGCAACCTGAACAGGTCCACAAGTGAGTGAGTCCAAGGGCCATACTCCATCCCTTGGGCTTTACTGTCAGGCTCCTGACAGCATACCAGCAGGGCCCCTATATGACACTTTGCATTGAAACCAGCGCCCGTTTATCTTCACACACACACACAAATGTCAGCGCACACTCCAAAACTCTGAATGGCAGGCATGTGCGTCTAACTGCCACAGGACAGCCGAGTAAGTGGTGGTACTTATAACCCGGGTGCGCTGGTTTCAAGTGTCAGGAGGAGAAAGAGGCATCCTGCCTTGCAGAATTCTGGTTCTGAACATTCTCAGGGCTAAGGTGTGCAGCTGAGATTTCACTGGCTTCCCTGTACTCTGTGTTAGAGTATCAGTGGGGTTAAATATTTGGACCCATTTCCCCATCACAAATGTCTAACTTTGGGGTTGATTTAAAGATAGAAGTGAGCCTTTGCCTGGTGGCTCTGATGGTAAAGGATCTGCTTGTGAGGCAGGAGACCTGGGTTTGATCCCTGGGTCGGGAAGATCCCCTAGAGAAGGGAATGGCTCCAGTTTTCTTGCTTGGAGAATCCCCGTGGACAGAGGAGCCTGATGGGCTACAGTCCATGGGATCACAAAAGAGTCAGACATTACTGAGAAACTAACGCACACAAAGATAGAATAGGAAAGTGTCTACAACCACGTCTCAATGCCTATGACTTCTTGGAATGCATGGTCCTTAGGCTTCTCACCTGTGCTGGGTAAATAAGGCAGAAGCTCGGACTTCAGGCATGAAAGAAGCATACACAACTTCCTCCCTCTTCTAGGCATCTTACATTTTAGCTACAGAGTCTCTTTATTACCACAGTTTTCTCGGGCTTTTCCTGGTGACTCTCTAATGACTCTGAAAAGTCCAAACATCTCCACATTCCTTTTTTTAAAATTTTTATTGCAGTGTAGTTGCTTTACAATTCTGTGTTACTTTTTGCTGCACAGCAAAATGATTCAGCCATACATATACACATATCCCCTCTTTTATGGATTTCCTTCCCTTCTCAGGTCACCATAGAGCACTGAGTAGAGCTTGCCATGCCATGCAGTAGGTTCTCATCAGGTAGCTATTTTATACATAATAGTGTATATGTGTTAGCCCCAATACCCCAATTCATCCCGCCCCACCTCTTTCCCCACTTAGTGTCCATATATTTGTTCTCTATGTCTGTGTCTCTATTTCTGCTTTGCAAATAGGTCTATCTGTACCATTTTTCTAGATTCCTTATATGTGTTAATACATAATATTTGTTTTTTCTTTCTGACTTATTTCACATTTGTAGACATGGTCTCTTCTATTACTTTGCAGGTATATAATAAAATTGCTTAGGAAGAT
Source organism: Bubalus kerabau (assembly GCF_029407905.1). Lineage (NCBI taxonomy): Eukaryota > Metazoa > Chordata > Mammalia > Artiodactyla > Bovidae > Bubalus > Bubalus kerabau. The sequence continues at coordinate 70,044,765 of NC_073634.1, forward strand.
ACATATATAATAGGTCCCAGCCAATTAAAAGAGATACTAGCAGGATCCCAGGGGCCCAAGCTTCACCTCTTAAGCTCTGAATCCTGGGGAGATTGGGCTGTAATGCTGAGGACGGAACTTGGACAGCCCCTATCTACCAAGTGGTATGGGAATACGATGATAGATTTTAGCACGACATAGTACTGCTATACCATGTATAACAGGTGAATCTAAGTTCTGCTGGAAATTCCTCAGCCAGAGCTCTGAAAATTTCATGCTGTTAAAACTTGCAAGGTCAACATGAGGATGACAGCTTGCTCTTTAATAAAATTGCAAGTTTTCCTTTGCTACTTTAAAAATCCTCTTGCAAGGTTATGGAAATTCTACCCAATAGAATTGGGTAGAAATGAACAGCTTGTTCACTTCCAAGCTACCACTAAATCTGCTCTCCGGCTGCCTTTTTTTCTCCCTCCCAGATGGTGCCCACTGTACCAGATGTAGGAATCCACTGAGGGGGGATTGGGTGCCGCTGTTCCCAGGGTGGGTTTTTTTCTTTTGATATTGTCTGCCCAGAACTTCCTTCTAGGATTAGAAGTTGCCTTGGCAGTGGTATTTCTCACTAACTCCATAGGCCATAGTCCACCTTCTCAGTAGGAGATGTTTACCCTTACCTCTACTGACCCCTCAACAGTTAGGTGGCTGCTGACCCAAGGTTAGCAGTGTGCCAAGTGCTTCTCATGCCCTAACACACAGGAGCCAGTGCCTCAACTCAACTTTTCGATGTAGGGTATTTCCGAAGTAGGGTCTAAGGCCCGTCCTTCAATAACCTTCCACCTGATCCCTTCACTCTCCAATGAGGCCTAGAATGTGAATCATCGTCAATAATTGTTAGCAATTTAAAAAAATTCAAGCCTTTGTAATAGTCTTCCATTCAACAATTTCTTGCATGTACCTACTATGTGCCAGGTATGGTTCAAAAACAAAACCTGAAGGAAACACGCCAAACCCCTGACCTTGTGGAGCTTACTTTTCAGTTGGAGGGAGAGAGACAAATACACAAATCAAGCAAAGTACCTGTTGGGTGGTGATAAGTACAATGGCAAAACCAAATGGAAGCAAAATGATATGAAGAAGAGCCAAGGGGGAAGGGGACTGCTGTTTCTCTGTTAAGGCCTTACTGGTGGAGGTGAGGGAGTCAGTCGGGTGGGTCCAGGGAGCCCATGGAGCACACACAAGGGGACTGCATGCAGAGGGAACAGCTCATGCAAAGGCTCTGAAGAAACAGGATGCTTGGGAGGCTTAAGCATCGATGAGAAGGTCAAGATGGCTATAGGAACCCAAGCAAGGGGGAGCTGTATGATAAGCCCAAAAGGAAATGGGCTGGACCAATTAGAAAGTCATAGATTTTTTTTTTTAATAGTCATACTGTGCAAATACACAACTTTACTCTTGTTTTTATTTTTCACTGACTGCTTCATCTTAAGTGTTTTTCACATTGGCATATAGTGTTTATAACCATTCATTATAATAATTGCATAATTCTATTGGGTAGAATTTCCATAACCTTGCAAGAGGATTTTTAAAGTAGCAAAGGAAAACTTACAATTTTATTAAAGTGTAAAGACATTGGATATTTAGATTTCAAATACAACTGCCAACATATTCCAAGACTGAGAGCAATTGTTCATATATTTGCTTACCTGGAATGTAGGTCCAAGAAAAATGCAGAGTACTTAAATCACATTTTTTTCTTCATAGAATACCACTAGTCTCAGGAATACTTGAAGACCATCTGTGCCACACTGCCTCTTGTCTGGATTATGGTAGCAGGCTACCAGCTGCTTCTGCCCTCAACTCCTAACCATCTGTTCTCACTATGATAACCAGATCCTGATATGATATTGTACCATCACTCCTTTCCTCACTCAGACAAAAAGACAAAGTCTCACAAAAGTCCTCATGACCCTCCACTGCTGCTCTGACATCACTGTTACTTGCTAACCCCACTCCAGGGCCAATGGTCTTCTTGCTATTCCTAAACACCCCATGCCCGTTCCCATTTTAGGGCCTTTGTTCCCTCCACCTGAAACAAGCTTTCCGCAGTAATCCACATGGTCCCTTTCTCACCCCATTCAAGTCTCTGCTAAGAAGCAACCTCCTCCATGAAGCCTACCCTGACCACTGTTCAAAATGGCAGCTCATTCAGCAATCCGGAACCTACCAACCCTTCTCCAGTGGTCACTTATCACCTCTCAACATAAGATATAATACAATTTACTTATATAGTATACTCATTGTTTTCAGTCTGTCTGTCAGTCTTTCTCTCTTTGCCATCTGCTTCTCACCCCCTAGCTAGCATATGTGTTCCAGAATGGCAGGAATCCTAGTTATGTTCCATGCTATATCACAAGTGCCTAGAGCTTTACTTTCCCCACAGTGGCTAATAAATAGTCACAGCCACTCAAGGAAAAATGATACCAAACCCTCAAATCTCTTCTTCCTGAGACTACTTACAGTACTTTCATAAAAACATAAATGCCATTAAAAATAAATAACAATTAGTAAAATTATTATAAGTAATATAATATGTAATAATTTTAATATTATTTAAACCATTATTAAAATGTGCATGTGTTTTCTTGAGACACAGTATATATATCTAGGTTGGCTTATGTTCTAGAATGGTATATAATGGTATTACATACCATTCAACTAAAACTTTGCAAAGAATTGGTTTATCATTCTAAAATTTTATTATGCATTGTACTATATATACAAAGTGTTTATATGAAATATGTCAAAAGTTTGAAGACAATAATAGAACAGACACACTCACATACCTACCACTTGAAAATTAAAAAGTGAAAAAGGCCAGTACCTTTAAAATCTCCAGTGTAACCCTTTCCAATTCATCTCCTCTCCAACAGAGAAATTCCAATAGTCTATCAGACTAAAATGTTTAATTAATCAACCTGTTACACTTTTGTGATTTTACTACAAATGAACCAATTCCAAAAAAACATATAGCCTGGCTTTGCATGTTTTAACTTATATATAAATGGAATCATGCTGTATGTCTTTTGTATGGCCTACTTTTTTGCACATTTTAACCTGTAATCCATTGATTTTCATAACTACATAGTTATCAGATTTACAAATATATAAAGATGTGCTTTTTGATTATGCTGTTGATTGACACTTGGGTTATTCCTTTTTTCCTCATTATTTACAGTGTATTATGAGTAATCTTATTGCCAAATTGAAGTTGTTTTTCCCAATTCTGTTCATCCCAACAGGAGTACCTGTTATTCCACATCCTTGCCAACACTTGTTCTGGGGGCTGAATGAGGCTGTCTCATCTGTTGCTGGCCCCGTTTATTCCCAGGATCCACGACAGAGCAGGAGGCAATCTCTTGGACAAAAGGCATAGTTTATGTGGGAAAGCAAGCACTGTTTTAAGGTATTGTGTCGGTTCCCAAAACTCTATAATAAATGATTCAAACCATGTAAAGCATGGTTTCCGGGAACAACAACAACAAAAAAGACAAAACTTATTGAAGGGCAGGAAAGGAGACTGATATAAATACAGCAGCATTATTTTTTATTATTGCCATGCTGTGTGACATGTGGGATCTTTGTTTCCCAACCAGTGATCAAACCCATTCCCCCTGCATTGGGAGTGGAGAGTCTTAACCAGTGGACCACCAAGGAAGTCCTGGCAGCACCATTCTAAGTCCATGAATAGGAAGAGAATATAACAAGGCTGTCAATAATTCCCAGTTAATATATAGATTCAATAATATCCCACTCACAATCCTAACAAGACTTTTAATTGAACTTGAAAAGATGATCCTAAAACTTGAATGCAGGAGCAAAGAGTTAAGAATAGCTTAGATACCCTTGTCGAATACTGTCTACTTCACTTTTTCTGCAAAAATCAAATTGAGATAAAGTAAGAGCTTAATATGAAAGAGTAATTTTGAACCTTTGCCTTGGTGACATAGAGACTCCTGGGAGAAAAAAAAAAATCCTGGGAGAAAAGCTCCTTTCACCCCAAGAGCTAGTGTTTCATATGCTATCTCCAACGGCAGAAGATAAAAAGGAGATAAATCATTGTCCTATCACCCTTTGCTTTTTAAAAAAAAAAGCATATAAATTGATGCTATCTATCAAATTCCAAAGTAGCAAAATAGTATTATCATTATTAGCTTTAGAAAAAATGTCACCAAGAGTTCCTTGGAACAGAGTTCCCCAATTACATGATAAATTGATTTTGTTACACTGCTTTCAGGAACAGTTATTCATAGAATGAGACAAGCTTTCCTTGTCACAGAAGATTACATTATTTGCATCTTAATTCACGTTTTCGTAGTTCTTTAAAGCTAGCAAAATATTTTTTGGCATGTGCGTCTTAAGGAGTCAGTGCTAAAAAGGAAAATGCCCACTGACCTAGGATATTGTGGGAGTGGCATAGACTGTCCGTCAACGTGCTCTTAGGATCACTCGAGGTGTTTGACAGCTGCGCTAAGCAACCATCCAGAGTGTGAAGACAAAGCAGCAAAGCCAGCCAGGGTGCTCTGCCACCGCCCTGAGATAAGTCAAGCCCTTTAACACCAGAAGCTGCTAAGGTTTTATTCCACACTCTCAGCAAGATAAGCTGCCTTTCACGCCTCACAAGACACTCAGATCTGGAAAGCAGCTCAGAAGGAAAAAAAAAAAAAAAAGCTACTCAAATAAGTGCAATTATTTATTTCAGTGAAGAAAATTAGTAGATTTCAAGTTATTTGAATTCCAGCTTCATGAGGAGCCAAGACGTGCGTGTCTTCTAGGCTCTGCAAACATGTGGATAGAGGAGACAAATAACCCCAGGGCCCTGAGTCTCTCTCGATATCAGCCATTTTGCACTTACATCTGAGCCCCTCTCTGAATGGTGTCATTTGCCTCCCCATTTTAGAGATGAAACTGAGGTTTGAAAGGTCAAAACAACTTGTGCCAATTTCGTGCATTGGGGAAATTTGTATTCAACCTCACCCTCTTAGTATTGCTCCCTCTGAGTTGTCTGAAAGCTGGTAGTCCACACAGTTAGACTCTGAGAAGGTAAATAGGGCATACCTCTTTTTACTATGTTTTTCTTTATTCAGGACTTCCCTAGTGGCTCAGCTGGTAAAGAATCCGCCTGCAATGTGGGAGACATGAGTTCGATCCCTGGATTGGGAAGATCCCCTGGAGAAGGGAACGGCTACCCACTCCAGTATTCAGGCTTGGAAAATTCCATGGACTGTATAGTACAAGGGGTTGCAAAGAGTCAGACATGACTGAGTGAGTTACACTTCACTTCCTTTCTTGCACTTCACAAATACTACATTTTTTACAGGTTTGTAGCAACCCTGCATGGAGCAAGTCTATCAGCATCATTTTCCCAGTAACATTTGGTCACTTTGTGTCTCTGTGTCATATTTTGGTAATTCTCACAATATTTCAAGTTTTTTCAGTTATTATATTTGTTATGGTGATGTTACTATTGCAAAAAGATTATGATTTGCTGAAAGCTCAGATGACGGTTAGCATATTTTTAGAAATAAAGCAACCTTAAATTAAGATTTGTACACTGCTGTTTCAGACATAATACTGTTGCACACTTAATAACTAAGTATAAGCATAATTTTATATGCCTTGAGAGGCCAACAATATACGTGTGTGACTCACCTTACTGTGATATTTGCTTTGTTGTGGTGATCTGCAGAGCCAAATCTGTAGTATCTCCAAGGTATGCTCGTATAAAACCTTGACTGGTGTGATTATTCAGGTTTCCCTGGTAGCTCAGCTGGTAAAGAATCCGCCTGCAATGCAGGAGACCCAGGGTTAATTCAAGCACAGAGTGGTGGACTAGTCTGTACTCTGACTCCTCTGTGGTTTCCCTAAAGACTGCATGAAACCTCTAATATTTTTAGATTTCCTAGGATGGTTCCAATTTCAAATGTTCTATCAAGGCAAAATATGAGTCTCCTTTCTTTTTTTCATTAAGAAAATATGGTCACCTTACCTGCAGAACTCAGTGTACCTACATTTTAAAGGAGTAACACACATTCCTTCTTTGAGTGATCACCACCAGGACCTTCTGCAGACAGCTGCAAGGTCAAGGCAAAGCACTCACGATAGTTTTGAACTTGGAAGGTGACTGCTACTAGATGATGACTCCCTGGGGGAGGAAGAAGGCATGTAGTTTTATAAGCTTCGTCTCAGCCAAATCGCAATATGAATGCCACTGTCGCAGTCTGAGACTGTGTAACTACCAGAATGTTCCCGAAGAAACTCCTTACTCCCCAGTGTCGTGACTCACTGAGGCAAACCCTATGACTGAGACTCACTGCATCTCCAAGTTGGAAGGAACAAAGGAGGTCAGCCCAGCTGGCCTCAGACACTGCAGGAAGGGAGAAGGAAGGAGAGAGTAACAGTTGAGACCTGCCTTATCGGTGGCTAGCCACTTTTCTGACTACTTTCACTTGACAAGTTCAGAAGGTTGCATGCCAGAAGGGCTTCTTGGAGAAGGTCTTCCGTATCAGAGCGATAGCCTAAGTGTCTTGTGACAGAACTGCTGCTGAGCATCACACAGTTCTTTGTGAAATTAGGGTCTGCATGTGATCCATCTTCATTAAATGTCATGCATAGAACAAAGAGAAAAAGAAGCTCGAAACCATGAATAATCTTTAGGAAATGTTGCAAAAGCAGATACATTTAGAGTCAAACTTTCGGTTCCTAAACAGAAAGGGATGATCATTTTCCCTTAAAAGGCTTAGTTACCTCCCTATGAAAATCTCTTTCTGCCTTTCTTTCCACGGTAAAATGTCAGATTATAGAGTCAAGCTCCAATCCAATCATATGATGTCATAAGACAGTAATTTAGTTTAAGCAATCCTTACAAAGTGATGTGAATACATGACTGGAAGATGACGAAGTGAATTTTAGATAAGCACCTTCAATTAAGCTCGTTCTGATGTAGAAGTCCAAGGGACCAAAGCTATTTGTTTGGTCTTTCACATACCATCCAAAATTATTATTAGTGAATTATCTACCAAGGTTTTGTTAGAAATCACTGGTTAATTACCTCTGGAGAATTTGTGCAGTTAGGATTGAAAACTGAATTCTTTAAACAGCCAATCAAACAGTTAAGTGGAGTTTGGAGTGCCAAAGAATAGCATGTAAGACTTGGTTTAAGGAGATTGCTATGGTCACCTGATTCTGCCACTCTCACTACATAGTAATCCATTGGCTTAGCTAACATGAAATATCCATGTGAGTTCTGTTATAAAGCTAAATGACCAAATCTGTGATAAAAAGAATTCCAAAATATGCATCCCCCAGCTGTTATCCCAGGCACAAGAATGGCCCTTCTCTGTTACATGATTAGCATACTCGTGAGTTGTGTCATCTTTCCTGAGATAATGTTAGAATGCCTGTCTTCTCAGACAAGTTGAATGCAGAGGCTGTTTTCCATTTATTTATCCCTGGAACCCAGTATGAAGCTTGGCACGTAGTACATGCTCAATAAATCAATAAACAAAGGAACATACTTTTGATGTGACATCATCACATATTTATCTGCTTTGGGTTTTCTATAGGACTGTAGAGAGAACTAGGCTAAAGATATTCAAGGGAATCTACTTTTAATTACTTTAACTAATTTTCCTAAATGTCCCCATCTTCCCTAAAACTGCTAGTGCATCAGATCCTTAAAGACACTTACCTCTCTTGCCGTCTATCTTCTACCCCATGCCATACCCACCTACTCTCTCTCCTTGAGGTCTCCTTTGAAAATATTGAGATTCTTTTTTGACTATTTTTTTACAGACTAAGTCTTTGGGAATACTAGCCAGATCTTGACACATGAGAACCCTTCCTCCACATGGCAGATGAAACAAAAAAGGTCTGGGTATCTTCCAGTTAAGAAAGCCCAAGCCACCACTCTCCTTGATAGACCTTCAGGATCAAAGTCTCTGGACCCCCCTTTTTTTTTCTTACTGTGTTTCTATTATAATATTAGTTGCTCAGTCATGTCTTACTCTTTGCCACCCCATGGACTGTAGCCTGCCAGGCTCCTCTGTCCATAGAATTCTCCAGGCAAGAATACTGGAGTGGGTTGCCATTTCCTTCTCCAGGGGATCTTCCTGACCCAAGGATCAAACCTGGATCTCCTGCATTGAAGGCAGATTTTTAACCTTCTGAACCACCAGGGAAGCCTGTGTTTCTACAGGGTTGCTTTTCTTCTCAAATGGATTGATGTGTGGTCCTCAGGGGAAAAGAGATTGCTGCTGCCCTTGAGCTCTAATCTTTGAACCTGCATACAGCCAGAAAATGTTCCTCTCCCTGGTCCGGTCCAGTTCATCAGGAGACTGCATTAGGTTTGGGGCAAAATCCTCATAGAAATACAATGATTTTGCCTGGAACATCCCCCCGCTACATGAATGTTGGTCCCTTGAACTTGTGATATCACACAGCTCTCTGAGGAGTCAGGAATCTTGAGTCCCAGCCAGAGTCAACTTATCATGGCTAATAATTCGTCATTCACCACCACCTCTAGAACAAATGTTTATCAAGCACCTACACTGTGTAATGCACAGTGGCACGAGGCTGGCAGAGCTCACAGACATAGCAATGAGAATAAAAGGCTGCCATTTATTCAGATCCGATTTTGTGCCAGGCACTGAGCTCCATGCTTATGGTTATTATCTTACCCAATTTTCCCCCAGACTTTATGACCTAGAGTCATTTAAGCCATCGTGTCCATTTTTCAGATGAAGAGGCTAGTCGGAAAACCCGGAAGAGGAAGGTCCGAGATTGACGCCAGCTTGGTTCAGTCCCAAGCCCAGTCATTCACTCTAACACTGCTCTCCATCCCCAAGAAAGGCTGGTTTGATGGGCTGAGCAGGGTGGCAAAGAATACACAACTGGGAGGAGGATAAACCATAGAAAGGGGATCATCTTTGTCTACAGTGAAGGAAGAGAGGAGAATACTGGTGGAGATCCAACCACATTGGTGGTGGTAGAAGTTGAGGAACTTCATACCTGACATCCTCAATTTCCTCTAAGAAGTAAGAGGCAAAATCATCTGTTTGAGTCAAATTAGTGCAAGGATAGGGAAGAGGTAGTGATCATGACGAGGACGATGACAATAAGAGCAGCAAATACTGAGTTCATTACGTGCTGCCTGCCTGTTTGCTAAGTCGCTCCAGTTGTGTTCGACTTTTTGCAACCCTCTGGACTGTAGCCTGCCAGGTTCCTCTGTCCATGGGAGTCTCCAAGAAAGAATACTAGAGTGGATTGCCATGCCCTCCTCCAGGGAATCTTCCCAATTCAGGAATCAAACCTGCATCTCCTGCAGTTCCTGGATTGCAGGTGGATTCTTTACTGCTGAGCCACAGGGGAAGCTCCTATTATGTGCTGAAAATGCACTAATTTATTAACATGAGTGATCTATTTTAATTCTCACAATTCCATGTGATAGGCACTATTTTGGACTCCAGGAAACCAAGGCTCAAAGAAATGAAATAGTAAAGCCTATCACAAGACAGGGACTAAGTAATAAAACTGGGATTTCAATCCTGGAAGTCTGACTCTAGAACCCAACCTGCTGAGGGGAAAATGAGAAGACCGTTCAGAATATAAAAAAAAAGATGACTCCTCACATGCTTTTCGTTCAAAAGATAAACATTGGAAAACCGGTGATCTAAGAGGTGGTTTGCAGGGGGAATTTTAGCCTAGCATGTTAGACAGAACATGGAGCAGCAAAGCCAACATGCCAAGGAGGTATTTAGACATGCAGAAACCACAGTTCAAGAGAGAAATTAGGTGTAGAGCTTTTATAGCAATAACATATCATATGCACTGAAGCTCCAATACTTTGGCCACCTCATGTAAAGAGGTGACTCATTGGAAACGACCCTGATGCTGGGAAAGATTGAAGGCAGGAAGAGAAGGGAATGACAGAAGATGAGATGGTTGGATGGCGTCACCAACTCAATAGACTTGAGTTTGGGCAAACTCCAGGAGATGGGGAAGGACAGGGAAGCCTGGCATACTGCAGTCCATGGGGTCACAAAGAATTGGATGTGACTGAGCAACTGAACAAATGCATGATGTTATAGTCACCAGAATTTTAACTGAATGAGTGATACAATTCAACACACATGCAAACATGTATATATAGACCCCAACATTCATTAAAGTTAGTAAAATATATCATCTCTGCCCATAAAACTCAGTTAAATACAACAGATGTTAAGCAAACCCTATAGAATCTCAATCTATAAAGTAGAATCAGAACTATTTTCATTTTTACTAAAGTCAAGTCTAATTTGAGTTTCAGTCATACTGAAGGAATACTGTAAACTTCAGGCGTAAAGTTACTTATCCTGCAGAACTACAGAGCTGATGGCAGATACTGTGAGCTGCCCTGAAACAGTACATAAGCAGAGTATACTGGTGAAGGAAGTAGATAAATGGTCTGTAGCACCAAAAGTAATCACATTAACAGCAAGACAAGGTTCTCCATGGAAAGCGCCAGTGAGTTCAACAGCGAGAAGAGGAGGACAGCTGTGAAGGAGGCTGCCAAGGACCAGAGGGAGAGGGTCTTGGGGAAACAGGGGGCTTTCCAGGGAGAAGATAAAGATTGGCTCCTGCTTTATTTTCTTTGCTATTTTCTATTCTTTACTTGGTACAGAGCCAACAAGAAGTTAATTTCTCCATTGAAAGAAGTTCTTTCATTGCTGAATTGTCGCTAAGGAAAAGGCCAGGCTCCAGTGTCACTCATTCAAGTGTTTTATTAAATGAACAAACGTCTCCAGTAAGTAGCTAAAACATTTTAACAGCATCTTTGGTTTTCTTGTAAACCAGTATCCCCAGACTTTTTCCATCCCTTCCTTCCCATGATCCTCTGTTGACTCTTCCTATCACTCTCAGCCAAGCCCACACACACTGTCTTGCTCTACACACACGTGGCACGCTTGTTCCCATGCTCTATGGAAGAAAACTTCTACACGGGCTTCATCCACAGGGCTCTCACCAACCAGGCAACCTGTGGGATTCCCCTTTATAGCATCTTTAAATTGCCTTACCCCAGTCTTTTAGTGATGTTCCCACTTCAGCTATGCATTGAATTTGCAGGTAAATTTCTATTCTTTTTATTCTTAGGAATAATTTTTTTAATTTTGAATATTTTATTTTTATCTTTGTGACTTGAAAATGCAATTTAAAATGTATCGCCCAGAATCAAACATAGTCTAGCCTAGAACTTCCTGATTCTCAGAGCGTGACCTGGTCCTCAGAAACACTTGATCTTTGCCCTGAATAGGCAGGTTTCTTAAGCCCTCAAAGCTTTACCTTTGCCATCTGTAATGCATGAACAACAGTGTTTAGCATAAGGCTTAGTTCTAATAACTGTTATGAATGTAGATATCTATTCAGCTTGAGGCTTTGAGAATAATTATTCTCCCTTTTAAATAAAATCTCATTTTAAAATTTGTTATCTTTTCTGTCTTGTATCATGCCCTAAGCTGTGATTCAAACACAGCTTTTGAAAACTACTTAGAAACTTAGGTGGAGAAGGCAATGGCACCCTACTCCAATACTTTTGCCTAGAAAATCCCATGGATGGAGGAGCCTGGTGGGTTGCAGTCCATGGGGTCGCTAGAGTCGGACACGACTGAGCGACTTCACTTTCACTTTCATGCACTGGAGAAGGAAATGGCAACCCACTCCAGTGTTCTTGCCTGGAGAATCCCAGGGATGGGAAGCCCGGTGGGCTGCCGTCTATGGGGTCGCACAGAGTCGGACACGACTGAAACGACGCAGCAGCAGCAGTAGAAACTTTGGAAAAATGATTACATGAGTATACAGTTAACTTATTAATGAGAAGTTTTCATTCACTGAATGGACCATTTCTTTCTTCAATGGCTGATACAGTCATTAAAATACTCCATACAAGAGAAGGTCAAACCCCAAACTCCAGTGAAGTTCACGTTAGCTGTGTCCGAAAAAGGAAAACAAAGTTCATGGAAAACTGAGGTCTGCAAAGCCAGGAGAATTAGGAAGATTCCTCCAGCTTGTCCTCTCATGGCCACGTGGGATGAATGAAGTAACCGGATTTGATAGACGTAAGGAAGAAAAGGGGCTGAAAAACCCTCAACCTTTATAATCTGGGGTCCAGAAAATGTATTCTCTGGATTGTCTCTCCCGCCTTCCCTCTTATCCTTCCTCCCTTTCCTCTTTCTTTCTAGCTTCCCTCTCTCCCTCCCTCCATATATGCTCTGAATACTTCAGGTTAGTTTTTTTTTTAGTATATACATTTAAGAAAAGAAAACTTGACTACTGCAATACTCTCAGTCGTGTCATCAGTTCCTCACCATAATCCTGTGGAAAAAGCAGGGCACACAACATCATCTTTTTGTATAAATAGGGAAACCAAAATGCCCCAAAGTGAAATAAAACTTGTCAAAGACCTCTTACAGTGACCCTGAGAGCCGAGACCGAAATCTAACAGTTAAACTAGGTCTAAGCTAAATTGAGAAATAGGCAGGATTTTTTTAAAGAATAAGCTGGATAGCATCAGAACAATAAATTTACTAAGTTGGCTAATGGTTTTAATGATTTCAGTCATAATACAGATTTAAATATTCTACAGAATGCTTGCTGACAGTATTTTAAAAATCATTACCAGTAATTCAGGTAAAACAAGACAAAATCACATCTAATTTCTCTTATATGGAGGACACTTGACATTTTCTCTTTATTAGTCAAATGGCCCATATACACCAAGTATAATGTAATTTCTCCCATTTTTACCAATGAAGGATTAAGAAAAGACATAGATTGAGGGAAGAGGGGGTGCATCTTTTAAAGATGTAGAAGAAATGGTCAAATTTTTACTTATATTATTTCATTTAATAATGTTAACACATGTATTTAGAATAGTGTTGTAAAAAAACCAAAATATGAATTTAAAATTGTTTCTATTTTCATATTTTTCAAAAGACTGCATTCAAACCCTTTAGTTGAATCTTCAGCATCAGTGTCATTGCTTGAGCCATTTTTGAGTCATTTATCACATTTTCGAGACCTCCTCATCTTCACTTTTAAGACATTGGAAAAATCAGCCTGTCACTAGAAAACTGATCCCAAGCACAAACACATTTGGATAACATTAGCTGTCAGGTTTTCAACTGTCCTCGGGTATGCATTTATGACCTGTCTAAGGTAATCGTCCAATTTATTGCTTTAAAGCTTATTTTCAAAAGGCTTTTCCCCCCTTTATATCACTGGGTGGTTGCAGTTGGGAAGCATACTTTCAGAAATAATTGTGAGATATGAGTTAAATTCCTTTGCTTCTTTTTTACTTTATCGGTTCAGACAGACCTCAATAAATATTCAACTAAGGTTATCAGGTTGATGTTTTCTTCAAGCAATACTTTACTGGTCAAGAGAAAAGAATTCAGACAGTAATTGTAGCATGAGACTTGTAAGGCCTCAAATATGAAGTGGGCTCTTTTCTAAAGGAGAACTTTGGGGAAAGTCTTGACCTTTCACTTGGGCCTCTACAACAGCTGGCCTGAAGGCCCATTTGCCTATTAACTGCCAGCCTCTGACCTTCTTGGGGAATGAGGTTGCCTACATGAAACAATGGGAGGGCCAGGGAGCTCTAGGTCAAGGTGGAACTCTATTAATAGGATGAGGTATCAACCAGCAGTATGCTCCTGTATGTTTGAGACATCTCTTTACAAGGCCAGAAATAAGGTCTTGCGTCAATACATACCCGTGGTTCTCTCCCTAGCTGCTTTTCTGGCAGACTGAGAAGATTCCAGAGTGTCTGTTTGAAATGTTACACATTCATTCATCATCAGAATTTCAGTAGCTTTTTTAGCACCGTTGACATTTAGACCTCTGAATGAGAATCATCTCAGAATGGGCCATGTATGGGAAAAATGTGGAAATGACAGCCATTCCAGAGAAGGCAGAAATGAGGAGCTCAGATTGGGAACTAATTTTAGTTATCCTGCACACGCCCACCCCTGTCACACTCCTCTGTATCTCTCTTCTCACCGAAGGTTTTGCTCATGCTGCAGGCAGTGTCTGATAGCATTTATAGACATCTTTGTGTTGCTCATCCCATAATGCTTTGGAAGAACTTAGAATTGCCCTTTGGTATCAATGACTTTTGAGAATGATTTGTATCATTCCATTGCTCCCAAATCACTGGTAGATGTCAGGATTCTGAAATCAAGCTGCAGAAGCAGTTGTCAGCACACATTTTACAAACAAAGCTTATAGAGTGGTGAATTCCAATGACGGAACTTCGGGAAAAAGTATTCATCATAAGATGGAGTCAAGTGGTTCACACATTGGTGTTTTATCAGTTGGTGATTGTTGTTAGTAAACTCAGAGGTGTCCTACCAGGCAGACTGCCTCTGCCCAAAGACTGCCTGAATTGGAGATGCAACAGAATTCTGACTGGGACATATTGGTCAGGACCCATTCCGAGGTCATATATCTCCTCTGATGTTTTGTATTGCTATTCAATTTTCATGAGTATACATCTTATCTCAACTAGTTTATGGTTGGATACTGGGTTTGTTAGGAGCCCATTGGAAAGAGAAGAAAGAACTTCATGTGGAAATGAAATTTTTGTTCAATGGTTTGAAGATTCTTGGTAGTGGCCAGAGATTACTGACTAAAGGGAGCCTTCATTCTCCCAGAACCTCTGAAAACAAAATCAGATGCAGATAGGGCTCAAGGAGAGATGTTACAGCATAAGGAGACATGGTTCTGTATACTTTTGAATATAAAATAAAGATATGAAAACAATTTAATGCTTTGGCATTTTTATTAGCATTCATCATTCCCTTCTCTGCCCTCTAATTTTATTAAGCACTCACTATTGGCTACAAATTTGGATACAAGCCTTTCCATAGCCACTACTTTCTCTTATAACTCCTTTAATGTTTCCTTTAACACAGTATTTAAGAACATAACTTTTTGTGTTACACAGACCTTTCTGTGTATCATATTGAACACAGTAAGACCACTGATTGACCATACAAACTTGAGTTGATCACTTAGCCTTTCTGAGACTTTGTTTTCTTATTTATAAAATACTATGTGTAAAATAAATATGCTTTTACACTTAAAACTAATACAATATTGTAAATCAACTATATTTTAATAAAAAAAGAAATAAAAATAAAATGAAGACCAAAACACTACTTACCTTATAAGGTTGTTGTGAGACCAAATGAGATAAAGCCTATAAAATATTTAAAGTCCTCTACAGGTAAATGGTAAGATTCATTATTGTTATTTAGTACAAATTTTTCTTATTTGATTAGACTGAGCCATTTGCAATTGCCACCTTTGTAGGTTGAAATGGTAGAGTACTGGTGGTCATATGATTTAACTTCTTGTACAGTTGTGTTTTCCAGATAGGCTTATGTTGGTTGCCATCAGAGTTAAGGAGACTGATCTCCTTAATAAGGTACATAAGGAAAGGATTATGGTGTCCAAAGACTGGAGGTCCAGGCATATAATTTTTATTCCAGTCATATTACACTTTATATTTGAGCATTTCTCTCAAGGCTTTCTACATTGGAGATGATTAATAAATATTAGCATAATTAATTAATATAACAAAACTTTAGGAAATAGCAAACTACTTGTTAAAAACCAGCCTATATCCCTTAGTTGTAACATCACAGTTCTAATACCTACGACCAATTGACCCATCATTTCAAAAACTTGAATAGCAAATATGTATGACTTGAGTTGACCTGGTTGAGTTTGCAAACTAGATCTATCATATAGAAATCATTTCACTTCAAATCAGTGATTCTTGACGAAAAACAAAGCTGTGCAAACTATAGCATGAAAATGGATGTTAACACTCATTATCAGAGAAATGCAAATCAAAACCACTATGAGGTACCATTTCACGCCAGTCAGAATGGCTGCGATCCAAAAGTCTACAAGCAATAAATGCTGGAGAGGATGTGGAGAAAAGGGAACCCTCTTACACTGTTGGTGGGAATGCAAACTAGTACAGCCACTATGGAGAACAGTGTGGAGATTCCTTAAAAAACTGGAAATAGAACTGCCTTATGATCCAGCAATCCCACTGCTGGGCATACACACTGAGGAAATCAGAATTGAAAGAGACACGTGTACCCCAATGTTCATCGCAGCACTGTTTATAATAGCCAGGACATGGAAGCAACCTAGATGCCCATCAGCAGATGAATGGATAAGAAAGCTGTGGTACATATACACAATGGAGTATTACTCAGCCATTAAAAAGAATACATTTGAATCAGTTCTAATGAGGTGGATGAAACTGGAGCCTATTATACAGAGTGAAGTAAGCCAGAAAGAAAAACACCAATACAGTATACTAACGCATATATATGGAATTTAGAAAGATGGTAACAATAACCCTGTATATGAGACAGCAAAAGAGACATTGATGTATAGAACAGTCTTTTGGACTCTGTGGGAGAGGGAGAGGGCAGGATGATTTGGGAGAATGGCATTGAAATACGTATAATATCATATATGAAATGAGTCACCAGTCCAGGTTCGATGCACGATACTGGATGCTTGGGGCTGGTGCACTGGGACGACCCAGAGGGATGGTATGGGGAGGGGTGGGGGGAGGGTTAAGGATGGGGAACACATGTATACCTGTGGCGGATTCATTTCGATATTTGGCAAAATCAATACAATATTGTAAAGTTTAAAAATAAAATAAAATTTTTAAAAAAAAGGAAAGAAAATGGATGTTAAGGGTGAGGGTTTCAGTCATATCTCTGTCCCCTCTCCAAAAAATGAAAAGAGATCTCAGATCAGGAATAAAAAGAGCTAAAAATTACTGGGAAATTTCTCTCTTTCTCTCCAGCCAGGGATGAGAGCACCATGAGAAACCAAAAGAAGCTTGGGATCCTCATACCCCACCCCACACAGTAATCCAGCCAATGCTGTCAGATCTAAAAATGACCCAAAATTATAGATGCAGCTTTGGTCCCTAGTCTGGATCCAGACCAAACAGTTCAGTGATGGCTGTGTCCATGCATGATCATTGGATGTATCATAGGTGAGTTCTACTGAAAAGCCTAGGTAAGACATATAAATATAAGTTTAAAATATGAATCCAGAGAATGTTTTTAAATATATAGAGAAAAAGAAAAATTAGTGGTTGCAAGGGTATGGGCGGTGGGGTGGGTGGGACTCAGAAGTGATGGCTAAGGGGTGCAAGGTTTCTTTTATGTGATGTTGAAAAAGTTCTAAAATTGACTGTGGTCATGTAGTCACACAATTCTATGAATACACTAAAAGCCATTAAATTATACAATTTAACTGGGTGAGTTATATGGTATGTGAATTATATCTCATTTAAAATCTTTAAAAGAACAAATAGGAAAAAAGAAAAAAGGAAGCAGAATTTCATTTCACAAATCTTTAGTTGTACCATGAAGATATATAAACTCTGTAAGCATTTTGGTATATAAGTCTTTTGGTCTTTTTTTCCATGTTAAGAGAGTTTTGTAGTAATCTACCTTTTAAAACTTAATATAACTTGAATATCTTTATATGCCAATGTGCATTTATATAATCTTTATTACATGGCTACATAACACTTCATTTATTTTGCATATACCCACATTTCCTTACCCAATCACTAATTATTAAATATTCAGAATTTTTGCTATTTAAATAATTCTTTATACCTAAGAAAACAAAAATGAACAGGGAGAACCTTTGATAAAAGACTAGATGAACCCTTAAAATTGTCAGTGGTACAAGCAGAAAAATTGACTCTTTCCTTCCATTAAAATGCAGGCTAATATTGTGTAACGTGTCTCTATAATACATAGATACCTACTGTGTGCCACCACTGTGCTTTGTGCTGGGGAATCTACAAATGACAGAAACTATCTGTCCTTAAATAAGATCTGAACTACCACTTCATAGATGATATTCCTAATTCTTTTTAGAAAATAATTCAAGGTAATGTCATATCATACTCCAGATAACCGTATTTTGCTTTCCCAACCTAAACCATGGAATGCAATAATGTCAGGGCCCAAAGATCATCTATAGAAGCCCTATGTCATTATACAGATGTGATATCTTAACCCAAAGATGTTTGATGACTTTTCCCAGGTGACATAGTCTCTAATAGAACCGAGATTTCAACTCAACTCGCCATGAGTCCAGAGCATCCACCATTTCTTATTGGTTCAGTTCAGTTCAGTTCAGTCGCTCAGTCGTGTCCGACTCTTTGTGACCCCATGAATTGCAGCACGCCAGGCCTCTCTGTCCATCACCAACTCCCGGAGTTCACTCAAACTCATGTCCATCGAGTTGGTGATGTCATCCAGCCATCTCATCCTCTGTTGTACCCTTCTCCTCCTGCACCCCAATCCCTCCCAGAATCAGAGTCTTTTCCAATGAGTCAACTCTTCGCATGAGGTGGCCAAAGTACTGGAGTTTCAGCTTTAGCATCATTCCTTCCAAAGAAATCCCAGGGCTGATCTCCTTCAGAATGGACTGGTTGGATCTCCTTGCAGTCCAAGGGACTCTCAAGAGTCGTCTCCAACACCACAGTTCAAAAGCATCAATTCTTCAGTGCTCAGCTTTCTTCACAGTCCAACTCTCACATCCATACATGACTACTGGAAAAACCATGGCCTTGACTAGACGGACCTTTGTTGGCAAAGTAATGTCTCTGCTTTTCAATATGCTATCTAGGTTGGTCATAACTTTCCTTCTAAGGAGTAAGCGTCTTTTAATTTCATGGTGCAATCACCACATGCAGTGATTTTGGAGCCCCCAAAAATAAAGTCTGACACTGTTTCCACTGTTTCCCCATCTATTTCCCATGAAGTGATGGGACCGGATGCCATGATCTTAGTTTTCTGAATGTTGAGCTTTAAGACAACTTTTTCACTCTACTCTTTCACTTTCATCAAGAGACTTTTTAGTTCCTCTTCACTTTCTGCCATAAGGGTGGTGTCACAGCTAATCTCCTCTCTACAATACTCTCCCTGCAAGCCCAGCTCTAAAAACTCCTTCCCCCAATAACTTGTGATGTGAGAGTAGGAGCTTGATCTGAAACAAAATTCACTTCCTCCACTGTTAATTATGGTTAAGAATTGAGAGAATGCTCATGCAATTAACACTAAGATGTGAATGGTGATGGGTTACTCCTCCAGGGAATATATACATCCAATACTCTGCACATGTTCCTAGCCCCATGCCTTTTACAGAGCACTTACATTTCATATCAGAGTTGCATAATCAACAGTATGACATTTATTGTACAGATGGGGAAATCTAAGACTCAGGCAAGTTTTCCTTTCTCTGGACAGAAAACATAGGTGGCAAAGATGAGGTGGATGCCCAGAACTTCAGTGACTGAATCCAGGACTCTTTCCACTAACACATTATCTTGATAAAATCATGGAAGACTATTGGGGTATTTTTGAGCAGTGTAGATTTTTCCTTCTTCCTCCAAGAATAGCAATCAACCATTTGGCTCTTATGAATATTTGCCCCTGCACTCCCACCCCCATCCTTACTGCCAAACTAAAAGATCTCCGTCTGCTGTCTTCCAGATTGAAATGAGAGACTATTTCCTTTTGTCTCCAAAGGACCAGAGCTCTTCATAAGTTTCACGGATGCACACAAGGCACTGCAAACTTTAAGATTATTTAAAATTTGGTTTTAGTGGGGGCCAGGTTGAAAGATTCAGAGGAAACAGTATGAAATGTTAAAAAGATAGATAGATTTTACATTTCTTAAAAAATTCTGCCCCAGGAAACAAGACCTGATACTCTGTAAATTCTTCCCCACGACCCTGTCCCCCACTTGCTGCCCACATGAGGATCACACCCTTCTCATCACAGGAATCCTCCACCCTGACACGTCCTGGGCTGTGCTTCTCCTTCCAGCCTTTCAGCACCAAATATTGGACACACATTCTTTTAGAGGCTGTGGCTGCTGCTGCCTCATGCGACCAGCGGCCGCACACCACAGTCCACCAAGGGTGAAGGAACGGGTTATCACAGATCAAATTCCTGTGTCAGTCACTTCCTCCCCTTATCAGGCAATCGGGGCTTTTTGTGAGGGATGGGGTGGATGTCAGCCCTTGCAGAACACCAGCAGTCCTAACAAGCCTGACTTCTTGCATGCAGTCTGGGAAGGCGCTCTCAGCTGTACTAAGAGAAGATGCTTTTAAAGAGGGGATCAGACCAGCCAGCTGGGGGCCATCAGTCATGCACTCACTCACCCACAAAGGCCAACTGAATGCCTATAGTTGCCAGACCCGGGCTGGGGCACCATGGAGATAATGAACGAGGCTTGTCCTCAAGGAGGATGTGCGGACAATGTGATAAACTTGCAGCATGCTTTGGGGACCCTGTGCTGTCTGACTGTAAGAGGACCTAGGGATTATCAGGCTTTACTCACAAGAAGACCAACACTCAGCGGGTTTAGCATCCGTCACGTGGCCTCCTTGAATGGGCTGTGCTGCCCATATTAGAACTCAGAGCTAATTCCCTGCTCAGTACACTCCCCACGCTTGCCCCAAGGTCCCTCCTCTGGGAATCTATAGGATAAACCATAGAGAAGTTCACAGGGTCTTTATTCACACATTGCTTCTGTCATTTGTGGGTTAGATTATCATGGCTTGTTGAGACTGTCTTTAAGCAAAGATTATCTACTCGGGAACACCTCTTGGTGTAAAACTTTCGGGATATCATTCCATTTATTCCTTTCAATTCTAAACCAGCTCAAGTACTCACCGTTAAGAAGATTCACATAATAGAGTGCTATAGTGGAAAAACTCTCCTCTCCTTTCTCTTCAAAATAAATAAATAGATGTGCTGTTTCTAATCATTTTCTTTCCCTTCCTAAACGATTTCTTCCCAAACTCATTAGGTGAAACCCTGCAAAGTAGACATCCATGCTTGAAGGAAGGAGAGTAGGAACCACAGTGGTCAGAGAAGGGATTCAGTGTCCAAGTGGGGTGAGGTCAGCCACATGGGGAAGAGCTGCTAGTGGCTCTGGAGGAATTGATGGTGCAGGATGATTGATCAAATAAATCATTAAGGGTAACAGGAGTCAAGTCCTTAGTGTCAGAGAAGGGAGTTACAAATGGGAAAAGTGAGAAACTGAAATGAACCTTTTGCTGTTAAATTTAGATTGGAGGTATTCATGTGAACCATGACTTTCAGTAGATATAGATCTAAATGATATATGATGGATAAATTGTGTCATTATCTATAGATATAAAATGTTATGTCTATATTTCTAAATATGCACGAATATTTAAAAATATGTGTGTATATACATACCGTCCCTCATTCTGGCCACTAAGAAAGTAAGGGCAAAGATACTCTGACATAAGTATCTCTGTGAACATATCTACAGCACATATCCTAGCCTCTGAACATCATTCTCCAGTAAAAGGAACCAGTGCTCCTTGTAGAAATGGCTGATTTCAGGGCTGGAGCAGGGAAATTACAAGATGAGCCTGGCACATCTGTTGTCTTCAAAAGACAATTACAAAGAACACAAGGAATAATGGGGGCCCTCAACAGGATACAGAAGCCAATGTAAAGCCCTCTTTATGGGCAAATCAAGGACAATTTGAGCCTCCAATAAATAATCATAGCAATGGATTGCAACCCATTGAGTAAAATAGTAAATCGGGCATCTATAAACACAAATAAACATATGAATCAATGGAATCTTTAGTGGGAAATGGAATATTAACATGGTTCCCAAGTATCTCTCAAAAAAAGCCTCATTAAGTATAAAGGCAAAAGGAGTGAAAAAGCTTGGCAGAAGCCACCTTACTCAAAGGATCAAAGTGAGCATTATCAGTAACAGAACAAAACCAAACCAAGCCCTCCCTGTTGGGATGCAGTGAGACATATACAGCATCACCTCAGTGGTACTCTTACCAATGATATATAGCCTGAATCTAATCATAAGGAAACATCAAACAAAGGAAATCAAGGGATGCTCTATAAAATAGCTGGCCTGTAATCTTCAGATGTATCAAGGTCATTAAAATGAAGAGAAGATTGAGAAACTGGGAACTAAGGAGGTATAACAACCAAATGCAACTCTTGATTCTGAACTGAATCCTTTTTCTATAAAGGACCTTAATAAGATGATTGGCAAAACTTGACTGGGAGCTTAAGAATTAATTGGTAATAGTGTACCAATGTTAATTTCCTGATCTGTTGGTTGTATTCTGGTTATGTAGAAGAATGTCCTAGTTTGCAGGAAATGCAAATAATTCATGGTTGGTGAGCATCAGGGTGGCAACTTACACTCAGATGGGTCAGGAAAATAAGGTTCTTTTCCCTCTACTTGTAACTTTAGTATAACTTTTTTGTTGTGTTTAATATAAACAAATAATGTGGAATCAGTGCTCATCTGTTGATAAAATGTAGGAAGTGTTCTGCTCTGCTCATTTTTCTTTATTTATATTCCTGGTTCCCACTAAGTGAGACCATCAAAATGGGATGTTGATTTATTTGCTCAATCTGTGGTTTTACTTTGAACAAGAGAAGCCCCTTAGTGATGAGCACTTTGACATTCATTTTTAACAAAGGCACAGGAGGCGACATTCAGTTGACCAACACACTATTTCATTTTTAAAATTAAATAGCTTAATGCGAACTAACTAGCTCTGGTGCTTAGTTTTCGTCTCAATGCAGTAAATAAACTGGAAGAGACCTATTGGTCTGGGTGTATTAATCACCGTGGGAAGAGGGTGGAGTTATAACTGCTCCCCTGGGAATCTTTTTCTCTATGGAAGCTGACATTGAAAATCTTCTCTGAGGGTGTGTGTGTGTGTGTGCCCGTGCGTGTGCACACAAAGCGCAGTGGTAAAGAAGGCCCAGAAGCAGTAGGCATTTGATATTCCTCCCAGCTCTAAATTCTAACATTCTCAAATCTCTTTTTGAGGGAATCTCCCTACACTGTTGGTGGAAATGTAAACTGGGGCAGCTACTACAGAAAACAATGTGGAGGCTCCCCAAAAAACTAAGAGCCAGAGATATCATAGGATCCAGCCATACTACTCCTGGGCATATATTCAGGCAAAACTATAATCCAAAAAGATACTTACTCCTTTATGTTCTTGCAGTGCTGTTCACTATAGCCAAGACATGGAAACAATCTAAATGTTCATCTCAGATGAATGGATAAGGAAGAGGTGGGACATATATGCAATGTAATATTACTCAGCCATAAAAAAGAATGAAATAACGCCATTTGCAGCTACATGGATGGACCTAGAGATTATTATACTAAGTGAACTACCGCACGATTGAACTCATCTCACATGCTAGTAAAGTACTGCTCAAAATTCTTCAAGCCAGCCTTAAGCAATATGTGAACCATGAACTTCCAGATGTTCAAGCTGGTTTTAGAAAAGGCAGAGGAACCAGAGACCAAATTGCCAACATCTGATGGATCATCGAAAAAGCAAGAGAGTTCCAGAAAAACATCTATTTCTGCTTTATTGACTATGCCAAAGCCTTTGACTGTGTGGACCACAATAAACTGTAGAACATTCTGAAACAGATGGGAATACCAGACCACCTGATCTGCCTCTTGAGAAACCTGTATGCAGGTCAGGAAGCAACAGTTAGAACTGGACATGGAACAACAGACTGGTTCCAAATAGGAAAAGGAGTATGTCGATGCTGTATATTGTCACCCTGCTTATTTAACTTATATGCAGAGTACATCATGAGAAACTCTGGGCTGAAGGATGCAGAAGCTGGAATCAAGATTGCCTGGAGAAATATCAATAACCTCAGATATGCAGATGACACCACCCTTATGGCAGAAAGCGAAGCGGAACTAAAAAGCCTCTTGATGAAAGTGAAAGAGGAGAGTGAAAAAGTTGGCTTAAAGCTCAACATTCAGAAAACTAAGATCATGGCATCTGGTTTTTCCAGTAGTCATGTATGGATGTGATAATTGGACTATAAAGAAAGCTGAGTGTTGAAGAATTGATGCTTTTGAACTGTGGTGTTGGAGAAGACTCTTGAGAGTCCCTTGGACTGCAAGGAGATCCATCTAGTCCATCCTAAAGGAGATCAGTCCTGGGTGTTCATTGGAAGGACTGATGTTGAAGCTGAAACTCCAATACTTTGACCACTTGATGCAAAAAGCTGACTCATTTGAAAAGACCCTGATGCTGGGAAAGATTGAGGGCAGGAGGAGAAGGGGACGACAGAGGATGAGATGGTTGGATGGCATCACCAACTCAATGGACATGGGTTTGAGTGGACTCCAGGAGTTGGTGATGGACAGGGAGGCCTGGAGTGCTGTGGTTCATGGGGTCACAAAGAGTCGGACATGACTGAGTGACTGAACTGACTGATTATGTGTCAGTTACAAATCGACTGGTTATCTTCACTCTGGGACTCAGGAAGACAGAGTAGCGTCTGCTTGGAACATCGCTGTTCCTTGTGGCAGAAGGAACAGGAATATGGTGCAGCAAATGTCAGCTCCTAAAATTTCTCCCCAGAAGTGACACATCCCACCTCCATTCACATTCATTGACCAAAACAGTTCACATGCACAAGTCTGATGCCCATGGGACAGGGGAATAAAATGCTTTCCTCCCTTTCAGGGAGGGGCATATTTGGAACAATAATACAGTCTCCTTTATCTCCTTCCACTGAGAACAGTGGGGATTGGGCTGGGCAAGAACAGCGAGACCGCACACACAATTCTGTGCTGATAAGGAGGGTGGAAACATTCTGTGTGCTGTGCTATGCACTCAGTCACTCAGCTGTGTCTGACTCTTTGCAACTCTATGGACTGTAGCCCACCAGGCTCTTCTGTTCATAGGATTCTCCAGACAAGAATATTGGAGGCCAACCCAATATGCCCTCCTCCAGAGGATCTTCCTGACCCAGGGATCAAACCGTAGTCTCTTATGTCTCCTGCATTGATAGGCAGGTTTTTTACCTCTGCTGCTGCTGCTAAGTCACTTCAGTCATGTCCAACTCTGTGTGACCCCATAGGTGGCAGCCCACCAGGCTTCCCTGTCCCTAGGACTCTCCAGGCAAGAATACTGGAGTGGGTTGCCATTTCCTTCTCCAACGCATGAAAGTGAAAAGTGAAGGTGAAGTTGCTTAGTCGTGCCGGACTCTTTGCGACCCCATTGACTGTAGCCCACCAGGCCCCTCCATCCGTGGAATTTTTCAGGCAAGAGTACTTAGTGCCACCTAATCTGTTGTTGTGGTTTAGTCCTATTCTGTGGTAACAGGTAAATATTGGTGACTTACCAGGAACATATATCTGATGTTATATGAACTGCTCTACTTGGCAATTAGTCACGGGTGATAGACAGGTTATCATGAAGGGCCTTGAACAGCACTTTCCAAAACCAGGATTCTAACTAGGGACCCAGGTTGAATATCAGGAAACTTGGGGATCCAGGGGTGGAAGGAAGAAGTGGAGAAATATCCCACCAACAAGAAGGCGCTGTAGCTGGGGCTTAGGCAAGGAGGTAAGATGCACCTTTTCTTTATAAGGACAGAGACTTCCCAGTGGTCCAGTGGTTAAGACTCTGCACTTCTACTGCAGGGGGGCATGGGCTCCATCCCTAGTCAGGGAATTAAGAACCCACATGCTGCAAGGTGAGCTAAAAAAAAACAAAACATTGGGGAAAAAAAGGGTTATAAAGACAGGTACAGAATAGTATTGAGTGTTGGATGGCCCAGTTGGAAATGAGATACGATGTGAAAAAAATCTCGGGGATTAGAGATGGGCAAGGCTTGTAGCTGTTGTTCAGGGGGCATGAGGTAGTTCTTGGTCCTTGAGTAGGAACATAGGTGGAAGTGGGCTGGCCGCAGCCCCCTAAAGTCTCCATAGACCACACCCAGGGGTTTGAATGGGCAGCAGTCACTGCAGAGGGAGGTGACTTGAACCAAGAGAAACACTTGGGTTTGGTCCTCTCTGATCGGCCCTAGTAGTTCAAACATCCTTGTCCTTCCAGGGTCCAGACCACGCCTGAACTTTCTCAACAAATTATCCAGCAGCCCCTGTTGCCAGGCCACAGGGTAAACTGGAGCCCAAAAGAAGAGGGAAAAACCTTTTTCCAATTCTCCTTATTTTATTCTACTTACATAAGGTCTTACCAGCATTCACTTGGGGTGTAAGGTGGGATTAAGGAAGAATGGAGTGAGTATGCTTGTGCTTTTATAACTCTTCAAATAAAGTGTTATTTTTTGAAGGTTGTGGACTCACAATGCTTGTTTAAGAAATGTTTGTTGCCTGCTGAAATCTTTTTAAAATCTAACACAATTTCTGATTCTGTTCATCAGATTGGCTAAGGTTTCCATCTTTTTCCTGCCCCTACCCCATGCTAAGCCCTATAAGCTGATGTTTTCCTTTTAGAGGCACAGTTCTTAGAGACCTTCTTTTTTTTTTTTTTTTTAACTTTACAATATTGTATTGGTTTTGCCATATATCAACATGAATCCGCCACAGGTATACATGTGTTCCCCATCCTGAACCCTCCTCCCTCCTCCCTCCCTGTACCATCCCTCTGGGTCGTCCCAGTGCACCAGCCCCAAGCATCCAGTATCGTGCATCGAACCTGAACTGGCGACTCGTTTCATATATGATATTATACATGTTTCAATGCCATTCTCCCAAATCATCCCACCCTCTCCCTCTCCCACAGAGTCCAAAAGACTGTTCTATACATCAGTGTCTCTTTTGCTGTCTCATATACAGGGTTATTGTTACCATCTTTCTAAATTCCATATATATGCGTTAGTATACTGTATTGGTGTTAGACCTTCTTTTAAAATATTTATTT
Organism: Bubalus kerabau; assembly: GCF_029407905.1. Classification (NCBI taxonomy): domain Eukaryota; kingdom Metazoa; phylum Chordata; class Mammalia; order Artiodactyla; family Bovidae; genus Bubalus; species Bubalus kerabau. Next base: position 70,071,646 of record NC_073634.1, read on the forward strand.
ATTTATTTGGCTGCATGAGGTCTTAGTTATAGCACGTGGGATCTTGTTCCCTGACCAGGGTTTGAACCTGGACCCCCTGCATTGGAAGTACAGAGCCTTAGGCACTGAACCACCAGGGAAGTCCCCAGACCTTCTTTTTTTTTAGATAGTGGGAATAAACACCCGCCATACTCCTATTTGCAATAATGAATCCAGGTTCTGTGAATTTAGAGGAAAAAAATTCACGAAATGCAGAGAGCATCTGTAAAGCTTGTGTGTGTGTGTGTAAAGGTATCCTGTAAAGGTAAAGGAATCCTGTCTTCTTTCCCAAACCAGAGCACTGCTCCTGTGTGTGTGGTGTGTATGTGTGTGTGTGTGTAAATATCTGAACTACACTTGCACAGAGACCTTCTTTCAGGCCCCTTGCAGGCTTCCCTGAGTCACAGCCCCGCCTTCCCAGAGAAGTGCCCCAATTTGCCTTATAAGGCAAAACTGAGGTTTCTAATTTCTCTTCTGAAGATTGCAGGGAGTAGAAACAGCAGGTGCAGAAAGGTGTGGTCCAGGGTTGCATTTCCACAGTGACTCAGGGAGTCTTCTTGGAAAACAGATCCCAGTGAGGGTGCTCTTCTTCAGCAGCCTCTGGGCGATGAGTGATGAGGGGCTGTCCATGCTGCCGGACGCTTATCCCAACACGATCGCCTTTGCTGCCCATTGCCTGGGATCCACAGACTATATGCCCTTGTCCTTGGAGGCGCTTGGAGAGGTCTTTGTGAACGCCGCAGTAGGAACCGAGAGAGGTCCCATGGATAGAGCTCCAGCAGGTACAAGGGGACTGTGGTCAAGCAGAGCCCAGTGGATCAGGGCGGGCATGCAGGGCCGGAAGTTCCAGTGAAGGAGCAAGGGGCATAGCGGGAGGTGCCCTGGCATGTGTGCAGAGTCAGATGGCAGGGTGCCCGGGGGCAGGAAAGAGATGGCGCTCCAGGGAGGCAGATGTCCAGGGTCAGGGAGACCTGCAAGGCCAGGTTTGGACCAGAACCTCAGGACTTGAGGCAGGATCCTGGAGCAGAAAGAACTGGGGAGCTGAGCTCAGAGTCCAGTCAGCTGCTTAGGTATAAGAGCATTATTGGACCTGGATGTGAAGTAAAGCCCCGATCATGAGGAAGGTGACAAGGGCTCAGTCAACAGAAGCCTGAGCCATCAGAACCTTGAAGCCACTGGCTTGAGGCTGTCGGAATCAGCATGGCCTAGAGCACAAGTGATTCTAAAGCCTAGGCCGTTAGTGTGGCTGTGGCATGGGCTGATCTCCGGGAAAATCAAAAAGCCCATGCCTGCCTATCTTTGATTAGCCCCTCATCTGTCTCCTGTTGCATCTTCCCTACTTGAGTCACACAGGTAGTCAGAGAGTGATGATCACCTGAAGGATGACATCTCAGCTTCCCATGCCCTGGGCACCTTGTGCATCAACCCACCCAAATATTCCCAGAAGGTCCCACCTGCTTCAAAAGCCCCACCAACTTCCTATTCAACCCCAGTCAGCCTGTCCTTGAAACAGTAACCTTGTTTGTCCCAGTTTTCCCATCTCTGACAGATTAAAAAAAAAACAACACGGAGGAGTTGGAGGGGAAACCTGAGACGCTTGCTCCTTGGAATAAAAGTTATGACCAACCTAGACAGCATATTAAAAAGCAGAGACATTACTTTACCTACAAAGGTCCGTCTAGTCAAAGCTATGGTTTTTCCAGTAGTCATGTATGGATGTGAGAGTTGGACTATAAAGAAAGCTGAGTGCCAAAGAATTGATGCTTTTGAATTGTGGTATTGGAGAAGACCCTTGAGAGTCCCTTTGGACTGCAAGGAGATCAAACCAGTCCATCCTAAAGGAAATCAGTCCTGAATATTCATTGGAAGGACGGATGCTGAAGCTGAAACTCCAATCCTTTGGCCACCTGATGTGAAGAACTGACTCACTGGAAAAGACCCTGATGCTGGGAAAAATTGAAGGCAGGAGGAGAAGGGGACGACAGAGAATAAGATGTTGGATGGCATCACTGACTCGATGGATGTGAGTTTGAGTAAGCTCTGGGAGTTGGTGGTGGACAGGGAAGCCTGGCGTGCTACAGTCCATGGGGTAGCAAAGAGTCAGACACGACTGGGCGACTGAACTGAACTGAACTGAATAAGAATTGAGATGAAGATGACGATTTGGGGAAGAGAGAAAAGGTCACAGAGGGAAAATTCACAGGTTTAGGGACCATCTAAATTAGTGAAAGAAGAGAGAGACACGTAGAAGTGACACCAAGAGTTTGAACATAGGCATGATGGTCAGGCATACATTCTCCTGCTGTTGCTTTGGATTTTAGTTTCCACTACTTTTATATTCAATTAGTGTGGAGAAGTCTGAAACATGCAGGGGCATGAATGGAAAGAGAACTGAACTTGACCTGGAGAGTTGCAGGCACCGCATCTCCCAGAATGGCGGCTGCATGTCCTAGAAAAGTCTTTTAACCTCTTTGGGCTTCATTTTTTTCCTCTATAAAAGATAACCTTCTTCATCTGTTCCAAGGGAAATAATGTGAATGAAATACTTGTAAACAATGCAGAATAAGTGTAAGGTATCATGTGCAGATAATTGCAAGCTCACTTTGCCACATTCAGTCTCAGCCTCTCACTGGGTCTCTCATGAGGGGACCCGAGCTTCACCTCCTTTGCTACTACCGCCACGTTGTGGCTGCCTTGTGAACTGCATGCCACAACTGGGGACGATAGACAAAAACAAGTTTTGTTGTTCAGCCGCCAAGTCATATCCAACTCTTTGTGACTCTTTGGACTGCAGCATGCCAGGCTTCCCTGTCCCTCACCATCTCCCAGACTTTGCTCAAGATCACGTGCATTGAGTCGGTGATGCCATCCAACCATCTCATCCTCTGTTGTCCTCTTCATCTGCCTTCAATCTTTCCCAGCATCAGGGTCTTTTCCAAGGAGTCAGCTGTTCGCATCAGGTGGTCAGGTACTGGAGCTTTAGTTTCAGCATCAGCCCTTCCAAAGAGTATTCAGGGTTGATTTCCTGGTTTGATCCCCTTGATTTCCACGGGACTCTCAAGAGTCTTCTCCAGCACCACAGTTTATTTGCAAATAAAAAAGTATTTAAGTCTTTCCAAGTTAGTTAATAAATTTAATGCATTGTCAATCAAAAGCTCTTAATAAGTTGATTCTAAATTGCAATGGAAGACTGAATGGGCAGGAATAGTCAAGACAAATTAGAGAAATAAGAATAAAGATAGGGAGAAAAATAGGTTAGAAAGCTATAGTTATACAAACAGGGGTATTGTCACAGAGTAAGCAGATAGCTCAGTGAAGCACAATGGAAAATTCAGAAGCATCTCTGCACACACAGGAATTCAGCATACAATAAAGAATATTCAAATTAAGAGGAAATTACTCAATAAATGTGATTAAAACAACTGACTGTCCATTAAGATCTAAATAATATATTCATAAAATTTAATTATAAATGAACTATAGATCTAAACTTATAAAATTCAATTATATAATATTAAAGTAAAATATTTGTGGAGTAACAAAGGCTCTTAAACAAAGTTTTTAAAACCCACAAAACAAAACTGTGGCCTAAGTGATTGACAAATTTGATTACATCAACATTTCTAAAATTATGTTCATTAAAAGAGTGTAAACAAAGATAAGTAAGTGAAAGTAGGAGAAACAAATTTTGCAACAAATGAATAGTATATAAGCTCCTATAAATTAATTTTGAATGACTCAGTTGTAAAGGAGCCAAGTATAAAAATAAGCAAATCACAGAAGTAAAGCAAATGGTCAATAAACTTAGGAAAAGATGTAAGTATTTACTTAATAATCCAAGAAATGCAACATAAAACAATTAGAATGCCATTTTTCACTAATTTGACTGGCAAAAATTGAGAACATTTTTTTATAACTGTCAGAAAGATGTGGGGAAAGCACACTCATTTTCTGTTGGTGAATAGTGTAATTCAATAAACCACATCATATCTATATTGTGCATAAGTGGAAAAGGCTAAAAGAGATCTCAGTGCCTCACATGATACAATCTCTGGATGTGATAAATGAAAAATCAAATTGAAATGAAATACGTACAGTAAGATGCTATTAATGTGAACCATTAGAAACACTCCAGATTTTCTATAAAAGCCTATGGGCATGTGTTTATGTACGAGGAGGTAGGCGCAGGCAAAATTCCCGTCAGATGTTCAACAAACAGAATATGGTGGTCATCTTTGGTGAGGAGATGGGAATTGAAGTATTGGTCAAAAGGGATACAAGTCCTAACTTTAATGTTTTACAAGGATGCATTATTCATGTAGAGACTTATTCAAAGAAGAAACAGGTTAAAGTGACAGATGGTATTTTCCAAAGATGGCTGCAACAACATGTCCAATCCCTCCTGTTTTTGGCAATGTGACCTTGCCACACGCCTCACACTTGATCAGCTTTCAAATATCAGAACTGGCATCCAAAACCCATTAATCTAGATGACATCTGAGTGAAGCCTGTGAGCACTCTCACAGGCTTAAGACTGACTAACTCTGACAACAATCCCATAAGGTAATGTTGCTGACATCCCCATTTTACAGAAGAGGAAGCTGAGGTTCACACAGGAATTACAAATAATGAGAACTAGTTTTAAAACAAAGAAAGAAAGTCTTATGGGAAAAGATTGAGTCATCTCATCTATAATCAAAGAAATAAAACAAAAACAAGATTTGATGTCATACTTAAACCATTAAAACTTTTTTAAAAAAGAGTGTTTATTTCCATGAAATTTGAATATACATAATTATGGGTGAAAGTGCAGATGAACAGAGTTCTTTGGAAAGCAAGCTGGTAGTGTGTATCATGAATCATAATGTGTTGCAAACATCTTGATTTTGATCTGCTTCTTGGAGCTTATATTATAGGAATAATACAAAAGATGAAAAATGTTTTCACACTAAGACACTCATTCCAACATTATGCAGACAATTAGAAAAAAAAACTTTTGGTATTTTGTATTTATATATCCTCTGCTTTCCCTTGTTTTTTTTTTTTTTTTTAAAAGCATCTTTAGACTATTAATTGAAATATTTCATTATAAAAAACTTAGGACACCACATTCATTTATGGAAATTATGTTAATAAATTCCCGTGGGAAAATACCAGCAGAGGTTATGCAAGAGTAATCATAGCCTTGTCAAATTTATTTTCTAGATGCTTAGTAATGTTCTCATCTTGTTCAAAGATTTGTTTTATTTATTTATTACATTGCGTGCTAAGTTGCTTCAGTCGTGTCCAACTTTTTGCAACCCTATGGACTGTAGTTCATTAGGCTCCTCTGTACATGGGATTCTTCAGGCAAGAATACTGGAGAGGGTTGTCATTTTCTTCTCCAGGGGATCTTCCCAACCCAAGGATTGGACCTGTGTCTCCTGCATTGCAGGCAGATTCTTTTACTGCTGAGCCACCAGGGAAACCCCATTACAGTGGAACCTTGCTATTTATCCATTCTATAGATAAAAGCTTACATCTGCTAACCCCAACTTCCCAGTCTATTGTCTATGTCCATGTAGGACAACTGTTACAATGCTTATCTGTCTACCAAGCTCTTTTTCTAAATCATAGTTTTTGCCTTAAAGATGCTGGGCCAGGAGATCCCACCCTACAGTCTGTCACAGGTTTTTCCTGGATGGATTCTTCCTGCCCACAGGTATGGTGCCGGCAGGGGGTAAAGCACTGAGCCATCCAGAAGCTCATGGGCAGCACCCTGTGCCTTCAGTGGGGAATCAGGTCTGGAATGTCCACGGTCTCAGGCCCACATGCCTGGCATTCTTCACCATCCAGGCCTGTCTGCTGGCAGTTGAGGTCCTTGACAGTTGGTTCATCTGCAGTGGGGTTTAAAGCCAAAATCTGCAATTGCATTATTCCATTATCTAGATTGAGGATTAACACCTCTACTGATTTGATGGAGAAAATGGCTCCAAAATCCTCCTTGACAACCTCTCTCTTTATCAAGAAACCACTCGGATCTCACCCACTTAGCAATTCACACTAAGTGCCTGTATGAACTGAAATTAGGTAGCTCTCAGTCGGCCTGCTCTGTCCAACCCCAGGAGACAAAGCAGCAATAACTCAGGCTTGGCTCCTCACCCCTACCCAGAGGGCCTGGAATGAGTCTGGAATGAAGCTCATAAAACCCAGACCCCTTTTCAGAATCCTTACTACCAGAAGATAACAAGTTTCCACATTTGCTCTTACTGGCCTCCAATTCACTGTCCACAGAGAGCTAGGAAAGGATTTTCAAAGACCTCTGGTGGCTTCCCGTCACAGGCAATAGAAAACCGCCTGGGCCCAGCCTCCAGCCTGCCCAACCTGGCCCTCCCGCCTTACCCCCTGAACACTGGCACTTCTCCCAGCCTCTGCTGGGGACATACTCTTCTCACTCCCCCATAATGACCCACACATCCTGGTTGACCTGGCACTTTCCTTTTAACACTTCAGAAACCTCTCTGCTACTGCTAAGTCACTTCAGTCGTGTCCGACTCTGTGCGACCCCATAGACAGCAGCCCACCAGGCTCCCCCGTCCCTGGGATTCTCCAGGCAAGAACACTGGAGTGGGTTGCCATTTCCTTCTCCAATGCATGAAAGTGAAAAGTGAAAGTGAAGTTGCTCAGTTGTGTCCAACTCTTAGCGACCCCATGGACTGCAGCCTACCAGGCTCCTCTGCCCATGGGATTTTCCAGGCCAAGAGTACTGGAGTGGGGTGCCATTGCCTTCTCCATCAGAAACCTCTCAGTCCCCAGCAAACCCAAACCATGGACCAGGCTGCTTCCCCATCCAACCCCAGGTACCTAACTGGCCATGCCCAGGCTTCCAGAAACTCTTAGCCACAAAGTCACTTTTCAGAGAGTCCTGACTCTCCCCCTACATCTAAACTGGGTCCTCATTGCTCCTCTATCTTGTGAAAGTCTTTCTGGTTGAGGACACCCATGATAATTATTTACTGCTTCATTCACAATCATTTATTGAGGACTTGGTGCTAATGTTTTATGGGCTGGGGATAAAGTAGCAAACAAAGCCGACAGGAGGCCCTAACTTCAAAGAGCTTACATCCTAGGGGAAGAAATGGTGTGGTTTTTATAAACAAACTACACAGAGTGATCAGTGTGGTAGAGAAAAGTAAAGCAAGAGGGGACAGAGAATATCCAGGGTGGAGACTGTCTCAGACAGGGTGTCCAGGGAAGGCCTGAGGGAGGTTACATCTTGATCTCAAAAGATGAGGAAGCAAAACTTGGATTCCTGGGGTAAGTGTTCCAGACAGATGGCAAAAGCCCTGAGCAAAGAACAATGAAGAAGCCAGAGTGGCCAGAGCTGAGAGGCAAGAGGAGCAAGAATTGGAGGTGAAGACAGACAGGTAACAGAGGTCTGACCCTGTGGGACTTACTAGGTCCCTATAACACATGTGGCTTTTGCACTGAGTGAGCTAGAAAGATACAGCTGGCTTTTGATCAGGGAATAACATGATCTGCCTTAGGATTCCACAGGACAGGGCTCTGACAAACCCCTGGTGGAGACTTTCAAAAGATGCCTGGGGTGGATTTTTAACAAGGGTGGTTGTAGCAGTGATACCTTAACCTGGGATACACTTTGAAGATAGAGCTGAAAAGGTTTTCACTCAATTGGATATGGTGGGGAAGGAAAGAAGAGTCAAGTGACTCCAGGGACTTTGACCTTAGTGAATGATGGATGGTGAGTCCATTCTCTGGGATGGAGACTGTGGGCAGCAGGTTGGTGGAGGTGGAACCACTGAAGATCAGTTCCAAACAAGTCGACTTTTAGGTGATTAGACATCAAGTAGAGAACTAGACATATGGGTCTGGGGGTTGAGAGAGAATAGGGATTAGGAGTGTATACACTTAGGAGTCTTAGAGAAGAGATATTTAAAGCCATAACACACTTAGTAAAATCACTAAGTGAGCCAAATATAGACAGAAAAGAGGAAATGCCCAAGTACTAAGGTTGAGGACAGTTCACAGCCTTACTAGGCTGTCAGCTCTATGAAGTCAGAGACTATGTTTAACTTTTTTCATTTCTATCTGTTTGGTACTATGATAGTGTGTGGCATATTGCAGAAATTAAATATATTTGTAAAATTGTGATATAAAATACAATGGAATATTATTCAATCATAAAAAGGAATGGACTGCTGATAACATGGATGAAATATGCTAAGTGAAACCATTCAGACACAAAAGGACAGATATATGATTCCATCCATGTGAAATATGAAGAATAGGTAAATCTATAGAGACAGAAAGCAAATTTGTGGTGCTATAGGCTAAGGGAAGGAAAGATAGGGAGTAACTACTTAATAGGTAGGGGCTTCCTTTTAAGGTGATGTTTTAGAACTATATAGAAGTGATGGTTGTACAACTTTGTGAACATACAAAATGTTGATATATTGTCCACTGTGAAATGGTTAATTTTATGTGAATTTTACCTTCATGGAAAAATATTAGCTCTTAGTGCATAACAAGTTATCCCAAACATAAAGAAAATAAATATTTATTACTTTACATAGCTTTTGAGGGTCAGAATCTGGGAGGGTTTAGCTGCATAGTTCCAGCTCAGGGTCTCTCGTGAGGTATCCATCAAGATGTTGGTAGGGGCCACAGTCACCTGAAGGCTTGACTAGGGAAGGAGGATCCACCTCCAATATGGCTCCCTCATAAGATGGCTCAGCTTGGAATGGGAAGCTTCTTGCCACATAGTCCTCCCCATGAGGCTGATGGAATGTCCTTATAACACAGCAGTGGGTTCCCCCGCAGAATAAGTGATCCATGAGCATATAAGACAGAAGACACAATGTCTTGTACGGACTAGCCTAGGAAATACCATACCATCATTTCCACACCATCCATTGGTTGCACAGGTTAGTGTGGAAGGGACCTTTACAGGGACATGAATATCAGGAAGGAAGGATCACCTGGGGCCACCTGGAAGATTGGTTACCACACTTCCTTGCCCTTACCCAAGGAGTAGTAATGAATTACATCCCCTGCTCAACATGAACTTGACCACCAAAAGCAGAGAACAAAAGGCAGCCTTGGGAAAACACGGGAAATATCACATGTGAATAGCATACATGTGGGGTACTATACAAATCATGCCTGAGTCTCTACAAAGTGCCTCAGGCATCTGTGTTATGCTGGAAACTACACTGCAACTATTTTCTTTGAAAATATTCTTTGAAGGAAGACTCTCCTAAGTAACTGGATTATTGATCCTTGATAATGAGACACCTTGTCGGGAACTAGGGATGAGTGGGTGATCCCTGCCCCTGGTTCCCTAGTTTCCTTTTATGGGTTATTACATGTCAGCACACTGCCTCCATGTACCTCCTAGGCCTGCCCTACTGCGCAAGTCCAGACGATATCCCTTCATTCTCAGAAACGGCAGCTTTGACAACGTTATGGCTCTGAGAGTCCAGAGACAGTCCAACAGAACTGCAGGCTTGGCTGTGTCATCTCTTGAGTCAAATCTTCCAAGATCCTGCCCAATCAGATTACTGATAGGAGCAATCCTGAAAGTTAGCCAGATCAATAAAATTTTACCAAAATCTTAACTTGGATGGAACACTCTTTGGACACACTCATGGAAGCAAGTGATCCAAATGTTGGTCATTTGTCATTCAGAGAGGAAAAATGGTCAGGCCACTTGAGGCTTTTGCTTGAATAAAGAATTCAGTAACAGGAGCATTCAGCTAATTTGGTCTTAACACTGCATTTTAACCTCTGCTATTCTCTTTTTCAAGTTACTGCTTACGATAGATCCCAAAAAGCAAGCAGGACATATGTAAGGGTATACACTTCTACAGGCAGTGCCAACAAGTTAATTTCTCTTAGCCACTCCACCCCAGAATAAAATAAATATATTTCTGAAAGGGCTCAACCCACCAGGGATTGATGAAAAACAAGTAGATATCAGTGGAATTGGTTACCGCTGCTTATTGACACCTGAGGTGGGTTTCCTGCAGGCATTCAAGACGTCAGCCAAACATCCAAACCCTTATCTGTTGGAAGATGGAGGACAGTCAGTGAGGGTGAAAAACAGAAGAGCTGAGACTAAAACCCTGGTTTTCAGACTTCAGATTTGGTGCTTTTTCCAATACACTGTATGTCTTCCAAGGAATTTAAGATAAAAAGGCAAAATGAGGTATGCAATAACAACACAAGAGAATGTCATAGAGAATAAAGAGGTAGGAATCCTTTGACTAGAGTTGATTTTATGTTCCTCTAACAGTGCCTTTTGAGTAAATGCACATGACAAAAGTGTGAGGTTCCAGTTACACCATGCGCATCATGACAGCACACATCCTGACGGGTTTCTCTCTCAACATTCTACTGAGTGGAAGGATGGAGACATTTAGAAGCCATCTGCAAACAGTGAGGGTTTTAACACATAATTCTCCAAAGAAGACATACAGATGGCTAACAAACACATGAAAAGATGCTCAACATCACTCATTATCAGAGAAATGCAAATCAAAACCACTATGAGGTACCATCTCACACCCGTCAGAATGGCTGCGATCCAAAAGTCTACAAGCAATAAATGCTGGAGAGGGTGTGGAGAAAAGGGAACCCTCTTACACTGTTGGTGGGAATGCAAACTAGTACAGCCACCATGGAGAACAGTCTGGGGATTCCTTAAAAAACTGGAAATAGAACTGTCATATGACCCAGCAATCCCACTGCTGGGCATACACACCAAGGAAACCAGAATTGAAAGAGACATGTGTACCCCAATGTTCGCTGCAGCACTGTTTACAATAGCCAGGACATGGAAGCAACCTAGATGCCCATCAACAGGTGAATGGATAAGAAAGCTGTGGTACATATACACAATAGAATATTACTCAGCTATTAAAAAGAACACATTTGAGTCAGTTCTAATGAGGTGGATGAAACTGAGCCTATTATACAGAGTGAAGTAAGTCAGAAAGAAAAATACCAATACAGTATATTAGCGCATATATATGGAATTTAGAAAGATGGCAATGATGACCCTATATGTGAAACAGTAAAAGAGACACAGATATAAATAACAGACTTTTGGACTCTGTGGGAGAAGGCAAGGGTGGGATGATTTGAGAGAATAGCATTGAAATGTGTACATTGCCATATGTGAAATAGATGACCAGTCCAAGTTTGATGCATGGAACAGTGCACTCAAAGCCGGTGCAATGGGACAACCCAGAGGGATGGAAGGGGGAGGGAGGTGAGAGGGGGGTTCAGGACAGGGGGACACATGTACAACTGTGGCTAATTCATGTCAATGTAGAGCAAAAACCACCACAATACTGTAAAGTAATTAGCCTCCAATTATAAATAATTATAATAATTAGCCTCCAATTAAAAACTTAATTTTTTAAGTTAAAAAGGAAAGAAGACACATACAAGCAAACAAAGACATTTAGAAGCCAAAGGAAGGAAAATGCCACATCTTCAGAGAGGTGGTCTTCCTCTCCCCCACACCCATAAGACGAACAGTGGTAGGACAGAGGTTCAGCGTAAAAAGAGAAAGGCAACGTTTCTAGAAGTCCATTTCCACCCATCCCCTGAAGGAGCAGCGTCTTAGAGCATAAGCTGGGTGGTCTGAAGCGGATGGAGTCTAGTTTCTTTGACTCAGGATCCACAGGGAGGCCCAGAGGAGAAGTCATAGGCTAAAGTTATTGGCTCCAGGCTGCTGCTCCAGGGACAGCTGGCCTTCCAGTTTGTTTTTCTAGAAGTTTGAGATACTTGAAGGAATATCTTTCATGAATGGGTGACTTTGGCCCACATATCTGCAGGAAAATGAGCCATTGGTCATCAGGTATAGGCTCTGGGTTAAAGATAAAAGGACTCCCCAGCTGGGGTGATGCAGAGCCTGGAAGGAGGATGTAGGGCCAAATGGAAGCACACAGGGCCCAGGTCTGTCAGAAGTTTGCTGGGACCCAGGATCGCTCTCACTTTCTGGCAAACACTTACTGGGTGGAGATCCGAGGGAGTTAGTGAAGTGTGACATCCAGATGTCTTCACTGTGGCTGGGTCTGAGGGCAGGGGGATGGAGGCAAGGCTTTCCACCTCAAAAAATCAGAAAGTCAAACAGGTCTTTTAATTCCCTGCATCCTCCTGGCTCATTTTAAGTAGCCAGTGAGTCCTTATTTCCACCTCCCTTGCTTTCTGTCCTTCTGATTCCTGAGCAAAGAAGTCCTTAGCCCCCTTGCCCCCTCCTTAACCAGACGCCCTGCACATGGTTTCATGATGCTGTCTGGGGTGTAGAGGAGAGGGCAAGATGTGAGTTTATTTACTGATGGCCTGTGGTCTCAATGGCAACCAACAACCTCTAGCCCCACCCCCACAGTCCAGTCTCAGTTTCCAGATCTGTGAAATGGGTAAACTACACTGTCTCCACCTCCCCCAAAATGGTTTTACCACCTAAACTCGTCTTTCCTTACTAGCGTCCCCCTCCTAAGTTTTCTCCCAAGTGAACTAAACTAAGAGATGAGAAAATAAATTACAAAAGAAAAGATAAACATGTATTTTCTGTGGGAGGAGGATCATTGAGGCAGAGATTCTTAAACTTTTAAAATAGAACTCCTTTGAAATTTTTAATGAAGGGCATGACACTTCTCCCTGGGAGGAAAAAACCATGTATGCCTGCACAAATCTAAGTTTTACTTGCAATTTCAGGAAGACTTAGAACCATTTCATCGTGGGCCCAGGTGAGAATCTTTGCTTTCAGAAAAACTCTGCTGTAAAAATTTACTTTGTAAAAAATGACACTTGTGTGTTAAGTTGCTTCAGTCAAATCTGACTTTTTGCAGTGCTATGGATCATTGCCCTCCAGTCTCCTCTGTCCATGGGATTCTCCAATCAGCATAATGGAGTGGGTTGCCCTGCCCTCCTCCAGGGGATCTTCCCAACCCAGGGATCAAACCTGCATCTCTATGTCTCCTACATTGGCAGGCAGATTCTTTACCACTAGTGCCACCTGGGAAGCCCCTGTAAAGGATGATGTCAGCTGCCTACCAAGGCAGGACGCAGTGGATCCTGGTTGCCAATTTACCTGGAATGGACTCAGGAAAAAGTGAGCGCAATCAAGCAATTGCAGGTCAGGAAGACGCAGACATGAGAATAGCAGCTCAGAGCCAAGACAAGATGCAGCAAAATAATGTCTGCTAGAAGGTTGTAGCTGTTCAGGGAAGGCAAGCTCAGAAGTGCCTGCTGTGGAAAAAAATATTTGGGTCTGGGATCCGGGGAGGACAAAAGAAGGGGCAGAGATAACATTCAGGGCAATGGACCCATGAAGGGAAGAGACACAGCTGCAGAACAGTTCTGGGACAGGGAGTGTCCTAAAGTTGAGATCCTGAGTCCTAAGATTTATGGAGCTAAAGGAGAAAATCCAAGGGGAGGGAGAGAGGAGGGTGGGGTGAAATTTGAAAACAGTCATAGAGAACATATAGAGATAATCATAATTGAATCTAGGAATGTGAAACAAGCAGTGCATGGATGAAACAGTCCAAATGCACATGAGTATCAAACTCTGGAGAGAAAAACTAATTAAAAACAACCAAACAGGACTTCCCTGGTGATCCAGTGGTTAAGAATCCATCTGCCAATGCAGGCGACACAGGTTTGATCCCTGGTCTGGGAAGATTCCACATGCTTTGGGGCAACTAAGCCCCTGCATCACAACTACTGAAGCCCATGTGTGCAGAGCCCGCAAAACCCAACAAGAGAAGCCAGCACAATGGGCAGCCTGCATCCCACAGCTAGAGAGCAGGCCTGCTCCAAGGAGCCAGGGGCAGCCCGCACACAGCAGCAAAGACCTGGTGCAGCCAAAAACAGTAACAGATAAGCTTCCTTTTGAAAAAAATATTTATATTAAAAAAATGAAACAAGAGTATCAGAAAGAGAATTGGTTTGTGGGCCAAAATGATGTTATTGATTTCTATTTTTCATTTGCTTAGGGATTAGGGAAGAAATACAAGTACACAGAGTGTGGGCAAAGCTTTGTTGTTGTTCAGTCACTAAGTTTTGTCCAACTCTTTGTGACTCCATGGACTGCAGCACGCCAGGCTTCCCTGTCCTTCATTATCTCCCAGAGTTTGCTCAAACTCATGTCCATTGTGTCAGTGATGCCATCCAACCATCTCATCCTCTGTCACTCCTTTCTCCTTCTTCTCTCAATCTTTCCCAGCATCAGGGTCTTTTCCAATGAGTCGACTGGTCGCATCAGGTGGCCAAAGTATTGGAGCTTCAGATTCAGCATCAGTCCTTCCAATGAATATTCAAGGTTGATTTCCTTAAGGATTGACTGGTTTGATCTTCTTGAAGTCCAAGGGACTCTTAAGAGTCTTTTCCAGCATCACAGTTTGAAAGCATCAATTCTTTGGCACTCAGCTTTCTTTATGATCCAACTCTCACATCCATACCTGACTACTGGGAAAAACATAGCTTTGACTGTACGGACTTTTGTTAGCAAAGTGATGTCTCTGCTTTTTAATCCAGTCTAGGTTTGTCACAGCTTTCCTTCCAAGGAGCAAGCATCTTTAATTTCATGGCTGTAGTCACCTTCCACAGAGATTTTGGAGCCCAGGAAAACAAAATCTGTTACTGCTTCCGTTTTTTCCCCTTTTATTTGCTATGAAGTGATGGGACCAGATATCATGATCTTAATTTTTCGAATGTTGAGTTTTAAGCCAGCTACTCACTCTCCTCTTTCACCCTCAAGAGGCTCTTTAGTTCTTCTTCACTTTCTGCTATTAAAGTGGTATCATCTGCATATCTGAGGTTGTTTATATCTCTCCTGGCAATCTTGATTCCAGCCTGTGATTCATACAGAACAGCATTTTGCATGATGTACTCTGCACATAAGTTAAATAAGCAGGGTGACGATATACAGCCTTGTCTTACTCCTTTCCCAATTTTGAACCAGTCCTTTGTTCCATGTAAGGTTCTAACTTTTGCTTCTTGACCTGCATACAGGTTTCTCAGGAGACAGATAAGGTGGGCTGATAGTCTCATCTCTTGAAGAATTTTTCACAGTTTGTTGTGATCCATATGATCAGAGGCTTTAGCATAGTGAACAAAGCAAGAAGTAGAGGCTTTTCTAGAATTCTTTTTCTTCTTCTATGATCAAATGAATGTTGGCAATTTGATCTCTGGTCCCCCTGCCTTTTCTAAATCCAACTTGTACATCTGAAAGTTCTCAGTTCATGTACTGCGGAAGCCTAGCTTGAAGGATTTTAAGCATAACCTTATTAGCATGTGAAATGAACACCAACTGTACAGTAGTTTGAACAATTTTTTGGCATTGCCTTTCTTTGGTATTGAAATGAAAACTGACTTTTCCAGTCCTGTAGTCACTATTGAGTTTTCCAAATTTGCTGACATATTGAGTGCTACACCTTAACAACATGCATCTTTTAGGATTTTAAATAGCTCAGCTGGAATTTGATCACCCACACTAGCTTTGTTTGTAGTAATGCTTCCTAAGACCCACTTGACTTCATGTGGGTCCAAGACTCCATGATGTCAGCTCTGTGCAAGTGACCACACCATTGTGGTTATCTGGGTCATTAAGACCTTTTTTGTATAGTTCCTCTGTGTATTCTTGCCACCTCTTCTTAATCTCTTTTGCTTCTGTTAAGTCCTTACCATTTCTGTTCTTCATCATGCCTGTGCTTGCATGAGATGTTCCCTTGATATCTCCAATTTTCTTGAAGAGATCTCTAGTATTTCCCATTCTATTTTTTTCCTCTACTTCTTTTCACAAGTTATTAAAGAAAGTTTTCTTATCTCTCCTTGCTATTCTGGAACTCTGTATTCAGATGGGTATGTTTTTCCCTTTCTTCCTTGCTTTTTGCTTCTGTTCTTTCCTCGGCTATGTGTAAAGCCTCCTCAGACAATCACTTTGCTTTCTTGAATTCTTTTTCTTTGGGATGGTTTTGGTTACTGCCTCCTGTATAATGTTATGGACCTCTGTCCTCAGTTTTTTTGGGCATTCTGTCTACCAGATATAATTCCTTGAATCTATTCATCACCTCTGCTATATCATAAGGGATTTTATTTAGGTCATATTTGAATGACTTAGTCATTTTCCTTAGCTTTACTAATTAAAAAAATGATTCCCCAGTTGTGATGCCTGCTGAGTTCTGCAAAGCTGGAAAGATTAATTAAATATCAGCACCATGACAGGGATGAATACAGAAGCCTGTATTCCAGGCAGGAACTAGAAACTGTAAAATAAGGATGAGGAAGTTTCTGGTTTGCAGCAAGTGTTAAGTCCATTACAGAAGAAATCAAAGAGTGATTAGCAAACACCAAGTAGAACAAGGGATCCAGTCAAAGGAGCTTGGCTCATGCCAGAGGCTCCAGGATGCAAGATAAAAGGTAAACAACTTTGCAGATGCCTGGCTTTCTTTTCCTTTTTCTTCACCCCCTACCCTCAAATCCAGGGGCAGAAATATTAATGATGTCTTGGCTAACCTTATAATTGCCCTATAATTGACATCTATAAAAAGGCTCATTTTTTTTCTTGTTGAATCTGCTATGCTCTTCAAAATTTAATTGCCTTCCTCATTCACATTATTATTAAATAGTTGATTTCATAATTTGCCTTTAAATTTAACAATCATTTACTATGTACTCACTACGTGTTGACCACTGCTAAGTATTCTAGGAGATAGAGCAATGAATGATACACCAAAACTGGCACGCATTCACTCATCTTCTTGATGTATATATTTTTGTGCACCTTCTTTGTGTCAGGCGCTGCTTTCAGTATTTTATATCAGAGCTGCAGCAGAAAGTAAAGGAGCCTCTAATCTTATGAAGTTTATGGTCTAGTGACATGAATGTGTCATTTAATGACCAGATCACACAACTATACAATTAAACATAGCACAGCAAAGAGTATAAATAGCAAAGTAAGGCCCAAGCATGGAATTATGAGATTGTGAAGAAGTGGTCACATGTGGCTAGGAGTGATGGCAGGGTGGGGAGTGGGGCACTGTTTAAATTGGCCTTAAAGAATGGGCAAGAGGAAGAGGCCAGGTAAGGAGTCTCTGGTATGGACCAGGGATTGGAGTCCAGAAAGCATGCACTCCATATGGGGAACAGTGGAGAGCCACCTTTGGTTGGCATCTTGGCATAGGCTGAAAGAAGTGGAAGACAGGACTGCAAAGATTAAGGGGGGGCCAAACCATGGAAATCCTCAGGTGACTTTGGAAAAGTGAAGTAGCAAGACTACAAAAGTTTGTGGAATGGATTGGAAGATAGAAGAGAGAATGTTGGGTGAAAAAGAAGTGCTTCCTAAACTTTTTTTGGCCAATGCACGTTCCTTAATGAGACTTCATTGTTTGGATATATTGATTTTTCCTTTGTGCACATGGCTTTTGTTCTTTGCAGAAATAAATACAGATTTCATTATATAGCTATACAGTTATTTGTTAACAAACTTACATATCAGTATAATGGCTGAATAATACTCATATAGACATGTGATATCTATATGTATACATATAATATTTATATATATGTGTGTATGTGTATATATATTTGGAGAAGGAAATGGCAACCCATTCCAGTGTTCTTGCCTGGAGAATCCCAGGGACGGGGGAGCCTGGTGGGCTGTCGTCTCTGGGGTCGCACAGAGTTGGACACGACTGAAGCGACTTAGCAGCAGCAGCAGTATATATATATATATATATATATATATATATATATATATATATATATATATCTGTTATTGTTTTGTTGTTAAGTCATATCTGACTCTTTGCAACCCCATGGAATGTAGCCTGCCAAGCTCCTCTGTCCAAGGGATTTGCCAGGCAAGAATACTATAGTGGGTTGTCATTTCCTTCTCCAGGAGATCTCCCTGACCAAGGAACTAAACCTGTGTCTCCTGCATTGGCAGGGAAATTCTTTACTACTAAGCCACCAGTGAAGCCATATATATATGTGGCTTTTAATCACATTTTTATATTCATTCATTGAATGACAAACCTAGACAATGTATTAAAAACAGAGATATCACTTTGCCAACAAAGGTCCATAGAGTCAAAGCTATTTTAAAATAAATATTTTAAAAAACTAAGACCATGGCATCCAGCCCCATTACTTCATGGCAAATAGAAGGGGAAAAGGTGGAAGTAGTGACAGATTTCCTCTTCTTGGGCTCTAAAATCACTGCGGATGGTGACTGCAGCCATGAAATCAGAAGATGACTGCTTCTTAGCTGGAAAGCTATGACAAACCTAGACAGTATGTTGAAAAGCAGAGACATTACTCTGCCAACAAAGGTCTATATAGTCAAGGCTATGGTCTTCCCATTGGTCATGTATGGTTGTGAGAGCTGGACTGTAAAGAAGGCAGAGCACCAAAGAATTGATGCCTTCGAACTGTGGTGCTGGAGAAGACCCCTGAGAGTCCCTTGGTCAGCAAAGAGATCAAACCAGTCAATCTTAAGGGAAATCAACCCTGACTACTCTTTGGAAGGACTGATGCTGAAGCTGAAGCTCCACTATTTCGGTCACCTGATACAAACAGCCAACTCATTGGAAAAGTCCCTGATGCTGTGAAAGATTGAGGGCAGAAGGAGAAGAGGGCATCAGAGGATGAGATGGCTGGATGGCATCAATGGGCATGAACTTGGGTAAACTTCAGGAGATGGTGGGGGACAGGAAACCCTGGTGTGCTACAGTCTATGGGGTTGCAACGAGTTGAGCATGACTGGGTGACGGAACAACAACAATCCTAAAATGTATGAGGTGATATCTCATTGTGGTTTTCATTTGCATTTCCCTGTGATTTGTGATGTTGAGCTCCTTTTCATACACCTATTGGCTATGTAAATGTCTTCTTCCTCAGGAAAATATCTCTTCAGTTTCTTTGTCCATTTTTTTAAACTGGATCATTTCCCTTTTGCTATTGAATTGTATAACTTCTTCAGATATATTGAATAATAACTCCTATTTAGATATACACTTTGCAAATATTTTCTCCCATTCTCTAGGTTGTCTTTTTAATTTATTGATAGTTTCCTTTGCAGTACAGAAGATCTTTATTGTGTCTATTTTAGCTTTTCTTTGCCTGTGTTTTTGGTGTGGTGCCCAAGAAATCATTGCCAAACCAATATCAAGGATCTTTCTTCCTATGTTCTCTTCTAGAAGTTTTATGCTTTCAGGTCTTAACATTTAAGTCTTTGGTCCCAAAGAGCCAAAGAAATTCCAAGGAAGAAGAACAAATATGGAGACATAAAACTTTCTGATTTCAAACTATATTACACAGCTAGAGTAATCAAAATAGTATGGTACTAATTGATGCTGGGAGGGATTGGGGTCAGGAGGAGAAGGGGATGACAGAGGATGAGATGGTTGGATGGCATCACTGACTCAATGGACATGGGTTTGGGTGGACTCTGGGAGTTGGTGATGGACAGGGAGGCCTAGTGTGCTGTGGTTCATGCGATCGCAAAGAGTTGGACACGACTGAGTGACTGAACTGAACTGAACATAAAAACAGGAGCATAGATCAGTGGAACATAACAGCAACCAATGCATATTCAGTCAACAAATTTTTGACAAAGGCACCAAGAACATACAATGGATAAAGGATAATCTAGTCAATAAATCATGTTGGGAAAAATTCATAACCACATGCCCCAAAATGAAAGTCATTCTTTTATTGCATTTTATTTATTCAGCCAATAACTGTTGAGCATGTGCTCTGTGCATGGTGTTTTTGAAGTACTGACAGCAATTGAGATTATATTATCTGAGCCCTGGGTGACCTGATAGTCCCCAAGGCCCACTTAGTTCATGCTCCCATTGAAAATTCACTGTAAGAACTGAGCTGTCTGTCTACCACTTTGATCATTCCAGTGCCCAACCTCATCCATATACTTCATCTTTATCCCTGAAGAAATACTTTCATTTGATTATGACTTTTTGGAATTTGGTCCAGGTAGTTGAGTCACAACCAGTTAAGGGCTTGATAAAAACATAAGAAAATGTTTGAAAAAGCCTGAGTTAGTGTCGTCTACTTATAGAACGTTGTTCTATGTCTCAGGAGATCCAGGGCTGCTCAAATGGTCCTTCATGGAAAAAGTCACCCTGAAACAAAGGCTGGGAGGAGAAAGACAAATCATAGAGTGGAAGCAAAATATCAGAATATCAGGAAGTCACCCAGAGGTAGATCTTTGAAGAGGTTAAATGAGGTCAGCTTGGTGTGTGGGCAGAAGGCATTACAGGACCAACCATGTGATTTGGAGTTTGGATGAAGAGCTGGACCAGTCTGCTCTCCAATCTAATCTTGTGGTTACAATTCATCTCTTTTGGTTTCATGAGGTTTTTCTCAACCACCTCCACCATTAGTAAAGAACTTCTCTGGAACTGGGAAATAGAAATGGTAAACACTGATTTTGTATCAGGACCATTTGGTGAGATCTACTATTTGCAATCCTTCCTTGACTGTTAGTGTCATGGGCACACCAGCCCACAAAGCCTTGTTCTTTGCCATGTTTGCCTTATGTAACCAGTGGAGGTACTTGAGTAAAAGGAAAATATTAGAAGTAGTTAAAGAAAAGTGATAGCAGTGATTACATAAACTTGCCTTTCCCCCCCTAATGGTATTCAGATTATGATTAATTTTCCAGAATCTTTTACCATGGCAGTAGTTGAAAGGTCCAAGTCTATATAAACCAGACTTAGAAAGCAAATAGGACATGAAAATTCTTTTATGCGTGAAGTTGCCTAGGTTCTGAGAAAGAGGCAATATGAAACACCTTGTAAGTATTTTTTCTGGTTTTGAATATAGGTAACTATGTTTTCAGAGCCAGAATAGCCAGGGAGCAGTTCCTTTTTGCCATCAACTCTTCAAATTAAACCTAAATAGAACTTCCAAATATTAACTTGGCACATAACTTCCCTGTTGGTAAGCCTCTTTTTTTTTTTAGAACATCAGAAAATGGGTCTGTCCCAAAAGAATTAATAGCTAGTTTCTTAAAAGGTCAACTATCTTTGGGGATTGAGTAGATATTCATATTTTAGGGTCTTTTCTTCCTAGATTCATCTTATTTATAAATTTCTGTCAAAGAAAGTTTCAGGTGTATTTAACACATGGCACTAATTCTAAGAATCATTTAATAGAATATTATTGCTGTCTGCATCACATGTTTTTCCTTGGTTAACCTCATTGCATTGTGGTTATTATTCAGAGAGTAACTGTTGTCTTTTTCTTTGAAGATGTATCTCACATTCATGGTGTCATCACATGCAGACTACTGCATAGGATATTGTGGGGAAGGGGAGGAGGGGTTTCCTGTCGATTTCGGCTTAGGTTGTAAGTGCTCTTGAGCTGAGTGAGCCTTGAGCTGTGAGTGTAGGGAAAGATTCTCCGCTACATTTATCTTAGCCAGTTCCCATCCTTCTAATTCTCTTTCACTTACTTTCTGGTGTCTGAAATGCCTCCAGTAGGTTAGGCAGGTCACAGCAGGAGCAAACGATTTCCTGCAAATATCTCAAGAACCACTCACCCTTGAGTCAAATCTATTTCAAAATAAGGTGTAAACAAGTGATGCATAATCTTTATGCTCAGGCAAGGTGGGAGAAACTGGAGGAGAGGAAATTGGAAGGATATCAGATTCCAGAGGGGACAGAGAGGGGGTCCCCACTGGTTGGGAAGAAAGAAGGAGGTACAGAAAGGAAGACGGGGGACCTGAATTATCACTTATTTTACGACTTGACTTAAGATGGCCCTGCACTATGTGCAGATCAAGTGCTTGGTCAGGTTGCCTAATCTTTCGCCCAGTGATTGATAGCAGATGTAGCGCAAAACAAAAGGCATCTTTGAATGAACGGTAAAGCTTTCCTTCTTGAGCAGCCAGTACATCCCATATCGAACACACGGAATGACAGTCTCCTGATGCATCTGGGGCCTCTAGGGCAAGAGACACTATGAAAGTTACAGATCTTTTAAAAAGGCTCCAACCCTCGGCTCACTCTGAGCCCCATGCCCTGGGCTCATCTGAGGCTAAGGGAGCCAGCCCTGTACACTGACATTTGTTTCCATTTCAGATTGTGCCTTCAATCCTTATGGTCCTTTTCCTAGCTCCATCTCTGGCCCTGATGGTAAGTAAGGGTGGAGAGGGTTCAACCTGTCTGGTCCTCCTGAAGCAGAAGTACTTCAAAGGTGATAATCTGGGGTGCTGTGTTGTGCTTAGTCACTCAGTCGTGTCTGACTCTTTGCAACCCCATGGACTGTAGCCCACCAGGCTCCTCTGTCTATGGGGATTCTCCAGGCAAGAATACTAGAGAGGGTTGCCATGCCCTCCTCCAAGGGATCTCCCCAACCCAGGGATTGAACCCAGGTGTCCTGCATTGCAGGTGGAATCTTTACCATCTGAACCACCAGGGAATCTGGGGTGGCCTCCGTCAAATTTCTTGTGAGGACCACTTTATACCTGTGAGAGACGGGCAATGCAGAAACGCTGAACTTTAGGACTGTGCTCCTTGCTGCCTTCTCTTCTCCAGAACATCAGTGACAACCATCCTCTGGATGGATCTGTTGGGACCCAGAGCATCCATGTCAATGCCTTTCGAGGTATGGTCAGCATCCGAGACAACAATGTTTTGAGTGAATGGGATGGAGTCTTGGACCACAAGAATGTAAGATGTAGAACACATTCATTACAATGCCAAAGAAAGCCTTGCCTGCTCCAAAATTTAGCCTCCTGCTTTTCCAGAGAGAAGAGAACCCTGTCTACATAGGCCTCTCTAAGTTTAGGATCTTGAGGGAATACATCTCTCTTGGTAAAGAACCAGCTTTCGTGCATTTGCAGTGACTTGTTTTTGAGCCAGCGACCATAGGAAGAGCTTCTGAAATCTCTAGGGATCCAGCACTCTTTGTGTCCCTCTCCTGTGTTGACTTCACAGGGCTCCTGAAGGCCTCTGAAATAAGAGAGCTATTTTAAGAATCCTGATGTCCTCCAACTTGTATGTACCATAGAGGTTCTTTGGTCTTGCTCTCAGATTTTAATCAGTTTATTTCCAAAGCAAGAAAATAATTTATTTTCACTTTTAGAAATCTTGCTTCCACTTGCCCATGTGGTCAGGGATGGCGAGGCGTGACCTGGAAGAAAGAGGCAGGATTGGGAAGGGAGGCTCCATGATAGAAAATTTATATGACCAGAGACACGACGCAACAAGAGACATGATGCAATCAGAGACACAAGGCAACCAGAGACAGGATGCAGCTTTTGTGTGCTTCGGTTTCCTCATCTGCAAAGGAAAATCAATGGCTGCCTTTCCTACTGGAAAGGATTCAGAGGATTAAGTGAAGGAAAAGACCACAGCCCCCACTCCCTGGATGACCCTCTGCCATCCAGCCCCTGGTGTTCGGAAGCCCCGCTCCTACTTTCCCCACTCAGGACAGAATCCACAAACACAGGCTTTCTCTCTGCTCTGCCTGGACCTCCCCAGACTCTGTCCTCCCCATTCTTCACCTGACCCGCTCCTGATTTCCTGGAGGACACAGCTCCCAAGTCTTCTTTCACGACATGCAGGCCAGGGATTTCTAACTCTGTTTTAAACCATAAAGACTTTTGTTCTAATGAAGATTTCGCAAAATTCCACTTGATGGAACAGAAGTCAGAACCTTGGCAGGTAAGGGAGATGAGCTCAGTGTCAGACTCGGCTGGAGAACTGTTGCTTTACTCCAAAGCTCAGAGAGGCCGAAGGTCAGGTCCAAGGCTACATCGGGCAGTCAATGACAGATCGAGGGCCGGATCTGACCCTAGAGGTCTAAGCACAGGCTCCTCCTCAGCTTGTAAACCCAGATGGGATGCTAACTCACACACTGGCTTCACAAGCAGGTGGTATCTGTCTCATCCGTTCATGACATCCCCCTGGAGAGAGTCTACTTTTCCTGCTTTGCAGATGGGGAAGCTGAGGGTCGTGTAGGCGGCTGAGGACCATGAACAGCACTGTCACTGCGGCCCACCCCCTGTCCCTCCAGTCCCCCAGTCTGTTAGTGGTATGCAGAGTGCCCCAGGGGATACCCTCCGTGATGCCTGCAGCAGGGCCCCATGTGCAAGGCCAGTCCTTTGGCTGGCACTTTGCTCTGGTGCCCAGGGCCTGCTCTGCCAGGATGCTCCACACCACAGTCTGAAGGACAGCTATGTGCAGCTCTGTTGACAAATAGGAGCCCCTGTATTGTGACTAAATGAATGACAGGGTTCTGCTGTGTTGCTTTAAGGCCCTCTTGGTGGCTAAGTTGTTTAGCAAGATGGCCTGTGTCCTGGCCAAGATGGATGAAGCTGTCTTCCCAACTTTGGATGACATTGTTAAGGCCCTGGACCACCAGGTAAGTGAGATCAGCTCACTGGGGTCCCCTCCTAGTTTAGTGTTTTTGAACTCTACGTTCTGACCTCCTAAGATGATGCTGTACATGCTGGGGAATTCATTTCATGCTTGATCTTAATGCCCATGGAATTCCATCATCATGCAAAGGACTCCAAGTCCAATCCATGGCCTATTTAAGTCACAGCACATTAATGAAAATGAACCTTTGCATTCCATGCAATGACAAAATTTTGATGTATTCCAAAAGGGTGTGAACTACACGTTAGTGAATATAAATATTAAAGTCAAATACTAGAGTATTTTCATTCTCATACCTCCTCTCCTCCCCTGCAGACCCTTTAAGCTCATGCACACATAATATCTTAGTTGAAAATGAGTTTAGGACTTCTGAAACTCTTTCCTGTCTCTTAAATGCCAAGGGTTGTCAGATAAATTAAAAATCAGCAGGAAGTCCTTGGGAAGTCACTGAAATCTGGCATCATTTTGCTTAAATAACCAACCTAGTACATTTGGGCTGTGTCCCTGATGTCCATGGCAGCAGGGCTGCTGATTCCTGGGGAAGAAAATGCCTTTGGATCACATAAAAATAAAATAATTTATCACTTTTTAAAAAGAGAGGTAGAAAGTATTCCCCTCATCTGATTTATAACAAGTAAAAAGCATAATATAAATGAATAGCATAACTTAAAATGTATTGTACATCATTATTAGAAATGAGAATAGCACTGGAGTCCGGAAGAGCTGAGAATTCAAGGGCGAAAGGAGTACAGATTGAGTCACAGGGACACGCAGACTTTTCTGGAGTAATTTTGCCACCTTGTGGTCAGATAGGATATTGCTATTAGAGAGGAAACTCAAGGGCTAGTGCAGGTTCAAGGCTATTTTTGGACACTGGAATAGGTTTCTCACGCTTCCTCCTTGCTGCGCCACCTCTACCTGCTGTCTCACCCTTTTGAAATGTCTCATCTTCCAGACTCCAAAGCATTATCCATCTACTCACGGCCTGACCTACACTGTTTTACCCAGCCGGGTCAAGAACTTGGCCCAGTTCGGAGCACCCATCAAGGACATGTGCCGAGCGGTCCCCACTTATTTTGCCCAACAGCAAAAAGAAGGTACATGAATCACTTACCTAGAAACTCAAGACCACAGGTGAGGCAAGAGGTGTGGAATGGTTTTTAGGTCCTTGACAAATTCTAATGACACTTTTCAGGTCTATTCCATTTCTTTGCAATTGGGTATAAAAATAATGGGGCCTGAGATGTATTTCCCTCTGGTGGTAGAGATGACTTCTGATTACTGAGAACAGGAAGCAGAGTGAACTTAGCTTTACCTAATGGTTGAGGACAGTCATTTCGCCACTGAAAACTGACAGCTGGTGGATACTCTCAGCAGACCCAAAGTTTCAGCCTCCCCTCCCTTCCCCCCACCCCAGCAGCACAGTGCCTGGAGTCCCCCATGGAGACCCATGGCTCTGGAGAATCTCAGTCCTCCTCTTTATCAGGCGGCCCAGATGCTGTAAAGCAGGACTCTGACAGTTATAGACTACACTTTGGGAAAGAAATGTCTTAGTGGCTGGCATCCCTGATGGGGATACAGTGGGATCAGTGTCTACCAGCTTGGGAAGTTACCAGATAAGAATAGAATCTCCCTGGTGCTCCAGATAGAGTCAATAACCACTTCCCATTACACTGTTGTCTGTCAACTACATCTGAGTATAAACTAACCCAGTGAACAAGGCTTCTTCATAACGAGAACTTCCAGCAGGAAAACAAAGAGAACTTGAGAGGCTGGGGGGATAAAGAGGATGATTCAGTTCAGTTCAGTCGCTCAGTTGTGTCCGACTCTTTGCGACCCCATGAATCCCAGCACGCCAGGCCTCCCTGTCCATCACCAATTCCCGGAGTTCACTCAGACTCACGTCCATCAAGTCAGTGATGCCATCCAGCCATCTCATCCTCTGTTGTCCCCTTCTCCTCCTGCCCCCAATCCCTCCCAGCATCAGAGTCTTTTCCAATGAGTCAACTCTTCACATGAGGTGGCCAAAGTACTGGAGTTTCAGCTTTAGCATCATTCCTTCCAAAGAAATCCCAGGGCTGATCTCCTTCAGAATGGACTGGTTGGATCTCCTTGCAGTCCAAGGGACTCTCAAGAGTCTTCTCCAACACCACAGTTCAAAAGCATCAATTCTTCGGCGCTCAGCCTTCTTCACAGTCCAACTCTCACATCCATACATGACCCCTGGAAAAACCATAGCCTTGATTAGACGGACCTTTGTTGGCAAAGTAATGTCTCTGCTTTTCAATATGCTATCTAGGTTGGTAATAACTTTCCTTCCAAGGAGTAAGCGTCTCTTAATTTCATGGCTGCAGTCACCATCTGCAGTGATTTTGGAGCCCAGAAAAATAAAGTCTGACACTGTTTCCCCATCTATTTCCCATGAAGTGATGGGACCGGATGCCATGATCTTCGTTTTCTGAATGTTGAGCTTTAAGCCAACTTTTTCACTCTCCACTTTCACTTTCATCAAGAGGCTTTTGAGTTCCTCTTCACTTTCTGCCATAAGGGTGGTGTCATCTGCATATATGAGGTTATTGATATTTCTCCAGGCAATCTTGATTCCAGCTTGTGCTTCTTCCAGCCCAGCATTTCTCATGATGTACTCTGCATATAAGTGAAATAAGCAGGGTGACAATATACAGCCTTGACGTACTCCTTTTCCTATTTGGAACCAGTCTGTTGTTCCATGTCCAGTTCTAATGGTTGCTTCCTGATCTGCATACAGGTTTCTCAAGAGGCAGGTCAGGTGGTCTGGTATTCCCATCTCTTTCAGAATTTTCCACAGTTTATTGTGATCCACACAGTCAAAGGCTTTGGCATAGTCAATAAAGCAGAAATAGATGTTTTTCTGGAACTCTCTTGCTTTTTCCATGATCCAGCGGATGTTGGCAATTTGATCTCTGGTTCCTCTGCCTTTTCTAAAACCAGCTTGAACATCAGGAAGTTCACGGTTCACATATTGCTGAAGCCTGGCTTGGAGAATTTTGAGCATTACTTGACTAGCGTGTGAGATGAGTGCAATTGTGTGGTAGTTTGAGCATTCTTTGGCATTGCCTTTCTTTGGGATTGGAATGAAAACTGACCTTTTCCAGTCCTGCGGCCACTGCTGAGTTTTCCAAATTTGCTGGCATATTGAGTGCAGCACTTTCACAGCATCATCTTTCAGGATTTGAAATAGCTCAACTGGAATTCTATCACCTCCACTAGCTTTGTTCATAGTGATGCTTTCTAAGGCCCACTTGACTTCACATTCCAGGATGTCTGGTTCTAGGTCAGTGAGCACACCATCGTGATTATCTGGGTCGTGAAGATCTTTTTTGTACAGTTCTTCTGTGTATTCTTGCTACCTCTTCTTAATATCTTCTGCTTCTGTTAGGTCCATACCATTTCTGTCCTTTATTGAGCCCATCTTTGCATGAAATGTTCCCTTGGTATCTCTAATTTTCTTGAAGAGATCTCTAGTCTTTCCCATTCTGTTGTTTTCCTCTATTTCTTTGCATTGATCGCTGAGGAAAGCTTTCTTATCTCTTCTTGCTATTCTTTGGAACTCTGCATTCAGATGCTTATATCTTTCCTTTTCTCCTTTGCTTTTTGCATCTCTTCTTTTCACAGCTATTTGTAAGGCCTCCTCAGATAGCCATTTTGCTTTTTTGCATTTCTTTTCCATGGGGATGGTCTTGATCCCTGTCTCCTGTACAATGTCACGAACCTCATTCCATAGTTCATCAGGCACTCTATCTATCAGATCTAGGCCCTTAAATCTATTTCTCACTTCCACTGTATAATCATAAGGGATTTGATTTAGGTCATACCTGAATGGTCTAGTGGTTTTCCCTACTTTCTTCAATTTAAGTCTGAATTTGGCAATAAGGAGTTGAGAAGGTGATTAAAGATCAATAAAAGAAATAGAAAAAAAAGAATGTGGGACCTGTTATTGCAGCATTGATGAGATCTTCTGTTTTGTTCCCAAGTCTCTGGTTAGTAACGTTGTCTTGAGCATCACACCTCATCTAGGTGCAACTCATAATATATCCACTCTACTTTAGAGTCTTAGAGCAATTAAGTGATCTTTTAAATAAAATGCTTCTCTTTCTTTTTAAAGGTACTGCACTGGCTATTGACCCAGATTCCTGTTTTGAAATCCAACTCCTGTCCTTCCTGGGACTCTCCATCTGTGGGGAGATACCTGGGCTCTGAACCTCCAGGTCAGCCACGTGAGGGGCAGACCTGTCTGGACTGGGGCCGCTGACCTGACCCCAGAGCTCAGGGACCCAGCCCACCTCTGCCAATGGAAAGCTGCTCATGTCAGGCCAGATTACCCCTATCTTTTGACCCAAGATCCAGCTTTGTGACCTAGAAACTGAATACACTTTCTCCTTATTCTGTTGGCTTAGAACAATAAAGTTTCTTGCCTCCCTGATCTAACATATGAGCACTGCCTGCCTACACTGTCCTCTCTAGGGTTACTGGACTCCCATCCACATGCTGTCCATACCATCACACATAAACAAGGCACAAAGGAGAACACGCCTCTCCTGGAAGGTCTCATTTCTAAGGGCCTCTCTTTGGTGTGTCCCTTGAAGAATTCCTGAAGAATCTGGGACACAAAGAAAGAAAGAACAAAAAGACATCAGCCACAGCCTGACTTAAGCTTTCAGGTCTGAGGTCACATCTCCATCTCCTGCAAATTGATGCTGTTCACTGTGGCCCAGCCTGCACAGTGAAAATCCCTGAGAGAGTTAACTGCATGAACAAGGCCTCTCAGACCTCTCTTTGGAACCAGTCTAAACCCCTTCATGGGAATCCCTAGTCAGCCCCACCCACAGCACCCAGAACATCCCTGACCTGCCTAAACCAGAATAAACAAGGAAAGAGTACTGGAAATACATAGACATCCACCAAAGGTCATGCTGGAGTTTGGAGTAAATAAGACAGGACTGGAATGGGAGGGATGGGGAGTGCTGAACCGCACATGCGCGTGGAGTAGACGGACTGGGGTGAATTTCAGCACTGATTTGCCACAGGCAGAGCTGGAGCTCAGCTTCGGTCTGCAAGGTCATGATGTGATGTGACTTACAGTTACGAATGGAAAGGTGATTGTATGGGAAAGGACCAGAATAAACCTCTAGCTGGGTTTAAATAAGGTGTGACTGGGTCGGCCAGGGTCTCTGAAACTATGCATTTGGTCACAAGCATCTTGTCAAGGATAAGGCTGGTGGAGATACCTGCACAGAGCATCCAGGCTGGAAGAATCAGACAGATGGACAGATTAAGTCTTGGTCAACCAGAAGCCCACAAAGCATGATCTTGCCCTCAAGGCTTGACCTAAAGTGTCCCTGGAGT
The DNA here is from genome assembly GCF_029407905.1 of Bubalus kerabau. Lineage (NCBI taxonomy): Eukaryota > Metazoa > Chordata > Mammalia > Artiodactyla > Bovidae > Bubalus > Bubalus kerabau. The sequence continues at coordinate 70,101,471 of NC_073634.1, forward strand.
TAAGTCCTCATGGCTATCAGTCCTCCTTGACTAGTGTATGCTTTATCCCTGACATCTAGCCCCCAGCATCTTCAGGAGCAGTCCCTATCTGGTCCCAGGTGCCTGAGTCCCTGTTACAGTTGCTGGACCTCTGCTGCCTACTGACTGGTTCTGATATCTATCACACCTTCCCTTCTGGACATCTGAGTTTCAGCTGTTTCTAAATTTCCCATCATCTTAGGGCTCCACCTGATCATTATAACATCCCAGTTACTTCCAGGAGACTTAAGACATCCCACCTCCCGACATCCACCATGTGTCTTTCCATCTGTTACCCTCCCCACAGACATTCTGCCAGCTAGACTGCTTTCCTTTAGCAAATTCTTGGTTCAAGGCCTGCTGCCCTCTCATGTTTGGCTATCATTGACTGGGCTGTAAGAGCTCTGTACCAACTCTGAGAAAAAACTAGCATAGTCCTCTAGACCAGAGATCCTCAATCTCTGGGATCTAATGCTTGACAATGCTTGATAATCTGAATTGGAACTCATGTAATAATAACAGAAATAAGGTGCACAATAAAGGTAATGCACTTGAATAATCCTGAAACCCTCCCCCTGACTCCAGTCTGCAGAAAAATTGCCTTCCAGGAGACAAGTCCCCGGTGTTAAAAATGTTGGGGACCACTGCTCTAGATCTTACAGAACTTGTCAAGATAGATTTTGGTCCTTCGGGTCCTTCAAGCTCAATCTTCATCTTATAAAGAATCTTCCATGTGTGCACCAGGATTTAGATATTTTAGGAAATAGGATTGGAAGGGGCAACATTCCAAAATGTCATAGACCAGGTGACTTGTAAACAACAAACATTTATTTCTCACATTTTTAGAGGCTGGGAAGTCCAAGATCAAGGCACCAGCAAATCTGGTGTCTGCTAAGAGCCCACTTCCTCATATGCAGACAGCCGTTTTCTTACTGTGTCCTAACATGGTAGAAGGTAAAAGGGAGCTCTTTAGGGCCTCTTTTATAGGAGATTAATCCCACAACATTGGGGATTAGATTTCAACATATGAATTTTAAGGAGACATAAACATTCCTGTCTACAGCACCACCCTACTGATGACCATTGTTAATATTTATCTTTAATCCATCACTCAGCAAAATTCACCATATTTGAATCTCAAGCCAGTACCACTCACCCTCACCCAAACATATTCCATGTTATCAACACCACCAGCCTTCTGTTTAAGATGCAATCACATTAATATTCATAGCAAAGTGTTTTCCTCCATCTGTGACTGAAGAACCCAAGCTTCTCGCTATGTCTTTTGCAATAATCTTTGAACTGGCTTATGAAACCATTCATCTTCTAAGCAGGGAAATCTTCTATTCTCTTTTCTTTTTTCCCCCCATTTCTTGGTACAGCTGCTGTCACTGACCTCTGTCTACATCTCCAATGCTGCCTCTTAGGTCTGGGCGGGAGGGACTGGGAACCCACAGCCCACGGTGCTCTCAGCTGAGCAGTCACATCTGCCACGCCTCCACTGAGCATGCGCCCCGGGCAGACACTGCTGTCTCAGCCTCAGCGGGTCATGGACTTACCGTGAAATAGGAAAGTGTGTCTCCCCCCGGGGTTTGTTGTCAGTTGTTCGCACTGCTGCAAACGTCTGCTCTGGTTTCTTCGAGCAAGTGTAGTGAGAAAAGGCTTCTCTCTTCTTTTGCTTCTGCTCACAGCTCCCACTCACCACCCTGGAGCCTGAAGCTTGAGCCCTTTGGAGACTGGACTGGGGGCAAATCTGAGCACGAGACAGATGTCACAGGGTGTTCGTCACCGCTCCTCCCGTCTAGGACTTGTTGGGTATGACCATGTCCCAGTTCCCTCTTCCCTGAGCTTTCTATCTCCCTCAGCTTTGTCCTTATCTTCCTGCCAGCATGCCATGGAAGGATCATGTCTAAATCCCAGCTGGGAACTGCTCGAAATCCTCCTGCCAAGAAATCTCTGAGATTCTTGTAAAAATTCCACCCTTGCCCTTAGGCCCTTCTCAGGGAGGAGGCCCAAGATAGAGGTCAATTTCCCTGCCTCCGAGCTCGCAGAATGATGTTCCAATGATAGGCTCCCTTGAAGGTAGTCTTGCTCCCTTCACTAGCCCTGCTCCTTCCACCCTAGAAGGAGGCTCCCCTACCTGTCCTCATCACGCCTGCCTCTCTGCAGCCTCAGGGATGAGCCAACTGGCCCCGAACCCCAGATCTGTGGGTCTGGGTGGGCAGGCTCACCAGCTGAGGGCAGTGACTGCCCAGAGCTTACTCTCTGGCTCCCTGCCCACTCCATGCTCTCAAATTCCCCAGGGGTCAGGAGTGGGGCCCCTTGTCCTGCCAAGAATGTGCTGCTCCTCTTCTTCCTACTCCTGCCTGAGGTAGAAGGACCATCCTCACAGTTAAAGCTGTATCTCTGCAGTTACTCCTATGAAGCAGCTTCATTGGCCTCATCAGGTGGGTTCTATTCACCTGGGCATCAAACTCAACATTCAGAAAACTAAGATCATGGTATCTGATCCCATCACTTCGTGGCAAATGGAGAAACAATGGAAACAGTGACAAACTTTTTTGGGCTCCAAAATCACTGCAGATGGTGACTGCAGCCATGAAATGAAAAGACACTTGCTCCTTGGAGGAAAAGCTATGACAAACCAAGACAGTCTATTAAAAAGCTCTAACTGAAAACCACCAATTTAGACTAATCATTATGGAAGCCTTGGAACTAAATAAGGAATATATTCCTTAAAATCGAAGGATCTTTTTAATGGCTACTTAAACAGGAAATGACTACTGTTGGCAGCAAAGATGTGAATGGGGAATGCGGATTAGGTAGTTGGTGGATTTTTTTGTTTTGTTTTATTTTTGCTGTAGAGATTGGAAAACTCTGATCAACAGTAGATGAGGAGGAGGAGCAGCCAAGATGATAGAGTAGGAAGGCCCTGTGCTCACCTCCTTCTACTGGCACATCAAAAATTACTTCTATGTACAGAGCAACTGTTGATGAGAATGATCTGAAGACTAGCAGAAAACATCCTTCTGGTGCTGGGAAAACTGGGCGACTACATGGGAAAGAATGAGATTAGAAGATTTTCTCACACCATACATGAAAAAAAAAAACAAACCTCTCAAAATGGGTTAGAGGCTTAAATATAAGACCTGAACGTATAGAAAATATAGCAGAACACTTTGCCTATAAATCATAGCAATATTTCTGGATGTCTCCTAAGGCAAAAAAAGAAAAGTAAAAATCAATAAAAGGGGCTTATTTAAACTTAAAAGCTCTTGCACAGCAAAGGGGACCATCAACAAAACAAAAAGAGAATCTACTAAATGGGAAAAAATATTTGTAAATGATGCGATTGAAAATTGGTTAATACCCACAGTATATAAACAACTCAATGTAGAAAAAACAATTTTAAAATGGGCAGAAGACCTAAATAGACATTTTTCCAAGGAGGATATGCATAGCCCAACTAACACATGAAAAAATGCTCAGAATTGCTAATCATCAAAGAAATGCAAATCCAAGCCACAGTGAGATATCACCACACACCTATCAGAATGGCTATCATCGAAAATACCACAAGTAACAAATGTTATTGTGGCGAAAAAGGAACACCTTGTACACTGTTGGTATGGATACAAATGACTGCAGCCACCATAGAGAAAAACAATGTGAAGTTTTCTTAAAAAAACTAAAATAAAATTACCATATGACCCATCAATTTCACTCCCAGGTATATAGCTGAAAAAAGCAAAATGTTAATTCTAAAAGATATATGCACCCCTATGTTCACTGCAGCGTTAATTTCAATAATCAAGATATGAAAGCAACCTAAGTGTCCACCCATAGATGAATAGAAAAATAAGATGTATATATGCAACGGCAACCCACTCCAGTACTCTTGCCTGGAAAATCCCATGGACGGAGGAGCCTGGTGGGCTGCAGTCCATGGGGTCGCTAAGAGTCGGGCACGTGTGAGCAATTTCATTTTCACTTTTCACTTTCATGCATTGGAGAAGGAAATGGCAATCCACTCCAGTATTCTTGCCTGGAGAATCCCAGGGACAGAGGAGCCTAGTGGGCTGCCATCTATGGGGTCGCACAGAGTCGGACACGACTGAAGCGACTTAGCAGCAGCATGCACAGTGGAATAAGTGGAATGGATACACACACACAGTAGACTATTAGCCATAAAAATATTGAATCTTGACATTTGCAACAACTTGGATGGACCTAGAGGATATTAATCTACATGAAATAGCTCAGACAGAGAAAGATAACCACTATATATTTCCACTTATATGTGGACTCAAAATACAGAACAAATGAACAAACAGAACAGACTCATAGGTACAGAGAACAAACAGGTAGTTGCCAGAGGGTAAAGGAGTGGAGGGATGAGTAAAATAGTTAAAGGCGATTAAGAGGTACAAACTTCAGTTACAAAATTAAGGTAAGGTATTGGGATTATAGTCATTTATAATGCAGTATCTTTGTATGATGACGGGTCGTAGCTAGACTGACGGTGATCATATTACAATGTATAGAAATATCAAACCACTATCTTGCGCACTTGGAACTAATAGCGTTGTAGGCCAATTACACTTCAATTAAACTTATTAGGAGAAGCAAATCAAATAGGACAGGCACATGCCTACAAGGAGTGAGTCAAATGTAAGCTACAAGGAAGCTGGGGCTGCATTAAATGTTCTCCAGAAAGATTCCCTTTGTAAGGGCTGGAGAGGGAAGATATTAATTCTGCTTTCATTTTGTCCCAAGATATTTTCTAATTTCCCTTTGACTTCTCTCTGAACTCAGTGGTTGTTCGAGTGTATGTTGTTCAATTCTCATGTACTTATGAATACTTTCCTCTTGTTATTGATTTCTAGTTTTATTCCATTGTGGTTGGGAAAGATACTTGGAAAGATTTCAATCTTCTTAAATTTGTTAAGACTTGTTTTCTGGGTTAGCATGATCTACCCTACAGAATGTTCCATGAGTGCTTATGGAGAATGTGTTTTTGCTACTGTTGGGTGGAATATTCTCTATATGTTGCCGGGCTTGTTCAGTTTATAGTTTCCAAGTCTGCTGTTTCCTTATTGATTTTCTGTGAAAGATCTATTATTAAAAGTGGGGTATTGCTGTCCCCCATGATTATTATATTGCTATCTACTTCCTTTAGATCTGTCCATGTTTGCTTTTTATGTTTAAGTGCTCTGACATTGAGTGTACATAGATTTATAATTGTTTTATCTTCCTGGTAATTTAAAGTCAAGCTAATTTGAAATTAGAACAAAGAGTCCTTTCCTCTCTGATGATGACACAAGGAAGATGGAGACCTTGGGACTCACAGTCACATTGGTTTTACCACCATGGAGAAAGCTAATGCAAGATACTGAGTATGGCATGTGGAGAGGAAGAGTGTTGAGAGTGGAAAAAGATAGTCTGGTCACCTTCAAGCACCTAGTTCTGGCCAACCAAGACCAGAACATACCTATCTTCCTTTGGTAGACGAGACAATAAATTCCCACCTCGCCACTCCCACCTGTTATTTTGATTTGGGTGCCATCATTTGCAAACATTAGGAGCCCAGCTAATATACTCTACTTTTGTTTGACACTTTATTATACACTCTTTACTGCTGTTCTCAAACGGTTTCATATAAATGACTCATTGCCTAACAAGAAAATAACTTTCTTTACTATGGTAGTTTTGCCAGCATATCTATCCTGGTGCTAATGGTTATTAAGGAGTAGATGTTAGAAATAGGAGCAATTGACGACAGAAATTCTTGCTAAAGTAGTTCCTCTTTGTTCTGAACTTGCATTCACTGACCAGTCCATATGAGAATTAATTATATGAGCTGGAAATTTGCCCACCTTTTGCAATTTATTTGAAATGTTAGAAATTGTTTTCCTCCTACAATGACTTGATATTCCCAGTCAAGTCCTCACTCCTGTAAAACTTTCAGGAATATGCATCTCTCTCTAGGTGATGGGTGTTTCTCCCTCTCTCTCTCCACACTCTGGGATGAAATATGTCATGATAGTGTTTATTACAGTTGAGTCTACTAATCTGATGAACTAAAAGTTATATAAATGGCCCTCAAAGCTGGGGACTTTGTCAGAAGGTATACTTGATAACACAAATTTTATTTATTAAGTTTGCATCACCTGATCAGTCAAGTTGTCTTTAAAGGGTACAAATAAACTATCCCTCTCATTAGGTGGAAGTTACTGTCACCTGAGCCCCTGCCCTACCTAAGCTACCTCAGTGTGTTGGATGGAGAGATGGGCAGCTGGTCTAAATGACAGATGCAAAAATGGAGACTTGCACATAACTGACCAGCCTGTATGTAACTCACCTATATTATCCGGGAATTTTCACACTATGCACTTTATTTGAAATCCTGGCAATTTCTTTCATATATTGATGTAAACATCATTTGGCTTCCCTTTGTGGTTTACAAAAACAAACACACAGAGATCTATAAATATACTAGTCGTGTTTTACTAGTGAACCTCCAAATTAGCTGGGGCATTGAGAAAGAATTTAATTTGGGTGTTGAGTGGAAACCAAGGGTGTATTTCTTTAAAAAGATGAAACCAGTGAGCTGAATGCCTTACACGTGAACATCTGCACAGACGGAAATTCCCAAGATGCCCAGGAGCCCAGCCTTTGCGCAGACTCCAGCACCAGTATTATCTGAAAAGGGGGAAAATTGTTGAAAGAAAGAGAATGAAGACGTTAGCAAATTAGATTTAATTTAGCAAACCAATGCCCTTTTGTAAATGTTTTGACAAGGGGTTGTACATATAATTTCATGTTGCCCAAGATTTCAGCTATACTTGTAAAGAATAATCATATATTAGCTTAAATAAGACTAACAATTCCTGGAAGTACTCTCTGACTCAGTTGATGCCATGGCATTCTGCATTGATGGCATGCCAGTGTGCCTTTACTTGTAAGTACTAATGACCTTATTAAAAAGAAAAATACCTTAACACCTGGGCAATAGAAAGGTAATAAACGCCATTTCTTTTCTTCTTTATCTACCTCCCACTACTCTGAGGAATTTTTCTTGCTGCCTTCACTGTCTGTGATCCAGCCTCTCTTTCATTCTGGCCACTCTTAATACTTGGCCATATTTAGCAATTTTGTGTAAAAATACCAGGAATGACTGCAGTGACATATGTTAACTGGATAAATCAGAGTTTTTATTCCCCATCTGTCAGTCCACTTTGCCTGCTCTTTTTTGGACCAATCTTATCCTAAATTCTGATTGCTCTTTAACCTTTTCGAGAAACAATTGACAAATATATTTGTATATATTTAAAATTTACAATATATTGGGGCTCCCCTGGTGGCACAGTGGTAAACAATCCACCTTCAACGCAGGAATCTCAGGTTCGATCCCTGGGTCAGGAAGATACCCCTGAGAAGGAAATGGCTACCCACTCCAGTATTCTTGCCTGGAAAATCCCGTGGACTCAGGAGCCTGACAGGCTATGGTACACTGGGTTACAAAGAGTCGGACATGATTTAGTGACTAAGCCACCTCCAAAGTGTGCAATATGATAATTTAATATACAGATACATTATAGAAAGTCAAAATAGCACATCCATCACTACCTGTAGTTAACCCTTTTGTGTTTGTGTGGTAGAAATTCTTAATCTCTACTGTCAGCAACTTTCAAGTATACAATACCATATTATTAACCGAGTTACCATGCTGAACTTTGTGTTCAGTTGCTCAGTCATGTCTGACCCCTGGCGACCCTATGGGCTGTAGCCTGCCAGGCTCCTCTGACCATGGGATTTTCCCAGGCAAGAATACTGCAGTGGGTTGCCATTTCCTACTCCAAAGGAATCTTCCCAACTTGTGGATCGAACACAGATGTCCTGTGTCTCCTGCATTCCAGGTGGATTCTTTACCACTGAGCCACTAAGGAAGCCCTATACTATACTTTAGAAAATCCAATAGTTTTTCCTTGGTCCCAAAGGAATCTCTTTTTATTCCATCCTCTATCTTAATGAATTAACTTCTCCACCAGATCATGTGTTCCTTGGGGGCAGAGTTTTACTCATTTCTGTGTCTCCCCCAACATTTAGAAGCATTTCCACACAAGAAAGATATTTAATTCCCCCAATAAACCAAATTGAGTCATGTTTCATGTTTATTTGTATCTCACACAGCACTTAACAGAGTGCCTGACATATTGGAGCAGTCAGAAGATATTTGGTGAAGGAATGATTTATTGGTACTTACGTATCTTATCAGCCACTTCCCCCTGATATAAGGGGACATGTTCGCAAAGCTGCCTGATGGGTGATCCAAACAGGAACCAATCCACGTTTGTGATCAGAGACTTCAGTGGGTTGTACTTGACCCAGATGTATTTGTCAGAGAACATGCTGTTCAAAGCCTAGATCAGTACGACAGAGTGGAATAAGATGAAATAAATCAATACAATCTGGTGTACCTTATTCTAAATTGTGACTTTTTCTCTTTCAAATTATTGAACAGAAGGTGGTCAGGGATCTCAAGATATTATTTCTTCTGACCGCTTGGTCTGTAGAGAAGCCTCATTATTATTATCAATGTTATTTTGCAGCTAATGACAATGAAACCTAGAGAGAGTGAATCCTGTGCCCAATGAGAAGACACAAAAGGAAAATTAAACCTCAGGTTCCTAGCCTCACACAATGTTTGCTTATTCTCACTATATTGTATTTACTTGCACCACTGTGTTATTGGATATTATAACTTCACTCATTTTTCCTCCCAATCATTACTTCCTAAAGCCTTGTTTTAAGAGAACAGCAGTTAGTCCTTTCTACAAAGACACTGGCATTTATGATAGTTTTTAAATTTTTAATTGTTATTTTTACTTTCTAAGGAAATAAGTGGTTTGCCTGAGGACATATATCTAGGGCTGAGCAGAGGCAGCCTTTGTATTATAAGTTCTTACACCTGGGGGCTGCATAGTGGAACTCAAGCTGAGAGATAAATTCCTGCTCTAAAATCAATGAATATGAAAATGCTTTAAAGTGGAGAGTACGTATCCTTATCCCTTACCCTCTTCATTTCTCCATGGACCCCATATTCTCTGGCTCAAGAACAGGGAATACTTAAGGCTACCCCAGACTTACCTTCCTCTCAAAGATGTACCGTTTGAGCTGGTCCAGAGCAGGGATGGCTTTGTGGTCCATCTTCAGGATGTAGCAGGCTCTTCTGGAGAGCACCCTGAGCGCAATGTAGCCCTAAAGCAGCAAGAGCACAGTCACTGCCCCTCCCAGTTCCCTGGGTTCTGAACTTCATGAGTACAGCCCTTCAGGAAAGCTTCAAACACGCACAGTAAGATTTTCAAGCTGCAATCCATTCTATCCGTTTGACTTCTTTTACCGCGTCATTTCACTTTTTCACTTGTCATTTCTGTCTCTAAATTTCTGTAAACTCTTGACGTGTCTCTCACTTTTCACGTTTTGGTTTTGCAGTTTGGGGTTTGAAAGGTTAAGGAGAAATTGTTCTTTGTCTTTCTCTATTGATTTTGTTCTGCCACGTCCTCAATTTGGAGTAAATACTGTGCTTTCAAATATGTTAATTACCAGCCACAAGTTTCCATTTACATTTAAAGTCAAATTAAATAAAATTTAAAGTGTACTTCCTCCATCACATATTTCAAGTGCTCTGTAACCACAAGTGATTAGTAGCTTCCCTATTGGAAAATGCAGATACAGAGCATTTCTACCATTGCAGAAAGTTCCACTGGACAGTACTGCTTTAGAAGATCTCCTCAACATATTCAAACCACCCTCACTCTCCACACATACATATTTCATTGACTCTCCTCTCCCCTCTTCACCATCTTCTCTTCATCTTTTCTCCACCTCAAACCAAGCTGGCTGCATAAGGATGGAATGAAGGAAGTTGGGATTGGAAGAACAATGGAAGGTGAAGAACTTGGAGCCAAAAGGAACCTTCTGGAATATTCATCTGGAGTGGAATTTTCTCTGCATAGTTCCAAATAATTATTCAGCATATAAGATTGTATATAATGCAAATCTTTCTAGTCCCTAATTTTTAGTTCTCACTAATTTCCAGTTCCTAAAATCCAAAAATCCAGAAGCCAAGCCTGATGATAGTGGAGAGACTTATACCAACTTCTCACCATGCTACTTTTTAAAGATACTTTTGGGATTTCCCTGATATCTGCTTAAAAAGAATTTCAGCACAACTCCTTGAAAACTAAGACTTGATGCTTTCAAACGTGTCATGAAACTCCCAATAACAGTGGGACAGAGGCAGGGAGGAGGTTTCTACAAGAAAAGCAAGTTCAAATGCCCAGTGCCATAGACTATGGACTACTTATATCCACAGTGCATAACTCTCTCCATAGATAAAAGCAGGTTTGTCACCCAGGAGGAACAAATGGAAAACAAAAACATAAATGAATGAATCAAGGAGGGAATAAGTTTTCTGAACAGGTTTCTGAGATTTATTGTTAATTCCAGCAAAAGAAACTTGGAAATAGCATAATGTTTTTAAGTTAACATGCTTTAATTCTTCCAAAAGTATAATTTATTTCATATCCTATGTACATAGTTAAATATGTAGCTGTTCAGGATTTCTGCTATTTTGTGACTGCTTGTTTCATGATTGCCCTCTTTCTGCAGAATTTTTTGTATTAGAAGAAGCCCTACTTCACTCACACATTTGAGAAATATTTTTGAGAGCCTGTGTGCCAGGCCTTGCCCTGGGTTTTAGTCACTCTTCTAGGCACTTTCTGAGCCTGTAATGAGCCAGCATCATCATGCTTCCTACCTGAAAAAATCAAGCAAATTTGTATATTTCCTGTCTCATCAATTTTTAAATTAGAAATGGGAAAAGAAGAAGTAAGGAAATTCTGAAAGAATTACAAGGATAGATCCTGGAATTCAAATGCATGATAAATGGTTGTCCCTCCACCCTGTAGGAGTCCATTCTTGAAGAATATAAAATATTGCTGCTTACATGTTTATAGTCAAAAATGGTGGTAGAGGAGCATGATCCTGCGTGGATGTTAATGATGGCAGCATTTTTTTCATTGTCAATTGTCATCGTCTCCTGAATTTGGCCACCTTTGTCAGTTGGGCTGATGATGTTATAAACCTAGATTGACAAAGACATAATGGTGTTTTCACAAACCATGTGCATTTGAAAGGCAACCCTCCCAGCAAAGTAAAGCCTTCTATTGCTTTGAACAAGAGATTGAACATTGAGATGTTCCCACTGGCATCCCAGACCAAAAGCCCATGCTAATATAAGAATGCAAAGCTCTTCCTCTTAGTTCATTGTATTATATATGGGCAAAGCAATGACATCACATGAGAAATGAAATTGACCACATTTTAAAGCAATGGGTTATATTTTTAAGGTATTGTGATTGGAAGAAATAGTCAGCCTCATTGTTTCTGTTATTGGTTATTTCTGGGATTTCATCCCACGCATAGGGCATGTAGACTCTCTACTGTCCTTCAGATTATCTTGTGTCTTCTTTTTCCTCTCCCACTATCTCTAGGATATAATATCTATAGTGAACTAACTCACCTCATTTCCCAAAGATTGTGTCCCAAAGATGGCCAGTGCCACCAGAAATACCACCTGAAAAACAGATCAGTCACATCCATTCATAATAGGGTTGTCATTTGGAGTGGGGTGACACAGGACAAGCACAAATATCTCAGAAAACATACTTAAAGACACTGGGGGGAGGTCATGGATGGTCAACAGTCCATTTCCAAAATGTGCCAATACTCATTCATTTGACATGCATTTGATGAGTTTTTTCCTAATTTTCAGATTAGTTCTCCCTTTGTTACCAAATTCCTGACCCTTCCCAACAACACAACCTTCTAGAAAGAATATGCCAGAAAAATACTTGGGGGAAATACAAGATGCTTTTTGGTGTTAAAAGTAATAATAATAATATTAGTAATAAATTTTTAAAAAATACTTGGGAGAAATGAGCAGTAAGAAAGGGGTCATTTTACTAAGAGGAGGACCCTGGAGGTATTCACACTGGCTTTAGTAGTCAGGCATCAAGTTGTGTTTTTTGGTTTAAAAAATTATTTAATGCCTTGAGATAAAGAGAGTAAGACAGATTTAAAATAGATTCATGGGTGATAAGGGTACCTATGTATTCCTAAGGGAAACTATGAAAATCAGATTGTGGAGGCACAAATAACTTCTGAGGCTGACATCAAAGAAAACATCCACATTCCCATTAGTGATGCCTCGGACATGTGTTAGGCCAGCAGAATGTGAGACTGACCCAGGGGCACTGCTGACATCTTGCTGCAGTTGTACAAGGGTCTCATTCAATATGCTGATCCTGGTTTTGTGTTCCCTGTTCTGAACATCACAGGGCACTGCACTGTCATTGAGACTGCTGATGGAGAGACTCTTCAGAGGGGCAGATGTTTTTAGTACCTGTCAGTGAGGTTTCAGAGAAGGCAATGGCAACCCACTCCAGTACTCTTGCCTGGGAAATCCCATGGACGGAGGAGCCTGGTAGGCCACAGTCCATGGGGTTGCGAAGAGCCGGACATGACTGAGCGACTTCACTTTCACTTTTCACTTTCATGCACTGGGGAAGGAGATGGCAACCCTCTCCAGTATTCTTGCCTGGAGAATTCCAGGGACGGGAGCCTGGTGGGCTGCCATCTATGGGGTCGCACAGAGTCAGACACGACTGACGTGACTTAGCAGCAGCAGCAGCAGTGAGGTTTCCCTACTTCCCTTTGCATCTCATCAGTAATATTTCTGTCCTGGTGACTGGGTAGAATGTCTAACACGGACCTAAGTGCAGATGTCCAATCTGTCTACTCGCATACGGAAAACCTGGGCTCCAAGGCCAGCTCTAGTAACCTCTGACACTCCTAAGTGTTCTGTTTAATGGGTCAAATACAGAAGCTTGAGTTAGATGGGTGGAGGGCTGAGCACCTTAGTGGAATGATTAAAGAGTCAGGAAATGTCCCCTGCCCCCAAATAGCCACCCACCTAACAATGTGATTAATACACCACAGTCCTAGGTGTGCATTTGGGGGTTAGATCTCTCTTGGAAAATCAAGAGATCCTGGGAGAAGGAACTCATTAAATTGTCAGTGTTTGACAGCTTCTGGGGAGGTACTTATATTACTCTCTCCCTCAACAACTCAGTGAGAATAAGGGGTAGAGGCTCCATGCTGCCATAGATCATAGTTCACTGTCTATGGAGCGCTGCCGTGTGAAGCTATGGGAGACTGGGATCAGGGCCGGGATCAGTTGGAGTGGTCACGGCAGGGCTGCTCTGCCATGATTGCTTCTGTATGTGGGGCCTAAGATGGATAGATTTTAAGACTAAACCCTACATTTCCTGGCCTAGGGAAATCATATTCCTCTGTGCCTCAATCTCTTCACCTATAGAATGGGGCAATACTACTCAGTTCAGTGGCTTCCCCAGTAGCTCAGCAGTAAAGAATCCGCCTGCAATGCAGGAAATGCAGGAGACACAGGTTTAATACCTGGGTCAGGAAGACCCCCTAGAGTAAGAAACCCTCTCCAGTATTCTCTCAGGGAGAATCTCAAGGACGGAGGAGCCTGACAGGCTGTGGTCCATAGGGTCGCGTAAGGTTCAGACACAACAGAAGCAAGTGAGCATAGCACACATACACTTGTTGCAGTGGATAGATGAAGTGATTCATGTGAATGTTCAGCATACAGCCTAGTCTGCACTTGGGAAATGGCAGATTTTTTTTTTTTATTATCAATATTATTATTACTTTTGACCATACCTCATGGCATGCAGGATCTTAGTTCCCCAACCAAGGACTGAACTTGTGCCCCTTGCAGCAGAAGCATGGAGCCTTAACTACTTCACCACCAGGAAAGTCCCTGATATTATTATTTTCAAATGACTATTTCCCTTTTAGATGGTAAGTATAGTTATCCTAAAATGCCTATATTCCCTCAAAATTTCACAATAAGGAATTATTATTATTAAAATATTACAAATTAAAATTCCCTAGCTATTTTCCATTTTTTCTTTGTATTTTCTTAGTAAACATCTCAAGAAACAAAGAACAAATAATTATGGACTAATTAGTATTTGACATTATTCCTGCCAAAGACAGCATTAATTCAATCAAGAAAATTAGAAGCATGCAGTATTTGTCTAAGACCCCTGAAAACCAGCACATATTGGATGTGAACATTCTCTGCAAGCAGTTACCATAAGAGTATAAAGAAGCATAAACAAATACTCACAAGGATTTTCATTTTGCCTGAAAAGAAGCTGCTGGAGCAAGTGAGGCTGCCCAGTGCAACTTCTACCTTTATATCAGATTTCAGGTGCAGAAATCTCTGTCCAGAAGGATCACTTTGAAAAAGGCCATGTTCCTATCAATGCCACACCCCAGCAAACTCCTTTATCAGGATTAAGACCCAACCACATAACATAATATCAGAGAAGTTGATTACTCAATAGTGAAAATTTGCCACTTGGTCACTCTGTAAATATCACCACTTATCTATTCTGTGTTGCATTTGTGATTTCAATGTCCACCCTTTAAAAGCATTGCAAGATCCTTGTCCTACACAAACATCTCATGGTCATCTATACTAATACTATATTCCTAAATCTCACCTGATGGTAAAGTCCACCCTTAAGACATTAGTTGGGCCCCTACTCAGCGTCTTTTCATCCCTGCCTGTTGAATTTTTCCATCTAAGAGTTGGATATGAGACTAGAGCTGAGGGTAGTGTCTGGGGACATGTTGTAAGAAAAAGCCATCTTATGACTTTTTTTCTCCTCTCCTTCAGATTTGGTGCCAATTTCCAGAAATCCATGAAGAACAAGTCTCAGAGATCCCTCTGCCCAATTACCAGCATTAAGCAATTTTTTATGTTGAAACATTACCTAAAACTCCATCACAACTATGACATATAGTTCTTGCTATCTTGATATACACTGAGAAATTCTCAGACTAAAAAATTAGAGAGAATAAAGATTAAAGCAAGTAATTTTTATAATTCTGCCATCAGAAATGGCTAGCTAGTATTAGGGTGGGATCTTGAACTCAAATGTGGGAAAATACAAAAGCAAATAGCACCTGTAAATGGCAGAATTGTCCAATATGGAAAATTACTACAGTGAGCAAAGAAAAAACATAAATGATGTTCTTGTTCTAGAGCTGGAATGACTTCTTAGCCAGTAACTATTTAAAGCTTGCGCTTTTAAAAAGCAGACATTTGGGCAATTTGGGAGTTACCTAGCTCATAGGAATTCCCCTACCTTGGCTGTTCAGCTGCATTGGATGTAAAATGGGCTTTTCATTTAATCTAAGATAGCAACAGCAAGAAGGATTACAGTACATCTGCAATTTTCTCCCATATCTGGCTCCAAAAATCCCCCCTAAAATCACACAATAGATATTAGAATTAGAGGTATTACACTCTACCCTTTAATGTGTCCTCTGTCCCCTCAAGAGTTCTGAGTCTCTTTGTCTAATAATGACAATAGTTAAATTAATTGGGGCTTCCCTGGTTGCTCAGGATGGTTAAGAATCTGTCTGCAATGCAGGAGACACCTATTCAATCCCTGGGTTGGGAAGATCCCTTGGAGTAGGAAATGGCAACCCACTCCAGTATTCTTACCTGGGAAATCACATGGACAGAGGAGCCTTGTGGGCTACAGTCCATGGGGTCACAAAGAGTCAGACATGGCTAACACTTTGACTTTAGTATTAATGGAGCACCTAATATGTTCTATCACTTCCTAAGAACTTTGCATATATTAATTCATTTGGTACTCACAACAATCTTATGGGTTACTTTCTAATCATGTTTCATTTTACAAATAAGAAAACTAGGGTACAGAGAACTCAACTTTTAAGGAGGCAAGTGGGGGTCAGAGCACAATCTGACATCACGTTGTGTCACCAGAGTCCACACTGGTAACAAGCGCTGTCTGTCCTCTCTGAGTGGGTGCTAAGTGTAACTTCTTGCCTTTCTGAGATGGAGGCATTAGCAAGGAGCCTTGTGATTCCAGAAAGTTTCTTGACAAAAAGATAGACTTGGAAATAGGCCTAACCCACAACCCAAGGGTAAAAAATTTAAACAGGGTGAATGAGACACTGTACTTACAAAAGCTATTATAAATAAAATCCAAGACTCAACTGCCTAGCTCCCCACTGAGAATGTGAAGTTGCCAACATGGAAGGGTCTCCTGCTGGCCTTACCTACACCTTGGACTCTTCTTCAGTGGGTCCAAAAAGGGGCGCAACCATGTGGACTCTTAAACTTCCCTGGGTGATTCTAATTGAAAGAGCTGTTTCAAATCCTGTCCAAACCCCTCCTGAGGAAAATAGGATTCAAATAGGTTAAGAAACTTGGCCAAGATCATATATAGATACAGTTAGTGGAAAAGATAAGACTTTTTCTTGCTATTTTATTGTTCAAACTAAACAGTAAATCCTCTTCCTTACTGATTTTGTTAGCTTTCCTTATGTAAGTTTGAGCCTATTTTAACTATTACCTTTTTTATGACACCTACATCCCCTATTTTTGCAATTTTTCTTTCACTCTCTCACACACACACATGAACATAATTCTGTAACTCTTTTTTAATTTGCCAGGCATTTATGTTTGGATATACAATAATATATGAGAGTCAATACATCTAAAACAAAAGTTCCTACATTTTTTCCCTCAAAGCAGCCTTTTTTCTGGACATTGTTATTTCTGCTAACAATTTCCCTCAGGTGTTCAGGCTCACCTTGAGGTTATCCTTGCTTTTTCTGCCATTTTCCTCTGTAATGCCTTGCCCATTTGTGTCTTTCTTTTCAATCTATGAGTTTTAGCTCATAGATTTTCTCACTCTCACCACCACACACTGCCCCTGTCGCAATGACTTTAAGTAACCAGAATTGCTACAGTAGCTGCTATAACAAGAAACACTTAAATCTCAGTGATTTGACAACATAAACTTTTATTTCTCATTCACATAAAGGCCAATACAGGTGACTTCCTGGACAATGGCTCTCCTGCAACAGATGACTTATGGCTTCCAGCTTCTTTCTTATGTAGCTTCCCCATCTTGAAATGTAGTTTCATGGTTATCCTGGCATCAACAAACCAGCAGTTGAGAGTTTAGATCAACAGCATGATGAAAACACATCTTCTTTTAGCTTCTTTAGAATGAAAATGACCACATCCATTCATTATCCATTAGTAAGGACCAGCCACAGTACATATCTAGATGTGAGGGAAATGAAGCTTAGCTCTGTGCCAAAAAGAGGAAGCCAGTCTTTGGGCATTGTCTTCTTGTTTCCAGACTTTCCATTGTTCCATCCTCAAAACCAATTAATTCAAGACTTAAAGGCACCACATTGCTTAAGTCGCTCTTGTGTTCAAAGACTTTCTAAAATTCTCCAGAAACTGTAGGCTTTTGTAGAAATTGAAAACTATTAGCTTGACATTTAACTCACTATTATAGCCTCATTGCAAACTAAATTTCTCAAGTGGTATGAGTGAGAAATATTTGAAATGAAGAAGAGAGGATGTGGTTATAGAGATAGAGAGATGTTCATGTAGTCAATTGCCACAAAAGACACTCAACTTTACTTTCCTGTCCTTTCCCTCCATGTCTTAGGCTCCCCACCTTTCACCATGCTATTTTCTTTTCATATTACCTTTATCTACTTTGTCTCTCTTTCTTCTTTCCTTCCTTCTTTTATTTCTCTTCTTCCTTCTGTTCTTAATGACAGTCTCTCTTATGAAAGTCACCAAATAAATATTCTGAAATGGATAGAAGAATGAATCAGACCCGATGAGTATCTGTTCTTAGAGCTTGCTATCATAAACATAAATAACTATTAAAATATAGTAGGTGTTATGCACACTGTTATATATAAAATAGATAACCAAAAATGACCTACTGTATAGCACAGGGAACTATACTCAGTATTTTGTAGTAACCTACATGCAAAAAGACTCTGAAAAAGAATATATATATACACACACACACACACACACACATATATGTGTATATATATATATGAAACACTCTTGTTGTATATTTGAAACTAACACAATATTGTAAGTCAACTATACTTCAATTAAAAAATAATAATCAAGAAATATATAGTAGATGTTAAGTATCAGAAAAGAAACACAAGTAATTTGCAGCAACATGTACAGACCTAGAGATTGCCCTATTGAGTGATGTAAGTCAAACAGAGAAAGGCAAGGATCATATGGTATTGCTTAAACATAGAAACTTAAAAAAGAGTACAAATGAACCAATTTACAAAACAGAAATTGAGTCACAGATGTAGATTTAGTCTCAACTTATGAAACATTTTACAAATCCACAGGTTATAAAATGAACACATGGAACATGTCTTTAGGGCCAAAGACATGATTAGAGGGAACAAAACAATAGGAGGTGCTTAGAGTTACAGCTTCTGACACATCTTACCCAAATTTGAATTGTCTAGGTGTTCCAGCTACTCACTGTGTGTTCTTTGCCAAGTTGTTTAATCTCTCTGTGCCTCGATATCTTCATCTGTAAAGAAAGGGTAATAAAAGCATCTCCTCACAGGGGTACCATGAAGATTAAACGAGGGCACACATATAAAGCACATAGTAGAGTAGCAGACACAGTAGGTTCTTAATAAATGTTAGCTAATATTATGGTCACTGTTTATTATTCACATACACATTCAGTCTTGTTAGTTATTAAGAAATTGCAAATCAATAATTTAATAAGAAACCATTTACTTCTTTTAGTGAGTGTAAGGTGAAAAAAGTTCCATCTTCTGGTTGAAGCCTTTGTAACTACCCCAGCTTAAAGAACTCACGCTCCTCTGAATGCTTTGTCTATATTGCTCGTTTGAAAAAGCTACAAGGCACAAAAGAAAAGCTCCTGGATTTCATGAAAACATCATTCCATTTTTTAGCTGCCATGAGACCTTTGACAAGTTGCAGAGCCTCTCGGTAAGAAGATGGCCCTCATAGAGGAAGTGGGCTCTCACAGATTATGAATCTGTTGGATTTATGAGCCTCTAGAACTATGAGAAATAAATATGTATTGTTTATAAGCCACCAAGTCTGAATGCCTAAGACAATCAGAGAAGGAATAAAGAAGGTAAAATTAAATCTTTTTCCTTATTCTTAATTGATCTGATAGATGTAATGCACACTATGGATTTTGGGTGGTAATGATCTGTCAGTAGAGGTTCATCAATTGTAACAAATGTGCCTTTCCTTTCAGTGTTGCTGAGGGAGGCTATATATGTATGGGGGCAAGGAAGATACAGGAATTCCACTCAATTTTAATGCCAACTTTAAACTTATCTTTTTAAAAAACTGTTTTAAAAAATGAAGAAGTTAAAAAAAGGAAAGAAAAAAAACAAATGCAACAAATACAAAATAGTTTCAAACATATTAGATATTAACCCAATTATTTCAATAATTACTTTAAATATGAATGATGTAAATACACCAAGTAAAAAAGAGATTGTCAAAGTGGATCAGAAAAACAAGACCCAATTATATGTTATGTTCAAGAAACTCACTTTAAATATAAAGATACAGATTATATATTAAAATACAGTTTAAAGTAAAGGAGTAAAGAAATACATACCATCTAACACTAATTTTTAAAAGTTTGAGTATCTATATTAATTTTAGATAAAGCAGGCTTCAAAAAAAAATTATTCAAGATAAAGTGGGCAATAACAGCATGATAAAGTAGTCAATTCTTTGATTTATTTTAGGGTAAGCCATGAAATTCTACACAATGAATAGTATCTACATTTCTAAAATATACATATCTATTTACATATCCCCTTAAATATGTGCCTATATGAAGAGAGTAAATCAAATTTAAAGGTGTGTTAATTATTTTTAAAAATGAGTGATTGCCTTTTTAGAGAAACACCCATGGAAACTAACACCAATTAAAATATTATTTTTCTGGGAGGAGCGCAAGGAACTTATAGGTGTGGCAAAGAGAAAAGAGCCTTCACACATGCAGGGAAGTATGAGGCTGACATACCTGAGCTCAGAGCCCAGGGAGAAAGGGAATTTTCACATGGGTATCAGTGAGGATTAAATCCCTAGAATATCTGTCTCAAGCTTCAGTTCAGTTCAGTTCACTTCAGTCACTCAGTCGTGTCTGACTTTGTGCAACCCCATGAACCGCAGCACGCCAGGCCTCCCTGTCCATCACCAACTCCCGGAGTCCACCCAAACTCATGTCCATCGAGTCGGTGATACCATCCAGCCATCTCATCCTCTGTCGTCCCCTTCTCCTCCTGCCCCCAATCCCTCCCAGCATCAGAGTCTTTTCCAATGAGTCAACTCTTCGCATGAGGTGGCCAAAGTATTGGAGTTTCAGCTTTAGCATCAGTACTTCCAATGAACATCCAGGACTGATCTCCTTTAGAATGGACTGGTTGGATGTCCTTGCAGTCCAAGGGACTCTCAGGAGTCTTCTCCAACACCACAGTTCAAAAGCATCAATTCTTTGACGCTCAGCTTTCTTCACAGTCCAACTCTCACATTCATACATGACTACTGGAAAAACCATAGCCTTGACTAGATGGACCTTTGTTGGCAAAGTAATGTCTCTGCTTTTTAATATGCTACCTAGGTTGGTCATAACTTTCCTACCAAGGAGTAAGGGTCTCTTAATTTCATGGCTGCAATCACCATCTGCAGTGATTTTGGAGCCCCCAAAAAATAAAGTCTGACACTGTTTCCACTGTTTCCTCATCTATTTCTCATGAAGTGATGGGGCCAGATGCCATGATCTTAGTTTTCTGAGCTTAGTGTGTAGTCAATTGTCAGTTCTTGATAAGTGGAATAATTCTGACTCAACTATTCTCTATTGAAATCCAATTAAATAGGAGATTTCATAACTATAAAGAGGAATCTGAGAGTATTAAGAATGTTGTAAGGTGATTCTCACAGCTATGGAACTCCCCCAGTTCACACCACCTGGCTCTGCTGCTCCCCTAGGCTGACACTTGGTTCCTAGGTATCTAGACCCAGACTGCCCCACAGGTCTTGACCAAAGGTCCATCTTCTGTATGAAGCCTCCATAACTATTCCAGCTTAAAGAGGACACACTCCTCTGAATATTTTGTCTCTACTGCTCATTTGGAAAAACTGCAAGGCGTAAAAGAAAAGAATATAGGCTTCTGAGTTTCATGAAAGGATTATTCCATTTTTAACTGCCATGTGACCTTGGATAAGCTCAAAGCCTCCCAGAACCTTCCTCTTACCTTACTTTGATATATCCATGTTATGTGTATGTGTTGTCTCCTTACAGAGCCAGATATGCAATCTGTGAAGCCCAGGGCAAAATGAAAATATGGGACCTCTTGCTCAAGAAACAGAAAACCACCACAATTTTGTAAAGTAATTAGCCTCCAATTAAAATAAATAAATACATTTTTAAAAAAGAAAAAAAAAAGCTTTTTCCTTTCTTCCATAGTTTCTCTCTTTCTCTCAACCTATGATGGTGTTTTTGATTTGATAGTTAATGTCACAATCTCTCAGGCATGGGGATAGTTGGAAGTAATTGCAAATCCTCAGAGGCACCCGGGGCCCCTCACTATGACTCAGCATGCAGGTGTACCTGTCTGACCTTGATCATGTCTGCATTTGCACCCAGACTCCACAGTAGAGGTAGAGGAGTGGGAGGTGGAGAGACCATCCAGGAAGCTGGGGAGAAGCAGGAATTGGGACAACCCATGAACCACACCTCCTTATTTAACTTATATGCAGAGTACATCATGAGAAATGCTGGGCTGTAAGAAGCACAAGCTGGAATCAAGATTGCCTGGAGAAATATCAATAACCTCAGATATGCAGATGACACCACCCTTATGGCAGAAAGTGAAGAGGAACTAAAAAGCCTCTTGATGAAAGTGAAAGTGGAGAGTGAAAAAGTTGGCTTAAAGCTCAATATTCAGAAAATGAAGATCATGGCATCCGGTCCCATCACTTCATGGCAGATAGATGGGGAAACAGTGGAAACAGTGTCAGACTTTATTTTTCTGGGCTCCAAAATCACTGCAGATGGTGACTGCAGCCATGAAATTAAAAGACACTTACTCCTTGGAAGGAAAGTTATGACCAACCTAGATAGCATATTCAAGAGCAGAGACATTACTTTGCCAACAAAGGTCCGTCTAGTCAAGGGTATGTTTTTTCCAGGGGTCATGTATGGATGTGAGAGTTGGACTGTGAAGAAGGCTGAGCACCGAAGAATCAATGCTTTTGAACTGTGGTGTTGGAGAAGACTCTTGAGAGTCCCTTGGACTACAAGGAGATCCAACCAGTCCATTCTGAAGGAGATCAGCCCTGGGATTTCTTTGGAGGGAATGATGCTAAAGCTGAAACTCCAGTACTTTGTCCACCTCATGTGAAGAGTTGACTCATTGGAAAAGACCCTGATGCTAGGAGGAATTGGGGGCAGGAGGAGAAAGGGATGACAGAGGATGAGATGGCTGGATAGCATCACTGACTTCAATTAACGTGAGTCTGAGTGAACTCCGGGAGTTGTTGATGGACAGGGAGGCCTGGCATGCTGTGATTCATGGGGTCACAAAGAGTTGGACATGACTGAGCGACTGAACTGAACTGAACTGAACTGAACTGTTGAGCCACAAATCCAAGCCCCCAGGTAGCATGCTGCATTGTCTCATTAGACTCTACTTACAAAACACAAATTCAAAAATGTAATTAACAATAATTTCAAGTTGGCAACTTCAAAATGTTAAGTTTGGGGCCCTCTTCTGAGCATGAGTCCTGCATGGGTACTATAGTGATCACATGTCCAAAAAACCAATCCTGCCCTTGGACAGATTTCAGGATCTTGGAGTGTGAGCACTTGTTTTATATCTTTGAATCTTCTATAGCACTTGTGTTTAACTGGTTCATTGCATTAGCTTGTTAATTAACATGATTAATTAACATGGTTAATTGATTACTTTTCAATATGAGAAAATGAGCAAAGAATTGTAGGTCTGGGCAGTAAATGAAAAAACTTCCCAGGCTGGATGAGGGGCATTGAGTCTTTATTTAAATGCAGTTGGCCCCCTGAAGAAAAAATACATTCCAGAATAAATCCCAGTGGATACACTCTATTAAGCATTTCCAGGAATTGGAGACTGGGGGTGTGGGTAGAATGAGTACGTAATTGAATAAACATGGAGCTCAGTATTCCCTGAAGCACCTCTGAGTATCCAGCTTCTTCCTCTGAGGATGTATGCTTCCAGACCTGAACAGATTACACACATGTGTGTGTTTTCTATCTGGGATGCAGAAAAGAAAACCAGTTTAGATCAGTCACCCTGCAGAACATTCAATGATCCACAAAATCATGTTTCACTGTTCAGTCTTAGGGCAAGTCCTTCGCTTTGGCTCTTCTGCCAGGGAAGTCATGGGGATAGTTCAGTGTAAGGGCCATGGGGTCCTCACAAAACCTGGGCTCCGGGTGTGACCCTCACAGCTGTGCTACTTTTGGTTCTCATCACTTAGAATCTGATTTTCATCTTCCAGTGTTCACTTCGATCCTTTCCAGGCCTGACTGCTATGGCTGAAGGAACATACCATCAGCATGAGCTTTCACACCACTTTCTCTAAATTGCTTCAATATGAGCAATCAACAAGGAATGTGCTATTACTTCTGAATTACCTGTAAATAATTATAAAGCAGCACGGTATCATCACTTTGTTTCTATTCTTCAAGCAGGCACATTTTCTCCAACTCCTTTTCAGAATAAAAGTACTTTGATTTGATTACTCTTTATAGTGATGAAAAATGAAGTTATTAATCAATATTCCCTTTATCTCTACTTTCATATGTTTTATAGAAATGATGTCATCACTCAAGAGACCTTCTTTTAGCAAGATGTTTCCAAATCCTGTTCACAGCACTTTAACGCTCAAGGTTAGTGACCAATTGGAGTCATAATGTGTCACTGGTTGTCTCTGAGGGGTTCCAGAGGTTTGGCAGATGTGATTGGGCAGACATACAGGCAGCAACAGAAAGGCAGCATTATATAGATTTTGGCAGGCAATGGTCCTAGAGGAAATAACAAAAAGAGAAGGCTCTGTGATGCCATAAGAAAGAGCTTCCTCCATGTTGCTGTAATTTGAAAAGAATTTCTCTCCTATACAAAAAAACAACTATGTAATAAGCATGGATTTTCTGGAATTGGAAGCTTTCTAGTAATAATTATTAACATGCTGTTCTACATGTCCTTATTGCTATTTTTTCAGATGTGTCATTCCTGGCCAGAAATACATATGGAAGATTCAATAGGAGTACATCACGGTTAAAAGCCCTGGGAGCTGTAATCACAGGGACTGTTATTAGAGTCTTAGATGCAAACTGGTAAACCAAGATTGTGGGAGGGGGCAGAAGTCCCCTCCACTCCCCACCTCCAGGTGACGAAGGGTGCTCAGATCTCACAATCAACCATCTGATGTGGGACCATCACAGACTGGTGTTCAGCAAGAAAACAGAGGCAGAGAGACCGAGACAGAATCTCAGCATGAAGGGGATTCCCCTCTCCAGCAAAGACAGTATAGTGTGAAGTCACAGGGGTTAAAGGCCAACTGAGTCCTAAATATCAGAAAATGGGAGAGAAGGAAAGGGAAGATGAGATTCTTTCGGGCTTCCTAGGTGTTGAGGGCAGCCCCTCTATGTACCTACACCAGAGCAGGAATCTTGAATGAGGATATTTAATGATGAAAAATTGCCCTGTAAGTAAACATCCCTTTCACTCAGAGAAAGAGAAGGGAAATAGAAGTCTGATTTATGCAGAACAGCTCTGAAAGGTCCTCCGGATCTGTGGTCTGACCATATCGCACTCATATCGCACCCCTGTTTGATCCACACAAAGAGAGCTTCCACCCAGCTGGACATACAGGGTGTGGGGTGACGTGAGGTCCTGGGTGTGTGTGCTGTGAGATAAAACAGGGCCTTATTCTTGGCATGGCCCAGCATTGAGCTCTGTGGGCAGAGGAGGTTTTATTTACGCAGCGGCTGGTTTGCCCCACACTGACCTTGGGCACTGGGGTCACACCATCTCCCGAGACTCCCTTGCTGTGTTACCATAGCCAGTGCAAGGCAGTACCTATCTAGCTGCCTCCAAAAATCAGAAATGAATAAATATTGTGTATCTTTTACCTTCTAGCTTGAACATCTCCTTTCAGTTTGTGTTTGTCACTCAATCGTGTCTGACTCTTTGCGACCCTGTGGACTGTAGCCTGCCAGGCTCCTCTGTCCATGGAATTCTCCAGGCAAGAATACTGGAGTAGGTTGCCATCTCCTTCTCCAGGGGATCTTCCTGACCCAGGGACTGAACTTGGGTCTCTTGCACTGCAGGCAGATTCTTTACTGTTTGAGCCACCAGGGAAGCCTCTCCCTTTTCTAATTCTAAATTTTAAAATGGGCCTGAAAGTGAAAGTCGCTTGGTCGCATCCCACTCTTTGGGACCCCATGGATATAGTCCGTGGAATTCTCCAGGCCAGAATACTGGAGTGGGTAGCTTATCTCTTCTCCAGGAGATCTTCCCAACCCAGGGGTCGAACCTAGGTTTCCCACATTGCAGGCAGATTCTTTACCAGCTGAGCCACGCGGGAAGCCCAAAATGGGCCTATGGAGCATCATATATGTGTCATATATATTCTAGGTTCTATGGAGGTGACAAAAACACCTGTTTTTCTCTCAAGGGAAGACAAGAAACATATAAAACATAGCTCTCAGAATGGAAGGGAGCAAGATACTTGCTCATGCACGTGGCTTGTAGGATCTCAGTTCCCCTATCAGGGATTGGACCTGGGTCCTCAGCAGTGAGGGTGCAGAGTCCTAACCACTGGACTGCCAGGGAATTCCCACTTCCCTAAGACTTTTGGATGAGACTAGTGTTGGGGTCAGAGTTGACCCCTCCCCACACACATACAGGTGTGGGGTGAGGTGAGTATATTTCATACATACTACACTGATAGCTCAGTTGGTAAAGAAGCCACCTGCAATGCAAGAGACCCCAGTTCGATTCCTGAGTCAGGAAGATCCCCTGGAGAAGGGAACAGCTACCCACTCCAGTATTCTGGCCTGGAGAATTCCATGGACTGTATAGTCCGTGGGGTCGCAAAGAGTTGGACACAACTGGGCGCCTTTCACTTTCACTTTCACACAAAGTATGGGCTTCCCTGGTAGCTCAGCTGGTAAAGAATCCACCTGCAATGCAGGAGACCCCAGTTCGATTCCTGGGTTAGGAAGACCCCCTGGAGAAGGGATAGGCTACCACTCCAGTATTCATGGGCTTCCCTGGTGGCTCAGACAATAAAAAATCCACCTGCAATGTGGGAGACCTGGGTTCGATCCCTGGGTTGGGAAGATCCCCTGGAGGAGGGCTTGGCAACCCACTCCAGTATTCTTGCCTGGAGAATTCCATGGACAGAGGAGCCTGGTGGGCTACAGTCCGTGGAGTCGCAAAAAGTTGGACATGACTGAGTGACTAAGCACAGCACAGCACACACAAAGTACAGAGGAAGAGATTCTTCTGATTTTTCAGGCCACTGAAATACAATATTATATGAAGGATGAATTATTGTCAAATCCAAGATGCATCCTCAGAGGCAGCACAATTGTCTCCCTAAGGAAGTTGCCTCCCAGGAACGTTAATAGCTATTATGAAAAATAAATCAATAAAAGAAAAAAGGAAAACCAGGTTCTGTGGTCAGTTAAGTTTAGGAGAATCTGGATGAAACAATGCGACAGAGATTTCTCCTCCACAAAATCCTCAGCACGTTTGATAGGTGAATGTGAGTTGTCAGTCCCTAAGAGGGAGATTATTGAACCCTGAACTCTAGTTAGCTAGTTAACTAATTACTCACTGTGGAGCATCTTCCAGACCAGCATTCCATAGCCCCAGAGGAAAATATGTCAACCTCCAATCCTTTGTAAGATATGACACACAAAACATATCCTAGGTACTGCAGCCATGTACCAAAGTGACTACACATGGCTGAGTGTACAGACACCGTGCTGTCCCCGCTGACTTTGAAGTCACATGACAGCACGTGAAGAAGATGAAACCTCTTCACAGATCTCTGCCTCTATCCCAGGCTTCCTGATCTTCTGCAGTTAAAGAGAAAGTTTGGAAAAGATTAGTGAACATATTAAAAACATAAAATCTTACCACAGCTACACTAAATCACTCAAGCCAACATTCTGAAAGAGATGTGGATAGTGATCAAGCTTTATAACCACATAACCCAGTCCTGTGATTGCAGTCCATATATAGAAAGATAGCTATGGGCTCAGGAAGGTTTCCCAAGGGAAAATTTATAGATCAGTGATTCATGATGTATAGTTTTTCTCTTCAGTAATTTAATTTACTAACTTCCATTTGTAAGAGAGAGCAAGAAAAAAAAATTAAGACTTTAATTCACCTCCAAGATTGTTTTGAGCATTTACTTGTTTGTCCAAGTGACAATATCTACTCTCTGCTTCTGATGAACACATCAAAAAAAGATTATGTTAACATCATTTCTGAAAATTTAATTATCTAAAAACAAGTCAAAGGACAAGAATTCCTTTTAGAGCTCCAGGGAAAAAGAAAAAGATTTAGTCCCAGGATATGGAGAAGACGTAATGGAGGCAGTGATATTTGAGCTGAGCCTGGAAAATGAATAACAATTACCAGTTAGAGATAAAGGCAAGGGTTGGCACTCCAGGGTGAAGGAACAGCATGTATGAAGGCAGAGAGGTATGAACCATCCTGAATGTTTCCACTAGAGTGAGAACCCTGGTGTAGCTCAAATACAGATTTTTAGCATAGAGTGACAGATACAGCAGGAGAGGCTTTGGAAATCTTATTAAAAAGGGCCCTCTGTGCCATTCCAATGAGCTTAAAGTTTATCTTGTAGGTTGCCAGTGAAAATTTTAAAGCATAGTAGTCAGTTTACTTAAATACTTTAGAAAAACAGCCTTCGGGAAAACGGAGAAAATGCCCTGGAATATGAGACTGATAACCAGAGCTATCAATTACATCACTGTTGTAAAAGTCCAGGTGAACAAATCTGTGGACAAAGCCAGGGTTGAGAGCCAATTCTAAGATGAAATGACAAGGGTTAGTAACTAACTGTATGTGGTGGTAAGAAGAGTCACAGAGAGTCCTTAGTTTTCTAACCAGATGTATGGTCCTGTCCCTGAGAGAGTTCAGGATTGCAGAGAAAAATATAGGTTTAGTGGAAGTAGCTAATAGAATATGTTTGCATGCCTGCATGCTCAGTTGTGACCAACTCTTTGTAACCCCATGGATTGTAGCCCACCAGGCTCCTCCACCCATGGGATTTCCCAGGCAAGAATACTGGAGTGGGTTACTATTTCCGCCTCCAGAGGGTCTTTCTGACCCAGGAATCCAACCCACATCTCCTGTGTCTGCTGCATTGACAGACAGATTCTCTACCACCGCGCCACTTGGGAAGCCCTAATAGAACAGCTTAGCCTAAGCAAAAACCTCACAGTGGCTCAGTTGAAGGTACAAAGAGGAAGCCGTGCCACATTCTTGCACGAGCTGCTCTCTGCAAGGTCCATAGTTTCTTATCTTGTTTGATTTTAGGGATGATTCTTTTCCTAAATCTCAGTAATATCAATGTATAAAATACCCACAGCCACAGCTCCAATTGGACCAGAAGTTGTCATCAATCGTTTTGATATCTTCAATGTCAGCATATGGTGAGTCAGATCAGCTCCATGTCAAAATGCCTTGCCAACCAGGTGGATATTCCAAAAGGCTTCCTGGTATGCTGGAATGTGGCACAGATATGGAAAATGGAGAAAGATAAGTCTTGGGCCCCACCTGTTCACACCTAGCTTGAGTAAAGCTGGCCAAGTACAAATAAGAGAACACTTTTTATCTGAATGCATACCTATCATCTCAGCTTCATTGCTTTGGTGAAGTCAAAATGAAGTTCACAGTGAGTAGACTGTTCCTTTTGAATTTATTACCTTATAATTGGAAACTGTTAATATTCTCAGCTAAGTGGGGGTATGCTTCTTATTATACTATCACTGTCATGGAAAAATTTGTAAAAATAAGAATAATCCCTTTTTATGGAATCATGGCATTTATAAGCATCTCCATAGAAAAGGATAATTATACTGGGATTAGTCAGCTGCCTGAGCATCTTGTACTATGCTATCTTTTAAAAAAAAAATTGCTTTCTGGATCTGTTGATTCAGATCTGGGCACAGAGCAAACAGCTGCTAACTCTATAGGAAATGTCTGATTTTTCATTACATTCTTGAATTCCTTTTTTGACAAAAAAAACTACTGAGCAGGTTCAGGCAAGATAAAAAGCTTATTATCAAAATAAATTAGTGAGAGACTTCCTGTCACATTCCCTCCTGTGAAATGGATCTCTAAGTAACAAAGTTTTGCCTTGAACCCTGTCTATAGTCTTGTATTCATGAAAACACTAGAAGCATGAAGCTAGTTCATCATCTCATTTGTTTCATGTAAAAGGCTGAGAGAGTAGCAAATGGCCAGCAAAATTCTGCCAAAGCAACCGGTGATGCTGTGTGTCTCATAACAGGATGCAAAAGGGCTAGAGTAGGGTGAATAAACATTCATATTTTGACATACTAAACATTAAAATATATGACAGTAGATTCTGCTTCATAATGGAGTTGCAAGTGTGAAATAATTTTCTGGAAAAAAGTGCTAATGATAGGAAGGTTAAGGGGAAGAAAAAGAGCTTCAGACAGGTTAGATCTGATTTCTCTTCCAGTTTTGGTATGAACAAAAGGTAGACCCTTGGCCAAGTCACTCAACTGCTGAAGCTCCATTTTCTCATCTGTGAAGAATTATGTTGTACTAATAGATCTTTAAATTTCTTCTACCTCTGATTTTTTTCATCCTCCTTTTTAAACTATCAGGGGATACATCAAACTTTTTTTTTTTTTAATTATCTTGAACCACTAGGGCAGGTCTCAAATCATTTTGTTCCAGGCAAAGAAAATGAGGATAGGGACCCAGAGTTGTGCATCCTGCATAAAGCTCTGTGTTCTGAGAACCAGTATCATGTATTCTATGACAATTATGATTACCAGGTATCCTGGGACACTGACTTCCCTTCTACTAAGCACTCTTGATAGACAGATACTCCATCTTTGCCTTCTCATCATTCATATCCAACCTGGTTACTAATCCATTGCTTTGAATATATATATGTGTGTATATATATATATATATATATACACACACACACACAGTAGATGCAGACAAATACTATTTGATTCCACTTATACGAGATATCTGGAATAGTTAAATTCATAGTCAAAAAGTACGTTGATAGATGCCAGGGGCTGGGGGTGGGATGGGAAGGGGAAATAGGAACAACAATATGAATGTACTTAGTGTCACTGAACCATATAGTTAAATATGGTTCAAATAATATGTTTTATATTGTGCGAATTTTACCACAATAAAAATGTTTTTAATAAAAAGACTGCTTTTGAGATTAGGGGGTTTAGGAAGAGAAGAAAGCATTCAGGTCAATAATTTGATCTGGAAATTAGTCCTATTTGATTTCTAGACCACATTAGGAAAGTTATCTTAATTCATTTTCAGGTCCGCTTCTCAGAACTTATAACCATTTTCATGCCATGTATGCTATTCAGTGTCAATGCTATTTTTCAATCTACTTACACTTCATCAGTTTTTCATAAGACCTACATTAAAAATTCTAAAACAACATAATTATTTATAATTAACCTACAATTCAACATTATCATTAAATTTTCTACAGTTTAAAAAAATTGAAGATCAAAGAAGAAAAGACAGATCCCTCAACAGTAATAAATTTAGTAAGCACTTTTATAAGTTTAGCTAGAAAAAGACGATGAGGGCATCATTTTGCCATTTAACAGTAGACCAATGTTATTTGTGATTTCAGATTGTCTTTGCTGGACTTCTTGGCATCTTCCTGACTCCTACTCTTGCGGACTATGTAAGTTTCATTTTTTAAAGTGTGTTACCAAAATGCATTTGCAAAAAAAAGAAGTGGTATTAAATCATTATCAATTTCTTGTAAATTTCAGGATATCAGTGTTAATGATAACAACAGTGGTGGAAGTGGGCAGCAGTCAGTGAGCGTCAACAACGAACATGGCGTGGCCAATGTTGACAATAACAATGGATGGGACTCCTGGAACTCCGTCTGGGATTACGGAAGTGTAGGTAGTCAACATGCAATTTCTGTTCTTTGCAAACACGGCATTTCTTTTTAAACAATAATGAAAACTGCATGCTAACCATAAAAAAAAATTAAAAACTTATGTAAATTCTAATTGCAAATAAGAGAGTTATAAGTAAAAGTGTCTCTTTTGCTTACTCAGCTTCACTTCCTAGATAAAATTGCTGTCAATAAGTTTCTCATAGTAAGTTAAAATTCAAGTCAATGAATGTTAATTAGAATCCAGTGAATGGTATGAAGCTATAAAACAAGTGCAACATCCTTTGGCCTTACCTGCAGAAACCCTCAATAAAAATGAAAGACCTTCATAGTATTACTGTTGCCAAATCATAGTCCACATCATTCCATTGTCAATTTCCTAAAAAGACAGAAATTGGCATTTAATTTATAATTCAAAAGGACCAAAGTAAATGTAAGTAACAATATTAATTAAATGTAAGGGCACCTAAAAAAACAAACAAAAAAAAATAATACCCACTTGGCTCTAGTTAGAAAACCTAACTCTGCAATTATCATCTCTATATTTAACAAAATTTATCCTTTAGAAAAGGCAACTCTTTGTAGTTTCAGTTTTATCATCTGGTCAATTAGAAAACTAATTACTATCCTGCTAGCCTCCTTGAAATGTTGTGAAGATCAAAGGAGATTAAAATATGATAGTATTTAAAAATTTATTTAGGCAAAACAAACATGTAGGGAGACTCTTGCTGGGCTAGAATCTGAAGTGAATTCAACAGTCTCTCCCTCAAAGAGTTTGTGATCTATGCTTACAAATGTCAGCAATAAAAATGATTGCAAAACAGGGCCAGATCCAGCGCTTTTATCTCAGTTCATTGTGATCTCACAATTCCATTTCCATCTGCTGGTGAAACTAATTTCTAATGAGAAAGACACCTTGGAGAACATACTGCTTACCATCCACCATCTTCTTTAATAGGGCTTTGCCGTCATCAGACCCTTTAAGAAGAAGTCGTGCATTGTGCACAAAATGAACAAGGAAGTCATGCCCTCTATTCAAGCCCTTGATATGCTGGCCAAGAAAAACAAGGTAAAAGCAAAAGTCATTTTATTCTTTACTCGGGGAGGGGGGGATCTTATGATTTCCAATAAACAATGAGAAGGTCACAGTTGCTCCCTCTTGACCACATAGTACGTTGTCCTGTGCAGCACAAAAGGGGAAGAGGAGTTGGAACTGCCTGAGGAGAGGCAACCGCCATCACACTCAAATGCTGAGGCTCACACCTGCGCCTCTGGAGTCTGATCAGAGCATCTCACTCTTACCATTAGGGGAACAAAGCACTGTTCACATCAAGGAGAGTCCTCCACACTTCAAGGACATTTTCCCAGAAGAGTTGGGTTAGGGTTATTATTATTATTAACAAACAAAAATAGAGGATACCCAGTTGGGTTTGAATTTCAGATAAACAGTGGATAATTCTGTTTGTTTTTTTTTTAGCCTAACTATGTCCCATGCAATATTTGGGACATGCTTACAAATGATCTTTTGTTTACCTGAAATCAAAATTTAACTGGGTGTCCTGTATTTTATCTGGTAACCCTAGGTGTGGTGGGCAGGGAGAGGGGAACGATCACTAAAATGTCAGCCTGAGTTTATATTTGTATACCTGATAAGTGGGTATCTTTCATTGACAGTGGAAAGAAAAGAAACTGCATTTTCAGAGACTGATTATCATATAGGTCAATCCAAGAACTATAAGATGACCAAATGAGCTACAACCTTCAGTGTAAATTTATCCTCAGACTTACGCTGTTATGAAAAGCTGAGGTTTTGAATCAGCTAAATCCCTTAGGACATTTCAAAGTGTTGAGATATACAGGGCTGTAATTGGTTCTTCTTCATTTTGGTTACGGAAAAATTATAGCCAAGAAATATGCCCTGTTGGCCTTGTTGTTGTTCAGTCCCTCAGTTGTCCTACTCTTTGCGACCCCATGAACTGCAGTACGCCAGACTTCCCTGTCCTTCACTATTTCCTGGAGTTTGCTCAAACTCATGTCCATTGAGTCAGTAATGTCATCCAACCAACTCATCCTCTGTTGTCCCCTTCTCCTCTTGCCCTCAACCTTTCCCAGCATCAGGTGGGTCTTTTCCAATGAGTCAGCTCTTCGCATCAGGTGACCAGATTATTGGAGCTTCAGCTTCAACCTCAGTCCTTCCAATGAATATTCAGGGTTGATTTCCTTTAGGATGGTCTGGTTGGATCTCCTTGCTGTCCAAGGGACTCTCAAGAGTCTTCTTCAGCACCATAGTTCAAAAGCATCAATTCTTCGGCACTCAGCCTTCTTTATGGTCCAACTCTCACATCCATACATGATGACTGTAAAAACCATAGCCTTGACTATTTGGACTGTTGTTGGCAAAGCAATGTCTCCGCTTGGCCTTGTATCCAACCCCCAATTCAACAAACCACTGGGTTTAACACTCCTCTTCCTCCTCCTTACCACATCTTCCCCACACTCAGCTTCAGGGTAGAGGACCAGAGGGACCACCTCCCAAGAGCCTGATCTACTCAGTCAAGCCTGACAAAGTCAACAACCTGGACCAGTTTGGAAAATCTGTTGTTACCATGTGCAAGGGGATTCCAACATACATGGCTGAAGAGATTCAGGGTAAGGAACCCCCCTACTGTGCATTCTGAGTTAGTGCTGGTAGGATTGTCAGACTGTTTTCAGGCCTGTCCACAGAGGACACAAATTACTCAGGAGGTGGTGATCAAGGCTAACACTTAAGTAGTGCTTGCTCTGTGCCATGCACCATTCAATGGGCTTTACGTGAGTTAGCTCATTTGCTCCTGATCCCAGTCTTATGTGATAGATTTTATTGTTACTCTCACTTTCTGAGGAGGAAACAGGCACAGAAAGAGGACACAAACTCCTTGCCTGAGTCATTCCTAAGTATTTTGGCTCTGGATTCTGTGGTTTTTAACCATGCTGAAATATTTCCTTTCATGGGTGAATCTAGAGTAAACTCAAGAAATGCATAAATCATTAAATGCAAGGAGAATGCTGATAGAATCTGTTGGTTTTTTTTTAATAGCTCAAACAATCACCAATTCTGAGCATTAAAACAATAATCTATGCAGAAACAGAGTGTCCACTCAGGAACCGAATATAACACCAACTTTTCAGATCTCTTAATTGGTTAATTTATGGCTAGCCAGCTTAATCTTGAAATTATTGCAGAGTTGGTTTGAAAACTGTGCAACATTTCTCACCACCATCCCCCCAAAGACAGGTCCTTGAAAAGACATTGATGGTGCTTTCTTCTTCTTTTATCAGGAGCAAACCTGATTCTGTACCCAGAAAAGTGCTTCAATGTTGATATACTCTGGATTCTGAACATTTCCTTATGTGAAGAAGCAATGGAGAACTAAAAAAAAAAGTTCCCGTGGGTTTAGTCATCAGAATATTCTATTCAGAAAAATGTGGGTTCTAATGGTGTTTATCATATCATTCTGAAATGTTCTCTCCTAGTCCTGTTTGGTTTCCTTAAGAGTCAATAAACCTATTTAGCACTGAGTTCAGTTTATACTAAAATTCTTTGGTATTTCTATTTGGAAAGCACAGGGTCAAAAGTGCTGTATGGTGGCAGCAAGTTGTCGAAGTGCATTAGACCCAACTGTTAGCCTATATTCAGGACCTGTCCCTTATAAAGAGCCCCTTCAGCTGCTTCAGACACTACTAACCACAGCTCTGGGAATAGTTCCAAGACCATCCAACTGCTCTGAAGACTGCCCTATAGTTGATGTGCATAGTAACATCTCAGATCAACAGAAATCCACTCAACGGAGCATAAGCCAAAAGAGGGGGAAGGGTATTGCAAGGATATTAGAATGTCTAAAATTACTCTTAGAGAAAGAAAAGGAGAAGAAGACTTGGGTCTTTGAACTATATTGGCTCCAAGACCCAAGTCTCCTTCTCTCTGAAACCACATATAGTTCTTCTCTGCTCCTCTCAAATTCAACTTCTCTCTTCTTTCCATCTTGATGACTTTCTCTGTATTCATGGCAGAAGATGGCTGTACCAGAATATCATCCCCATCTCCCATGTTTTTGTGTCTTTCCAGCTCATAAGATCAAGTCTCATACTTTTGAATCCATATTCCAAATTTTCTTCACAATGCATGGTTCAAGAGCCCACAACCTCCACTCTTTGATGGGCAGGGGAGTGAAGTCACATGATACACACACAGCACTGAGGTCTCCACTGAAGGAGAATAATCTCAGAGAAAACAGAGGTGTGAATTGGTGTGTGTTCTAATATGAAACTACAGCTCATTTTTAAAAATTACTCCCACATATATTTTTTATATCCTGGATGCCATAAGAGGATATTAATCCATTACCATGTCTTCGTATAAGACACCCCTAAATAACCTAACAAACAAAACGAAGGACATTGAAATGGTGGAAATGGCATTGGAAAAATGCCCATATTTACCAGCCCTTATTGGGAAAAATTATAATTTTTTAAATTCTGAAACAATTCTGATCTTGATGCGAGGCAGCAGTGAGTGGTGGCATGAAGTGAGGTCCTAACTCCCTGCCTAAGCATCGGATCTGGGAAGCCTGTATGAAAAACAGGAATCCTTGCCACCAGACAGCAAAGACTAGAGGCTAGAAGCTACTTTTCTTTGCTCCCAGCAAAAAGTGCATTTATCCTAGAGGCAAAAACTGTTCCTACAAGTGCAAAGTTTATTATTAGAGACGTAGCACAACAAGTGGGAGAGCACACAGAGAAGTGGTTTCTTAGTTAATGTGGAGACAAGACAGATGCACACCCAGAGAGGAGGGATGTGAGTACCCCTCCTGGTGAGGAGTGCAGCAAAGAGGCAGTTAAGTTATTTACATGAGGCAGTTTTTCTGGATCTTTGTTTGTCTCTAACCAATTACCTGATTTCTTTTTCCACACCTGACCTACCCTAAGACCCTCCCTGACATGCTTGTGCAAGTTTTTTCCAAGATGGATTCCAGCCCAGAGGCCTATGGAATATTATCATCACGTATTACAGGATGGTACTACCTCCTTTGGTCCCCCAAGGAGTCTTTCTGTGCATGTGAAATGTCTTCCTTGCCACAAGGATGGGAAATATACAATCGCTCTTTTAACAGGGTTTAGTTTCACTCTGTCCTTGCTATAAAAATGTCCAGTGTCCAGCTCTTTACCCTATTCCTGTTGCTGGTTTTTATATTAACATGTAGATCTCAAAATATAGACAGGAGTCCAGTCACAAATATGTAGTCGTGGAGCCTGTTTGTCTCTTGCTTCAGGAAATATAAACAGGAGGCTGGTAATGAATGTCCAACCTGGAGCTCACCTTCTCACCTCTCATCAGGCTATATACAAGGAGGTGTGAACAGGAGACCAGTTGTAAATGCCTAGCCTGGAGTCCATCTATCTCCTGCCTCTATTCCACTGCTGTTTATAAGAAGTGTGTTACCAACAGAGTAGAACTTCCAAAATACCCTGAAGCCATGAGATGTGGAAACCTGTCAAAGACCCATTAAAAATAAAAGTCTTACATACTGCCCTCCTATGAGCAAGCAAGCAAGAAAGAAAATCACAACTCCCCAACTAGACACAATGTCATGGAGCTGACTTAAGTGAACCAGTTAGTCTCATGTTTCTTAGAAGAATTGTCTCATCACTATTTCAGGATAAGAAATTGAATTCAATGGGAAGTAAAAATTTTAGATTATATATACCTATCAAATATATGAAATAAAAATTGTAAGAATTTCAGGAGAATTTAACAATCTGAGTATGCTATTAAAGATTTTAACACATATTTTTCTATTACTTGTAAACAGTTAAGAAGAAAAAATGAATGTAATTAATAATAACAAGCTTATTTTGATGAACATATATACAGAACACTACAGAAATCACATTCTTCTTAAGCATATATGGGACATATACAAATATCTATCACATGCTGAGGCATAAAGCAGATCTCAAAAACATTCAATGATTGGTATCAAAAAGATCACACTTTTACAGACCTCAATTTAATTAAGGGAGTATAAGCATTCACCTCTGAATAAAACAAGATGGCCTCATTTGTTTTGAAATTAGGCAACATAATTCTAAATAACACTTGAGCCAAAGAAAAATCCATGATGAAAAACACAATTTATTTAGAACAGTGCAATAATGGAAGTGCTACATGTCAAAAGCTTGTGAGCAGCGGCTATAACAACTTACTGTTTTAAATAGTCAAAGAAAAGCTAAAAACTGAGTCAACTATTCAACTTTAAAAATAAAGGAAGACAATAAAATATCCAAAATCAGTAGAAGGAAAACAATAATATGGATAAGTCGACTAAAAAATATTAGTCACAACCTGTAAATAAGAGAGTTGTTTTATTTGGTGGGCATATGAAGGACTCTGAACCCAGGGGGCAGCATCTCAGTAGCCCTGAGAAAACTGCTCCTACAGGCAGGAAAGGGAGTCAGGCTATATACAAATTTGCAACAAAGTGGGCAAGCAGTCTGAACATCAAAGACTATTGATAGTAAGGAAAACCAGATACCTAGCTAAGGAATTTAGCGTTCTTCTGTGTATGGGAAGATGCAAGCCTCTGGACTCACTGAATTCATTCCTTTCACATGCACCTCTGCTATCTGGGGCCATATCCTATTTCCTAATTGTTTACATCCTCCATTCCTGTTCACTTTACTGGGTGGCAGATGCGGCAGATGGCTGCTTCTTGCATTCCTCAGTTCCTCAGCAGTCACCATGGGGGTAGGGGTGAGGAGTGGGGAATCTGCTGGATCACAGGCATTGATTTCCATTTTGGGGAGCTCTCATTCACATTTGGAGCCCTGAAATCGCTGATGGCTATGACATTTCTGGTTGATTGATATGGCCAGAGATATTCCATTTCATGGATGGTGGCAGATGTAAGTAACATAGAAAACAACTATACACTAGAAAAACTCAACAACATCAAAAAGTGGTTCTTTGGGAAAGCAGACAGTTGACAAGCTTTAGGTAAAATTGACCACAAATAAGAGATAAATTATAAGCAATGCTAGTAATAAAAATAATACTAACCTACAAATATCACAAATATTAAAATGTCAATAAAATGATATGAATTTTATATAGATGAATTTTAAAGATTGGGTAAACTGCATATCTAAAAACTTAACCTACCAAAGCTCATTCAAGAAGAAATAGCTAACCTGAATAATTATGGCCAGAAAAGGAGTTAGTGAAAAGTATAAAAACTTCACACAAGAAAATTACAAGCTAAAATAGTTTCTACATTGAGATTTTACAAACATTGAAAATATAGATTATTCTAATCATAAAACTATTCAAATGTATGGTGGCAAGGAGAGAAGTACTCTCCAGTTCCTTTCATAAGAATATTTAGAAAAAAAAGAAAAAAAAAAAGAATATTTAGTTCATTCCAAAATGTGACAGGTATGAAAAAGGAAAAGTACAGGGCAATCTCTGTCATAAAAATAGATGCAAAATGTCTCAATGAAATGATAGCAAACTTATCAAGCAAAGTGTACAAAAGGTAATACAGTGTGACCATGTGGAATTTTCCCTATCCATGCCAGGTGGTTTGATATTCAGTTCAGTTCAGTTCAGTCACTCAGTTGTGTCCGACTCTTTGGACTGCAGCACGCCAGGCTTCCCTGTCCATCACCAACTCCTGGAGCTTGCTCAAACTGTTGTCCATCGAGTCGGTGATGTCATCCAACCATCTCATCCTCTGTCGTCCCCTTCTCCTCCTGCTTTCAATCTTCAACTTTGTTTATCTGCTGGGAAAGATTACAGATTTTATATTAGAAAACCAATAATGTAGTTTGGCACAATAAAAATCAAAAGACAACAAACTTACTAAATATCTCAATAGCAGCAAAATTACCTAATAGAGCTGAATATTCATTCACAATAAACAAGCAGTTCTTTGGAAACTTGGAATTAAAAGAAAATTCATTAAACAGACCAAAATCATCAAAGAAAACTGTAAGCATCAATTAGAACAATGAAAACATTTCCATTAAAACAAGAAATATAAACAGATGCCTGCTATCACAACTTCTAGAAACATTATACTGACAGTTCAGTTCAGTTCAGCCACTCAGTCCTGTCTGACTGTTTGCGACCCCATGAATCGCAGCACGCCAGGCCTCCCTGTCCATCACCAACTCCCAGAGTTCACCCGAACTCATGTCCATTGAGTCGGGGGTGCCATCCAGCCATCTCATCCTCTGTAATCCCCTTTTCCTCCTGCCCCCAAACCCTCCCCCCATCGGGGTCTTTTCCAGTGAGTCAACTCTTCGCATGAGGTGGCCAAAGTATTGGAGTTTCAGCTTCAGCATCAGTCCTTCCAATGAACACCCAGGACTAATCTCCTTTAGGATAAACTGGTTGGATCTCCTTGCAGTCCAAGGGACTCTCAAGAGTCTTCTCCAACACCACAGTTCAAAAGCATCAATTCTTCAACACTCAACTTTCTTCACAGTCCAACTCTCACATCCATACATGGCCACTGGAAAAACCATAGCCTTGACTAGACAGACCTTTGTTGGCAAAGTAATGTCTCTGCTTTTTAATATGCCTTCTAGGTTGGTCATAACTTTCCTTCCAAGGAGTAAGGGTCTCTTAATTTCATGGCTGCAATCACCATCTGTAGTGATTTTGGAGCCCCAAAAAATAAAGTCTGACAAGGTTTCCACTGTTTCCCCATCTATTTCCCATGAAGTGATGGGACCAGATGCCATGGTCTTCATTTTCTGAATGTTGAGCTTTAAGCCAACTTTTTCACTCTCCTCTTTCATTTTCATCAAGAGGCTCTTTAGTTCTTCTTCACTTTCTGCCATAAGGCTGGTGTCATCTGCATATCTGAGGTTATTGATATTTCTCCCGGCAATCTTGATTCCAGCTTGTGCTTCTTCCAGCCAGCGTTTCTCATGATGTACTCTGCATAGAAGTGAAATAAACAGGGTGACAATATACAGCCTTGACGTACTCCTTTTCCTATTTGGAACCAGTCTGTTGTTCCATGTCCAGTTCTAACGGTTGCTTCCTGACCTGCGTATAGGTTTCTCAAGAGGTAGGTCAGGTGGTATAGTATAGTAAAAACAAACAAAAAAAAAGAACTATAAAAATTAGAAGAAAAAGAAGAAAAAACTATTATTATGCTGAGATGCCAAGATTTTCTGTGTAAAAAAATGCAAATCTATAGATAAGTTATGGGAGTCAGAGCATTTGGAAATTTTTCTGAATACAAAAATAACTATTAACTATGAATTGTGTTTCAATATGTCAGCAGCAAACATACAGAAAGTTTAATTTTTTAAAAACATTGATAACAGGAATAAGAGCAGTATGAAATATGACATACCTAGGGAAAAATATTTAATTTATTTAAGAATATTTCTTAAGTATCTGCTACATGTATAGCACTACTGTACACACTTGAAATCCATCAGCAAATAAAAATTCAAAGATCCTTGTTTCATAAAGGTGATATTTTAGTTGGAGGAGGCAAAAATAAATGACAAACATGATTAACAAACAAACACAGAAATAAATAGGATATTTGATAGGACAGTATTGTGTACTGTTAATGAATGGGATATAAAATGAGAAATGCTAAGGGAAAAACGCAGAGTGGGTGACATGTGAACAAAGAATGAAGGAGATAAAGGAGTCAGCAATGTCAATATTTTGGGGAGAAAAGTATTAACGGCAAAGGGAATAGCCAATGGTAAGGTCAAATTGCCAACATCGGCTGGATCATTGAAAAAGCAAGAGAGTTCCAGAAAAACATCTATTTCTGCTTTATTGACTATGCCAAAGCCTTTGCCTGTGTGGATCACAATAAACTGTGGAAAATTCTTCAAGAGATGGGAATACCGGACCACCTGACCTGCCTCTTGAGAAACCTGTATGCAGGTCAGGAAGCAACCGTTAGAACTGGACATGGAACAACAGACTGGTTCCAAATAGGAAAAGGAGTATGTCAAGGCTGTATATTGTCACCCTGCTTATTTAACTTATATGCAGAGTACATCATGAGAAACGCTGGACTGGAAGAAGCACAAGCTGGAATCAAGATTGCCGGGAGAAATATCAATAACCTCAGATATGCAGATGACACCACCCTTATGGCAGAAAGTGAAGAGGAACTAAAAAGCCTCTTGATGAAACTGAAAGAGGAGAGTGAAAAAGTTGGCTGAAAGCTCAACATTCAGAAAACGAAGACCATGGCATCCGGTCCCATCACTTCATTGGAAATAGATGGGGAAACAGTGGAAACAGTGGCTGACTTTATTTTGGGGGGCTCCAAATTCACTGCAGATGGTGACTGCAGCCATGAAATTAAGAGACGCTTACTCCTTGGAAGGAAAGTTATGACCAACCTAGATAGCATATTGAAAAACAGAGACATTACTTTGCCAAAAAAGGTCCGTCTAGTCAAGGCTGTGGTTTTTCCAGTGGTCATGTATGGATGTGAGAGTTGGACTGTGAAGAAAGCTGAGTGCCGAAGAATTGATGCTTTTGAACCGTGGTGTTGGAGAAGACTCTTGAGAGTCCCTTGGACTGCAAGGAGATCCAACCCGTCCATTCTGAAGGAGATCAGCCCTGGGATATCTTTGGAAGGAATGATGCTAAAGCTGAAACTCCAATACTTTGTCCACCTCATGTGAAGAGTTGACTCATTGGAAAAGACTCTGATTCTGGGAAGGATTGGGGACAGGAGGAGAAGGGGACGACAGAGGATGAGATGGCTGGATGGCATCACTGATTCGATGGACATGAGTCTGAGTGAACTCTGGGAGTTGGTAATGGACAGGGAGGCCTGGCGTGCTGCAGTTCATGGGGTCGCAAGGAGTTGGACATGACTGAGCAACTGAACTGAACTGAAATGAACTGAATGGTCTAGTGGTTTTCCCTATTTTCTTCAATTTAAGTCTGAATTTTGCAATAAGGAGTTCATGATCTGAGCCATAGTCAGCTCCTGGTCTTGTTTTTGTTGACTGTATAGAGCTTCTCCATCTTTGGCTGCAAAGAACATAATCAATCTGATTTCAGTGTTGACCATCTGGTGATGTCCATGTGTAGAGTCTTCTCTTGTGTTGTTGGAAGAGGGTGTTTGCTATGACCAGTGCATTCTCTTGGAGAAACTCTATTAGTTTTTGCCCTGCTTCATTCCACATTCCAAGGCCAAATTTGCCTGTTACTCCAGGTGTTTCTTGACTTCCTACTTCTGCATTCCAGCCCCCTATAATGAAAAGGACATCTTTTTTGGGTGTTTGTTCTAAAAGGTCTTGTAGGTCTTCATAGAACCGTTCAGCTTCAGCTTCTTCAGCGTTACTGATTGGGGCATAGACTTGGATTACTGTGATACTGAATGGTTTGCCTTGGAAACGAACAGAGATCATTCTGTGGTTTTTGAGATTGCATCCAAGTACTGCATTTTGGACTCTTTTGTTGACCATGATGGCTACTACATTTCTCCTGAGGGATTCCTGCCCACAGAAGTAGATATAATGGTCATCTGAGTTAAATTCACCCATTCCAGTCCATTTTAGTTTGCTGATTCCTAGAATGTCGACGTTCACTCCTGTTTGACCACTCCAAATTGCCCTGATTCATGGACCTGATATTCCAGGTTCCTGTGCAATATTGCTCTTTACAGCATCAGACCTTGCTCCTACCACCAGTCACATCCACAACTGGGTATTGTTTTTGCTTTGGCTCCATCCCTTCATTCTTTCTGGAATTATTCTCCACTGATTTCCAGTAGCATATTGGGCACCTACCGACCTGGGGAGTTCCTCTTTCAGTATCCTATCATTTTGCCTTTTCATACAGTTCATGGGGTTCTCAAGGCAAGAATACTGAAGTGGTTTGCCATTCCCTTCTCCAGTGGACCACATTCTGTCAGCCCTCTCCACCATGACCTGCCCGTCTTGGGTGGCCCCATGGCATGGCTTAGTTTCATTGAGTTAGACAAGGCTGTGGTCCTAGTGTGATTAGATTGACTAGTTTTCTGTGATTATGGTTTCAGTGTGTCTTCCCTGTGATGCCCTTTTGCAACACCTACCATCTTACTTGGGTTTCTCTTACCCTGGACGTGGGGTATCTCCTCACCGCTGCCCCTCCTGACCTGGAATGTGGAATAGCTCCTCTAGGCCCTCCTGCACCCATGCAGCCACCACTCCTTGGACGTAGGGTTGCTCCTCCCGGCTGCCACCCCTGGCCTCAGGCATAGGGTAGCTCCTCCGTGCCGATGCCCCTGACCTCGGGTGTGGGGAGCCTCTCTCGGCCGTTCCTGCACCATCACAGCCTGGCACTCTAGAAAACTCAGCAGTGGCCACAGGACTGGAAAAGGTCAGTTTTCATTCCAATCCCAAAGAAAGGCAATGCCAAAGAATGCTCAAACTACCACACAATATTGCACTCATCTCACACGCTAGCCAAGTAATGCTCAAAATTCTCCAAGCCAGGCTTCAGCAATATGGGAACCGTGAACTTCCAGATGTTCAAGCTGGTTTTAGATAAGGCAGAGGAATCAGAGATCAAATTGCCAACATCCGCTGGATCATGGAAAAGGCAAGAGAGTGAAAAACATCTATTTCTGCTTTATTGACTATGCCAAAGCCTTTGCCTGTGTGGATCACAATAAACTCTGGAAAATTCTGAAAGAGATGGGAATACCGGACCACCTGACCTGCCTCTTGAGAAACCTATATGCGGGTCAGGAAGCAACCCTTAGAACTGGACATGGAACAACAGACTGGTTCCAAATAGGAAAGGGAGTACATCAAGGCTGTGTATTGTCACCCTGCTTATTTCACTTATATGCAGAGTACATCATGAGAAACGCTTGGAAGAAGCACAAGCTGGAGTCAAGATTGCCTGGAGAAATATCAATAACCTCAGATATGCAGATGACACCACCCTTATGGCAGAAAGTGAAGAGGAACTCAAAAGCCTCTTGATGAAAGTGAAAGTGGAGAATGAAAAAGTTGGCTTAAAGCTCAACATTCAGAAAACGAAGATCATGGCATCTGGTCCCATCGCTTCATGGGAAATAGATGGGGAAACAGTGGAAACAGTGTCAGACTTTATTTTTT
Source organism: Bubalus kerabau (assembly GCF_029407905.1). Lineage (NCBI taxonomy): Eukaryota > Metazoa > Chordata > Mammalia > Artiodactyla > Bovidae > Bubalus > Bubalus kerabau. The sequence goes on from NC_073634.1 coordinate 70,145,926, forward strand.
GGGCTCCAAATTCACTGCAGATGGTGACTGCAGCCATGAAATTAAGAGACGCTTACTCCTTGGAAGCAAAGTTATGACCAACTGCTGGGGTCCAGCCCCGGCTGATCCAGGGTATTCGAAGGAGAGACAGCTTTGGCGACCTATTTATTTATTTATTTATCAAAGATATAAAGAGTAATAGAATGAGGATAGCTCAGTAGGAAAATTCAGTGGAGAAAAGAAGCTGAGTAGCTTGCTTTACACAGAAAATTAATATAACCTGTGACACCAGGTTAGCTCTGACCACAGAGGCCACAGGTGCCCTCTCGAATAGCGGAAGGTGCCCCACCTTAGACACCTTCTCGAGTGGGTCTTAGAAGCCCAGGCAAATAAATGGTCGCAGAGGATTTCCGCGCTCCAGATGGAGACTCAGCTGGAAATTGAGGGGAGGAATGACATGGGGAGACCAAGCTTTGGCGAGCAAGGCCCGTAGCTTTATTTTCAACAGGGGCTTTTATACCCTAAGTTACACATAGAGGATAATAGGGGATGCAAAGTCAGCAGTCTTTGATCCTTATCAAAAACCAGGGTTTCTTTCCTGCAAATTTATCGTATACAAATGGTTTAGGTGATTTACATCATCTTCTGGCCAGAAGGCCTATTAACATTTTATGACTCTTGACAAAAACTTATTTTCTCTAAAAGTAATTATTTTAAGGTTTGGCGCCATCTTCCAAAGGTATTAGATAAAATTACATTCCTATAGGGCGGATGTGTAATGGGTTTACAACAAAGGAAAGAATTTATTACCTTAAGGGTCTAAAGTTACTAACACCAAGGCCACTACTTATTTTTTTGTACATACCAAATATATTAATTAATACATATTCAAGGATACAATACAGGGGACATGAAAACTTGGCAGCAAGCATTGGCCCATCAATGAAATCTTTTACTAGTTTTATTCTGACAGTTTCTAACTCTCTGAGAGGCTCTAAGCTATTTGAATATCTTAAGCTTCCCGTGCCTCTCAAGGCTGGGAGACTGCAAACAATCGTATGCATAGCTGTAGGAGCCTGGGTAAACTTGTCAGGCGAGTTAGAGAGCTATCTGAGGGGTTTGGATTTAAACACTCCTAATGCCAAGGAACTTTATTAATTGGAGCTGTAAGTTAACTCTTTGACAGAGAGAGTGAGATGGTGGTGGGGGACAGCTCCCAGTAAAGTCAGAAGTGAGAGCACAAAGCAATAAAGTAGGCAGACTCTGGTTTTTTGGGGGGTAGATGCTCGAGAATATCCAGGGGGACTCCTGAGACTCGATCCCGCCTTTGCGTATGCCGAGCCTCCTTCCTCATGACCTTTGTCACGAGTGGAATGTCTCTCGCCGGCTCCCGGCAACCAACCTAGATAGCATATTGGGGAGCAGAGATGTTACTTTGCCAACAAAGGTCCATCTAGTCAAGGCTATGGTTTTTCCAGTGGTCATGTATGGATGTGAGAGTTGGACTGTGAAGAAAGCTGAGCACCGAAGAATTGATGCTTTTGAACTGTGGTGTTGGAGAAGACTCTTGAGAGTCCCTTGGACTGCAAGGAAATCCAACCAGTCCATTCTAACAGAGATCAGTCCTGGGTGTTCATTGGAAGGACTGATGCTGAAGCTGAAACTCCAATACTTTGGCTACCTCATGTGAAGAGTTAACTCTTTGGAAAAGACCCTGATGCTGGGAGGGATTAGGGGCAGGAGGAGAAGGGGATGACAGAGGATGAGATGATTGGATGGCATTCCCGACTCGATGGACATTAGTTTGGGTAAACTCTGGGAGTTGGTGATGGACAGGGAAGCCTAGCGTGCTGCGATTCATGGGGTCGCAAAGAGTTGAACACGACTGAGCGACTGAACTGAACTAAAGTTAGAGGGAGGAGAGAGGAAAACTTATACCATATCCATCAATTTTTAAGATTAAATACATGAAAACAGAATATGAAAAACTTCAATATGATATGTTTGCATCTTAACATAGAATCACAATGACATGCAGAATCATGTCAGTATCTGCTTTCAGTGGTTTAAATACCATGAGCTGTGTTCATTGTTGAAGAGGTTTTGTTTTCAAAGGCAAACAATTTCTGATACAGTTCTAAACAATATCTTCCCTCAATTTACATTCATTCCTGGAAATTTTGGACACCCAAAAATGTACAAAGTAAATCTCTTTCCATGTAAAATAAGTTAGTATCTAAATCCAGAAAACTGAGTTTAGATAAAGATAAGTGTTATCTAAACTGAATTTAGGTTAAAAATCACATGGGATGTAGGACAAGACTTCACGGAGCCTATTGCAATCTCAGATGAGCAACCCTCCAAATGACTTCAGTGTGTGTCTGATACACACAATTAATTTTGACAACTAAAATTCTCCTACAATTTTCTTCAAATCTTTTACTGCTTGTTATATGCTACCTGTTAATAGTATGGAGAGAACTCTAAAACAACGGTAGCATATTTGGGATGTCCCAACTGGACACAAGGTTTTATTTTTATGTTTTATTGCCTGAAGTTAGCTGGGTCTTCTACTTAGTAGGATTCTCTAGTTAGGGGACCACTGAAGCAACTGACACCCATTTTCTTGTAGCTCTTTACTTGGTTGGAACAAGGGTGGAAGCCCATCATACTCCGTAAGGCCTTTAATCTGGAAAATCCTGAAGCCACTGGCCGTCAGGTTCTGTCTGTGACAACTGCCCTCCACTCCACTCTCCGCCATTCTGAGCGGGGCAGTATTTGCACCTCTGATTGGAGGTGGCCTCAGTTCTAGTGTTAATGAGTCCAAGCTCACTATACTTACTGTATAACAGGCCAATAAATCGAAAGATGTGGTTTTGAGGCAAGGAATGCAATGCTATGCTATGCTAAGTCGCTTCAGTTGTGTCCGACTCTGTGTGACCCCAGAGACAGCACCCCACCAGGCTCCCCCGTCCCTGAGATTCTCCAGGCAAGAACACCGGAGTGGGTTGCCACTTCCTTCTCCAATGCATGAAAGTGAAAAGTGAAAGTGAAGTCGCTCAGTCGTGTCCGACTCTTGGCGACCCCATGGACTGCAGCCTACCAGGCTCCTCTGTCCATGGGATTTTCCAGGCAAGAGTACTGGAGTGGGGTGCCATTGCCTTCTCCGGAGGCAAGGAATACTTGATTTGTAAAGCCAGCAGAACTAGAGGATGACAGACTATTGTCTGAAAACAGCCATTTTATTGGGGTCAGTTTCTTTTATAGAACAGAGAAGGGGAGGAGGTGGAGAAGTAAAGTAAAAAGGCCATTTATCTTGCAAAATATCTCCTCACTTGGCCAGCATCAGGGGAGGGGATGTGTTAATTTCTTCTTTTCTGCAGTCACTCACAGGTGGGCAGGGTCAGATCATCTCCCTTCCAGCTGATCAAAGGCACTTTAGTTTAATAGTCAAGCAGAGGGGCAGGATTCCCTGTGACTCGCTATTATGTATGCTTACAGCTATAGACAGCTATTATAAAAACAAAAGCAACAAAAAGAAAAGGTTAAAGTAACAAAAAGATTCAATGTGGAGTCAGTTTTCTCTTCCCTGTTACACTGGGCATGTCCACTGTGTCAAATGTTTTCTTTCCCAGTGGTATAGCTGAAGTTAGTATGGGCACTGGCTCCTTTGCCTGAAATGGATGTTCCACTTCAAATCTGCTATTGCAATCTCTTTCCCAGGCTATCTGAGTGCAATGGAAGCTGGCGTTTGGGCTGCAGTCAGCTGCTCTGGAGTTGAGTTATTTGTACATTGGAAATTTGACTGCATCTAAGTGTCATCATACTGTTCATACTGTTCATGGGGTTCTCAAGGCAAGAATACTGAAGTGGTTTGCCATTCCCTTCTCCAGTGGACCACATTCTGAGCCCTCTCCACCATGACCCACCCATCTTGGGTGGCCCCACGGCATGGCTTAGTTTCATTGAGTTAGACAAGGCTGTGGTCCTAGTGTGATTAGATTGACTCGTTTTCTGTGATTATGGTTTCAGTGTGTCTGCCCTCTGATGCCCTCTTGCAACACCTACCATCTTACTTGGGTTTCTCTTACCTTGGACATGGGGTATCTCTTCACGGCTGCTCCAGCAAAGCGCAGCTGCTGCTCCTTATCTTGGACTAGGGGTATCTCCTCACCACCACCCCTCCTGACCTTGAACTTGGAATAACTCCTCTAGGCCCTCCTGCCCTCTCGCAGCCACTGCTCCTTGGACGTAGGGTAGCTCCTCCCGGCCACTGCCCCTGGCCTCGGGCAGGGGATAGATCCTCCCGGCCCCCGCCCCTGACCTTGGACCTGGGGTAGCTCCTCTCGGCCGTTCCTGCGCTGTCGCAGCCTGGCACTCTAGAAAACTCAGCAGTGGCCACAGGACTAGAAAAGGTCAGTTTTCATGCCAATCCCAAAGAAAGGCAATGCCAAAGAATGCTCAAAACTACCACATAATTGCACTCATCTCACACGCTAGTAAAGTAATGCTCAAAATTCTCCAAGCCAGGCTTCAGCAATATGTGAACTTCCAGATATTCTAGCTGGTTTTAGAAAAGGCAGAGGAACCAGAGATCAAATTGCCAACATCCGCTGGATCATGGAAAAGGCAAGAGAGTTCCAGAAAAACATTTATTTCTGCTTTATTGACTATGCCAAAGCCTTTGACTGTGTGGATCACAATAAACTCTGGAAAATTCTGAAAGAGATGGGAATACCAGACCACCTGACCTGCCTCTTGAGAAACCTATATGCGGGTCAGGAAGCAACCCTTAGAACTGGACATGGATCAACAGACTGGTTCCAAATAGGAAAAGGAGTACATCAAGGCTGTGTATTGTCACCCTGCTTATTTAACTGCTATGCAGAGCACATCATGAGAAACGCTGGCTGGAAGAAGCACAAGCTGGAATCAAGATTGCCTGGAGAAATATCAATAACCTCAGATATGCAGATGACACCACCCTTATGGCAGAAAGTGAAGAGGAACTCAAAAGCCTCTTGATGAAAGTGAAAGAGGAGAGTGAAAAAGTTGGCTTAAAGCTCAACATTCAGAAAACAAAGATCATGGCATCCGGTCCCATCACTTCATGGGAAATAGATGGGGAAACAGTGGAAACAGTGGCTGACCTTATTTTTGGGGGCTCCAAAATCACTGCAGATGGTGACTGCAGCCATGAAATTAAAAGACGCTTACTCCTTGGAAGGAAAATTATGACCAACCTAGATAGCATATTCAAAAGCAGAGACATTACTTTGCCAACAAAGGTCTGTCTAGTCAAGGCTATGGTTTTTCCAGTGGTCATGTATGGATGTGAGAGTTGGACTGTGAAGAAAGCTGAGCGCCAAAGAATTAATGCTTTTGAACTGTGGTGTTGGAGAAGACTCTTGAGAGTCCCTTGGACTGCAAGGAGATCCAACCAGTCCATTCTGAAGGAGATCAGCCCTGAGATTTCTTTGGAAGGAATGATACTGAAGTTGAAACTCCAGTACTTTGGCCACCTCATGCAAAGAGTTGACTCATTGGAGAAGACTCTGATGCTGGGAGGGATTGCGGGCAGGAGGAGAAGGGGACGACAGAGGATGAGATGGCTGGATGGCATCACTGACTCGATGGACATGAGTCTGAGTGAACTCCGGGAGTTGGTGATGGACAGGGAGGCCTAGCATGCTGAGATTCATGGGGTCGAAAAGAGTCGGACACGACTGAGCGACTGAACTGAACTGACTGAAGTGTCATCACCACCCTTCACTCCCAGCCTTTGGGGGCTTTGCCCTTTGTCCCATTAATGTGCTCTTCCCAGAATGTTCTATTTCCCTTGCTTGAATCATGGGTTGCTTGTCACTTCCCTCACCCTGGTCCTTTACCTCGGTGTAGGTAGCAAAAACTTGTCACCTTCTGGCCTATCAATGGCAACCTTCCATCTTTCCTAGTGCTAAAACAAAATTTTACTCTATTTTTGTGTTATTCAGTTTTAAAGGAATATGGATGAGAGGGTAGTTAATATACAATTGGGGGGTGGGGGAGGCTGTGTTGGATCCTCATTGCTTCACACAGGCTTTTTGCAGTCATGTGGGCTACCCTCTAGTGGCAGAACATGGGCTTCTCATTGCGGTAGCTTCTTTTGTTACAGAGCACAGGCTCTAGGGCATGTGGGCTTCACTATTTGTGCTGCATGGATTTAGTTGCATGTGGAATCTTCCCAGACCAGGGATCGAACCTATGTCCCCTGAACTGGCAGGTGGATTCTTAACCACCAGACTACCAGGGAAGTCCTATATGGACTTTAAATGCCACCTTCAACCAGAGGCTGGAGAGGAAGCTGAGTTAATGTCAGACCCCAACAGGACCTTGTCATGGGGCTTTGAGGGTCTGGCAAGTGACTGTTGAAAGCAGCATTTTTGATGGGGCTGTGGTGTCTCTGGTGCTGAGGGATGGGAGGGAGAATTATTTTTTTGTTTTTTTACAAAGCTTTAGTGAACAAATTGTTTCAATTTTATACTAATGTTTCCAGAATATAGAGAAGGAGACAACACTTCCTCACTTATTCTGAGAACTTGGTATAAACTTAAAAACCCAAATTTGGCAAGGATAGTATAGAAAGGAAAAATTACAGATCAATCTCACTCCTGAACATTCAAAAATTCTAGACTAAATATTGACAAATCAAATTTTAGCAATGTATAAGAAATACAATATATCATTATTAAATTGGGTTTATCTTAGGGATTCAAGTGTGATTTAACATTCAAATATTTATAGATATCACTCATCTCATGCAGATAATACCACTCTAATGGCAGAAAGTGAAAAGGAACGAAAAAGCCTCTTGAGGGTGAAAGAGGAGAGCCTCTCGAGGCCTGAAACTCAAGATTACAAAAACTAAGATCATGACATCTGGTTCCATCACTTCATGGCAAATAGAAGGGGAAAAAGTGGAAGCAGTGACAGATTTTATTTTCTTGGGCTCCAACATCACTACGGACAGTGACGGAAGCCATGGAGTTAAAAGACGCTTGCTTCTTGGAAGGAAAACTATGTCAAAACTAGACCACATGTTAAAAAGCAGAGATGTCACTTTGCCAACAAATGCCCATAGAGTCAAAGGTATGATTTTTCTGGCTTCCCTTGATGGCTCAGTTGGTAAAGAATCTGCCTGCAATGCAGGAGACCCAGGTTCAGTCCCTGGATCGAAAAGATCCCTTGGAGAAGGCAATGGCAACCTACTCAAGTATTCTTGTCTGGGAAATTTTGTGGACAGAGGAGCCTGGCAGGCTACAGACCAAAGGGTCACAAAGAGTCAGACATGACTGAGGGTAGTCATGTATGGATGTGAGAGCTGAACCATAAAGAAGACTGAGCTCCAACGAATTGATACTTTCAAATTGTGGTGCTGAAGAATACTCTTGAGAGCTCCTTGGACAGCAAGGAGATCAAACCAGTCTATCCTAAAGGAAATTAACCCAGAATATTCATTGAAAGGACTGATGCTGAAACTAAAGCTCCAATACTTTGGCCACCTGATGTGAAGAGCCTGCACATTGGAAAAGACTCTGATGCTGGTAAAGACTGAAAGCAAAAGGAGAAGTGGGAGGCAGAGGATGAGATGGTTAGAGAGTATTACCAACTCAATGGACATGAATTTGAGCAAAGTCCAGGTGATAATGAAGGACAGGGGAGCCTGGTATGCTGCAGTCCGTGGAGTTGCAAAGAGTAGGACATGACTGAGCGACTGAACAACAACAAATTACATCAAGAAATTAAATGAGTAAAAAACCAGTCAATGGGTTCAGGAAAAATATTTGACAAATTCAAAACCAATTTATGACTTTATTCAAAAAATGAGAGGGGCAATTAAACTGCTGATGTCTCTCTCTACAGGTCTTGCCTGGTTTCAGAGGACAGTGACCATACTAATATTGACCTGGACAGACAGCAGCCAGATCATGACAGACAAGGTTCACATGCCTTTTTTTTTTTTTTCACAAATGCAAAAGTAAGAAAATTGAAAATCATATTTCCAGGTTATTAATATGCATCAATAGCCTCTATTCCAGACCTATGTGGATTTGTTCTTCTATCATCTGTTTGATGAAAGTGTGTGTTTCTCCCTCCATGGTCTCATTTGGCTCTTTGGAGTGAGGTAGTTAGGGCAGGTGGAGAAGGCAATGGCACCCCACTCCAGTACTCTTGCTTGGAAAATCCCATGGACGGAGGAGCCTGGTAGGCTGCAGTCCATGGGGTCGCTAAGAGTCAGACACGACTGAACGACTTCACTTTCACCTTTCACTTGCATGCATTGGAGAAGAAAATGGCAACCCACTCCGGTGTTCTTGCCTGGAGAATCCCAGGGATGGCTGAGCCTGGCGGGCTGCCGTCTATGGGGTCGCACAGAGTCAAACACGACTGAAGCGACTTAGCAGCAGCAGCAGCAGTTAGGGCAAGCAGTTCATGTGGAAACTGAGCCTTAACAAGGTGAAGCTTTCAATCAGAACCAGGTAGCTAGCAAATGCTGGAGGACCAGGACTGGGTCTCTGGTTTGGATCTGAGTCCAGTTTTTCCTCTAGCACATTTATTCACATTATCTGATTCATTGAAAACACAAGCACAGGATATGGAAGAGAGAGTTTTAACATGAGTAAATACCAAAAACTAAGTCTTAGATGAATGTCAAGTCTTCCATTTGTTCTCATTGTTAAGAGTATCAAATGGTAGACCTTTAGGGTACAGAATCCCAATCCCCACCCTCTCACACACATACACAGGCAGAGTTCATCTCTGTGAGACCAGCATCCTTCCAAGGTCTTTTGAGCCCTTTAGCTAACCACATTAAGGCAGCCAAATCCACAATGCTTTCTTTCATGCTTGAGCTCTGTAGATGGGACTTCCCTCCTTAGTTGTTCATCTCTGCTGTGGAAATTACTCAGTAAACAGTAAAACTAGGCACAGCAACCCCCACTCCCAACTCACACGCAGCCCAAGATCAAAATTCTCAGCAATCTCTAAGAACTTCCTGAGGAATAAATATAGAGAGGAGCCTTCCCACTTAGATCCTTATAAACTAGCCTCCTCCAATTCTCTAACCCATGCCCATCAGGCAGTGTAGGAACTTGGTCACACTTGTCTTAACCCATCTCTTGGAGTACCAGTGAATGGTGTGGGGAGCTGGACTGAGCACAGCTGATCATTTTAGGTAAATTAATTAACTTCTCAGGGACCCAGGGGAAAAAATATAGGATTAATAATGCCTGCTATATTAGTCAACTATTATGAACAACCACAGAATCTCAGTTATGTTCAATAATAAGCATTTCTTTTCACCCATCAGTGGTCAGCTAGGTAGGGTGTCCTAGGCAAGGCTTGGCTGAACATCGCTGTGAATCCAGCTGGCTCTGATCTGTTCCATGTGTCTCATTCTGGATACCTGGTAGATGAGGCAGCCACTGAAACCATGAAGGACCCTGCTGGACAGAGAATCTGCCACTTAAAAACTCCCTGCTCACCATCAGATTCATCACACTCCTAGGGTTGGTCCTGCTTTCCCTTTGATGAAGGTTTTAGCACCTTCTCAGCTCCCTCTCCAGCCCGTTTTACTTCACAAATGGGGAGGGAGTCCACAGTGAGAGGGTATGCTGTCCGAGTTCTGAAGGCACATACAAGTCCCCATGTCCCCTCCTCCAGGAAGAGTCCAGCTCAGATGGACTGAAATGACCCTTAGACTTTCCGCTGTAGACAATCTTTGCCTTTGACTCCAAACATACTTAATGACATTTTCGAGAAGCACTCTGAGACTCTGATTCCCCAGAATCCTGCATTGACCTCCCCTGTTTCACAAACTCCAAAGAACACAGACCCGTAGGCAGGCATGTGTAGCTGGTTAGTGTCTGATGGCATTGCCAAGACCCTGGTGGGTCTGACAGAATCCCACCTCACCCCAAAGCATCACCCTTCAGAGCATGGCAGGTGTCCACAGGAACCCATCAACATTTTGGGAAACAAAATGCAATCACAACACTATGGTTTAAGTGATCCCTTCCCTGTTTGTTTTGCACATCTGGTTTGCAGAAATAAGTTTACAGTAAAGGAAGGAGCAACCCTGTGTTTGAATTCAAGCATCCTTGGCCCTTGCATAATTCAGAGGAAGGACTCTCATCATCCACTAACCAACACATGATACAGTCATTTATATGACTTAAAATATTTAGATAGAACATAAATTAATGCTATAAAAACCAGTGTCTTGACAGTAGAATAAAGAAATGTCAAAGTACTTTGACACAGTCAAAGTTTATTATGCCAAACGCTGTGTTATGAATAGAATCCAGAAAATATAGTTCCAGGAACTCTAGAAGTAGAAGATGGTTGCTCAAAAAAGACTATTATGTTTATACTTCATCATTCAAAACTTCAACTCCTCATCTTTCCACTTACGCACTTGTCAACTTGTCAACATCCTTTCCACTGTCTCAAAGGATCACACAGTGGGAAGAGCCAAGGCAAATAGGTACAGGCCGGCATCCCAGGCCCACAAACAGGTACAGAGATGATTAATCAAAGTTATTTGACCTCTTTGAGTCTCAGGTTTTCATTCATTAAATAAGGATTGCAATATGGAAATCATGCTGTTGTCGTTAGAGAAAGGCAGCATCCATGGTCCTCTAGCATCTTTACTGCCTTGTGATATGTTCATTTCCTTGGCCAGTGCTGACCTCTCCCTCTGTGTTCTAAATACCCACTTCCTATCTCCTCACACAGGCACCACCTCCTCTCTCCTCTCCTCTCCTCTCCTCCTCCCCTCTCCCATCTTTGACCTTTCACATTGTTGGTCTCTGCAGTTCCTTTGTCCCTTCCCCATCACAGATATCAACTAAAACATCTCCCAGCTTAAAAAAAGAAATCATGAAAATAAGTAAACACAAAAACCTCTTCTAGCCTTGTCCTACCTCCAATTCCCTCATCTCAGATATTCCCTTTTTTACAGCTCCAAAACTCGTGTTTTATATGAATTGCATCTACTATTCTTCAATGTATTCTTTTTGTTTCTAAATGATTTGATTTGTAAAAATGACTTCTGAGTCCTTATCCAAATGAATATATTTCATAGTTGCCATCATAACCTACATAGATTCTAAATTTTTCATATCACAATGCACCATTGTTTCTCATGTTTTACAGTCTTCCTGTGTCTTATTTTTATTCTTATTTTTCAGGGAGAGGGGGAACTTAAAACAACATGAGTTTATTATCTTATAGTTCTGGAGGTCAGAAGTATGAAACTGATCTTTAGGGGTTAAAGTTAAGATGTCAGCAGAGCTGTGTTTCTTCTGGAGACTCAAGGGGAGAATCCATTCTTTGCTTTTCCCAGCTTTTAGAGGCTGCCCTACACTCCTTTCATTGCAGGGCCCCTTCCAGCCATCAAATCACTCCAACCTCTGCTTCTGTCATCATCTCTCATTCCCTGACCCTTGTGCCTCCCTCTTTCACTGATAAGGACCCTTGTGTGTATGTGGACCCATCCAGATAATCAAGGATAATCTCCTCATCTCAAGATCCTTACCTTAATCACATCTGCAAAATCCTTTTACCTTATAAGGTAACTAGTTCACAGGTTCTGGAGTTTAGGACATGGACATCCAAACTGGAAAGTGAGGTGAGTGGTGGAGGGCATTACCTTGCTCCCAACCAATGGTAAGGTCATAAAGAAGCCTAGGAAGTGATCACCATGAAAGTCAAAACAGACTTAACCTTCCTGTGTTTTATTTTTAATGGCATATAATGTACCATTTTATTAATGACCCCAAACCAAATATGTATATCATTATATATTGTCTATACATATGATATGTGTGTGTATATATGTATATGATTTTTGGTATTGCCTTCAAAGTTTATAAATTACTCTGTGCTCTGACTATTTTTCAACTTCTTCTCTTTTTTTTCACTTTAACTGGAGTCTCCAGCATTGCAGGCAGATTCTTTACCAACTGAGCTATCAGGGAAGCCCCTTTATTTTATAAATATCTCCCTATTTTTATATCTAGCCCACGTGATTGTCACTTTTAAAGACAACATGGCATTCCATTGTATTAATAACCCAAAAGAATGAAACAAACTTAGCAGAATTCCTTAGCAAGAACTTTGGCAAAATCTGAAGACTCAAAATTTTTATTCAAAATATTAAAGTCACATAGTTTAAAAGTCAAATTTCTGAAAGTCTTATAGTAAGATGTTTCTGTTTCCTGTCCCACCATACTCCTCAGTTCTCAGTCTCCTTTCCCTTTTAACTATTTTAGGTCATTTTTTCTGGCATTTACACATGGCCATATCTCTAAATGATGCATACACACTGATATATTTTAATTCATCAGCCTCAGATATTATCCACTGACTTTCTATTTTAGAGGGGAGATTTAGCTCACCTGTGTCAATCACATCATATGAGCTATCAATTTCTTTCTTGCTTATTGGCAGTGTCCTTTTAGGAGAACTCATTCTCCTGTCTGGACTGGCTGCCCTCTAGGCCATCTGTGTACGTGTCATTGTTACCAAACTAAACTCGGGTCCACTCACCCATGTGCTGTAAATCCAATCTACTGACACTCGGTTGTGGTGAAGGAAAAATGCAGTGTTTATTACAAGGCATCAAGCAAGGAGTATGCACAGCTAATGCTCAAGAAGCCCAAGCTCCTCTATGACTTTCAGGGCAAGGTATTTAAAGGATGAGAGATGAGGGAAAGTGTTTCAGTTTACATGATCAGCTCATGGACATTCTTCTGATTGGTTGGTGGTAAGGTAATGGGGAGTCAGCCTCAACCTTCTAGTTCCAACCAGTCTGGGCTCTATGTGCTTGTGGTCAGCATGCACTGAACTTCTACCACCTGGTGGGGGTTTCAGTATCTGCAAAACAGTGCAAAGGATATGGCTCAGAATATTATTATCTCTAGCCCTAGAGGAGGAACTAAAAGTTCTTGACTTTGCTTAACAGCTAACATTATTATTTTGTATTGCTTGACTGTTTTCTTTTGTTTCTGCATTTTCTCACTCCTCTGATTACATTTAGTCTTTTGATGTCAGGGAAAGCCTAGGAAGCTAAAGTTCTACAAACAAGAGGCAGGCAGAGGACATGATGGGTGGGTGGTGGGAGCATCTGTCCCAGGAAGGCCTTTAAGGTCCCACTGGGCTACATCTCGGGGACATCCCTTTGCTGTCATCCTAAGAATTGTCTTTGCCTTCATGCTGAGCTGGTGTACTAAAGTTCTCCAGAGAAATCAAACTAATACAGTGTACAGAAAGAGAGGCCAAGAGTGAGAGGTTTATCTTAGGGAATTGGCTTGTGCAACAGCGGTGCTTGACAAGTCTGAAATCTGTAGAGCAGGCCAGCAGACTGGAGATCCAGAAAAGAAATGATGTTGTAGTATTGAGTCCCAAGGTATTCTGGAGGACGAATTCCTTCTTCTGAGGACCTTTATCTTTTCTGTTAATCCTTTCAACTGCTTGAATGAAACTTACATTTCAACATTATGATAGTCCACTTTACTCAAAGTCTACTGATCTAAATGTTAATCTTATCTAAAAAAATACCGTCACAGCAAGATCTGTACTGGTGTTTGACTGAAAAACTAACCACCACAGCCTAGCCAAGTTGACACATAAAATTACCTTCACAGTGGTTCCCTTTTGCTTTGGCATTTTGTCTTTCTTTTTTGGTTTACGCCTTCATTTTGGTGGAACTCCTTCAGCACCATCTTGAGAAATATGTGTGGCAAGTAAAAGATCATGAATGTTTGAACATGTCTTATTCTATCCTGATATTTCATTGACAGTTAGGCTGTGTACAGAATTCTGGATTTTCCTTCAGAAGTTCAGAGGCTTCATTATCTACTGGATTCAAATTTTGCTGTTGAGAAGTTCAAGGCCATTCTGACAACTATTTATCTATATGTGACCTGGTTTTTATTTTTAGAGTCCTATGAAAATTCCTCTCTGTTCCAAATACTGTTGTTGTTGTTAAGTCACCCAGTTGTGTCTGACTCTTTGTGACCCCATGGACTGCAGAACTCCAGGCCTCCCTGTCCCTCACCATCTCTCAGAGTTTGCCCAAGTTCATGTCCATTGCATCAGTGATGCAATCAAGCCATCTCATCCTCTGATGCCCTCTTCTCCTTCTGCCCTCAATCTTTCCCAGCATCAGGGACTTTTCCAATGAGCCATCTGTTCACATCAGATGACCAAAATACTGGAGCTTCAGCTTCAGCGTCAGTCCTTCCAGTGAATATTCAAGGTTGATCTCCCTTAAGATCGACTGGTTTGATCTTCTTGCTCTCCAAGGGACTTTCAGGAGTCTTCTCCAGCACCACAGTTCAAAGGCATCAATTCTTTGGTGTTCTGCCTTCTTTACGGTCCAGCTCGCACAACCATATGTGACCACAGGGAAGACCACAGCCTTGACTATACGGACCTTTGTCAGCAGAGTAACGTCTCTGCTTTTCAACACACTGTCTAGGTTTGTCATGGCTTTCCTGCCACGAAGCAATCATCTTCTGATTTCATGGCTGCAGTCCACCATCTGTAGTGACTTTGGAGCCCAAGAAGAGGAAATCTGTCACTACTTTCCCCTTTTCCCCTTCTATTTGCCATGAAGTAATGGGGCCAGATGCCATGATCTTAGTTTTTTAATATGTAGTCTTAAGCTGACTCTTTTACTCTCCTCCTTCATCCTCATCAAGAGGCTCTTTAGTTCCTCTTTGCTTTCTGCCATTAGAGTGATATCATCCACATATCTGAGGTTGTTGATGCTTCTCCTGCCTATCTTGATTCCAGCTTGTAACTCATCCAGACCGGCATTTCTAATGATGTGCTCAGCGTTAAACAAACAGGGTGACAGCCCTGTCATACTCCTTTCTCAATCTTGAACCAATCAGTTTTTCCATACAGGGTTCTAACTATTGCTTCTTGACCTGCATACAGGTTTCTCGGGAGACGGGTAAGATGGTCTGGTCGTCCCATCTCTCTAAGAGCTTTCCACAGTCTGTAATGATCTACACAGTCAAAGGCTTTTGCGTAGTGGATGAAACAGATAGATGTTTTTCTGAAATTCCCTTCCTTTTTCTATAATCCAGCGAATATTGGCCATTTGATCTCTAGTTTCTCTTACCTTTCTAAACCCAGCTTGGACATCTGGAAGCTCTTGGTTCACATAATATTGAAGTCTAGCATGCAAGATTTTAAGCATGAGGTTACTACCATGAGAGATCAGTGTGATTGTCCAATGATTAGAACATTCTTTGGTACTACCCTTCTTGGGAATTGGGATGAGGATTGACCTTTTCCAGTCCTGTGGCCACTGCTGGGTCTTCCTGATTTGCTGACATAATGAATGCAAAACTTTGATGGCATCCTCCTTTAAGGATTTAAATAGTTCTGCTGGAATTTCATTGCATCCACTAGCTTTATTAACAGCAGTGCTTCTTTAGGCCCACTGAACTTTGCATTCCAGAATGTCTGGCTCTGGGTGACTAACCACATCATTGTAGTAATCTGGTTCGTTGAGATCTTTTTTGTACAGTTCTTCCGTGTATTCTTTCCATCTCTTCTTCTTGATCTTTTCCGCATCTACTAGGTCTCTTACCATTTTTATCCATTATTGTGCCCATCTTTGGGCAGAATGCTCCCTTGATGTTGCCAATTTTCCTGAAGAGATCTCTAGTCTTTCCCCTTATGTTGTTGTTGTTTTTTTTCTATTATTAAACACTGTTCATTGAAAAAGGACTTCTTGTCTCTTCCAGCTATTCTTTGAAACTCTGCATTTAATTGGATGTACTTTTCCCTCTCTCCCTTGCTTTTTGCTTCTCTTTGTTCTTCTGCTAGTCATAAAGCCTCCTTAGATAACCACTTTGCCCTCTTACTTTTCTTTTTCTTTGGGATGGTTTTGTTTGCTTGCATGGCATGGTTCATAACTTCATTGAGTTATGCAAGTCCCTTTGCCACGTCAAGGCAGTGATCCATGAAAGGGATTCCAAATATACTGATATTTAGTAATGAATTTGGGGTGGGTCTATTTCTAGCCCTTGTTTTGGAGACTCAAAGGGTCTTTTCAAGCTAGAAACTTATGTCCTTAATTCTAAGAAGTTTTGATGATTTTTTTCCCCTTTATTTTCTCTGTTCTCACTTTCTATACTTCCGTTATTCAGATATTGGACCTCCTGCACTGGTCCATTGTTTCACATATGTTTTCTACCCATCTTTTTCTTCTTGTGGTCTTTTAACTCCACTTCCTTGAAAAAAAAAGTCTTCAAGCTTATTTTCCATTTATTCTGAGTTTTTTTTATTTTTATTTTTGTGTTTTAATTTCTAAGAGTTCTTTTTTCCCCCTCTCTGAATGTTCCTTTTTTCTAGCACCATTTCTATTAATCTCCTTTCATAAAGGTCAGCAAAGAACTAATTACTAAATGTAATGAAAGGTATTTAGTTCTTGTTTTCTCACCCTCTCTATCATGATTGATGCTCATGATTACTCCTTCCTAAAAGTGTCTTATTTTCCCTCTGGTTCCTCATTCTCTGTCAAGCTCTGTAAAAATGTTCAAGATCCCCAGGCTCCATTCTTGACCTCATTATGTGGCTCTCTTCACTTGGCCTAAAATGATATGTAAGTGTACTCATACCGTCAACTTCTACACTCGTGACTTACAATGCTCTTCATCCAGTCACCATTCCTGAGTGTAAGATTCACACAGATGAATGCCTTCTGCATTCTAACTTTCCAATTAAATATGAAGCAGCAGTATCAATTAAGAATAAAGAAGCGTATGTTGGAAATTTAAAGATAAAGTATAAATAGACATCTTAGAGAGGAAGAAAGTAATCCAACTAAAAGCACATAACCATGGGACCACCCATGTAGATCTGAACTACAGCATCAGTAAAGACTTGTTTTAATTTTATGTTAGGAGAACGTGCTTAATGAAGAACTATCCATTTGTGGAAAAAGTATTCTGAGAATTCTACTATAGCCATAGAGTTTTCTGAATTGAATGTTTTTCTTTCCCTTTTATCTCTTTCCCACTGTCCCTGAATTGACTGCAAGATTAAGAACTATATTTTAAGCAGATTCCATTACTAAGCTTGTGATGAATTCCCTCCACACTTCACAGTTTCTGTTTTTAGACACCAAATTCTAAAGCTTTCTTTAGAAAGCTATCACCCGAAGTTTTCCCTCTACCTCTGAGCAAATCTGATTTCTAGAGGACAGTGTTCCAGGTGTTGGAACAGGTCATCCCAAAGACTGTGGTCCAATAGTGTATCACTGAGGATTCCATTGTGTCAGATCTACTTCTCCTTGGAATTGTCCTGGTGGGGTCTGGAGGAGATGCGGAGATAAGTTGAGTTTTCTCTAGAAGGTAAATTAACCACACTGTTGGACCTGTTTGTATATTTGTGCCTCCCAGCTAAACTCGGCAAGGTCCACGCTGCATTCATCCTCTATCACCAGTGTAAGCGCAGGGCCTGCCTTATAGCAGATATCCAAAAACTATTTTTGAATGAATGAATGAGTTAGGAAGAAGAAATAATAATGGTTGTTTTCTATAAATTGTTAGATCTTAAAAAATAATAATAATAATACAGTACCAGAAAGAAGCATCACTGATTATAACCATTTCCTCAGACATTTCTTTAGAGTTTAGCTCTCTAGCATTCTTGGCTAGCAGAAACAGAATTGGTGCCAATAGATTATTAATAGCCCCAAAGCATGTTTTCCATTTGTTTTCTGTACACACCCTAGGAAACCATCAACTCCCAGTAGATCCTGGATGAGCTAAAATCTTTATCTTTGCATTTTTCAAAATTGATAATGTGAATGCCCATGGTACAGAAACAGCTTTGTTTCATTGGTGGTAGAAAAATCAAACACTCTGAAAGTGGTTCTTCTAAACTTACTCTTTTCATCCCTAGAACAAATTCACATGCAATTTCCCAGAATTTCTCAATAACCCTAAAAGCCAAAATCTACTGTGTGCTTCCTGAAGGCCACATGTAATATGTTATCCCATTGAAACCATACAACAATCCAATGAGGTAAGTAATATTAACCCAATTTCACAGATGAGAAACTGTACTACAGATAGGTCACTTAACTTGCTCGGTCACCCATTAATAATGGCAGAGCTGTGCTTTGTCCCAAATAGCCTGTTGTGTAATTACACTATTTATTAGTGTGTGTCCTGCCTAATGCTCAAATAGTTTATGGGAATTACCATTAATTCTATCTATTTCAACAGATCTCATCAGAGAAGAAAAAGGTATAGATGAAAAAGAAATTGGTCACTGTAAGGCTGTATTAAACTATATGTGTCCCTGGAATCTCCACATCCATTTCTGATATTTTACAGAGATATATATCTTGAAAAAACTCCATTGGTTATTCCAGGGTGATTAATATGTTTGCCCCCACCTTTCACACTTCCCCACCCACACACACATGTGTTCACACACTTTGAGAACAACTGCTCTTTCTGGCTTAGAACTTGGACAGTGGCCACTACCAAAAGTGTTGAAGGAGTTATGGGCTTGACAGGCCTAGGTAGGTTTTTTGTGTCATCTTCAATTATAAACTGGTCCAGGGTCTCTGAGTAAGACCTTGGTTTTGAATACCCTGAAATATGCCAAGACTGAGCAGAACTGGGTAGAAAAGGGCTGAACTGGTCTTGTATGTACCTTTGTGCTGGCCTTGAGTCATCTGATAAAGCTTCCATTAGGCATTTGTAAATTCTGGACCTGTCAGTACCTTGGATTATCTGTACTGGTCCAGTTCATCCCTCTTCCGGGTTCTGTATTTGATGGGCCTGGTCTCTACTCTAGATGAAGTAAATGTTTTGTTTGCAAGGCTTTGGGTCTTGTGAGGCTCTGGAATGGATTTCTTTTTTCAATATGTTGGTATGAATCATGGATTATTCTCTTGGCTGAGTCCTTGTTGCTGCTGCTGCTGCTAAGTCGTTTCAGTCGTGTCTGATTCTGTGCGACCCCATAGACGGCAACCCACCAGGCTCCCCCGTCCCTGGGATTCTCCAGGCAAGAACACTGGAGTGGGTTGCCATTTCCTTCTCCAATGCATGAAAGTGAAAAGTGAAAGTGAAGTCGTTCAGTCGTGTCCGACTCTCAGCGATCCCATGGACTGTAGCCCACCAGGCTCCTCCATCCATGGGATTCTCCAGGCAAGAGTACTGGAGTGGGGTGCTATTGCTAGTCCTTGTAGGGATGTGAATAAGGCTTGCTGTGTTTGACTTTGAGCTTTGGCTAAACTCTGGTTGGATTAGGCTAAAGAGGGTAAGCAGTTCAACTTCAGGCTGGGCTTGGATGTGTTTTAGGATCTACTGGGATGGTCTGTAGGCTTAGCTGAACTCAGCTGTGAACCATATTACACATGGTCTATCTCTGGGATGATGGTGACAGATATATGAAATTGGCTCATTTTTTTTCATGGCTCTGAATTTATTAGAGTTGGGTTGGGACTGTGTTGAATAAGTTCTTTCTCTTCATTTGGATGGCTGTAAACAGGGTTTTGGGATTGCCCTAAATTGAATCAAGGGATATAGTGAAGTTAACTGATTTTTAAGTTAGCCCATGTTCAGAGAAGGCAATGGCACCCCACTCCAGTACTCTTGCCTGGAAAATCCCATGGATGGAGGAGCCTGGTGGGCCGCCGTCCATGGGGTCGCTAAGAGTCGGACATGACTGAACAACTTCACTTTCACGTTTCACTTTCATGCATTGGAGAAGGAAATGGCAACCCACTCCGGTGTTCTTGCCTGGAGAATCCCAGGGACGGGGGAGCCTGGTGGGCTGCCATCTATGGGGTTGCACAGAGTCGGACACAACTGAAGCATCTTAGCAGTAGCAGCAGCAGTGCTGGGCTTTAGCATGCTGGATTTAGCAAGGTTTTGCCTGTTTCAGAGCTGAGGTTGTGGATAACCTGTCTTATGGAATGCATCAAGTTATTTAGCTATAAATCATGATTCTGCCGCTGGACTTAAAGCTATTACTGGTGGCTTTTCTTTTCCTATGACCAAAAACCAACATTCAAATGATTCAGATTCTTTAGAAATATTGTTATGGACAATAAATTGCTCCTAGGAATGCTCTCTTGAATTTTTGCAAGTGGTGGTCCTATGGAAGATAAGCATGAAGGAAATCTCATAACAATGAAAAGAGATTTTTTTTTTTTAAACTAAAAGCTGTTTTGCCTTAAAAGGCTATGGAGTCTCACCAAAGCCTGAGGATCTGTGGGACCTCCAAGACCTTAGCAAACATTGAACATATTTGACTGACACAAATTTTGGCAGAGAATGCCAGATCTGTCCATACTGTGAACAAGTATTCCTAAAGAAATAATTATCCAAGTTTTCTTCAGTAGACTCTGTTATCTGGAGCTTCCAAAACCTTTGCCAAAAACCTAGACCAATGGTCCTTTGGTACTCAATTGGATTCTTAGAAGATTAGATGGCAATGTTATCAGGAGAGCAAACTTTGTTTTTGAGAGCTTGACAAAAGGGCTCAATCGTATGTGTTGAAGAGTAGGGGACAAATAATGGAGAGTGAGTCACTAGGGGCTGGTAGACAGGTAGGTCATATTTAACAATTTCTGTCTCAAAGAAAGAAGCCTGGAAAATTCATGTGGAATAGTAATTAGAGTGCAGGATAAAGCCTTAAGATGGTCAGTCTAGTATTACAAAGTCCCCATCTTTTGGAAGCCAGGGAACTTGAAATTCTTGACATTCTTAGGTATCCTGGGATCCTTCTTTGTGTCATAAAATGTGCAAACATTCACAAGTTACCACCTGTCCCTCTTTCTTCTTGACATAGAAGTTTCCACTTCCTGGCCACTCATTGCAGTCCAACGTCTCCCTGCACTGCTCCACTGGCGTGCTCCTTGGTGACACGATTACACACGTGTCAGATCAGTGCTGTTTTCTCACTGCTTATGCTCTTGACTTCCACACGATGTGGTACTGTTGACTGTTTCTTCCTCCAAGAAGCTCTTCCCTGCCTTGACTTCCAGTTTTCACTCAAACACTTTCACGTGCGTGGTTAATTTGCCCTTGTGCTTCTTCAACCCCAGAAATATCTTTCCATAGCCCCAGCATCATCATTTATATCATTCTTGCACTGACTTGACTTTGAGAAGCAGGGGAGTTCCTTGCAAACTCCATATGGCTTTCTCTGTGAAACCTGGGAAGGCCAGCCAATGTTCTATAAAGAGATTAGAACCCTGGATACCCTTAGTCCAGGTGGAATATTTAGCATTTCCTTGAGAAGATGATAACATCTGTGGAAAGGTATATTGATACTTGAATATCTCTGAGCTGTGAAATCAATCTGAGAAATGCTAGCAGAAACCCATTGAAAACTCTTCCCAACTTCTTCTCCAACCTCAAGGAACTGATCCACCCCTTTCATTTACCTATGTGCACTAATTATAAGTCTGTTACATTCTCACTTCCAAAAGAAAATATTGCCAATTTGAAGAACCTGAAAATGTCTCCACTTGAGGACCTGCTGAACCACCATTTTGATATCATACCAGGGACTTCATTTGTCTTGTTATAGACTCTGGAAATCTTTGTTCTACTCAGCATTCCATGAGATTAACCATATCTCCATGGCTCAATATCAAGTTCACTTCATGGGCATATTTGGAGGATACCTCTCCATAGTGAGTGAAGCTGGCAAAAACTGTCTAATTGGAAGATGCACATGAAATGGATTTCTCTGGGCTAGTCAGAGAGAGGAAAAGGTAGAGTGACTTTAAAGTCTAGAAATGGTCAAGATGTATTAATGATTCCCTGACATTGTACAGGAGACAGGAATCAAAACCATCGCCATGGAAAAGAAATGCAAAAAAGCAAAATGGCTGTCTGGGGAGGCCTTACAAATAGCTGTGAAAAGAAGAGAAGTGAAAAGCAAAGGAGAAAAGGAAAGATATAAACATCTGAATGCAGAGTTCCAAAGAATAGCAAGAAGAGATAAGAAAGCCTTCTTCAGCAATCAACGCAAAGAAATAGAGGAAAACAACAGAATGGGAAAGACTAGAGATCTCTTCAAGAAAATTAGAGATACCAAGGGAACATTTCATGCAAAGATGGGCTCGATAAAGGACAGAAATGGTATGGATCTAACAGAAGCAGAAGATATTAAGAAGAGATGGCAAGAATACACAGAAGAACTGTACAAAAAAGATCTTCATGACCCAGATAATCATGATGGTGGGATCACTGACCTAGACGCAGACATCCTGGAATGTGAAGTCAAGTGGGCCTTAGAAAGCATCACTATGAACAAAGCTAGTGGAGGTGATGGAATTCCAGTTGAGCTATTCCAAATCCTGAAAGATGATGCTGTGAAAGTGCTGCACTCAATATGCCAGCAAATTTGGAAAACTCAGCAGTGGCCACAGGACTGGAAAAGGTCAGTTTTCATTCCAATCCCAAAGAAAGGCAATGCCAAAGAATACTGAAACTACCACACAATTGCACTCATCTCACACGCTAGTCAAGTAATGCTCAAAATTCTCCAAGCCAGGCTTCAGCAATATGTGAACCGTGAACTTCCAGATGTTCAAGCTGGTTTTAGAAAAGGCAGAGGAACCAGAGATCAAATTGCCAACATCCGCTGGATCATGGAAAAAGCAAGAGAGTTCCAGAAAAACATCTATTTCTGCTTTATTGACTATGCCAAAGCCTTTGCCTGTGTGGATCACAATAAACTGTGGAAAATTCTGAAAGAGATGGGAATACCAGACCACCTGATCTGCCTCTTGAGAAATTTGTATGCAGGTCAGGAAGCAACAGTTAGAACTGGACATGGAACAACAGACTGGTTCCAAATAGGAAAAGGAGTAGGTCAAGGCTGTATATTGTCACCCTGCTTATTTAACTTATACGCAGAGTACATCATGAGAAATGCTGGACTGGAAGAAACACAAGCTGGAATCAAGATTGCTGGGAGAAATCAATAACCTCAGATATGCAGATGACACCACCCTTATGGCAGAAAGTGAAGAGGAACTCAAAAGCCTCTTGATGAAAGTGAAAGTGGAGAGTGAAAAAGTTGGCTTAAAGCTCAACATTCAGAAAATGAAGATCGTGGCATCCGGTTCCATCACTTCATGGGAAATAGATGGGGAAACAGTGGAAACAGTGTCAGACTTTATTTTGGGGGGCTCCAAAATCACTGCAGATGGTAACTGCAGCCATGAAATTAAAAGACTCTTACTCCTTGGAAGGAAAGTTATGACCAACCTAGATAACATATTGAAACACAGAGACATTCCTTTGCCAACAAAGGTCCATCTAGTCAAGGCTATGGTTTTTCCTGTGGTCATATATGGATGTGAGAGTTGGACTGTGAAGAAGGCTGAACGCCGAAAAATTGATGCTTTTGAACTGTGGTGTTGGAGAAGACTCTTGAGAGTCCCTTGGACTGCAAGGAGATCCAACCCGTCCATTCTGAAGGAGATCAGCCCTGGGATTTCTTTGGAGGGAATGATGCTGAGGCTGAAACTCCAGTACTTTGGCCACCTCATGCAAAGAGTTGACTCATTGGAAAAGACTCTGATGCTGGGAGGGATTGGGGGCAGGAGGAGAAGGGGACGACAGAGGATGAGATGGCTGGATGGCATCACTGACTTGATGGATGTGAGTCTGGGTGAACTCTGGGAGTTGGTGATGGACAGGGAGGCCTGGAGTGCTACAATTCATGGCCAGACACGACTGAGCGACTTAACTGAACTGAACTGATAGCTTAGTTGGTAAAGAATCCACCTGCAATGCAGGAGACCCCGGTTCTATTCCTGGGTCGGGAAGATCTGCTGGAGAAGGGATAGGCTGCCCACTCCTGTATTTTTGGGCTTCCCTCTGGCTCAGCTGGTAAAGAATCCACCTGCAATACGGGGAAGACCTGGGTTCCATTCCTGGGTTGGGAAGATCCTCTGGAGAAGAGAAAGGCTACCCACTCCAGTATTCTGGCCTGGAAAATTCCATGGACTGTATAGTCCATGAGGTCACAAAGAGTCGGACATGACTGAGTGACTTTCACTTTATCTAGGATAGTGAAAGAAAAACAGGCAACTTGGGCTTTCAAGTATCTGAATCCATCTAAGTCTCTGTCCTCGAAAGAACCCTCTTTGTCCCAGGGGAGACTGCTCCACTCTTTCTCGTTTCCCATAACTTTGTTTCATACTGAATTTCCCTCCCCATGGCTTCCTACCGCGGGAATTCCCTCACTTATCTTTAACAATCATGTCTCTAACTTTGAAGAGTTCTGTTAAGACTCTTCTGATCCCCTGCCAGACTAGCTTCCTAATCTATAAACCCTTCAAAACATGCTTCTGTCACCCAAACTTTAAAGAGAGTCCCTAGAGCATGAGGATGAGAGAAGACACTCCTAAGCTTCCCTGACCCCCCCGCCCCCATCCCCCAAATCCCTTTCAGGTTCAAGCCCTTTCTTTTTCTTTGCCAATCCTGTTACCCACAAATGTTCTCTTCAGTATGTTTTTCTATCTCATGTTCCTTCTCTAATCAGTTTCCTCTGGTTTTTCTGCATTCATCTACCCACTTAATTTCGGCAGATGTTCCTCACCTTCTTTCTCATCATAGAGCTGCAATGGGACCAGGAGAGGTTTTCAGTTTTGGAGAGAGGGAGAATATATGAAAAAAAAAAAAAAAACTTGGATAAGTTAGAGTATTTTAATCTCCCTGCAATTATTTTTTTCCTGAGAGTAGTTATTCCTAAAGTATAAGTATTAATAGGTACAGTACTTTTCAAAAAAAGAACAGTTTCTTGGTCAACTAAGCTTGGAAAATACAGTTAGACATTTTTTTCCCCCTAAAGATAGCTGAAAATTTTAAACATAATAGGCATTTCTTAGTTGTCTACTATTGCATAACAAATTGCCCTCAAAATTTGATGCTTGAAACATACATACACTTTCATTCTCTCGTAATTTTTGTGGGTCAAGAATCTGAAATTGGCTTGGTTGAGTGGTTCTGGCTTTGAGGTTCTCATAAGGTTACAGTCAAGAAGTCAGTCAGGACTGTAGTCATCTGAAGGCTTCACTGGGGCTGGAGGATCCACCTCCAAGATGGGTTATTCACGTGGCTGGCTGATTGATGCTGGCTATCAGCAGTTGCAGTAAGTTTCTTACTACATGAACTCTTACACAGGGCTGCTTGAGCAATCTCATGACATGGCACTGGGTTCCCCAGAGAAAGTAGTACAGGAGAACAAGGAAGAAACCGCAATATCTTTTATTATTATTATTATTAAAATATAGTTGATTTACAATGCTGTAATTGTTTCAGGTTTACAGCAAAGTGATTCATATACATATCTATTCTTTTTTAAGATTCTTTTCCATTACAGTTTATTACAAGGGGCTTTGAATGGAGTTCCCCATGCTACACAGTAGGACCTTGTTGTTTACCTATTCTCTATATAGGAGTTCGTCCCAAACTCCTCATTTACTCCTCCCCCTGCACTTTCCTCTTTGGTAACCGTAAGTTTGTTTTCTAAGTATGTGAGTCCATTTCCGATTTGTAAATAAGTCCACTTGTATATTTTTAGACTCCACATATATATTCTGGAGTATGTGTTAGTCACTCAGTTGTGTCCGACTCTTTGTGATCCCATGAGCTCACCAGGCTCCCTGTCCATGGGATTCTTGGGGCATGAATCCTGGAGTGGGTTGCCATGTCCTTCTCCAGGGGATCTTCCTGACCCAGGGATCGAACCCAAGCCTCTTGGGTCTCCTGCATAGGCAGGTGGGTTCTTTAACACTAGCACCACCTGGGAAAGTATATATTTTAAATACCACAAATGATTTTTTTTCTCCAACTTCCTTCACTTAGTATGATCTCTAAGTCCATCCATGTTGTTGCAAATGGCATTATTTCATTCTTTTTTATGGCTTAGTGATATTCCATTGTCCATATATACCATATCTTCTTTACCCTTTCATCTGTGGATGGACACTTAGGTGGCTTCCATGTCTTGGCTACTGTAATTAGTTCTGCTATGAACATTGGTGTCAAACAGTTCAATATAAAAAAACCAAACAACCCCATCAGAAAATAGGCAGAAGACCTAAACAGACATTTCTCTGAAGAAGAAATGCAGCTGGTCCACAGGCACATGAAAAGATGCTCAGTCGCTAATTATTAGAGAAATGCACATCAAAACTATAATGAGGTATCACTTCACACCAGTCAGAATGGCCATCATCCAAGAGTCCACGAATAATGAAGTCTGGAGAGAGTGTGAAGCAAATGGAACCCTCCCACACTGTTGGTGAGCATGTAAATTGGTACAACCAGTGTGAAGAACAGTATAGAGGTTCCTTTAAAAACTAAGAATAGAGTTATTATATAATCCAGCAATCTCACTCCTAGGCATACATTTGGAGAAAATTCTAATTTAAAAAGATAAATGCACAATATCTTTTATATTCTCAGAAGTCACAAACCATCATTTCTGCTGTACCTTATTTATTACACACAGTTCAGTCTCATTCACTGTGGGAGAGGAGGTGTGAATATCAGGAGATGAAGACCATAAAGGAACATTTTGGAGGCAGCCTAGTGGGCTGCCCTCTATGGGGTCGCACAGAGTGGGACCCGACTGAAGCGACTTAGCAGCAGCAGTGCAATTAGGAATCTCCCAAACTTAGAGGCTCTCAAGCAGAGGGGAAGATGAGTGTCTGGAGCAATAATCCTGAAATACAGAGCACGAGTGTGTATTGAGGATTCCCAGAGTGGAAGACAAAGGAAGATAAAACGAGTTCCCGCTGGGAACGGGGGTCCAGAGCCCACTCTAAAAAGGATCTCTCCCTGTATAAAACAGAGCTTCTCTGGCAGTCCCAAACTGTTTGGAAGGTTCACATTCTTGTAAGCTGTTTGTTTCCTCTGTCTTAAATCAAAGATTGGGTGAAAAAAGTCAAAGTTCACAGGCTGAAAAGAATTTACCACAAAATCTCCAAAATCGGAGATGGAGACCGTCTAGAATGCTCCGCTGTTTCATGCCAGGAACAGCTTTCTGTGTGGGACTGTTTTTGCTGTTTACAGTCACATGACCGCATCCCAACAGTCTCTTTTATGATCTGCTGTAAGTGTACAGTAAGGTCTCTTGGGTAATTCAGATAACAAAGGCCCATTCTTCTCTGCTCGTTTGTCCAGCATCTTGTTTGCAAAGGTCCTAGCCTGGGGTCAGAGCCGTGGTGCTTGGAGTAAGTTCTCATCAATTGCTTACATGGACCTTATCAGCGGAAGTAGAACAGGAAAAGAAAGAACAAGGATAAAAAGGCTAGCGAGTGAGGAAGAACTAAAAATGGTGAAGAAATAATGGAGAATGAAAGGAAAGATGCATGGAAAAAAAGAAGGAATAAGAAACGTGCACAGCCAGGCTCCCTAGAACGCGCAAGAGTGCTTTCGCCGTCCTTGGCCACAAGGTGGCACCCTTTGAACTTTCTTTCCCCATCAAAATATGAAAGGGGCGGGGGGTTGAGAGGAGGGAGAAAAGAGTAAGCACTCCCCCAACCAAGAACAATTTGAAAACCCACCCCAAAATATTTAAAATCTAGGACAAAGAACCGTCAGGACGGAATTGCTTCAATTGCAAAACCTCAGCGCTGCCTCCCGAGCGGCCCGCCGGCCCGAGTCAGGAGCAGCCCCTTTAAAAAAGAGCGGACTACAGTATTGGGATTCTTGAAACCCGAAACCTAGAAACAGAATCGTAGCGGAAACCAGAAGGAAAACCTTGAACTCCTCCAGACAATTGCTTCCGGGGAGTTTTTCGGGAGAGCGAGGGGGAATAAAGGGCCCGAGAGGAGGGCCCCTCGGATGGCGCGCCCCTGAGGGTCCTGGCGAGTTCGAGGAGCGTGGGGAGTAGAGGACCATACCCTCTCCCTTGGGCTGCAGGTCATGGCCACCGTGGAGCAGAAAGCCCTGGGCATTGGCTTCAAGTGTCTCTCTTTGGCCACTTTTGTGCTCATCTGCGCCGGGCAAGGGGGACGCAGGGAGGAAGGGGGTCCAGCCTGCTACGGGGGATTTGACCTGTACTTCATTCTGGACAAGTAAGTGCCGTGAGTTGTTCCACCCTAGGCTAAGCTGATGATGCTTTCTACCCGGGCTGGGCTCCTTGGCAGGGTGGCTTTGGGACAGGCGCGCATCTCCAGGGACCCAGAGGGGCCGCGGGAGGTGGCGCTGGCCCCAGCTCTGCGCCTTTGTGGACCGAGCGCGCGTCCCCATCCTTCCCGGCTGCAGGAGCCGGACGGGCAGGCGTCGCTGCTTGTTCTCCAGACAGCTTCTTCTCTGCCTTGCTTTCCGGCGACCGAGGCGCCTGAGTTTGAGGATGGGAGTGTAAAGATGCTGTTGACCTACTACCTCTCTGTGAACCTTTTCCGTTTGCTTTAGAATCCTTGGTGAGAAAAACTGGCTTAGGAGAGGTAGAACAACGTTCAGGCACGTCTAAAGTAAGCGGCGTGGGCTTTTAAAAGCCAATCGTCTCTTGTTTAAAAGCTCTGCCCTACATATTCCTTTTCCCTTGGTTCCTCATCATAGAATGTAGGCAGACTGGGCAGTTCGTGGAAATATAAGGAGAATTTCTCCACTTCACTGAGTTTGAGGCTAGGGAGTTCTTTGTTGTGGGACGTCTTGTGAGTTGTAGGATGTTTTGTGAGTTGTAGAATGTTGAGCATCCCTGGCCGCTACCCTGTAGATGCTGGTACTACCCGCTCCATAACCTCCCCCACCCCACTCCCCAACCCCCACTAGTTCCTCCGTGGTGACAGGCAAAAATGTCTCCAGACATTGCCAAAAGTCCCCTGCGGGTATATTTCTCCTCCCTCTGGGCTTGAGAAACCCCGATGCGGGCGAAGTCAAGTTCTTGGTGATTTGACTGGTGGGCTACCAGGGAAGTGCAGGAGCCCTGGTTTTCTTGCAAAAATGGATAAGGCTTCAGGACTGTTCAAGGGAGAACTGAACTCTGCCCAATCCCCCGTAGACTTGCCAAGCCACAGTCATTCAAGGAAGTTGCCTGCTATCAACTAAAAAGCAGCTTTTACAATAAAAAGCCCCTCAGCGAAGATCAGTGCTCACTAGCGTCGTGTGAGCGCCCCACTGCCAGACAGGACTCTTGCTGGTACAGTGGAGGGGACATGAGTTTCACAGACTGGAAAGTATTTGCGAGTTGGAAAAAGAGTCCTGCAAAGCAAGCTGGCCAGCTAGACATCAAATGTGCTTTGCAGTTGCCCCTGGAGTTTGATTTTTTTCCGTAAAGGCTGTTTTGAACTCCAGATTCTTTGGATGAAAAGGGAGATCTCTTTCCTGCAGATTTATGAGAAGGTGGATACTGAAAATATACTCCAGTGCTAAGAAATGGAATTTCTTTAGTTACTTCTAGCAGCTGGGAGCACCAGCTCACAGATTCAGACCTTCTGAAAACACAGATGCCCATCATTTTGCTTTTTTTTTTTTTTAAAGCCAGTTCAGAAGAACATACAGGAAGCTTGAAAATGGACAGAATCACCATGTCCTGGAATGGAACAACCCCCACATTGCACAGATATCAAACTCTTTCCAAATTACCTTATAGATTGAATTAAACTTTAAAATCAGAGTTCTGAAAGAATTTTGTTGGTGAGAGGAATTTAGCAAAATGATTCTAGGTTTAACTTAGAGAAAAAAAAAAAACAAGTATTAAGAGCTAAAACATTTTGGAAAAAGAATAATGAATACTTGTATCTCCAAATATTAAAATGTACTGTGAGGCAAATTAATAAAACACAGGATGGCTTTTTAAAAAATGGTTCTTGAACAAATGGTTGGTCCATAGGAAAAGAAAAAGTTTAGATTTACACTTTACCCCCACCACCACCACCAAGATAAATTCCAAGAGAATTGAAGATTTTAATGTTAAACATTTAATTTAAAAATGAAGTATTGAAAGAATTAGAAGAAAACTTAATGAGTATTACTGTAATCTTAACTTTGGAGCTTTAAAAACAGAGTAGCAACAATAAAGAAAACTGCAAAAAGATTTAAATATATTAAAATCTGACATGTCTATAAGTGAAAAAAATGCCACAAATAAAAGATAACAAGTTACAAAAACTTTTGCAACATAAATTCGCCTCTATAGAGTAACCTTAAAATGTAATAAGCAGTTTTTAAAAGATCATCTCAGTAGAAAACAGGCTTACTATATGAATAATTCACAAAAAAATATGAAAGGTAATAAACAAAAAAGTTCAAGTTCCCTAGCAAAGAAATAGGAAAATCAAACAAGATGTAATATTTATTGCGTTGGCAAAGATTTTTAAAGAATTGTAATATTCAGCATTGGCTAACTTGTGGGAATGAGGGCCGTTGTCATATCTTATAAGGAAAATATAAATTTGGTTTGGTCTTTCTAGGTTTGTGCTAGCCAATAAAACTTTCTGTGATGATGGAAATATTCTCTTTTTGTGCTTTCCAATACGGTAGCCACTAGCCGTATGTGGGTATTGACTCCTGAAATGTGTCTAGTGGGACTGAGGAAATGAACTTTCTATTTTATTTAAGTTTAATATAAATTTCAGTAGCCAGATGTGTCTATTATTTTGAATAGCATAGACAAGAAGATAGCATGGCAATATGTATCAAAGGAAAACTCCAAGATAGTCAGAAAAGAGTGCCTATATGTTCGTGGCTATGATGTTTATGATAATGAAGCTGAAAATTATCTAAATGTCCAACAGCAGAGGCTTTAATAAGTTAGATGTGGTATATGCATGATATTGAGTACACATGTTATATATGCATGTAAGATATTTTCAGGAGAAACACAGTGCCCATAATATACTTTTTAAGGGAAAATATAATTACCTAACATTATACACTATGATTCTACCTTTGTAAAAAATGCTAAACACACGTGTGTCTTTATTTACCCAATATGTAATAGTATTTGTCTGTAGAAAGTAGGATTTTAAAATTCTTTTTTTACACTTTTCTGAATCTTCAAACTTTTCTACAGTGAATGTATATTACTTTTATATTCAACAAAAATAAGTTATTTCGAGTTTTTAAAAAGTCATTTCAAGTGTGAGGAGGCTCTCTTAACCAGCGTGCTGAACTCCAAGCCCCTCACAATTATAGAGGATTTGCTTTCATGTTTAATCCTGGAGTACATTTCTAAATACACCATAGGGTCCTTGGCAATGTTGAGGACCCAAAAATGCTCCGGGAAAAAAATGGTGGGGAGACCTTTACAGGTACCTACCTTTACATGGAGGTGGACTCCTCTGACTTCTTTTAGTTGTCTTATTGCTTGAAGAGAGGGACATTTTTGTGCTGAATGAGAAAGTTGCTAGCACTTGGTATGATAAGCGTATGCAATTCCAGCTTGCCATCTCGATTCGAGCTGATTTATGGGATTGTGGAACCCAAAGCTGGGGGATGGGCCACAAGCCAGTGATAGCAAACAGTCCCCCAGCTGGTCCCTAAAGACATGGTCTTTTGTCCTAGAAAGTACCTCCCCAGAAAGTGCTGTCCAGCACCCAACCACTACAGCTTGCAAAGGGAAAGAGTGCTGATGCGTTTTTTTTCCTTGGGCTTCTCAGATCCTCTTGCGGACAAGACACTGTAGAGGCTGAAACCAGTGGCTCACAAGGCAGTGAATTCACCATTCTTCTCCCCACCCCTCAACTCCCTTTTTTCCCAGCGAATGGTTCTCTTCTTTTCTGTGACATTAAACCTCAGCTCATTTCAGCTTTAAGCAGGATGCACCTCTGGCTTGGAAGAAACCCAGATTATACATTTAATGGAACGTCATGTTTTCTCAACCAGAAGCAAAGACTTCATAATGATAACCTAGACTACCACAGTAACACAATAGGGCATTATTAGCGGCTTTGGCCACGGAGCTGATGGACTGGGCTTCACAAGGCTTTATATGATGGAATTTTATGTTCATTCAAGCATGCTTTTCTGGTTACAGTCAGGAAAAGTAGACTGCTGGGAATTCAATCAGGGATTTGAAAGTCAGATTTGAAAGGACTTTATCCAGAGGAAAACAGTCAAGGAGCAGCTAGCCACCTTAAATCTCCCAGAGGGCCCTCTAAGATTAGTGCACCCAGTTGGCCAACCCATGGACATGCGTGAACCTTTCCTCTCTTGCAGGGCTCTTCTGTTATTACACTAGATATTTACATATTGGTCTGTTTTATAGAGAGCTGTTAGTCACTCAAGTGGAAAAAATGGACTCTCCATCGTGAGTCTGGGGAAGTGCTGGCTATATTCATGTGTGCCCTACAGATTTCAAAAATAGAATGGTTGAGTGGGGTGGGGCAGGAGAAGTGGAGGAGATAGTGAGCTGGAGGATGGCAATAATCCTTGAATAGTTGACCTACAGGGTTTCCTAAAGCCACAGCCTGTCACCCAACAAATCCTTACATTTGCAAAGACCCTCTACAGGCTCACTGTGTGGGCTCCTTCCCCATTAGAACCCCCCAGCTCCTCCCTCCACGACGTCTTTTCTGTTCAGCACCAATTTTCTCTTCCTCTTTTCCCCATACAAAGGGACCCTGTCTCGCCACTCATGCAAGTCCAACCCCAGCATCCAAAATTGGGTGGTCACATGTGGTGATGCTCTGTAGAACCCTTCCTATGTGTTACACTTCAGAGACACAGTCATTAAATGGATTTTTATAACATTAGACTGGGAACCACACCATGTTCTGGGTTCCCAGCTACTAACTTACAAAAGAAATCTTTAGAATCAAAACGAAAGTCTCCTAAAACTTACACCGTCTCACAAGTGCCCCAGAGAAAACCTTGCTTGGTTGCTAGGGCAAACGCGCTAGTCTCTAATTTACTGATGAGAAAACTGTTCAACCTTGGTCAACCCACTGGATTAAGTGACCTGTGGAAGGACCTAGGATTAGATAATGACAAAGCTGGGATGCTGTCTGCTCCTGACTCTAAGCCCAGCTTTTTCCACTCATCATTGCCCTGTGCAGTTGGGTCATAATGAGAAGCACATGGCAATACGACTGGGTAGATTCCAGGAATTAAAAATCCCTGCATCAGAGTTTCAGGAAATGATGGTGCGTAAGGCAACTAAGGTTACTTAATTGAGGAGGTACTGCTCTGCTGTTAAAGCAGCTCTAAATTGATTGAAAGTTTCAGGGTCTCCAACCCTCTGCAGCCCATGGAGATGTTCCAGAGGTCTGGGGATTACCTGATGGGTAGTAGGACTCTAAGGACATCTGATTATAATGCCCTTAAAGATCTGATAAATTAATAATTTGTTCACAGTTAATCCGGTGGAAAGGGGAAATTCAACTCTGTAGACATGTTAAAACTCACAGATGTAGCTTGTTTTCAGAAATGCTTTGGAAGAAGACTTCCAGTAATGAAAATGCAAACTTGACTCTGAATAAGGAAGACAGAGTTCATTAGAAGGTACCTTGAAAATGATACAGTAATAATTCTGAGAAGCATCAGGGAAAAAAGCTTTTCAGGGCCTTGGAATGTCTTCTTTTTGATATCAAGTTGGATTTGATGGTTTTTCAATATTCTTCCTTAATTGAAAGAATTGCAGTTTTGGAGAGGTCTTATCAGGTCAGGTAATAGTTGGTAGAACTGCTTGCAAATTGGAAGGTTTGGCTTATGGTTCAAAATAAATAGGGCAGAACTCTTTTGTTTTATTTTGTACTTCTGTCTGGGCCAGCCAAGTAATTATCTCTATCTGTGGAGACCTGGTAAAACTCAGTGTCAAGCTGAGAATAGAATCCAGGAGTGCTGGAGGAAGGCACCCATCCTGAGATAACCTGCAATTATCTTCAAATCCTGTAGGACTCCCAACAGTCCAGGAGCAAACTCTGGCATCCCTTAGTGAGACTTGGCTGTCACATAAATACAAATAGGATTTGCCCATCCTAAAGGAAATCAGTCCTGGGTGTTGATCGGGAGGACTGATGTTGAAGCTGAAACTCCAACATTTTGGCCACCTGATGCAAAAAGCTGACTCATTTGAAAAGACCCTGATGTTGGGAAAGATTGAATGCAGGAGAAGAAGGGGATGACAGAGGGTGAGATGGTTGGATGGCATCACTGACTCAATGGACATGGGTTTGGGTGGACTCCGGGAGTTGGTGATGGACAGGGAGGCCTGGCGTGCTGTGGTTCATGGGGTCGCAAAGAGTTGGACACAACTGAGCGACTGAACTGAACTGAACTGAATTTAGAACATGTGTTTATTTTTGATATGATGTCCAGAGACTGGATTTTGCCTCTTGCAGTGATTACTGTACAACAAAAGACCAAGTGGGTATTTGGCTATTTCCTGATGTGTTTCCCAGACATACCACGTTTGTACTGAAAATAGTGATTAGATTTCTTCCATCTGGAAGAGCTGATTCTTTCATTCATTTGGCATAGGTTTGTTCTCAAGTCCAATCACAAGTGTGTGCTCCAATAAAAGTACAGGTGACAATACCTGTTGTCAACAGTGTCCTGTCCTGGAGGCTGCAAGGAATGGAAGAAAACAGCAAGCAGTCCAAAGCTATTTGCTTTTTAGGTAGGAGGACATTAGAAGGACTCCAGGCAGGTAAAGCTAAAGGCTCTAATGAGGATTTGGGGCAGGGGGCAGGTTAGGTCGGGCTTCCCAGGTGGTGCTAGTGGTAAAGAACATGTCTGCCAATGCAGGAGACATAAGAGACACAGGTTCGATCCCTGGTTAGGAAGATTCCCCCAGAGAAGGGAATGGCAACCCACTGCAGTATTTTGCCTGGAGAATCCCCATGGACAGAGGAGCCTGGCGGGCTACGGTCCATAGGCTCGCAAAGAGTTGGACACGATAGAAGTGACTTACCATGCATGCAGGTAACGTCAATTTTAGATCAAAAAGGAGAAGAAATAAGTAAGTTTACTGAGTCCATGTTACCTGCCACGCATTGTGTAAACATTTTGCCTGTATGATCCCATTTAGTTATCTCCTTTATAACCACATAAGGCCATGATCACTGTTTGACACATGAGGAAACTGAGGTTTAACAAGGTTAGCCAAGGTCATAGTAAGTGATGAAAGTCAGCCTCAAATCCAGGCATCTCTGACTCATGATCTATGCACAGAGATGAAAAGAATCTAAACATGCAGGAGAACATTGACTCAGTCAGTGTAGTTTATGTTATGCCATGGTAACCAAAAAAATCCCCCAAATCACAGTGACACAAAACAGCAAAGGTATAAACCTTTGTAATTTCTGTCTCTGCTACACATCTGGTGAGGGGCAACAGGGGCTCTGCTCAGGGTGCTATCCTGGAAGCTAGACTGGTGGAAATTCCTTAACACTGGCTTTTACCATCATTGCTGCAGAGGAAGGAAATGCTGGAGAGTCTCTGGCTGGAGCACTGCCAATAAATTAATGATTTGTCCAGATTGAATCTGATGGGAAAGGGAAATTCAACTCTGTAGACATGTGAAATGACATGCATCCTTCACTCACAACCCACTGGTCAGAACTAGTCACGTGACTACTCAACACCACCACCACCATCACACCATCTATACTACCACTACCAGCACCACGCACGCATGTGTGCGTGCCAAGTAGCTTCAGTCGTGTCCTACTCTTTGGGACCCTGTGGACCATAGTGCACCAGGCTCCTCTGTCCATGGGATTCTCCAGGCAAGAATATTGGAGTGGGGTGCCATGCCCTCCTCCAGGGGATCTTCCCAATCCAGGGATCGAACCCATGTCTCCTGCATCTCCTGCATTGCAGATGGATTCTTTACCCACTGAGCCACCTGGAAGGCCCACTGCCATCACCACCAAACCAACAAATAGGATGTGGAAAAATACCATCCTCCTGTTTTTCTAAAGGGAAGGGAAAGCCAGATATGGGTGGGCATGAAAAGTCTTTACCTTAAACCTTTAATCATACACTACTTTCACCTGAGTAAGCAAGAAAGGAGTAGTCCCTGGGAGAGGATATAAAGATAAGACTTCTCGTCCAGGGTCAGTGTTGAGCCATGTCTTAGATATGTTCATCAACCTGGAATTACAGTCAGACGCGACAGTTCAAATCCGCCTGTGTAGCAGCGATGGCCTCTTGTTCTCTTCCTTCCTTGCCCATTGCTCACATTGTTTACATGAAAAATTCAGTGCAGTGGGCAGGGGATTAAATTAGACTAAACAGAAAGTAGAAATGAAGATGAGACATGTTTCCCTGATAGCTAAGTATTACATGAATGTATTCAGAAGCTCAGAATCCCTTTGTTCATAGTTTGTGGACTATGAGGGAATTTGAAAAGCTGTGAGGGGAGAGTGGGATGCCCAGGTGGTGCTGGTGGTAAAGAACCCATCTACCAATACGGGAGATGCCTGAGACAAGGGTTCGATCCCTGGGTCGGGACTATCCCCTGGAAGAGATAAGGCAACTGACTCTAGCATTCTTGCCTGGAGAATCCCATGGACAGAATAGTCTGTGGGCTACAGTCTGTAGGGTTGCAAAGTGTTGGTTGCAACTGAAGTGACTTAGCACGCATGTACACCAGGGGAGAGCAGCCCCTGGAACACTGAGGCAGCCAGGCTGAGAGGATGCTGTGTGTTGCAGAGGCTAATTCCAACCTTGAATCAAGAGTATCTGTGTTCCAGCCAAATGTGTTTCTCAGTGAAGGTGTCGTTGCCATTTTCAGTGGACAGTTTTTCACTGAGAGGGACTGTAGGAGGCTTAGCATTTCTGATCATTCCTTTGTAAATGCTGTAAGCTTCTAGTCATTGTGCTACTCAATAAATAAATACGTCTACATATATCCCTAAATGCCTTCCTTGAGGTGGTACCACCCTGGTTGAGAACTCCTGACTGAAAGAAAGCAGGTAGAGCAAGGCATGCCAGTGATACTGATTTTAGGCATCGTAGGACTACATCTGATCAGGAAGAGCATTTATCTACAGGAAGAACCAGAGTGGCTTTAGTTATAAGAGGGCCAGTGGAAACTGCTAACCTTGGAAATGAATGTGCTCAACCAGTGGTTCTCAACCAGGGACCAGATCAGAACCTTAAGGGTCAAGGGCAGGCCTGTATCTTTTGGAAAATTTCCCAAGTGATTGTGATGTGGTTCTTTCCCTCCCACAATAAATCATGAGACTGAACAGAAAGACCAGAAAAGCTGTCCTATACTGATGGCCTTGTTCCTCTCTCATGCGGATGTGGCTAAGGAAATAGACACCTGATAACTGAATGCCAAGCAGAGTTCTTACTTTAGATGGTGGTTGGGAAGGCTCAACATGATATAGAGAAGGAAGAGCCAAGGTCACAAATAAGCCATGCTTTGCCCTGCTGTGTTGGCAGGTCCTGCATGTGTGCATACACATGGAGGCCATGGTGTTTGCTAGGACAATCCTTTGTTCCCTTTCTGTCAAGACTCCAGGCAGGAAACATACCCCAGTTCCTCAGGGGCATGAACTGGACTAATCACAGAGGTTAAGAAAGCTGACTTTGGAATCAGGCATTTCTGGCTTTAAATACCAGCTCAACCTTTTACTAAGTTGTATGACTTGAGCAAATTTTTTAGCCTTCCACTGAACCTTGGTCTTCTCATTAATAAAACAGGTATTCAAACTACTGCCTCACAGAAGTATCCTGAAGATTAAATAATATTCAATTAAAACCCTTAATGAAGCATTTGGTATGTGAGTGCCCTAGATGATGATAATGGTGGTAGTGATGGTGGTGACAGTATGGTGGTGGTGATGGGGATGATGGTGGAGGGGGCAACAGTGACGGTGAAGATGGTATTCATGGCGATTGCAGTGGTGATAGTGACGATGTGATGGTGGTGGTGATGGCGACAGTGATGGTATTGATGGTGATGGTAGTGTGATCAAGATAATGGTGTTATTGATGATGTGATCGTGGTGGTGGTGATGATGGTATTGGTGGTGGTGGTGGTGGTGATGGTATTACTGATGATGGTATTGGTGGAGGTGATGGTGATGATGGTATTATTAACGATGTGATGGTGGTTGTGGTGATGGTGACAGTGATGGTATTGATGGTGATGGTAGTGTGATCAAGATAATTGTGTTATTGATGATGTGATCGTGGTGGTGGTGATGATGGTATTGGTGGTGGTGGTGGTGGTGGTGGTATTATTGATGATGGTATTGGTAGTGGTGATGGTGATGATGGTGGTGGTGGTGGTGGTGGTGATGATGGTCTTATTGATGATGTGATAGGTGGTGGTGGTGATGGTGATGATGGTATTGATGATGTGATGGTGATGGTGGTGGTGGTGGTGGTGGTGATGATGGTCTTATTGATGATGGTGGTGGTGGTGATGGTGATGATGGTATTAATGATGTGATGGTGGTGGTGGTGGTGATGATGGTCTTATTGATGATGGTGGTGGTGGTGGTGATGGTGATGATGGTATTGATGATGATGGTAGTGGTGATAATGATTATGGTACTATTGATGATGTAGCAGTGGTGGTGGTGGTGATGGTGGTGATGGTATTAATGATGTGATGGTGGTGGTGGTGATGGTGGTGATGATGGTCTTATTGATGATGTGATAGGTGGTGGTGGTGATGGTGATGATGGTATTAATGATGTGATGGTGGTGGTGGTGATGGTGGTGATGATGGTCTTATTGATGATGTGATAGGTGGTGGTGGTGATGGTGATGATGGTATTAATGATGTGATGGTGGTGGTGGTGGTGGTGGTGGTGATGATGGTCTTATTGATGATGTGATGGTGGTGGTGGTGATGGTGGTGATGATGGTCTTATTGATGATGTGATGGTGATGGTGGTGATGGTGGTGGTGGTGGTGGTGATGATGGTCTTATTGATGATGTGATAGGTGGTGGTGGTGATGGTGATGATGGTATTAATGATGTGATGGTGGTGGTGGTGGTGGTGGTGATGATGGTCTTATTGATGATGTGATGGTGATGGTGGTGGTGGTGGTGGTGGTGGTGATGATGGTCTTATTGATGATGTGATGGTGGTGGTGGTGATGGTGATGATGGTATTAATGATGTGATGGTGGTGGTGGTGGTGGTGGTGATGATGGTCTTATTGATGATGTGATGGTGATGGTGGTGGTGGTGGTGGTGGTGGTGGTGATGATGGTCTTATTGATGATGTGATGGTGGTGGTGGTGATGGTGATGATGGTATTAATGATGTGATGGTGGTGGTGGTGGTGGTGGTGATGATGGTCTTATTGATGATGTGATGGTGATGGTGGTGGTGGTGGTGGTGGTGGTGGTGATGATGGTCTTATTGATGATGTGATGGTGGTGGTGGTGATGGTGGTGATGATATTGATGATGGTAGTGGTGATAATGATTATGGTACTATTGATGATGTAGCAGTGGTGGTGGCAGTGATGCTGGTGGTGGTAATGGTGGTAATCACCCCTAGAGAAAATGGCTGTGTTCCTCTAACCAAAGACATCTCCTTAGATTATAAGTTGGACTTCCTGTCTAGGGTAAGGAGTACATCAGTTCAATTCAGTATTTATCAAACTTTGCTAAATGTATCAGATTACAAAATGCCTATGACATGTTCCTGGCTCTAAAGGATTTTGCAGTTTAGCAGAAGAGACAAGGGGCTAAGGAAACAGAGTTGGTGAAATAATGAATTTTGATTGAGATTAGAGAGGTTTAGGAGACTTCCTAGAGAAGGTAACTTCGGATCCAGGACTTGAACCTCAAGCAGGGTTTTGCCAGGTGACAAAGTAAAGAAAAAAACATCAATGCCCAAGGAGCAACACAAGAACGTGAAATGACACATATTCTTTGTGATGTAAGCATGACAGTGAGGGTGACAGAAAAAGAATCTGGAAAGAGCAGGATTTTTCATATCAACAGTAGGTTAGGGGATTATGTTGGGGGAATGGGAAAAAAAGAACAAATGAAATTGAGTGACTTTGTAGGGTGGAGTACCAGGACTTGATGAGCAGTTGGCTGTGAGTGAGTGAGAAGAAAGAGCCATGAGGGGAAGGAGTAGATTTCAGAAGAAAAGAGGAGTTTGGTGTGGACATGTTGAGTCTGAACATGTAGGACATTTGGGTGGAGGTATTGAGTAGGCAGTTGGATTTATACCCTGTAACTGGAAAAAAAAAAAAAAAAAAAGACTTGAGAGTTGTCAGCCCAAGATGAAAATATGGATATGGTAATCAATAATATAGAGATAATATCAGGGTTAAAAAATGTCAAGTAGAGGTGGTGTTTAATGAGGAAGATGGCCAGGGTCCAACCTCGAGGAATTGCCAACAGGAATGTCTGGGCCAAAGAAGAAACTCCATTAACTAGAGTTGAGAAGAAGTCACCAGAACAGTTAGAAGAGAAACAGCTAAGAATTGTTACCACTGAGGCCAGGAGAGAGAGAATTTCAGTGGAAGGGTGATGAACTAGATGTTTTCCCCCTAAAATCATCATCTCTATTCCTAGTCTTGGGGGCAGCATCACCCATAGATCTAACCACGTAAGCCAAAAGGCTGGGATGAATCCTCTTGTACTCCAAAGCCTGACAATGTCTGCTCCCACATCTCTGCTTTGTCATCACCTTGCTGTACTGTGCTTAGTTGCTCAGTCATGTCCAACTCTTCGCAACCCTATGAACTGTAGCATGCCTGGCTGCTCTATCCATGGGGATTCTTCAGGCAAGAATACTGGAGTCAGTTGCCATGCCCTCCTCCAGGGGTCTTCCCAACCCAGGGATCGAACCCAGGTCTCCTGCATTGTAGGCGGATTCTTTACCATCTGGGCCATCAGTGAAGCCCTGTCATTACCTTGCTGCTACTGCTAAGTCACTTCAGTCGTGTCCGACTCTGTGCGACCCCATAGACGGCAGCCCACCAGGCTCCCCCGTCTCTGGGATTCTCCAGGCAAGAATACTGGAGTGGGTTGCCATTTCCTTCTCCAATGCGTGAAAGTGAAGTCACTCAGTCGTGTCTGACTCTTAGCAACCCCGTGGACTGCAGCCTATCAGGCTCCTCCATCCATGGGATTTTCCAGGCAAGAGTACTGGAGTGGGGTGCCATTGCCTTCTCCGATCATTACCTTAGTTCAGACCATTTCCCACCCAGTTCACGGAAATGTTCTCTAAATTGGTCTCTTTACCTCCTTTTTTTTTTTTTAACCTTTCCCGCTGGGGCTTCGCAAGTGGCTCAGTGGTAAGAATCCGCCTGCCAATGCAGGAGATGCAGGAGACATGGATTGGATCCCTGGGTCAGGAAGATTCCCTGAAGTAGGAAATGTCAACTCATTCCAATATTCTTGCCTAGAAAATTCTGTGGACAGAGGAGCCTGGCAGATTACAGTCCATGAAGTTCCTAAGAGTCGACACACCTGAGCATGTACACACTACTCTGTACTTGACATTGGTACCAAGTTGATCTTTTCATCTCCCCCACTCCTTCAACCTCTAAATACTCCCAAAGTTCTTTCAGTATAAAATGTGAACTCCTTAGCAAGGGATTCTAGAGCTTTTTTGCTCTGATTACTATGTGTTGCCCTTAGTTTCATCTCTTACCACACCCAACACCCTTGCAATTTCCAACAAAACTGTTGGTGTACAGTTCCCTGAACTAACCCCATGCTCTTTCTTGCCTTTAGCTTTAGTGACCTCATCACCATTTCCATCTTTGTATAGGTGATACCTTCATAACTTTTGAGATGATACTGGCATTTCTTCCCTTCCTGTCACTAGCTGTGGGTTCACAGTGGTACAGAAAAATTGAGAACAGTCATCTCTTTACATATCATCTTCATTCTAAGTTTGTTCTTTGTTCAGAGTCTCTCAACCCCATAACAACTCATATCACATAATAAGCAGTGGAGGGGTCCATTATGAAGACATGGAGAAGAATAACACTTGGTGTGTGTCCTCTGAGGTCTCATTCAGTGGCCTTATCTTCTTTTCCTCGTACCCTGCTGCTTAACCATATACAGCTCATTCTTGTAGGAACCACCTAGAACAGGACTTCCCCAACACCTTTTGGCATAAGGATTATGATCAGAATCTTAACCATCATTACTTACATAAAATGTTGTGTTAGTCACTCAGTTGTGTTCTATTCTTTGCGACTCCATGGACTGTAGCCCACCAGTCTCCTCTGTCTATGAAATTCTCCAGGCAAGAATACTGGAGTGGGTTGCCATGCCCTTCTCCAGGGGATCTTCCCAGCTCAGGGATTGAACCTGGGTCTCACACACTGCAGGCAGATTCTTTACCATGTGAGCCACCATAAAAGATAATGCAAATATTAGGTTTATGGAAATTATATAGACAATTTAAAAAAAGAAATATCCTAACTGAACTACACCCCAGTCACAATAATAAGCTATATAAGGTCAAAGGAATTACAAAATGCCATTGGACAGCCATAATCTAACCATAAGTAAATGGATGGGCCAGTACATTCCTCGCCTGTGCTTGTCCCAGTATAATTATTAGTGGCTTCCTAGTTTACTCTTGAAAGTGTTTCAGTTTGGATTTTAAATTATATGGTCATCCTGATTATTGACTGTCATAAAAGACACTATCAAAGGAACACAAGAGGATTGAAAGCCAAACAGATGAATCCTCTAATACACCTTATTCCGTTAAAAAGGGCAACCAGTTTGGCACTTCTGATTCCACTCAAGTACACCAATTTTAACCTGGCCCTGGCATCCCCATTCCCAAATTCCTATAAAAATGTGTGGAACTTCTGCAGTACTTCTCGCTAACTTAGCAGCCGAACACTACGAATTGTAATCGTATGCTTCCTCCCTCCATGGGGAGGCAGTGTTGCACAGGTGTTAGGAGTACAGGCTTAAACACCGGAAAGACTGGAGAACAGCAGTGTTTGGACTAAGAGCATGGACCATAGGGTCCTTCTCCCAACCCTACCACTCACAAGTGTGCCCTTGAGTGAGTTACTTATTCTCTTTGTGAACTAGGTTTCCTTATCTGTGAAAAGGAGCCTAATAGTATTATCACATAGGGTTGTGCTCAGAGCAGAGTGCTGCCCACACACAGGAAGTGCTCATTAAGTGCTAGCTATTATTAAATGGCTTCTCTGGTGGCTCAGTTGGTAACGAATCCACCTGCAATGCAGGAGACACGGGTTTGATCTCTGGGTCAGGAAGAACACCTGGCGAAGGAAATAGCAACCCACTCCAGTATTCTTGTCTGGGAAATCCCATGAACAGAGGAGCCTGGCGGGCTACAGTCCATTGGGCGTCAAAGTGTCAGATATGATGGAGGGACTAAACCACCACATTATTAAATGGCAATGAATGTAAAGTGCTCAGCACAATGCCTGCTGCCTAGTAAGTACTTAGTGCATGTTGTTCTGTAATTAATCTTTTAGATTCTAAAGGACCTGCCAGGCATTCAAAAATCATTTTGCTGCATCAATACACACTCTTTTTTATTTATACATACTACAAATATATCCAGCAAGAAAGAACCGAGAAAGGTCCTATGCTGAAGGCATTGGTGACTTTTGGAAGTGTTGCTTCAGGACCTCATAAATGCAGAAATTAAGGTTGAATGAACTCAGGGGCTTAGTTTGAGATGAGAAAGGAAAGAAAGTTTGTTGATGACTTCTGAAGAAGAAGCTGAACAGACAGTTAGCTTCTCACTGCCTCCCCAACCATCATCTAAAACTGTTTCATCCCCTGAAAGAGAAAGTCTTCAGAAGGCATCTGGGGAAGCCTGCGTCAGGTCCATGCAGGACACCTGCGTGTCCGCCACCTGCGTGGAGGACAGCC
Organism: Bubalus kerabau; assembly: GCF_029407905.1. Lineage (NCBI taxonomy): Eukaryota > Metazoa > Chordata > Mammalia > Artiodactyla > Bovidae > Bubalus > Bubalus kerabau. The sequence continues at coordinate 70,189,731 of NC_073634.1, forward strand.
ACACTGACCTCCAACACCCTCGTAAGAAATTCCACTAGGAACAAAGCAGATGAGCTGAGTTTGCAGGAGGTCCAGCCGGGTCTGCTTTCAATCCTGTTGCCAAGTTAGAAAAACATGTAGAGGAGGGTTCTGGAGGAGCCTCAAGAACAATCCCAAATCTGGAAGTGAGTCTGAAGGAAAGACTGTGACATCAGAAGAAGAGGCCACCTCCACGGAGCCCTGCTACCCTGCGGCATCAGTATCACCCAGAGGCATCTGTGCGGGACAGTAGAGGGGGAAAGAAGCCACAAAAGAGAGAGCGCACGAACACCAGGCATCTTCATGACAGTGACTCCCTCCAGCATTGCTGAGTCCTCCCCACATATCCTGGGCCTCCAGGGAAATGGCAGTCCTGTCTTTGATTATGTGGATGCAGTAGGGATGAGGAATGAGGTCAGATACAGCTCCAGATACAGAACTTGGAGTAGACATCAGGTCCCAAAACCCAACATATGGCAAGCCGGAACAGATATGGCCCTGTCCAAAACAAACACACAAACTTTGCAAGGATGAGATTCCTTTGTGAAAAATGATGAAGAATTATTCCATTCCCTACTCTCCCCTAATTGATGGAACAATAACATAAGCTTACTTTAGCTATTAAGGCCAACTCCCTTCCCCCAAACTAAGTTCTTTTCTAAAAAAAAAAAAATTTTTTTTCATTGGAGTATAGTTGATTTGCAATGTTGTGCTCGTTTCAGGTGTACAACAAAGTGAACCATTTATACGTATACATATAGCCACTCTTTTTTTTTTTTTTTTAGGTTATTTTCCCATGTAGGCCATTACAGAGTATTGAGTAGAGTTCCCTGCGCTATACAGCAAGTTCTTATTAACTATCTATTTTATATATAAGCATGTGTATGTCAATCCCAGTCTCCAAATTTATCCCTCCCCTCCATTATCCCTGGTAACCAGAAGTTTGTTTTTTACATCCATGACTCTACTTCCATTTTAAAAATAAGTTCTTTTGTACCTTTTTTATTTTTTAGAATCCATATATAAGCAACATCATACGATATTTGTTCCCCAGATTTAGTTTTTAGAGAAGTTTGCAAGTTCAAGACATTGCCATATATATGGCAAATATGAGACCCAGTTACACCTTCCCACATTGAAAGATGAAAATAGGGCCTACAAGATTTTAACAACTGAAAATAAATGATGTAACAAAATTCCTGAGGTGGAAGAACATGTCTATGGAAAAAATTTTCAACAGCAAAAGAAGTCAGTTTTTAAGCACCATATGTTTTATGATTTCAGTGACATTAAATAAAATAAGAACTTTGTTAGGTGATAAAATATGAAAAGAAAAGAAAAGAAAAGGGACCTAAAACAGTTAAGGAAATATAAAATAATACGGAAAAATGTAAAGTCATAAAGCCACCTGAGAAGCAGTAAAGAACTGACAATGCAGAAAATGAAGGATGAAGGAATGTTTGAGAAGTTCTCATAAGTTGAATAGGAAATGAGTTACACAAAGGTGATGAGAGAGAAGATGATAAATAATGAATGACAAAAATAGATATCCAGTATACCAGATAATTTGCATTGCTAAAGAATAATCCAGAAGAAGCACTCAACAATTTGATAGAACTTCCCTGATTAAAAAACAAAAACCTGAAAATGTAGATTTCAACTCATCAAGTAATAATCAAAATTAATTAAAAGAGATCTGTACTTAAACATTTCCTGGTAAGAATGTTTAATTTCAAAAGCAAAAGAAGAATTTTATGAATGGGAAAAGATACAGGTTACCTACAAAGGTTCTGCAACATTAAATGTTGGAAAAATTTAATGGATAAAGTTATGAACAAAAATGTTCTGTCAAGATGTTATTTACATGAAAACAGAAAGAGATTTTCAAATACATACAGATTCTTCTAAAAGGGGGAGTGGGGATAATTTTCTTTAAGAACTTACTCAAAAAGTGAATCAGGGTTTTAAAAAAACTTAATAGTGATTATATAAAAGAACTTCCAATGACCATCCAAACCATTTAAGCAAATATGTCTCATTAGTATTTTCATTAAATTTGGAGATGATATTACATCAACTAATAAGAGCAGTCTGTTACGAGAAAGGAACAGCTGAAAGTAAGAAACTTTTGGAGAGAGAATGTGCTGTTCCTGAGTATTCAAATTCATTGGAAAAAATGACCACCACAAAGAATATTACAAAAATAAATTCAGCTCATCAAAAGACAGTTTAAGAAACTTTTTCCAGAACTCAAGCAGAAAGAATACAGAGATTAAAATTATGAAACCAGAGGTAATACAAAGGCATATAAAAATTCCTCAGACATAGAAAAATCCAAAATATATACCACCCACATACCTTTATTAAAAAAATATCACTTGAAAGTATTGACATCAAAATGGAAAACTTTTGTAAATAAAGGATATGAAAAAGATATAATATAAAAGAAATAGAAGTAATGGCCCCAGAAAAGTTAATGTCACAGTAATGTTATCAATGAGGTTGTACAGCAAAATATAAAAGTTAAAGAATGGATTCTCAAAACAGAAAGTGAAAAGTATAAATTTTTTTATGCCACATAGAAAAAATTGCTCATACTATATTTGCATATACTGCCTCCCTAAAATGAAGTTTACTTTTATCTAGCTTACAAATCAGTCAATCCTAAAGGAAATCAACCCTGAGTATTTACTGGAAGGACTGATGCTGAAGCTGAAGCTCCAATACTTTGGTCACTTGATGTAAAAGAGCCGAGTCATTGGAAAAGATCATGATTCTGGGGTCGCAAAGAGTCAGGCACAACTTAGAGCCACCCCAGTTCTCTCAGTCCTATGGCTGTGTGCTTGAAGGGGGCTCATTGTGTCCTCGTGGCTTGCACGTGAAGGGTGCCTCTGACTTTTCTGGCATCCATAGTACTGTACCTTGTCTTATCATGGTCACCTGGTGGTCATCCACAGATCACATTGCTGGCTTTGACTGGTGGCCTTTCAGGCTCGTTTATCACATCTTGCTTTCAGACAACTAACTAGTTTTCTGTTCTCTTAACAACAATTCTGTGTTGAATTTGCACCCAATGTACCAATACTTGTTATCAGAAATATCTTTAGACTTTTCTTGCTCTGTGTGTGTGTGTGTGTGTGTGTGTGTGTGTGTGTATTGGAAAAGGTGAATTAGTGGAGGTGAAAGGATTACATATTTTGGTCTAGTATCTTCCTGAGCATTCACAAGAAAAACACAGTTTAGTTTACGTCTTGACACAGTATATGTGCATTATATACCTACACATAGTTAACTGAAAGTTTTACATAACATGACTTTCTGTATGGTATACAATATATTCTGATATTTCTATTCTATTTCATTTTTATTAACTGTTGGCAACATCCCACCAAACTGATTTCCCAAATCACTAATAGGTTGCATTCCACAGCATAAAAGTCATTGCTGTGATAGCCTTCAGTGAGGTGGACTAACAGGGAAATTCCTTACAAGTCAGTACAGTGGGGCTGGGGTCTCCAGACACAGATAGGAGCAGAGTGGGTACAGTGTTCAGTGACTTGACTTGGGTCTGCACTGAAGACATTGGAGGAGGGTAAGAGTTGCTGTCAGCTTTTAGAGCAAGAGGGAGGCTGGTTCATGACTCCAGCCAATCAGAAGAGGACAAGAGCTGAAGCTCTGGGCTCCAGCCAGGTAGGGTGCAGGGAGGCTAGGAGGAAGGAGAGAAGGGCCAAGGAAGAAGTGGAGTGGGGTAGGGGGTGGGAGGGGGATACAAATGAATGTGGGGCCAGAATTAATTGCCTGTTCCGCTCAGTGGCGCCTGAGGCTGCCCTAGCCTTGCAGGATTAGCTGGGGACCTGGTGGGTCACTGAGGACATGAATGACTTCAACTGGGTGGGGCTGAAGAAAAGCAGGACCTGACAGTTTTATAATTTCCATCCTTACTGGGACTATGCTCTTCCAGGACTAAAAGAGTCCTGGGTGATGTTTCCAACTGTGAGCTCTCTTTATTTCCCTTTCATTTTGCTCTGACCCTTATGCCAAGGAGAGGACAATTTAAACTCAATTTGGACCACTTGATTCTTTCTGACTGGTTGTATCTGTGGCTAATGGAAAGAGCTTGTGTTTTTAAAGGAGCTCAACCACAGGGAGGTTTGGAAACTCATATAAACACAAAAGAATGTGTTTCAGAAACAAATCAGAATGACACCCAGGGTTCTTCTTTTGCTGTTACTCTTTGCATATGAGATCCTTGAAAGTAACTGAGCAGTAATCTGAGGGCCAGGTCAAGTTCCATGCAAACCCCTCTCTGCAAACACACAGTGAATACACAAGATGTACTGACTTTCTTATCAGGCTCTAAACCTTGGAGAGGGCCTAGAAAAACAAAAATAAGTAAGGAGCCCTGGAGCTGCTCCCAGCAATTACCTTCTCAAGGGACCAGTGGCTTCGCCTCCTTGTGGTCTGGGGAACCCTTCTGAAAGCCAAGCAGAAAGTGGTGTGAAGAGGAGGTGACTGATTTTGAGTGGATCCAGATATAGTAAGTGAATCTTCAAGCAAAGAACTCTGTAGGACTGTGTTCAAGCAGAGTTCCCTGGGAGGCTGCTTGAATTCCAAATTTTGTTGAGATATATATTTGTGGAGCCAAAGCATGAGCTCCTAAGAAGGGACCTGAATTCTCTACAGCATCTCGATACCCAGTGGGCTCACGGAAATCTTCAGGGGCTAGAATTGCATGAGTTAGAATTTAATTGAGGCAAATATCTGGGACATTTCACATCCACTGACTTGGATCTAAAACATGGATATTTCAACTCTTTGACTATAGTTTGTCAGCAATTGTGTGTCAAAAACAATTCTAAAAACAAAACAATCCACACAAGTTCAGTGGAACCTTAAAGAGCCTCTTGATGAAAGTGAAAGGAGAGTGAACAAGTTGGCTTAAAACTCAACATTCAGAAAACTAAGATCATGGCATCTGGCCCCATCACTTCATGGCAAATAGATGGGGAAGAAATGGAAAGGGTGACAAACTTTATTTATTTATTTATTTATTTTGGGGGGCTCCAAAATCAGTGCAGATGGTGAGTACAGCCATGAAGTTAAAAGACACTTGCTCCTTGGAAGAAAAGTTAGGACCTATCTAGACAGCATATTAAAAAGCAGAGACATTACTTTGCCAACAAAGGTCAATCTAGTCAAAGCTATGGTTTTTCCAGTAGTCATATATGGATGTGAGAGTTGGACTATAGAGAAAGCTGAGCACTGAAGAATTGATGCTTTTGAACTGTGGTGTTAGAGAAGACTCTTGAGAGTCCCTTGGACTGCAAGATCAAACCAGTCAATCCTAAAGGAAATCAGTCCTGAATATTCATTGGAAGGACTGATGCTGAAGCTGAAACTCCAATACTTTGGCCACCTGATACAAAGAACTGACTCATTGGAAAAGACCCTGATGCTGGAAAGGATTGAAGGTGGGAGGAGAAGGGGACGTCAGGGGATGAGATGGTTGGATGGCATCACCGACTCAATGGACATGAGTTTGGGTTAACTCCGGGAGTTGGTGATGGACAGGGAGGCCTGGTGTGCTGCAGTCCATGGGGTCACAAAGAGTCGGACACGACTGGGTGACTGAACTGACTGAGGCAGGACTTTTTGTTTCTACCCTGGGGCTTTGGTAACAATGGCTGGATGATCCATTAATGAAGAGAACATCAGGGCTCCCATAGCTGGGATGTTAAGATCAGTAATTCTTGAACAGTCTGGCATGATAAATGAGATATTTAACATACTGTAGGGTAGAGAGAAGCTGCCCCAACCAACACCTTACTTCTGGCTGTGACCATAAGTCCACATGGGTCCTCAAGCTTGAAAAGAAGCCATGTTAGAACATGGACACACCATCTTGGGCTGATTATTCTGGGAGTATCTACTAGTTTAGATTCCAAACCAGAAAATCAGTTCACAAGGCAAAGTACAGGAGAGACACGCATGTTTTAACAGAAAGTCCAAACAATAAAAAACCCAGTGTATCTGTCCCCATGAGAGAAGGGCAGGAGTCTGGTTCAGGGGGGTAGTTTTGAGATCCTCCATGGATGAACTAGTTAAGAGTTCAGAGTTAGGAGTCCAGTTGTAGCCAGTGGGTGGTGGTGAGGCAGGGAAAAGGACCATGGCACCAAGCAAGCAAGCCCCTTCCTCCTGGGGATTTGGGTTAAAGAGAAATGAGCTGCATGCCCAACAAACTTACCTCCATGCTAAAACCATAAGGAGCTGCCATGGGACTATTTCCTTCTCTAAGTGATTATTTGATCTTGGGGAGCACAGAGCATGCATATGTGGGTTAAGAAGGGTCAGTCCTGAGGACTAGAAGGATTCCAAGGTGCAGACTTACATAATCCTATATTCCTATGCCACTTTAGTAGCCGAGGCCCCTTGGGGTCCCATGTAACAAAAGAGAAAATAAAGTCAATGTTGTTCCCAGAATCTTTGAACATTATGTTTACCCTCAGTGCTGGAGGGAATTGGCTATGCACATCTCAAGAGTGTCCCAAAGGGGATATATTTTGGTCAAGGCTTATATAATTGTGTAAAGAATGATCATGAGTACATATGAAACAATAGGACAATTATTAGTAGAGTTGGGATGGGAGAAGCAAGCCTGTCAATATCCCCTTACCTCTTGTTTTATCTTATTTTCTTCTTGAGAAAATACAGCACCTGCCCATTGGCAAGAAAGTGTTCCAGATGGCTTTAGAATTTTCTCAACACTCCAGAATATTTCTTGGATCTTTCCTTATATCTAGCATCTAGAAATCAAAGATGAATACCAACATTTTCTAAATTTTACATGTCAATCAGATAGAAGAATAGTGCAATGAAATATTTTAAGATAAAAGAAAATGTGAATTAATTAACAGTGGGTGATCCTTTGTAATAAGTGTGTATATATGTGCTGTCACTTCAGTTGTGTCTGACTCTTCGTGACCCTATGGACTGTAGCCCACCAGGCTTCTCTGTCCATGGGATTCTCCAGGCAGGAATACTAAAGTGGGTTGCCATAGCCTCCTCCAGGGAATCTTCCCAACCCAGGGATCCAACCCACGTCTCTTATGTCTTCTGTATTGGCAGGCAGGTTCTTTACCACTAGTGCCATTTGTAATAAGTAAAGGAATGCAAATGATTTGTGCTCAATTCTTGAGGACAGAAAACTACTAACACAAAAAGGATTTACTTGAGACCCCTGCTTCTTTAGTAGACAGCCAAGAATAGACCCCCAAATCTAGTTCAAGTCCCTACTTCAACTCTTTACCTCCCTTCCCAGTTTAATTCCCTCACTATAGGACTTCTCTACTGATGAGAAAATCAGACATGGGATGGAGGAACTGTGGGGGTTCCTCTCTAGTCATTAGGTATCTTACCCTACTTCTCAGTGACCAAAATTTCAGATGATACTTGTCTGGGTCATAACACAGCATTGCAAAACACAGTATTGCATTTCAGAAGTGTGCACAGATGACCAGTGTTCAAGGAGATCTCTTGATTCTAGTGGAAAAGAGTTGTAGAATTCTAAATAGACTGTGGTTAATAGTCACGTGGTGGCTCATCTGAAGCACATACACAGCACTGAGCCAGATCTGCCAGACCCTCACTAAGACCCCCAGGACCAGAGCATCTACCCTTTGGATGAAGAAAGGGAATCAGAACCAGTCTTTGAGATTTTAAATATACAACTGAAACATGTCCAAGAGGATGGCTGGGATTCTAATGAAAAACTTTTCAAAGCTTTAAAAGTTTAGGGCTGGGATATGTTCTTCTGGTGAGCTTTTGGGAGACTCCCAGTTGCATTAAACTCAGAGATCTACCATTGATTAGATCAGATCAGATCAGTCACTCAGTTGTGTCCGACTCTTTGCGACCCCATGAATTGCAGCACGCCAGGCCTCCCTGTCCATCACCAACGCCAGGATTTCACTCAGACTCACATCCATCGAGTCAGTGATGCCATCCAGCCATCTCATCCTCTGTCGTCCCCTTCTCCTCTTGCCCCCAATCCCTCCCAGCATCAGAGTCTTTTCCAATGAGTCAACTCTTCACATGAGGTGGCCAAAGTACTGGAGTTTCAGCTTTAGCATCATTCCCTCCAAAGAAATCCCAGGGCTGATCTCCTTCAGAATGGACTGGTTGGATGTCCTTGCAGTCCAAGGGACTCTCAAGAGTCTTCTCCAACACCACAGTTCAAAAGCATCAATTCTTTGGCGCTCAGCCTTCTTCACAGTCCAACTCTCACATCCATACATGACCACTGGAAAAACCATAGCCTTGACTAGACGAACCTTTGTTGGCAAAGTAACGTCTCTGCTTTTGAATATGCTCTCTAGGTTGGTCATAACTTTCCTTCCAAGGAGTAAGCGTCTTTTAATTTCAAGGCTGCAATCACCATCTGCAGGATTTTGGAGCCCAGAAAAATAAAGTCTGACACTGTTTCCACTGTTTCCCCATCTATTTCCCATGAAGTGATGGGACCGGATGCCACGATCTTTGTTTTCTGAATGATGAGCTTTAAGCCAACTTTTTCACTCTCCTCTTCACTTTCATCAAGAGGCTTTTGAGTTCCTCTTCACTTTCTGCCATAAGGGTGGTGTCATCTGCATATCTGAGGTTATTGATATTTCTCCCGGCAATCTTGTTTCCAGCTTGTGTTTCTTCCAGTCCAGCATTTCTCATGATGTACTCTGCATATAAGTTAAATAAACAGGGTGACAATATACAGCCTTGACGGACTCCTTTTCCTATTTGGAACCAGTCTGTTGTTCCATGTCCAGTTCTAACTGTTGCTTCCTGACCTGCATACAAATTTCTCAAGAGGCAGATCAGGTGGTCTGGTATTCCCATCTCTTTCAGAATTTTCCACAGTTTATTGTGATCCACACAGTCAAAGGCTTTGGCATAGTTAATAAAGCAGAAATAGATGTTTTTCTGGAACTCTCTTGCTTTTTCCATGATCCAGCGGATGTTGGCAATTTGATCTCTGGTTCTAAAACCAGCTTGAACATCAGGAAGTTCACGGTTCACATATTGCTGAAGCCTGGCTTGGAGAATTTTGAGCATTACTTGACTAGCGTGTGAGATGAGTGCAATTGTGTGGTAGTTTTAGCATTCTTTGGCATTGCCTTTCTTTGGGATTGGAATGAAAACTGACCTTTTCCAGTCCTGTGGCCACTGCTGAGTTTTCCAAATTTGCTGGCATATTGAGTGCAGCACTTTCACAGCATCATCTTTCAGGATTTGGAATAGCTCAACTGGAATTCCATCACCTCCACTAGCTTTGTTCATAGTGATGCTTTCTAAGGCCCACTTGACTTCACATTCCAGGATGTTTGGCTCTAGGTCAGTGAGCACACCATCGTGATTATCTGGGTCGTGAAGATCTTTTTCGTACAGTTCTTCTGTGTATTCTTGCCACCTCTTCTTAATATCTTCTGCTTCTGTTAGGTCCATACCATTTCTGTCCTTTATCGAGCCCATCTTTGCATGAAATATTCCTTTGGTATCTCTGATTTTCTTGAAGAGATCTCTAGTCTTTCCCATTCTGTTGTTTTCCTCTATTTCTTTGCATTGATTAGATAGGCCTGTTCATTGAGGACCTGTACTCTAGAATCATTGGCCCCTCTGGGAAGGCTCCTCGGGATCACATAGGGTCACAGGAATTGGCTGGAGCTATCTGAGTCTCAGGCCTGAGACACTCATCCAAACAAGGCCAGAAGCCAGGACCGGCTGGCAAAAGATCAGGAGGCATCCATGAGCAATAGAGACGTCTCCCCACGCTCTTCTTCCTTCCTTCCATCCAACTAATAGGTAGATGCTGGGGAGGCAAATATCCTTCACATTCTCACAATGGAAGCTTGAAGAAAAAAAGTGATGGCAACCCAATATCCAAGGATGATGACTGAGAGATGCACACAGTGCCCTGAGATCCCGGGGCAGGAGCAATGAGCCCCATCTGTGTTGGTCGGAGACAGCAGGCAGAGATCAAGTTGGCTCTTACAGATGAGTAGGAGTTTGCCAGTGTGGACATTGTGTGTCTCAAGCAGATGGAATGTATAAAGGCTGAGAAGCTGGAATAGAAAGTTTTACTGGAAAAGGTTTATTTTCTCCTTCTGCATCTCCCCAACTCCCCACTCCTCGACCCTGTAGGCTTTATGCTGCTGCCCCCCAAAACTACTTCTTTCCCCCAAACAAAGCATTTCTGGATTTATTAGAGGAGGAGTTGAATATTTTTTCAAATGCTGATTTGCCATCCTTCAAGGGATTGCCTGTTCTGATCCTTTGTCTATTTTTGTATTGTTTGCCTTGTTAACATTTACTTGTACCGATTTACATATACTAGACACTAATCTTTTGCCACTTATTTTTGTGGCAAACATCTTCTCTCAATCTCTTCCTCATCTTTGCTTTTGTCATCCTTATCTTTTGTCATCCAGAATTTTAGACACTTATAATAGTCATAATCTTTTTGTAAAGAACAATTCCTACTTTTTGTATTTGGTTAAGGGAACTCTTCACTAACTTGATGACAGAAAAATCTTCTATAATTCACCCAATGGATTGAAAGTTTTGTTTTTCCTATTAGGTTTTAATACACCTAGGGTTACATTTGGTATGAGATAGTGATCTGATTGGTTGTTTCCAATTAGAAATCCATTGTCACAGCAGTGACATGGAAGGGTTTATTCTCCCTCCACAGTTTGAATCACCTCTTTCCCTATGTATTATAGCAAGACCTTACATACATTGAGGTGTGGATGTAGTTTTCCATTTTACTCCATTGGCTCTACTCTTACATATCATGTGTATGGGGTTGCTATATTCGATAGGGCAGGCTTTCCAACTTTGTTCTTTTTCATTATTACCTTGATTACTTTTATAACTTTAATCTTCATTTCATTTTTGAAGTCAGTTTTTGAGTTTCACAAAACATTTTTTCAGAATTTTTCCTAGAATTGAAGTTATAGGTTAACTTAGAGAACTTCCATATCCTTTTGATAAGTAATATTGCAGTGTTTGACCATAACATATTGTATCACTTCTGTTCAGATCAGACAGACATATCATTACTGGATGTGGGGCAGAAAAAAAATAGATTTTACTCATAGAGGTGGAATACACTTAACCAGAATAAGAATTCCTAGACATATTGAATCACAGAAAAAAAAGGCATAAAACTTACTTTGCACAGATTCATCTTAAAGATCTATAAAATAGTCTGAAACAAAAATAACAATAACTTTCTAGAAGTTAAAATTAAGGTAGATGAGCACATAAAAATAAAAGCTATCTGAAACCAGTGGAAAATGTTTTCAGTACAAAATGTCAGAGTCAAAAAAGCAAACTAACCTCAACAATTATGACAGGCAGAAATGCAGAGCTCAGCTGAAACAGATCCTTAATAAAAGGAAAAAAACATTGAGTCTACAAAAGAGTACGTTAAAATAGAAAAAGCTACTATGAAGTCAGTGCAACAGATTGAGTATGAGCACTATGAAAAATACTTATAAGCTGAACTGAAGCAGTAGTAAGTGGTATCAGTGAAACAGAAGTCAACTGTGGGAAATAAGCCCATTTCCAAATCTAAAGTGCTATGATTCCATATGTCTTAGAGAAAGTTTCCCTCTTTTTTTTTCAGTAAAAAGATCCCTTTTTAATGATGAGGGGCTGTATCATTTTTCTTCTTTTAAGTATTAGTATGACTAAATACATTCAGTTCAGTTCCGTTCAGTTGCTCAATCATGTCTGACTCTTTGCAACCCCATGAATTGCAGCACGCCAGGCCTCCCTGTCCATCACCAACTCCCAGAGTTCACTCAAACTCATGTCCATCCAGTTGGTGATGCCATCCAGCCATCTCATCCTCCGTCGTCCCCTTTTCCTCCTGCCCCCAATCCCTCCCAGCATCAGAGTCTTTTCCAATGAGTCAACTCTTCGCATGAGGTGGCCAAAGTACTGGATCCTTAAATTTTGAACTATCAATATCTTACTGAAATAAATCACCAATGAACTAATTAGCATTCTTTTGAATTCCTGCTGGATTTGTTTTGCTAATATTTTTTTTAGAGACTTTGAATCTGTATTTACCAATGAATTTTGACTCTTTTGAGGAGTGGAATTTGTTTTTCTTTGTCTATTTGGGCATATAGTTTGTGCCAATTTCATTTGAATGAATTGGAATACTATTTCTTCTCTAATCAGAGCAATAAATTGCACAAAAATAACTATTCCTTAAAGCTGTGAAACTAACCTATGAATCTGGCTGGGCCCAGGAATTTTCTTGACATATGAGTGTCTAGAGTAGGGGTGGTAAGGAGTCGGAGGTGGAGTGAAGAGAGTTCTTTACCAAAGTTTCTCAGAATTCTAAAATTAATTCTAAGCATCCTTTCAGGTAATTTCCAAAGTTATGGAAGTTTCAGATGGTGAGCCCTGTTAAAGGATAGATCAACTGTGAAAGAATAGAATATATGACACAAGGTAAAGACAAATGAACACCTGATTAAATCACATCTGCTTTATCTCCCTAGGTCAGGAAGTGTGCTGCACCACTGGAATGAAATCTATTACTTTGTGGAACAGTTGGCTCATAAATTCATCAGGTGAGAAATATGTAGCTCTTGGCCATAAGTAAACCCAGCCTATGTTTGCTATTCTAATTACTGACTAGTTTGGGGGTGCTTTTTGACAAAGGTAGAATCTCAGACCTTGGAAGAAAGACTTGCCTTTGTTTTCATCTTTGCCACATGTCAGACTATTTTGTTTGTTTTTAAATAGAATAACTTGACTATGTGTTTTCAAGAGGAGCCCAATTTGGTTATAAGATCAACATTTTAACTTTCTTCCTCTCTTGTCAAATAATATCCTTCTAGAAGGATCATTAACATTTTCTTTCACAGTGCATTATGCTGGAGAAATTGGCTCATTCTAGCTGGACCCATGTGTATGGTGTAAGGTCATCTTACACCTTATGGAGTGTAAAGTGACCAATTCATCCCAGTTTGCCCAGAACCTCCTTGGTTTTAGCATTGAAAGATTCATACCCTGGGAGCTCTCCTCAATCCTGGGCAAACCACCATGCTTGTTCAGCCTGGCTATGTGCCCTGTGATATAGAATACTCTGAGCATTCTCAACCATGTGTCCAAGAGAGGACAATGAAATTTTGAATGTCGGCACTGTAAACGTTGCAGGGGTCTTAGCAGTCTAGTAATGTAGACTCCCACTAGTAAAAGAAAGGAGGTCATTTTACCCTCTTTGGGTGCAGCTGCCAAACGACAACACAGCTGTGATAGCGTTCACCTATATGCTAGAGTTTAAACCAGTTGTCCAGGTCTTTGGTAAAAATTGTTCTGGATGTTGTAAATTTGAAAGCAACTCCACTTCTGCTTTGTGGCCTCTGTTGAGTCTTCCAGCCAATGTAAGTAGCCATATACATCTTCTGTGAGTGAGATTTTTTTTTTTTTAACTCAGGAGACAAGTTGTCCTTTGAGACCAGGGTACTGATAAATGTGTTCCCTGCAAATTCACCTTCTGTCTCCACATGTACCCATCTGCCTGACCAGAGGGAGCAGGGTAAGGGGTGTCCTCTCTGTGATGCCAAAAATTGGAAACTAGAGCAAGTAGCCGGAGAAGGCGATGGCACCCCACTCCAGTACTGTTGCCTGGAAAATCCCATGGGCGGAGGGGCCTGGTGGGCTCCAGTCCATGGGGTCGCTAAGAGTTGGACACGACTGAGCGACTTCACTTTCACTTTTCACTCTCATGCATTGGAGAAGGAAATGGCAACCCACTCCAGTGTTCTTGCCTGGAGAATCCCGGGGACAGAGGAGCCTGGTGGGCTGCTGTCTATGGAGTCGCGCAGAGTCGGACACGACTGAAGCGAGTTAGCAGCAGCAGCAGCAGCAGAGCAAGTAGCATATAAGCCCAGATGAATGGAGAAAACAGAAGCTGGGAGGAGATGGAGGGGGAAAACTGAGGGAAAGGAGAGAAACAAAATATTTAAGAGACTCATAGAAGCTTAGAATTGAAAGGAATAACTTTCCAAGCTATCCTAAGAGCTACCCACTAACTGCCAGCTTGAAAAGCTCTGGTGAGAAACTGCTGCCTTTTGAGGCAAATGCAAACCCAATAGTTGGACAGTTCCAGTTTCCTTTTGTTGTTGACCCATAATGTCCCTTCCTACACTCTCATCCAGGAGTGATATAAAACAAATCTACCTCCAGATACTTGGGAGTCTCTGCTATGTTTCTATTTGCTCTGATGATTTTCTGTTTCCTCTAAAGCAAAGGAGTCTCCTGAAAAAAGATTTGAAGTTAGACAGGTGTGGAGTTGCATCCAAGCTCCACTGGGCAACCAAAGCAACTGACTCACCTTGGTTGAACCTCAGTTTACATGTGAAAATTATAAGAGAAAATGTGCTCAAAGCAACAAACCCAGCACCTGACTTAGAGTGGGCACTCCACACTTCTCTTCCCCAGTTCCTTCAGCACCTCCAGACACTTTGCTATTTTAGATTCAAAGAAATTAGAGGTAGGGATTGAGGAAACTAAGAGACCATTTAATCCAGTTGTTTGTTTTATAGACAAAGAAACTAAGGACCAGAGTAGTTGATATGGCTTAATCCAGACCACGAGGCACTTTCCTGGTTTGTTTGTTTTTTGGTCTGTGCCATGAGGCATGTGAGATCTTAGTTCCCCAACCAGGGATCAAACTGGTGTCCCCTGCAATGGAGGCATGGACTCTTAACCACTGGACCACCAGGGAGTTTCCACCTTCCTTTCAATGTCTCCTCTGGTCCTCTTTGGCTATGGACCCCCATTAAAATGTGGCACCTGGACACGACTGCCATGCAGACTCCAAAAGGAGGAACTGTCTTTTGTTAACTGCTGCAGGCCCAGGGCCGCCAATAGTGCCCAACATACAGTACATGCTCATTCAATACCATAACTTTTCACCATATTCTTTAAACCCTCGTACTACACCTCACACCCATCACTCTCAGCAAAGAACTTCACCTGCTGTTCCACCAAAAGCCCAGAGAATAGCAGACAAGGGATTACCTCTTACTCTAATCCTCCTCTTAAAAGATATATTCATGCCTTCCCATTGTCTCTGAGATTCAAGTATCCCCTTTATTTAATGCCAGTCTTTTTCCATTAGTCCATTTTATCCCATTGTCTCCAATATTCCCCCAGGTCTTTGTTTCTTTCTTGTATTTTTCTCTACCTTTCCTCTGGCTCCATTTCCATTGCCAATAGATAAAATCTCATTTAAAAAAAAATGAATTTCCTGGTCCTGTCTTCCTATAGATGCTACCTTCTTTCCCAGTTTCTCACTAAAATATCCTTAAAGACTGTCTGGCTCCATCCTTACTTCTCATTCATTCCTTAACCCATTCCCATCTGTTTTATCCCCACCCTTACATCTTCTTACTCTCAGCACAGTCCCAAAGTGATGCTCAATAGGACAAATCCATTGAGAGCCATGTAGTGCTTGCTCTGCTGGTTAGAGGCACTTCATTGGATTCAGATTTATCTCTCCTTGAAATCCTCTCCTTCGCTGACTTCTGGCTCACCTTTCATCCACTGACCGGAGCCAGGCCTTTAAATGTTAGTGTTGGTTCTAGGTTAGGCTTCCTTCCCATCTCCCTGCTGACACTCTGAACAATTTTACTCACATTAGTATGCTGAGAATTCCCAAATTATGTCTTCAGCCCAAACTCATATACCAGTTACTGTTTGGAGACCTGCATTTCCCACATTTCAAATTCATTCTTTCCAGTGCTTAATAATTCTCTATAAGGTAGGCAGTATAACCTGGTGGTGAAGAACCCAAGTTCTAGAATCAGAATGCTTGGTTTTAAGCCCAAAGTTCACCACTTTCCCACTATGTGACCTTGGGAAAATTATTTTATCTTTCAGAGTCTCAATTTCCTTTTGTGGAAAATAAAGATTGGTAATAGTAATGATCTCATAAAGTTGTTACAAGTTTAATGAGATAATACATGGGAATCACTTACAGTAGTGCCTGACACATAGTAGGCACATCATTGGACTGGCGATTATTATATTATTATGAAACTTATGATTGTTATTATCACTTGTGATGTAATGTCCTCAGCACTGGTGAAGTAGTACCAGGCAGCCTGATGCCATGGACAGAGAACCCAGGTCTTTCTCAAGAGGCCAATTTCAACTCACCAGGTGTTGCTTGGGCTCCTTCTATGTATTACAGACCATGCTAAGGGTTTCCAAAGATGCATTGAACATAAGGTAATGGAGGTAAACTTTATCTTGGAGGCAATAGAAGCCATTGGAGGTTTGATAGAGATGACAAGATGAGTGACAATATCTGATTTATATTTTAGGAAAATAATTCTGGAAGCAGTGTGAGGAATGAATTGGAGCAAGGAATGATGATCAGCTGGGTCACCAACTAGGAAACAATTACTGTTGTCAGGAAAAGGGGAACAGATTTGGGGAAACATTTTAGGAAGTGGGAACTATAAGATCTGTGGCCAGGTCAGATATGAGAAATTATTGCATCATGAAGAAATAGGTTGATATTATGAAACCAGCTGGCTACCTAGAGAGAGCCCCAAAGGGTGGCATTCCCGTGGTGGATCCATGGTAGTGTGACAGTCCATCTTGCAGACAAAAAGTTACGTTTGTCCTCACCCGAGGGTTATCCTATCTTTCAGAGTGTGGATTTTACATTGATAAAGTTCCCAATCACTGCCATGTAAAAACCATGCTGATGTATTCATTAATCATGAGAAGTTCTAACTACCAAGTAGAATAGTTATTCTTGTGGCCCATCCGCATATGCTCTCCTTACAAGGTAACCTCCTTAGAAAGCCAAATAGAGATGACAAATTGATTGTGATCCTACTTTCCAAGTAAAATAAACTGTATAATATTGATGACTAATGGCATAAAGCTGCCACTGCCTAAGACACTCCATTCATTATAGGATACACCAGCCTATAGCGGAGACACCCGCAAATTTTTCTGTTGGGATCCTGAATTGTATAGACAGGATGCAAACCAGTCTTCTAGGGGCACACTTCAGACATAGCGGAGGAAAGTGATGAGCTTTAGCTTTCTTACTTATAATCCACATTCACTGAGTGATGGTGTCAAATCAGAAGCAGCTTCCAGGAAGACAAAGAGAGTCTTCTCTTTGATCCACAGCTTCAGGTTTTCTGGTGGCCGAATACTTGCAACACCAGCTGTGAAAGTGCCCTTTGGGTTGTAGGTTGGCGGCTCTGGCAGCCATAATAAAAGGGAAGAAAGAGGGGGAAGCCTAGAAGGGAATGGCATTCCACTGGGTCTCTTTCTGCCCTAATAGAAGTGCTTTTCCTTCCAGCCCACAGCTAAGAATGTCCTTTATTGTCTTCTCTACTCAAGGAACAACCCTAATGAAACTCACAGAAGACAGGTAAGTATGCTCCCCATCTCTGTCATTACAAAATCCATCTTTTCTTGAGTAGTTCTGATATTTGTGCCCTCCTGCCAGCCTTGACCTGTTTTTTTAATCAAATAGTTCTCTTCACTTATGCCTTGAACTTTGCACATTGACCCATCTGCTAATTTACTCTGTGATGACTTTGATAGAATTTCCTGCTGTTGGTGAAACTTTATAAATGACTGAATCACATTAAGGTAAATCTTACCTTGGTGACTCAGTCTGCTGACGTGGAGCAAAATGTTAGCAAACCACATTCTTAGGGGACTATATTTTCTTTTCTTTAAATTAGATTTATTTTGTGGATTGAGCACTGTGAAAGCACCAAGAACTTGAAATATCATCATCCATAATTATAAAGGCAGGAAATAGAAAGGGAGGGCTTACAGTACCACAAGATAAAAGACAATTTGAATCAGGTGTGGAAAAATGTTTTTGACATAAAAGGATTATTTAGACCTAGTGTAACACAAACATTGTTTGGGGTTTTACCACTTGTAGGTGAAAACTAGCAGTAACAGAGACGTGTCATTTATTCACAGCTAGGGTGGCATATAGGAGATGACATTTTTCCTGAGTTAATGATTCTATGTTTTAAAAAGTGGTATGGTCCACATGAGAGAGGCCCCAGGGTGGGGCACTCTTGGGATTATTGACTGACTTATGTGAACAGGATGGAGAAAGGGAGGAATAGCAAGTACAGGGAGGGCAAAGGACTTTATTCTATACCATTCTTCTAGAAATGAGAATAGGACTAACAGGATGGAGTAAGGTTTCCTGGAATTTGCACTCACACAGCAATCTAGTCCTTGTTTTTCTCCATGTCTTTGCTTCCCATCTGTAACAAAAATAGTCCTCCGTACCACATGGAATTTCCAAATCCTGTTACACCTTCAGCAGTGTCTATTATATGCACTTATGCCATATGAGACTCACTGAAACCCCATTTTCAAAATAGAGGTTTCTTATGACAGAAGGGGAAACTGAGCCTTATCTTGTTCCTAAGAAAAGAGCAGAACCCACTGTAGATCCAGGCTGCACATCCTTTCTGCTCCACCTGCTGGTAATCAGAGACTCATGACACCCAAGAAGCCTGTGTGACTTCCCTTCAGTATTGGCCAAGGATTTTAAGAAACTCCGAGACACTGTCTCTACCCTGTGGACCACATGCAAGACTCCTAATCTCTCTCAGTCTTTATATATGATAATATCTCGGTCCTAATTTACAAAGATGTCTTTTCTTTAGAGAAAACTCCTCTCTTAGCCATTCTTCACATCCTCCTGCAACCCAAGGCTGCCTAATGCTGTGTTATGCTGATTCCACTCTCTCCATGCCTGAGAGTTTGGCAAGAGACCAAGATCACACATCCCTTGTGGATATTTTGTGTGCTACTGCTCATAGCCTCTGGGAAGTTGGAGAGGTCGAGGAAGGTCACAGATTTATAAACACTATTAGAACGCCGAGGCTTTCAGACCCATTTTGTTTATGCTAGTTCAAATTAGTCATCTGAATCCTACTTTGAATCTAGTTTTTTGTGCCTTTACTACTCTTAGTATCTTGTGCCAAGGAGAAGGCTGGGATTCGAATCTCTACTTTTCTGGATGCAGCATTTAATATTAAAGGATGAAGATACATCAAATAACAGCCAGAAATACCTTGCTAAAGGCTGAATGATTTAGGATTAGCAGATATAAACTATTATATAGAAAATGGATAAACAACAAGGCCCTACTGTATAGCACAGGGAACCATGTTCAATATCCTGTGATAAACCGTAATGGAAAAGAATATGAAAAGAATGTATATAAGTGAATCACTTTGCTGTCCAGGAGAAATTAACACAACATTGTAAATCAAACAAAGACTGAAAGAGTTTTATGTGGTGACCTCTTGGCCTAAACTACAGATCAGCTGGTGAAGCATGGCAATGGTTCGCTGACACATACATCCCTAACCTTGTCAGCCTGTGGAGAGATGTGGGCAAGCCAGAAAGTATTTAAAATACTTCCTCATGAGATTGGTGTAACAAATTAGGCTTTAAAGCTCCCAAACTGATAGTTTCTGAAATACATAATTTTCAGAGTTTTAGTTTCTATTTTTTGAAATATAATAAATATTTATATTTATTATGAAGATCAATTGTCTCATTTGATCTTCATAATATCCCTGCAAGACAGGGAAAGATGCATTATTAGACCTGTATAATAATGTGGAAACTTACAGAATTTTTAAAAACTTGCTGAAAAACAAGACATGAATTAGAGATTCTTGTTTCAACAAGAGCAAAAGATTTGGGGCATATTAAAAGAAATAATATCAAAGGTACATTTGAAACCAATTCTTGGCATCAGGTCCACACAGGAAAACCAGGGGAAGGTTGGACTAATACAATGAAAAATAATTATGTAAAGTATTATTTTTCACTGACTAAAGATTTTGTTTTTCTCTTTACCTTTAGTTTCTCAGCAGTTTGATTATGATATGTCTGCCATAGCTGGTCTTTTTCTTTTTTTTGCTTGTTTTTTGAGTTTTTCCTATTTTGGCTTTGCTGAACTCCTTGAATTTAGAAATTTATGACTTGGATCAAATTGGGTGTCTCTGTAGCCGTTATTTTTCAAATAGTTTTTTCTGCACTGGTCGTTTTCCCCTCTCCTTCCGGGATCTCAGTGACATACATGTTAAACCTTTTGGGTGTTATTCCACATGTCCCTGAAGTTCTGGTCAATTGTTTTTTGCAATTTTCTTTCTTTATACTAGATTGTTTCTGTCATTCTATCTTCATATTGACTTTCCTCTATCATCTCCATGCTGCTTCTTAGCTCATCTACTGAATTTCTAAGTGCAGATACTGTATTTTTTCAATCCTAAAATGTCTATTTGGTTCTTTTAAAAAATTTTCCTCTGCTGAGAATTTCTTTCCTTTTATTTTAGGTGTGTTTACCTTTACCTCATGGATTATATTGTTGTTATAGTTATATAACTATAATACTATGACTATAAAAATAGTTATTTTAACTCCTATTATATAATAACTATTATAGCTGATAATCCCAGTAGCTCAGGATTAGCTTCTTGTCTTCTCTCTTGAGACTTGGTCACATTTTCCAGGTGATTTGTATGTCAAACAATTTTAGGTTATATTCTAAAAGTTTTTAATATTAGATTGTTAAGACTGAGTCATATTCAAATCCTATAGAGAATGCTGATTTGTTTGTTTGCTTTAGTTGGCAATCGCCATGGCGAAGTTCAAATCACAAGTTCTATCTCTTCTGTGGGTGGTGGTTTTTCTTTTGGTTCAGTTTTCAGTTTTTGCTAAGTTGCTTTGGGTCTCTGCTGCACACGTGCGGTTCAGAGATGAGCCCGGGACTTACACAGCTTCATACACAGTTAGAAGGATCCCCTTTTCCAGCTCTCTCCTCTCTAGGATTTCCCACACACTAATTTTCTCAGTGAGGGCCCCCCTTTCCAAGCCTTCCAGCAAGAAAAACAGGGTTCCTCATGGAGTTTTGATCACCACATTGCTGTGTGCAGTTCTGTACCAAGGCCACCCTTGGGACAAAGCCAGGAGTAATAAAAGAGAATAGAAATGGGATTTCCTCCACATTCTTTGGACCACAGGGACCTCTTTTCCCAGAGGCCAAAAATATGGGGGCTTTCTTAGTTTTTCAGGTGATATCCCAGGCTACTGCCATGTGACTGAGACCACCCTCAGATTAAAGCTATGAAGGAAATGAAGGAAAAAAAATTGGAATTCATTCCTGTATGGGTTATTTCTCTAGGTTTTAACTCTCCAATTCACCTGAATTTTTTGCTTTTCAGAGTTTAACTGTGTTTGCTTTCTTCATTCGTCCAGACATTTTTACAATCAACAGAAGAGACAGCAAATTTAACTCCATCTTACCTGCTGCTGCTTCAGTACTACAGATAAGGACACTGAAATTCAGAGAGTTTAGACAACTTGTTCAGGTCACAGAATGAAAATGGCAGAACTGGAATTCTGGTTCTGGATTCTGGATTCAGTCCAACTCATGTGCTTGGCATTCTATCATGCTGCTCTTTCACGATTTCTTGGCGTCATCAGTTTGAAAAATAATTGACAATGTGTAGCAAGTTTTTTTAGGTTTCTTCATTAACATATTAATTTAAGTTTTTTAAGTGTTATTAGAATACATTACTTTAGTGTTAACTATTGCACGTGAGTCCCTAAAAACTCCCTGGATGGTCTTTTTCCTGATCTTAATAGAAAAATGCTTCAAATGTTTCGTCATTTGAAATGAGACCATGTCAAGGAAGTCCAACTCTTCCTGTAAAAGAAACCAGAAATAGATACTCAATTTAGTTAAATGCATTTTTAGTATCTGTTGAGATCATATTTTTTCTTTGGCCTAACTAATACAGTGAAATGCATTGAAAAGATATTTTACTACCAGGTCAGATGCATTTCTGGTTACGCTTGGTTATGATATTTTATTATTTTAAAGTAGAGCTGAATTCTGTTTTCTGTATTTTATTCAGAAATTTAAAATCAGTATTCATAATTATGATTGGGCTACTATTTTCCTTTATATAACTACCTTTAGTTACAGTACTTTTTAATAATTTTTTTACATTATTACTTCTAGAATTAACCTGATATAAGGTATGAGGTCCATCATTTTTCTCCAGGTGTTTAGGTGGTTTTTCTAACACCATTTAGATCCTGGGTAAAACTTTACTACTGATTTAAAAGTTTAAACTTTCTCATAGGCTTGGATCCTTTGCTGGTTTTCTATTCTGATGTATTGCATTTGTCTGTTCTTATGCTAGCACCTCATTATTTTAATTAGTTTTAACATCTGAAAGATAAGTCCTTCCTTACCTCTTATCCTGGGTGAAAATCTGGTCTTTAAGTGACTGGGTCTCTTTTTCCCTACCATGTGCACTTCAAGTAATTATTTAAATTATTAAATATTCCACAATATACCTGAGTTTTCACTTGAATTGTATGAAAAGTACAGAATAATCTGAACAAAATAGCATTACATTATTACTGTATCTATTTTCTTTTTTTTTTTTTTTTTTTTATACATGTGTTCCCCATCCTGAACCCTCCTCCCTCCTCCCTCCCCATTCCATCCCTCTGGGTTGTCCCAGTGCACCAGCCCCAAGCATCCAGTATCGTGCATCGAACCTGGACTGGCAACTCATCTCATACATGATATTTTACATGTTTCAATGCCATTCTCCCAAATCTTCCCACCCTCTCCCTCTCCCACAGAGTCCATAAGACTGTTCTATCTATTTTCTTACTTAAGGATATATCACTTCTCTTTTATGTCCCCCTGTAAGGTTTTGATATTTTCTTCAAATCAGTCTCATGCAGTATTCATTAGGCTTATTCTTAGACATTTAAAATTTTTGCTTCCATCGTGAATGAATTTCTTTTCTGTTGTATTTTCTAAACTGTTGTTCACTATAAAGCAATTAATCTATAGCTTGGGATCCATGGGCTTTTACTGAACTCCATAAAATTATTTTTTAAAATTTGCAAGTCAAGGAGATTATAATTTGCAACAAAACAGGCCGATGCCTCCCAAACAGTTAAGAAATACTTGCCTGGGGAAAATCGTTGCTTTGTAGATTTATTTCTTATCTCAACATTTTAAAGAATCATTTTATTAATTCTAGTATTTTTCTACTTTTGGATTAGTTTTCTAGCAAGATAGTTACATTATTTGCAATGAATGAAAACACCTGTCCTCTTTTCTAATATTTATAGCTGTTATGCCTCTTGGGTATCTTGGGTTGGTTGTTTTTTGATATCGAGTTGTATGAGCTATTTGTATATTTTGCATATTAACCCATTGTCAGTCACATCATTTCTTTTCCATTGTATTCATATCCATCGTATATTTTATTTGTGATAAAATGTACGTCCATAAAGCTTAACATTTTAAACATTTTTAAGCATACAATGCGGTGGCAGTAAGTTGTGCAACCATCACCACTATCCAAGTCCAGAACTTTTTCATCATCCTAAACTGAGACTCTCCCAGTCCCTGGTAAAGTCTGTTCTACCATCTATCTCCCTGGATTTGTCTGTTTTAGGTACTTCATATAAGTGGAATTGTTTAATTTGTGTTCGTGTTTGGCTTATTTCACTTAACATGTCTTAAAGGTCCATCCATATTGTAGCATGCATCAGAATTTTGTTCATTTTCAAGGCCAGAATAATAATGCATTTTGTTTATCCATTTATTTGTCAATGGACATTTGAGTCGTTTCCATCTTTTGGCTGTTGTGAATAATGCTGCTATGAATATTAGCATGTAAATATCTGTTCAAGTCCCTGCGTTCAGTTATTTGGGGGCATACACTAGAAGTAGAACTGCTGGATTATATAGTAATTCTGTGTTTCATTTTTTGAGGAAATGTCATAGTGTTTTGTGTTTTCCACAGTGGGCTCACCATTTCACATTCTTACCAACAATGCATAGAGATTCTAATTTCTTCACATTCTTATTGATCATTTTCTGATTTTTTTAAAAACTGAGATAACTTTGGTTTATAATATTATGTAAGTTTTATTTGTACAACATATATTTCTACTTCAGTGTACACTACAACATGGACACCATTACAAATTTAGTTTCCATTCATCACCATAGTTGATCCTCTTTAGCCATTTCACATTCACTTACAATACCTTCCCCTCTGACAGCTACTCTGTTCTTTGAATCTACATGTTTGTTTTTGGTTGGTTTGGTGTATTCACTTATTTTTGTTTGTTTGCTTGACTTTTATATTCCACATATGAGTGAAGTCGTACAGTATTTATCAGTCTTTCTTCGTCTGATTTATTTTCTCTGAAAATTTCTCCGAAATGATTTATTTCATTTAGCATAGTATCCCCTAGGTCCATTCATGCTGTTGCAAATGGCAGAACTTTTTATGCACTTATCTTGTCATGACTGAGTGGTATTCCATTGTGTATTCCTCTCCATACAGACACACACATATACGCACATATTCTTATCCATTCATGTTCTTTATTCGTGTCATGTTCATCCATTGACAGTCACTTAGGTTGTTTCTATACATTGGCTATTGTAAGTAATGCTAATACTATGATGAATATGGGGCACATATATCTTTTCTTATTAGTGTTTTCATATTCTTTGGATAAATACCCAGAAGTCAAGTAGCTGATAGTTCTATTCTTAAGTTTTTGAGGAAAACCCGTACTGTTTTTCATTAGTAGCTGTACCAATTTACGTTCCCATCAACAGTGTTTGAGAGTTCCCTTTTCTCCACATCCTTTCCAACACTCTTTATTTCTTGCCATTTTGTTAATAGCCATTGAACAGGCATGGGGGAATATTTCATTATGGTTTTAATTTGCAATTCCCTGGTAATTAGTGATGTTGAACGTCTCTTTGTGTGCCTGTTGACTACCTGTATGCCTTTGGAAAAATGTCAATTCAGGTCCTCAACTCATTTTTAAATTGGGTTGTTTTGTTGTTGTTGAGTTGTATGAGTTCTTTGTGTTTGGATATTAATCTCATATCAGATATGAAGCTTTTTAGTTTGATGTAGTCTGGTTTGCTGATTTTTTGTTTCCTTTGCCTGAGGATATATGCTCAGAAAGATATTGTTAAGACCGGTGGCAAAGAGTCTACTACCTATGTTTTCTTCTAGGAATTTATGGTTTCAGGTCTTACATTCATTTTTAATCCATTTAATCTGGTGGGTTTTTTTTTTTTTCTTTTGTAATAGCCATCCCAATGGGTATGAAATGGTATCTCATTGTAGTTTTTATTTGTATTTCCTTAATGATGATGAATGTTGAGCATTTTTTCATTTGTTTATTGGCACATTCGTTTATCTTCTTTAGAGAAATGTCTGTTCAAGTCCTTTGCCCATTTTTTAATTGGGTTGTTTTTTATTGTTGTCATTGAATTCTAAGAGTTCTTTACATATTCTGGATATTAAGCCCTAATTAAATACATGACTTACAAATATTTTCTCCCATTCTGTGAGCTATCTTTTCACTGTGCTGATAGTGTCTTTTAATATATAAAATTATTTAATTTTGATTAATCCATTTTATCTATTTTTTTATTTGGCTGCTTTGTGCTTTTGGTTTTACATTTCAAGAAATCATTGCCAAATCCAAGGTCATAAAGCTTTCCCCTTTGTTTTTTCTAAGAGTCTTATAGTTTTAGCTCTTACATTTAGGTCTTTGATCCATTTTGAGTTAATTTTTGCTTATGGTTTGAAATAAGGGCATAATTTCATTATGTTGAAAATAGATATCCAGTTTTCCCAGCACCTTTTGTTGAAAACACTATCTTTTCCCCCATTCAATGGGTGGCACTCTTGTTGAAAATCATTTGACCGTATATGCAAAGTTTTATTTCTGGGCCTCTGTTCTATTCCATTGGCCTGTACATATGTCCTTATGCTAGTACCAAACTGTTTCAATTACTATTGCTTTGTAGCAAGTTTTGAAACCAGGAAGTATGAATCTCCCAACTTCTGCTCTTTTCCAAGATTGTTTTGGGTATTTAGATTCCTTTGAGATTCCTCATGAATTTTAGGATAAGTTTTCCTGTTTCTGCAGGAAAAAAAAGGTCATTGGAATTTTGACCGAGATTGCATTGAATCTGTAGATCACTTTGAGTAGTATTGTCATCTCAACAATATTAAGTCTTCTGATCCATGAACATAGGCTGTCTTTCCATTTATTGAGGCATTCTTTAATTTGTTTCATCAGTGCCATTGCATTTTTAAACTGACAAATAATATCTTTCAACCCTATGAATATTTTTCTGATCCTGAATTTTTCTTTGTGTGTGGAGGGGCACACACTATCATTGTGTTAGAGATGATATATCTTTATCATGAATGTGAATTAGAATTGCTTTATGTGTCCCCCTGTTTCTTATATGAGTTTGCTTCAAAGAGGAAATTTTCTTAACTTTCTTAAATTGCTCCTCTTCTTTCCATCTTATGAGAATTTTTCTTAGTAGAGTGACTCAAAAGAGGAACAACTACATTTACTAGGATTTGAGATGAGTTCTGTCAGAGATCATGTAAATCTTTGTTGAAAATGTGAAGATCACAGGAAAAGAAGATGGGAAATTTATATGTAGTGTAACTTTTTTTTGAGGAAGGTAGAGACTTAGTATGTCCAAGGTAAGGAGGAAGCTTGTGCCAAAGGAAAATAGTCAAGTGTAGATGTTGGATCACTATGTTGAAAATCTATCTCACCATCAACCACAGGCTTTCCCCCTCAAGTCACAGACTTGCAGGCTGGTAGGTCCTTCTGTCACCTTGATCTCAGCAGCTCTACATCTTGCAGGAATTATTCTAAGAGTCTGGCATGTATATGACACGCTTACCAATTTGCCAGCAATGCAAAATATTTTCCCTTCATACTAGTTCAGCTGTTTTTACAGCATTTTGGAAAGAAAAAGGAAGGTGGAAATGTGTAGAACCAGATCACTGTTTTTAACTGGAAATTTCACCTTTCTTGTAAACTTTGCAAGATGAAAAAAAACAAAGCATAATGAAACAACTGTGAGTCAAAGAATTATTATGTCTTATCCAACTCAATGGCCTCACTTCACTGCTAAGAAAATTATTCTCAGAGAGGTTGAATTATTTGCCTAAATTCATATAAGTAGTCAGTAAGAGTAGGATTTCTTCTTAATTCACAGAATTAAAATGTTTAAATTCAATGATTTTTTTTTTCGATTATATTACATAGCTTACCTAATTCACTGTATCTGTATGCATATTGTTATCCTTTTTCTTATCTGTGGAATAATTAAATGGTAGCAACCACTCTACATATAATATGTGCAAATACAGAAGTATATATGCATTTGTGTATACATATATATGTGTGTGTATATATATATATAATCTTCTATTAATGGCTTATTATGTACTGACAACCTAGAATACCTTTTTCAATTATAATAGAAAATAATGATACCTACCTTGTAAGGTTGCTATGGGAATTATATTATTTATTATGTTTTATGTAGATGGGGATACTGAGTCAGAAAAGGCTCAAGGCCACTCTAGTGTAAATGTAGAAACCTGGATTTGGGCCCGGGAACCATGGCCCCAATGTCCCGCATGCCTAATCACTGCACTACAGAGTTTCCCACAGTTTTACTACTATATACAGTTTTAAATTAAAAATAAACCTGAGCCTACATAACTCACCACCCCAAATCCTCTGACTTCTTCCAGAAAGCATTTCCCCTGAAAGCATGTGCCCTCTACATGTTTTATCTTTGCGGCCTTTTAACAACATAGCTTGGAAATACTCCTCACAAAGAGGTACAGAGGTAGAATCAGCAATTTGCAGATGGGGTTAAGAGGTTAAGCATCTTGCTTATTGCTTAAGGAGTTGGAAGGAAAGCCAAGAACGCTTGGCTCAAACTGCTGAGTAGAAACCAAGAGACCACACTTCTGTCTCCCTCCCAGTCAGCCTTTGGTTTGGTCGAGAGTGTGGTTTTGCCATCAGTATCATGGGGGAAAATGACATATTCTGAACACATCACTTGATTCCTGGAGCAGAAGATTGCAGGCTGTCATTACCAAGGGGCATAATTCTGAAAGCTTTTTCTAAATTTAAAAGTAATAGGAGAGAAAAAGAGTCTTCAGATACTTTGTGCTTGAAAGCACCTGGATTCATTCCATTTTGAAGAACTTTTCATGCAGGTACAAGAAGATTTGATGGCAAAATTAAGAGAAATGGAGCAGAGCACTTATTTACTCTCTTCTCCTTTTGACTGAGAGATAATATCATGGTGTCTCAGTCTATGGGAAGGTCCTTACCTCTCTGTGCCTCTGTTTCTCTGATTGTGAAATGAATACTGTAACGATCATCCCTACCTCGTAGAACTGTTGAAAGGATTAGCAATGCCAGCTGCCTAGTAGATGGTGCTGTTACATTTGTGGTTATTGTTGGGGGTTTTAACAAAGAATTAAGGAATCACCCTAAATCCTCATGGACACATCCCACTTAAATCATCACAGCATAGCCAAGAATAATTCAGAGCAAGTCCCCAGCTCTCCATGCCTCACATCCCTGTCTGAAGTTTTTAACCTTTGGCTGGTCTCTCCCTACACAGAGGGATATGGGTAGAAAAGACTGCTTTGGCATGGCGTCAGGTAATGATTGTTTCCTTTGTCTAATGGTTCTAGCAAGACTTCCTCCAGACGGGAGCACACAGGCAATGTCTCTAGAGGAAGTTTGTCTAAGGGCGTCTCATATTGAATCTCAATGATGGTAAAAAAGAACCCACCTTAAAGCAATTCAGTAGGTCTAGGAACAGATGGATGTGTGAGAGCAGACTGGTCCTGCGCTTCTCATAGTCTCCCTCTGGAGGACCACTGTTAAGAAGGAGAAAGGAAAGGCATAGCCCTGGGGTCCCTAGGTTGAGTTTGAAGTGGCTCATCAAAATAAGAAATTTCCTCAACATCCTTTCATCTTGAAAATGAATGTACACTTGTATTCTATTCTGTAACACACCAATGTTTAACTTCACATAAAAATCATGTTGAGTCCTTTCTCAAATTTTGGAGTATAATCTATGCCCTAGGAAAAAACATTATACACACAAACACACACACACATCTTCCGTGTCTTTGTGTACAGTTCACTGTCCTGTACCAAGTTTGGATGCCACATACGTAGTAGAGACAATACAGACTTTGTACCAGGACCAGCCTCGGCTCCAATCTGGGCTCTACCAGCACATAGAAAATCTGTTTTCTTTTCAAATGTATGATGAAGATAAACACCATTGGGTGGTGTTGTGATGCTTTGTGAACTAATGCATAGAAAGAGCCTAGCAGAGACCCTAGCACGGCATGGATCCTCAGGAAATACAACTTCCCCTGCTCACCTACTATCTGGCATGTGGCATAGATAAAGGATAACATCTTACAGACCAGCAGCCACAAACATTCTTATCTGGATGAAGTCAGCAAGGCAAACGTCAGAAATAGCAGCATCAAACATGGTAGAGTTCTCATATTCAAATCAGATAGCTAAGACCAACACATTTTCTGTGGGCTAACCAAAAAAAATCTACTATTGGTCAACATCAGGCTTGTCCATCACCTCCTAGTCCCTTGGCCTCTCGGGTGGGAACGTGAACCTTAGGTTTAGCACTGCCTTTGACAGGCTCAGAATGCTTCCTTGTGAACTGTGGTTCAGCCTTTGATATTCACCCTCAACAATTTTTAAAAATCATTAAATATTTTAAGTATAACAAAAGTATACAAAGAAAGGATTGTAAACCCTCATTATCCACCACCAAGCTTATGAAAGAAAATGCTACATGTTTTGACATCCCTCTTTCTCTTATCAGAGATATTACTATCCTGAAAGTAAGATTTATCATCTTAATGACTGTTGTATATTTTTGCATACCCATGAATAATGTATTTTTTCATATTCAGTTTTATAATAAACTATCATACTGTGTTCTTCTTGAGCTTGCTTTTTACACTTAACATCATGTTTTTGAAACTTTTTCTATGTAGATACATGTAGCTAAACTTGGTTCATTTTAACTAATGTATACTTTCTGTTGCATTGCATTATATTGTAATAATGTACCACCATGTACTAATCTATTCTCTCATTAATATACAATTAGTTTGTTTCTAACTTTTCACCATTATGAACAAAGTTGCATTGAACATTCTTGTACCCATCTCCCAGAAGGTGGGAAGCAAGATTTCTCTGATATAGAGATATATACCTAGGGATTGAATTGCTAGGTCTTTGGTATGTGAATATGTAACTTTAGTAGACATGATTTAATTGTGCTCCAAAAGGGCTGCACCAATTTACACTGCCATTAGTGATTATAAGAATTTTCATTTCCCAACATTCTACCAATGTCTTGTGTGATTCTCCTATTCTTATCAAAGAGATGTGCCCACATATGACTTGTGGATTGGATTATCTGGTGTGAACCTAGTATACTCCTACCTACTCCCACCTCCAGCCCAACGCTGCTCCAAAGTGTGACAAGGAAGACCTGTCTTTTGGAGAGAAGTGTAGCTTTTTTCAGCGTGACCAGAACAGCAGACTCTTGTCTGTTATCTACCGTAGAACTGTCTACTTTCAGCTTCCATCCAAGAAAGTGACTCTGGGCTCCTCATTCTCTGTTGCTCAGGATTTGGCAGAGTGTTACTCTATCCTCTGTCCCTGCAAACACTCCTTGTGGTCAGTAGTACTAAGCTCAGGTACATCCCACTGACCATCTTAGATGCCACCAGCACCAGGAGAGACCCTGTCCCCATTGAACTAAGAGGAGTGTGGAACTAAAGGTTCTCACAGGATAAAAATCTGTATTTGGGCAACCCTGACTATACAGCCTACTTTGCACCACTCCCGTCTCTTGCAAAATATGACTCAGCTAGGGGAAAGGGTTAGTGATGGGGAAGGTCTTACAGGTTGGTGGCTCAGAGGTTCAAGCATCTGCCTGCAATGCGGGAGACCTGGGTTCGAGCCCTGGGTTGGGAAGATCCCCTGGAGAAGGAAATGGCAACCCACTCCAGTATTCTTGCCTGGAGAATCCCATGGACGGAGGAGCCTGGAGAACTACAGTCCACAGGGTCACAAAGAGTCAGACACGACTGAGTGACTTCACTTTCACTTTCAATGCCATAGGAAACTGCATGGTGAAAACCGCTCTGCAAATGAGTAATAAACCAAAATAGAGTTGTGTACAGAGGAGTTTGTTTGGACAAATTCGTCATGTTGCCCTGTGATTAAACCACTGTTCCTGTCCTTTATGCTAGCTTAGGACAGCTCAGGAATTTGGAAATTCCTTGATGGGCTCCTTTTAATGAACTTCAGTTACTGGTCTGCCCTTGACCCTGTGTCATACTGTAGACTACTCCTGCCTGTCAAATGTAGCCTCTCCAGTTACCAGCAGATTCCCAGGTTCTGCTTCTATTTCAACCATTGGTCCTAACATAAAATCAGATGCAGGACTCTGAGCTGGAAGGAAGCTGGTAGGTCTTATAGTTCCACACCTTCACTTTGCATTTGAGAAACCAAAGGTTGACATGTGTTAGAAGTGGCAGAACTAGAATTCAGTTCAGTCTGATTTCCTGCAAAATCCATGCTCTTGTGAATGGTACTGAACCCATGGGAAGAATGAGACTGCCTTATAAGACAGTGTGAAAAAAGTGAAAGTCGTTCAATTGTGTCTGACTCTGCAACCCCATGGACTGTAGCTCCTCTATCCATGGAATTCTCTAGGCCAGAATACTGGAGTAGGTCGCCGTTCCCTTCTCCAGGGGTTCAGTGTAGGTGTAAGAATAAGGGGATCTGGGTTCTGGGGCACTCCAGTCTTTAAAGTTCTAGAAGAGAAGGCAAAGCTTACTCAGAAATATGAGAAAGGACAACTGATGTGGGAAATGGAGAGAGAATGCTACAATGGAAGTCAAGAGAAGAAAGCATTTTTAATTGAGAGAGAGGAGTTAACTGTGCTGCTGTGAGAGAGAGAGTAAGAGGAAGGCAGAGAAGTAACCATTAAATTGGGAATGTGGTGATCATTGAGGACCTTGAAATAGGCAGTTTCAGTGGAATTGTTGAGTCAAAAGTCACTGCAAAATGAGCTAAAAGGTGAGGGGTTTCAATTTTAAATTGAGAGGGAAAGACATTTTAGCCCCTTTTCTTGCAAAAAGCACCCACAATCAGGAGAAGGTGAGACAAAACCACAAAGCCCATCTTTGAGGAAATTAAAACCATAAAAACACAGGACAGAAAAAAAAAAAACAAAAAACAAAACAGAGAGTGACAAACGTAAGCAGTGTGGAGAGAAGTCATACATAATAAGAGATACTGAGGAGGAAATAGCCTTGTAGCCTTGCAGAACCTTGGAAAGCTCAAAACCTGGAACTGTCTTCTGCTACTGCAGAAGGCAAGAAAGTGTTACAGGGTGAAGACTAGGACATGCTTAAAAGTTTACCTAAGGATCTTTTCAACCTTCAGAACCACTTGCTTCTGCTACAATTTGAAAATTTCCCTCTTTTCCAACTCCACTAGAAAAGAGAAGTGTATTCTCTGGCAAAATTAAACAAGAAAAGTTTCATGGACAGACACCACATAAGGGAGATTATGGAGACATATGCACAATAAATGTTGCTACTTCCAACCCTCTCCCTTGTCAATTCCAGAATTAACACCTAAGGAAAGAGTTTGAAAACTACTTTGTAGAAGTAATCATTTCAGAGGGGAAAAAGTGTTCATACACTGATGCATCAGTGGATGATCCATCCAACAAAGAATCCTGTTGATAAAAGCTGATCATCCACCAACTGGTATGCCCCACCATGCACACAGGGTTTCCCAAGTGGCACTAATGGTAAAGAACCTGCCTGCCAGTGAAGAAGATGTAAGAGACATGGGTTCGTCCCTGGGTCAGGAAGATCCCCTGGAGGAGGGTATGGAAACCCACTCCAGTATTTTTGTCTGGAGAATCCCATGAACAGAGGAGCCTGATAGGCTACAGTCCATAGGGTCACACAGAGTCAGACACAACTGAAGCAACTCAGCACACACGCACGCACCGTGCACACAGAGCTTCCAACCAGTCTTAGTCTTGTTCAATCACTATGAAGAGATAGATAAAGATCACTTTACATTTGAAATCTTTACCCAGAAAAACTGGGAAGCAAGTACTCTTTCAAGAAGTTTTGTTTTGAAGACATGCAGATGAATTGGTCAATAGCTAGAGGGACATGTGGGGTCACAGTGGATTTATTTTGTTACGATGAAAGGTACTAGAGTATATTTATATGCTGGTAATCATCTCCGGTATTTTTCTTCCTGACTTGAAACAAATGTGTAGTTGCAAATATTTAGAAAAAGCCTTTATAGTATGTCTGCTTCTAGTTAGGATGTAGAGGGATGTGAAAAACCTTCATTTCCATGGTCAACCAGAAAAGCCCAGACAAAATAAAATTCATATGTTCCACTGGGGCTAGCAGACACACAGGAAGCACTGATGAGATGAGAGAGAAACAAGCCCAGTAGAACTGAGCAGACATCTGCAGAAGCTTCTGTACTTGAAGGTAGCCACCTGATCTGGGTTTGGGAAATTAGAAATGTAGGTGAGCCATGGACAGACCTCTAAGGCATGAGGGAAAGTCAGCTGAACCTTAGACAACAATGTTCACCAGAGAGATGGATTATCTTAAAGAGCCCCGATAAAGAAAAATTTCTCAGCCTAATAATTCTTCCCTCTCATCCAAACCTCTGCAGTTTCCCAAGAAAGTAGCAGTAAAAGAGTTGTTGAAAATGAGAGAGAAATCACTTCATCCCATGGATATTTGTGGTGCTTGCTTGGATTCCGGAGTCCTAAGTCAAGCAAAATTATCTGAAACTGCGCCTAACTCCCGTCTCAAATACAGAAAAGATCACAAAGACAGGGCTGGGAACTGGGTTAATAACAGGGAATACAGTCTAATTAAAGCTGTATCCCAAACGAAGATCAACCTAACTCAAGAGAGAATCTAAACATTCAGCACCACCCCGACCCCAGCTCACAAAGATAAAAGGCTTACAGTCTCCAGTTAGTCAAAAAACAAAAAACAAATCAATATTATACCTAAGTTTCCACTGCTTTTAAAAAATATACCATGTGTGAAATACAAATTTAAAAATTGTGAGACATGGAAAGTAGGAAAGTGTAACCGATGATCAAGGAAAAAAACAAGAATGGTAGCAAACCACAAACGACTCAATTATTGGAATTAATAGACAGGAATTTAAAACAACTACTATAAACATATAAAGAATCTACAGGAAAAGGTGCATATAATGGAGGAAGACATGGGGTATCTGAAAAATAAGAAAGAATCTCCAAACACCAAGTGAAAACTGCCGACTAAAAAATACAATATCTGCAGAAAATGGATTAATGAATTAAAAACACATTAATAGAAATTATCTAAATTGAAAGAGAGAAGGGAAAACATGGAGGGTGATGAACCAGATCTTATTATTTGTGGGGTTATGTCAAGTGATCTAATACATGTATAATTAGAATACTAAACATGATATTTCGCACACAGATTCAAGAAGCTGAAAGAACCCCAAACAGGATAAATAAATAAAAAAAAATCACCTAAGCACATCACAGCTGAATTCTTGAAAACCAGAATAAAGAGAGAATCTTAAAAGCTGTCAAAGGGGGAGGGAAAAGACATATTACAGAGAAATATCAATGAAAATCTTGTACTTTTCCCTGGCAAAAATCTTGTGCAATCCAAAAGACAAAGGATCAATAACTTTAAAGAGGTAAAAGGAAAAAAAGTCCATCCAGAATTCTGTATCCATTGAAAATATCCTTAAAATTAAAGGCAAAGTCAAGACGTTTCTAGAAAGAAAAAATAAGCTGAGAGAATCATTACCAGCATATCTGTGTTACAAAATAAATAAATAAATGTTAAAAGAAATTTTTCAGAGAAAAAAATGATACCAGGTGTAAACTATCCATAACAACACATAAAAACAACAACCAGAAATGATAACTATTTTCTTTTTCATTTATAATTTTATTTTTTGTTTTTGACTGTGCTGGGTCTTTGTTGCTGTGCGAGTTTTTCTCTGGTTGTGGTGAGCAGGGGCTACTTCTCTAGTTGTCGTGTGTACAGGCTTAATTGCTCCCCAGCATGTGGGATCATCCTGGACCAGGGATCGAACTACTGTCTCCTGCATGAGCAGGTGGATTCTTCACCACTGAGCCACCAGGGAAGGCCAACTATTTTCTTAATTTCATAAAAAGATGATTATTTAAGTCAGAAACAATTAACACTATATTTTGGAGTGTATTACATACAGAAGTAGAATATATGACAACAATAACTCAAAGGATGACAGAGAATTACATGGAAGTATAATACTAAAAGCTTTTTCCATTATATGAGAAGTAGCGTGATATTAACTTATTATAAAATAAGGATAAACATCATAATCCATATAGCAACTGCTGAAATGAAATGAAAGGGAGGATATCACTAGAGATCCTACAGATATTAAAAGAGAATGAAGGAATATTAAGAGAAAAGTAATAGAAATAAATTCAACAATTATAATGGATATTAATGAATATCTATGCATGTTACTATCTATAAATTATACCTAACTTTAAAAAATATAACAATGGATCTTTAGTTCAACATGCATCCTGATGTCATTAATCATACTGGCCTACTCTGAGATAAAAATCGTAAAGAGGATGTGATCTTTATACATTATAAACAAGTGATTAGAGTTGGTTAGGGACTTCCCAAGTAGCAGCAAAATGTCTTTCTTTGCTATTCTGTTCGGTTCGCTCCATGTTTTGGGTAGCCGACACTGGAGCCCTGAGACATCTGGAAAGGTCGTGAGTGTAGTGTTAGTTGTTAATTGTGATGTATGTTTACTGTATCCTTGAGGTTCCAAAGCCAAAAACTGCAGGACATTTGAGGAAAATCAGTTCCACGGAAGCTCATTCACTAGGAGGCAAAAATTGGCCAATTCAGAGCTGACGCTGGGTGTCAGAGAGGTGGTGGTGGAGTTTATTTTTTATAGACTGGAAATGTGGTAGACATTGCCCAACCCCAAGGTGGATTTTGCAGTAGAAGAACCACTGGGATACTTGGGGTAAAAAGTTGTTGAAGTGCTTCTTGATGTACTTATGTACATTCCTCCTTTAATGGTTCCATCAGCAAATATTAAAATGTCACAGTACAACTGGAATCCCAGAAAGTAATCTTCAAGAAATGTAGAAAAATTCCAGGGTAAGAGAAAGCCCAACAGACACTGTAACTGATTCTCCCCACCCCCTCCCCCTACAAACCAGCATAGTACGGGTGCAAAGTGAGTGCTCAGTAAGTAGTTGTGAAAATGAATGAGTGGATGGATGGACTGTCCAAAGTGGAGTCATTCATTCAGCAACAAATCACTCAACTATGTCCATCATTAAGTATTGCAGGAGTTGCAAAAGGAACACAAGACATGTGGCCTGAAAACCCTTGACTTCTAAGTAGGAACACTGGCAGACATGTGAAACCACCAAGGAAAAGAGGAGACTCTTTAATAGCAGCCTGTTTTCGTAGGATTCCCAGACTCTCTCATTTCCCAGGAAGATAACATTTCATTTGGTAATACCCAAGTTCTCAGAAAAAGGAGAGGTTCTTATCAACCCCTTTAAAAGACCTTTCTTCCAGCTTTCTTTCATTTCTAAGACAGCATAAAAAAATAGGTCTTTATTAATAGTTCTGTTGTCCCAGAATTAAAACAGACCCACAATTTCCATGAAACCATCTGTTTTGTTTGCTTGGATGTTGTGGGAGCTTAGAGAAAGGGCATGGAGTAGGGAGATGGGGCCATAAGTCATCTGATCTTTCACCAACTAAGGGTGGTATAAAGGAAGTTTGACCACTGCTTGGGACCAGTGAGCTCATCATATCTTGCCAGAGACATCAAGGATAAGGAGAGCTCCCAAAACAGCCTGTGCTTGTTCTGGTACCAAAAAAATAGAAAGCTCAGGAAAACACTTGTAAGGAAAGGAAATAGGCTTAGAGAAAACACCCCCGTTCCCAGACATTTTTTGGCAGAGAAAAATACAAAGCAGCCAGGGAATCTTTTCCACACCCCCAGTATCCCGTTTTTCTTTCCTCTTTTTAAAGTTCCAATTTTAACACAATACACCAATTTTAGTGTTACCAAAATGTCCTAAACCTCACTAGTCAATGACCAAAGACAAGACCACATTTACTTTTTTGGTTCACATTTCCTTTCAATGCCCTATCTGCGTCCACCTAATTAGAAATTATCCTCCGACTCCATAATGTACCTCAGCTATACCGGAGAGTTTCAGCGTATGACCTCTGTGACTTAGGAACAAACCCCAGTTTTCTGTCTCAGCCACACTCTCCTATCCCAGCTTCACCATCCTGCCACCTTGTTGGCTCTTGTTGCTGTTGTTCAGTTGCTCAGTTGTGTCCGACTCTTTGCAACCCCGTGCACTGCAGCACACCAGGCTTCCCTGTCCTTCACCAACTCCCGGAGCTTACTCAAACTCATGTCCGTCTAGTCGGTGATGCCTTCCAACCATCTCATCCTCTGTCGTCCCCTTCTCCTCCTGCCTTCAATCTTTCCCAGCATCAGGGTCTTTTCAAATGAGTCACCTCTTCGCATCAGGTGGCCAAAGTATTGGACCTTCAGCTTTAGCATCAGTCCTTCCAATGAATATTCAGGATTGATTTCCTTTAGGATTGACTGGTTTAATCTCCTTGCAGTCCAAGGGACTCTCAAGAGTCTTCTTCAACACCACAGTTCAAAAGCATCAGTTCTTTGGCTCTCAGTCTTCTTTATGGTCCAACTTTCACATCCATACATGACTACTGGAAACACCATAGCTTTGAC
The DNA here is from genome assembly GCF_029407905.1 of Bubalus kerabau. Classification (NCBI taxonomy): domain Eukaryota; kingdom Metazoa; phylum Chordata; class Mammalia; order Artiodactyla; family Bovidae; genus Bubalus; species Bubalus kerabau. Next base: position 70,227,702 of record NC_073634.1, read on the forward strand.
TAGATGGACCTTTGCTGTTACCCTCATGAAAAGGCTGACCTGCAGGGCAAAGCTGCCCTCTGCCAGGTGAATGCTAATGCCACCCTCCCCCTGCCATGGTGGCCTCATGGGGGACTCTGCTCACATCTTTAACCCTCCTTCTAATGCACAGATATATGCTCTTTCTCATCGCCGAACAGCAGAGTTGAAATTAAACTATGGCTTTTAATGGAATTTATTAAAATGTGGGGGTTCTGTAAAGAGGTACAGCGTAGAGAATGGTTTATAGTTACATGGACCCAAGCCTGCCCTACAGTCAATTACTACCAGGTGAGCTTCTGCCTGGCCACTGTCCACATGTAGCAATGAAGCCTATTCCCTCCCCTACCTCTTTAGCAAATATTTTTTGAATGTCTGTAATGTTCCAGGTATGTCATAAACACAGAAGATTAGTGGAGACCAAAACAGACATGGCCCAATGCTCATGGAGTTTAAGTCTAAAACTGAAACAAATGAACTAAACTGAACAGATGATGACATAATCAAATGTTACTAGTTATAAAATGTCCTAAGTGCTATAAAGCAAAAATTGTGGGATACCCTGTAAAGTCTGATTGAGGGAGCTAATTGTCCAATGAAGCTACTTTGAGCAATTGATATTTAGCTTGGGATTGAAGGCTGGGAGAGAATTAGCCCAGTGGAGAGCTGGGCAAAGAATATCTCCCATCCCTAGGCAGCAATGACTGCAGATGTGAAGGATCTGTTGGAGAAAGGAGCTAGGGATGACCAGTGGCACTCAAATGAAGGGAGTAGGGGCAGACTGGTGCAAGTTGAGACTGTCAGGGAAGCAGAGAACCATCCCATGTAGGCCCTTGAAGGTTGTGGTAAGGATTTGAGATCTTATGCCAAGTGTAATCAATTGCTATGAAGGGTTTTGAGCAGCAGAGTGAATGGCATGTTTTGACACATAGTTTAAGAACATGTGGAGATTGAACAGAAGAGGGTTGAAGAGGCAGTCTGATAGCTAATGACTTTCCCAATAGTCTAAGTAAGAAATGATGGTGGCCCAGGCCATGAGGTTGGCAAAAGAAATAGAAGTGTCAGTCTCAAGATGTCTTTAGAATACAACCAATGGAATCTAATGTTAGATTACATAGGGGATTAGGAGAGAGGGGAGTCAAGGTAGAGGGGGTCAAAGAAGGCTTCCAGTTAGATGATTTGGGCAGCTTGGCACGTGAGCTGATATCTAGGCACTGATAAGAGAAGCAGACAATAATCTGTACGTCTCCCAAAGTCTAAGTTGCTTGACCTTAAATATTCCACCTTAGAAGCATCAGCAACCTCAGTTTAAACCCTATTCAATTCGTCTTTTAAAACTTCCAACCTGACGATCCAGTCTCACCTATGAGCACCCCATTACATCAGTTTAACAAAAATATTAATTCCGCGTTGGGCTTCCTCTTTAAGCAATTACCAGTATATACAAGTAATAAATCTTATCCATTCATTTGTTCATTCATTTATTCAAGAGAGGAATAGTTTATCATCGTGACCGAGAGCAGGGCCTCTAGGTTGAAATCCCACCTCTGCCACTTGGTAGTGAAGGAGCTTTGGACAACTTCCTTAAAGTCTAGAGCTGAAACAAACAGATGTTATTAGTTATAGAATTCGTTATTAGTTTATAAATTAGTTATAAAATGTCAAATGTTCTTAGTTATAAAATGTCGTAAGTGCTATAAATCCAGAATTGTCGGGTGCCATGTGAAGTCTGATTGAGGGAGCTAATTTGAACTGGGGAAGTCAAGTGACTATTTAATACTTTCAGCAATCTAGTGACTCAGTTTCCTTATCTGTGAAATGAAGATAACCCTAGTATCTACCTCAGAGAGCTATCATAAGGCATAAGTGAATTAATTGTATGTATTTTTCAAACTGTTTGACACAGTATTAGTACACAGATGGTATTAAAATTTGCATTGCTCTTCATTAATTCAAGTTTTACTGAAAACTTCTCACTGTTCTATGCTGCTTGGCAAAGTAGAAATCCAGGCAAAAAATTTTTTTTCTTCTAATCAGGCAGATTGGATGTCAAGCCTCTGTTCTCTTACTTAACTAACCTCTCTGAACTCGTTTTCTTACCTGAGGGCAATGATACCCACCTGGAGTGGTTATTATGAGGATGAAATCAGAAATCTGTGTAGGGCCTGTATCTAGTGGATGCTCAGTGAACATTAGTTTCCTTCCCTGCTGAAAAGAACTTTCCCCACCCAATTTAAATTGTGCATCTCCACCCTCTGCCCCTAAAGAAACTCCAGTGGGAGGAAGAATAATTTCAAACCCTTTATGGGCTTACTATTTGTGAATGAAGTTCTTTTTTTTTTTCTTTTGTCAAAAACTACACTTTCTTGCCCTTTTCAGCATAGTATGCTATGCTAAGTCACTTCAGTCGTGTCCGACTCTGTGCGACCCCATAGACGGCAGCCCACCAGGCTCCCCTGTCCCAGGGATTCTCCAGGCAAGAACACTGGAGTGGGTTGCCATTTAGCTTTGTAATTGATGGGAATGTGAATGTGGACATCTAACATCCCTAAGGGAATGGTCCACAAAGATTCTAATTGGTCCCCTAAGCTTCATGTTTTCCGCTGCTGTCAGACCCTTTCCCAAGACCATAACCACTTCCTCTTCCTGCACCACTACCACCTTGAGCAATCAAAGTAAGAAAACACGGACTCCAGCCCACAGAAAACACTGTTGGTGTCCTGGAAAGCCCAGCTTGCCAGGGTCTTTATTTTCAAAGCTGACTACTTGGTTTTCTCTGGCGCAATGGTGCTGGTGGCGTTTTGCTCCAGACGCCTGTCCCTCCTGCCTGTGGTCCTTGTGGTGACCTTGCCCTGGGTTGTTAGTACCCGCCCCTCTCTGGACTACATGAGCCCTTTGCATCTAGATATAAAGTTGCCTAGGGTGGTATGTTTACTTCAAGACCAGTTGCATCTCAAGACTTGTTTCCAATGTAGAGTGAAAACTTTGTCCTGTTCCAGGGAATGGAAAATTTTCACCCACAGATTCCTGAAGAAGTGTCCTTTCCCTCAGTCCCTGGAATCTCATTTACTCTACACTATGGCTTGCCCTAAACTGATGATTTACCGCAAAGACTTTCCTGCCGATAGGCTTTTAGGGGACGAATGGGGTAATATAGACTATCCATGGAGATAAAGACTAATGCATGTGACTATCAACAGCAAAATAAAAACAAGACTAACAGGGTGTCTTTGGATTTCAGGGAACAGATTCGTCAAGGGCTAGAAGAACTCCAGAAGGTTCTGCCAGGAGGAGACACTTACATGCATGAAGGATTTGAAAGGGTAACTTCAAAAAGAGTTTTAAACTCCAAATGTAGATTGTGATGTAGAAACAGGGATGACTGATGAGATGAGACACATGTTTTAACGGAACTAAGCCACACTCAATGGCAAGAGTAAAAAAATTTCCCAGAAGTGTGTACCCAATAATTCCATCCAAAAGAGCTGAATAAATGAAATTCCTTCCTCCTTCCCTGACACTGGATGAAGAATCTCAGCTAATGCTTGGCTGATGCTCATGAATCATGCCACACACAAGTCCTCTCTATTCCCAGGGTAGCCTTTCTATATATTTCTTCAGAGGTTGAGACAGAATTTCATCATTTCAGTCTTAAGAAAAACAAGTCCCAGTCTATGAGAAGTAAGATATTGATCCAAGGTAACCTTAGATGAATGTCATCCATTGGTATTTGAGTGAAACCTGGGTGAATTACATAAAGAACTGATCCAACATCAGAGACCACTGCCCATAATGGCATTTGTTGTAGCAAAGAGTAGATATGTCTAATGACTTTTTCATGTGTTTTTCAGGCCAGTGAGCAGATTTATTATGAAAACAGTCAAGGTAAGACTATATTCTGAATTACCATTATGATTAACTTTTTTTCTGTGTTTCCTTCTGAAAAATTACCTCAGTAATTTCCTGTTTCAAAAGACACATATGATATTGCTTCAGATCCTTGAACACACTCTTCATCACAGAGAAGGGACACATAGAAAGATGGCATGTACCAGGTCAAATTCTACTGCTCTGATGATTCCCCAAAAAGTTATATAAAATAATTAAGATCTCATTATGGGCTACAGTTTGTAATGCTCATGACCAGTTTTGCATGCTGAATTCATCAAGTTAATAAATACTTGGATGAGTTAGTAAAGTCTTGGATTTTTATGTCAAATTTAATTCTCTTGTCCTTCTCTGAGCTCCAAGCCTCTTCATCATTGTGACTGGATATGATTTTAGATTAAGATACCAGTTTGGCTTCATCGTTCCTTCATTTAAATGGGGGAAGGGCATGAAATGCACTTGCTAGTGTGTTTAGCACATGGAAATAATATTTATTATTATTTTTGTTAATATACTATTACTACCTTATCTTTCATGGGTAACATTTCTCTATCTGAGGCAAATCTCCAAAAAGAGAGTCAGCACTACAGTAGGGACTTTTCTCCCAGACCTGTAGAGGTGTCCACTTCCTATTTTACTCTAAACTGCAACAAGTAAGACAGACCCAGTATCTATAGCAACAGTTGTTAATACAAAGACATCATCAGCAATGGTGGCTCAGATGTGAGCTCAGATGTGCTCAGATGTGCCTCCAGTGTGAGACACCCGGGGTGGATCCCTGGGTTGGGAAGATCCCCTGGAGAAGGGAATGGCCACCCACTCCAGTGTTCTTGCCTGGAGAATTCCATGGACAGAGGAGCCTGGTGGGCTACAGTCTATAGGGTTGCAAAGAGTTGGATACAACTGAACAACTGACAAACAATGTTACTAGAAGTTTCTAAATCATTGACAGAATTCTAGTAAGTTTTGACAACTGCTGTAATACTTCTGCTGCTGCTAAGTCGCGTCAGTCGTGTCCGACTCTGTGCGACCCCATAGACGGCAGCCCACCAGGCTCCCCCCATCCCTGGGATTCTCCAGGCAAGAACACTGGAGTGGGTTGCCATTTCCTTCTGCAGTCAACTTGTAAATCATGACTGTTCCTCTTTGCCAAACTCCTCAAGGTATGTAGCATGCAGTCAAGGACAGCATGTGAGAAGGACACCTGGATGGCCCAGGTGTTCAAGTTTGCCCTCAGGCCTTGGCAAGAGTCAGGTAGACTGCTCCTAGGAAATAGTCATGTGTGATTCCCTGTAGCTACCCTCAGCCCCCCAGCTATCAGTCCAGTGACCAATTTACAAGGTTTGGTCTTTTTTAAAGACAAGACTTGGCAACCCAGAAACAAAACATGTTCCCCCTTAGAGTTTGTTCCATATTCTTCTTTATGCTGGAGCAACTTCCAGTCTCAAAAGAAAAGGTGCTGATTTTCACAATACTGAACCTCAGATGGTGCAGCTTTGAAGAGCTAGACTCCCAGGGCTGAGGGGGTTTTCTTGGTGTGGCAGGATGAACTGAGTGGGTCTGTGTTGTTTGACCAGGATACAGGACAGCCAGCGTCATCATTGCTCTGACTGATGGAGAACTCCATGAGGACCTCTTCTTCTATTCAGAGAGGGAGGTAAGAGACAGCCTGGCCTGTGTCTGACATACAAACAGGGCTTCTTCCTTCTGAAATGGGCTGCAGTCTCTCTACTTGGGCAAAAATGATAGATTTTCTTTGTAAAATCCCCGGATAAAATAGAGTCCCATATGTGAAAAATAATAACAGTTTATTTTTAAAGTGAATCCACATGTCTCACACATGGTGGGTATTTTTCCCTTTTACAAAATATTTGCATATTACTTTGGGGGATAAAATTTATCTGTCATGCCTTTCTTTATTGAAAGCAGTTTTGAAATACTATATCATTTTTTAACAAATCCATTGGTACTATTTTTCTTTCATTTCTACTAAAAACAGGAGGGGAAAGAATTACCTGAAATATGTAAGGGCCAATTTTGTCAAAATGTATTCATCACTGAAATTCTTACTAAGAATCAAAGCTGAACATTAACTGGTGACAAAGTAAATTGCAAGTTCTCCTTCAATATTCCTTTTTTCCTTTTCTTTATGCTCTTGAAAAGTACTCCCCAAAGCAATTAAAGGAATTCTTTCTAAATGAAGCTTTCAGTTTGTATAAAGAGATTCAGAAAAAGAGGTTTGTCTAGGACTTGAAAGTGATGTTTATATTTAGGAAATTCTTTCCTTTCAAATTTCACATTCGAGCTATATGTATAAGTAACCCAAAGAAACCAGTTCACCATAGAAATGTATTGAAGCCTCATTAGTAACAAAGGCTCATTCAGGACAACCTCAAAAGAAACACGATAAGAAGAAACACAGGCGGGGAGGAAGGGCGATGCCAGCCTCTTGAGGAGAAATCAATAAGAGCATTACCCTTACTTGAAGCTCTTGACTACTATTTAATTTAAATTCAGCTTTCTCCACAAGCCAGAAGTATATATTCATTCATTCATTCACTCACTATTTACTTAGAGTTTGACCTGTATGGGCACTTTGCTGGACTAGAGAAACATTGATTCGTAAGACACAGTTGCTGCCCTCAAGGACTTGACCATGTAATAATGTTCAACTTTTTGAAGGCTCTGTTGGCAAAGGGCATGAGGATATTAAGTGGGTAAACACATTACTGTCCCCCATCCTTAACTTGTACAAAATTCTCAATGGGGAGACACATGAGTAAATTATGACAGACACTTCCTGAGCATCTGGGAAACAATATATTCCTATATGAAAATACATTCCTATATAGAAATTCCTAACTTTAGAAAAAGTTGAAACTAACTATATAATAGGAATGCAAAATGGTTTATCTAGATGCAAAGTAGCAATCAAAGTAAAAACCCTAATAAGGGAATAAGTGAATATAAAATAAATGATAAGTGACAGGCTTAAAATAGGGATTGGTAGAAAAGAATTTTAGGTATGGCACATGCAAACTTAGAAAAATATTTGGAGTGCCACTGCCAATAGGAAGAGGGTGTCTGAAACAGAAAGATACATTTCAAGATACAGAAAGAAAATGAACCTTTCCATTTTTGATAATTCTATTTAAAGCCCTGCTAGAGGAGAAATGTCATATAGAAGTTGTTGCAGATAAGGCTGGGGCTAGACTGTATCTAAAAGTTAATTTTATCCTGAAAGCAGCAAGAAATAATTTCTAACTTGAAGGTAAAAAGATGTATGTTTCTGTCCCTTCTAAAATTCAGGGTTAATCATAAGTGGGTTGGAGTACTAAGAAAGGGGGATAAAAGGATATCATTGAAATCAATATGCATATATTGGGCACCTATTATATGTTTCCTATCAATTATTTATTAATTTCCTACTGTATTGACGTATACCAAGGAATTACAAATTTTGTTTTCTATTCTGAAACAAACAACCTAGAAAACCTGGAAGAGTCTTTAATAAATCAAATATTAAAACCAAGCCAAAATCTGTATATTATTCATTGTGTTGCCCTCTCAATACTTAATTGTAGAGAAGGTCATAGGTTCACCCACTCAAATATGGACCACACCATTGACCCTGTGTCTTTGGGAATAAAAAACCCTTATTCACAAAGGTGCTGACATTGATGCCCATCTGTATTGTTCTAGGCCTCATGTGAGGAGCTCTGCATATGTTATCTTATTTAATCCCCCAAACACTTCACAGAGCTAAGTCAAGCATCAAACACAGGTATATCAGGTTCCAAAGATTACAACCTTGCTGCCAGAGCATGATGCCATTACAAAAGAAGAACCTATGTCAATAAAAATCCATCAGAGGAACAGAAAAGATAATTATTTCCCCGGAATATTTAATATGACTTAGCCTACAATTTCCTTTTCCTCCCTTCGTCATTCAAAGTTTCTCATCAAGACTCTACTTCTGTGGATCTTTCTCAACACCTCCCATTAGACTAATCACGCCCTTTGCATCTACCATATTGAATTAGAATATGATGTTCACTGGAATATTGACTCTTCAGGGACAGGGACTGCCCTCTCCCTTATGGTACGTGGCACACAGTAGATGCTCAACAAATACCTGGTTATTGCAATTAGTCTGGCTGATCCAAAAGGACCGCATTTGCCTTTGCTTCTCACTCTAATGTCATTTTTCATTGGCCCAGGCGAACAGATCCCGAGATCTCGGTGCAATTGTTTACTGTGTAGGCGTGAAGGATTTCAATGAAACACAGGTATGAACATTAGATTTCTTCATGCTTGGGAGCATATTAAGCTTGTGAATGATAGAAAACATATGCATTTGGTGAGGAGGGTACATCAGCAGTATAAATACCCTTTAGATAGATGATTTTTTCAGGAATGCTAAACAGGAAGGGAGTCATTGGATGTGTGAGGGATGTGAACCCATTTGCAAATACACTTGAGGGTCTTCAACACAGAGCATCCTTTCTAGTTGACTTTTCAGTTCAGTTCAGTGAAAAGTCTTTTAGTAGATGTTAAATTGCCAAGAAGTCAAAACAGATCGAAATTAACTTGGAAACAGATTGGTTTTTTAAAATTTATTTTGACAAATCTGATTTTCTTATTTAAATGGCAAACATCCCTTTTATCTCATTAAAAACACAATGCATTTTCAATACCCCTCCCATAAATGGAAATAATTGGCCAGTGGGCAGAAAAGTATGTCCAGGTATATATAAGCAAATTGTGAAAATGTGTTAGCAACCTAGTTCTTCATAATTTATTTTTGTTTTGGTAACATGGACAATACTCGTGATATGTTGCTAAATGAATAAAATAAGGTAACAAAAACTGTTTTGGGAATAGTACGAATCCACTTTTTAAAATAAAATATATTTGTATAGAAAAAGTATGAATAACTATATATATCAAATTAACAATAATAGATGAAGGATGAATGGACAAATGGGTAGATAGATAGATGAATTATATGAACCTTTTTTAACAGATGAATTATATGAACTTTTTTTCTTTTTAATACTCCTGGGTTTTTTGAAATTTCCCAATGATTGTGTGTTCCTTTTGCAATCAGTAAAAATCCTGGCATTGACTCTAACTGTGGCAGTCTCAGCACTAGACAGAAATTTGGGAGGAGAAAAGCTCACAGATCAGTTTCTCCTTTCTTCAGTCCTCTGCTCCATCAAGCAGGAGCAGCCAAACCAGTCTTAAGGGTTCTTCCCTCAATGAGCATCTTGGGTCTAAGATAAGGGTCCCCATTCATTGACCTCACCCAACACCAAAGCTTGAATTTATTTTTAAAGTTGCTCTGAAAGGAAACCTGAGTCTGTTTGATTCAAATATCGTTGCCAATAGAAATGTGGTTGAATGGGAGAGAAATGAGCCAATGGCCTGCCCCCAAATCCATAAATACATCAACCCAGGCCAAATGTTCATCTCGCTGCGCAATCTTACCCCTGCTCCCAAGGAGACAAGCATTAAAACAAACGTAAAAGCTGGAGCCGACTCTCCGGACCCGCTCCAGAAAGGCGGCTGGTAAGCTCATTATGACTGAGGGCCTTGCAGTGAGGCCCCTGCGCCCAGGCAAGCCCTTCAGTTCCTGCGGGTTCTACATGCGATGGAGCCCCCTGGACCCAGTGGCTTTTCCCGGTTCTCCGTGTCCGAACCTTACACGTCTCCGTATGTGTTTGTGTTTGCTGTGTTCTCAGCTGGCCCGGATTGCGGACAGTAAGGATCACGTGTTTCCGGTGAATGACGGCTTTCAGGCCCTGCAAGGCATCATCCACTCAGTGAGTAGAGCAACTTCCTCTGGGACTGAATACTCCGGCCCTTCCGGCCCCCTGATCTGCTGCCCAGTGGCCCCACTGCCTCTCGCTGAGGCTGGTGGTCTTATTCTTGAGACACACGCCTTTGTATATCTTCGTATTTGCTGTGTTCCACTTCTCCCTCCTGCCTTTCACACGTGTTTCTATTCTTCTGTGCCAATTCTTCACCCTACAGTGGAAAACTAAAAATGGAAGGGAGTCCTGCTCTGGCAGTGAGCCAGACTTCAGGCAGTTCTCCTACTGGAAGCACTGTGGCCCATTGCTGTGCTCTTGAGTGACCTCAGCTTTCCCAGTCATAACTGACTGCAGCCTCCCTTCAGACCGTTGCAGGCTCAACCCCTATCACTTGCTCATCAGAGGTACTTTCCACCAGTGGTGTTCTACCTTGGCTGCCCGTTGATGATTATCTGAACAGGAGTTTTAAGATCTTCCCTGGTGATTTTAAAAGGCTTCTTTTTTTAATATTAAACTTTTATTTATTTAATGAATGGAACTTACCTGGAGTCACAACATAGGTTCTTGTTTCTCTGTTTTTTCATGGCTCATTTGTTTGTTTAATATATATAGTTGATTTACAATGTTGTGTTAGTTTCAGGTATATATACAGCAAAGTGATTCAGTTACACACACACACATATTCTTTTTCAGATTCTCAGATTCTTTTCTCTTATATTATTACAAGATATTAAGTATTGTCCCCTATGCTGTACAGTAGGTCCTTGTTGGTTATCTGTTGTATACATAGTAGTATATATATGTTAATCCCAAGCTCCTAATTTATCCCTCCTGCTACTTTCCCTTTTGGTAACCGTAAATTTGTTTTCTATGTCTGTGGGTCTGTTTTTCTTTTGTAAATAAGTTCATTTGTATCATTTCTTTAGATTTCACATTTAAGTAATATCATATGTTTGTCTTTTGTCTGACTGACTTCACTTAGCATGATAATCTCTAGGTCCACCCATGTTGCTGCAAATAGAATTGTTTCTTTCTTTTTTATAACTGAGTAATAGTTCAACCTTACTGTAAAATATGAGGGTTTCCGTGTTCCCCAGGGTTTGCACAGTCACCAGCCCTCTTTTCCATCACAACCTGGTTTTGTTTTGTTTTGTTTTTAATCATCCCTTTCCTATCAATGAACATGACCTGGCTTCCTGGATTTCTTTTCTACCATCCATCCCCTACCTAGACCCTTGGTCCAGTGGAATCCTGGAGAATGCTGATCTTTGAAGCTTCAGCCAAAAGGCCTGTGTGTGTGCTGTACCCGTAATGAAGTCCAGAGTTGCTAAAGCCTCCACCTTTAGGTCTGGGAACCAGGCGGACAGCCAGCAGTGTCTGCAGTTGGAGTTCACCAGGCTTTAGACTTGGGGTCCAAGGTGCAGATTCAGAGCTCAGAGGATCACTGTCCTTTTAAGATGTCAGTGTGGCTTTAATCCAGGGATTACTCCTCAGGAGTTCAGGATCTGTCCAGCTCCTGCAGATTGACCTAGGAAGCCCCCAACCTGTTGTGCCTGATGCTCCCTCTCCCTCCCTCCAAGGTTTGCTAAGAACCCCAGCAGAGTGGAAAGGAGAGTGAGACGTATGAACTTTGGAGCTGGTCAGTCCAGAATTTAAAGGCTGGCCCAACAACTATCATGTGTAGATCCTTGGATGAGGTATTTTCTTTCGTTCCATATTTGTGTAGGGGATTAATGATAAGACATACATTGTAGTCTTGTTTGAGGATTACAAGAGATAACACCAGTGAAAATGCCTAATATTTTTTTCAAGCACATAATCAGTACTCAAGACATATGAATTATTTCCTCTTCCACATCCCTTCACTACCACACAGGAAACTTTAGTGTTAGCTTCCTCCTGATCCTCTGAATTTCTTGAATATGCATAATGATCACGTGGAGAATCTTGTCTGCACTACCCATTCCCAGGGTCTGTCCCCAAGAGCTTCTATCAGAATCAGTATGAGATGGAGCCTATGAACCTGCATCTTTTAAATCTGCACTTTTTAGTTAGTGCCCCAGATGTTGTACATTCAGAACATCGATATGTATGACCTTACATTTCCAGAACTGTGAAAAAATAATTCCACCCCAAGTTGAGAGCTTCTGTCCTAAACATGTACATATGACAGACATCTTCTTTAAGATGTGATTGCAAGAAACAGAAACCCACTTAAAGTACCTTAATCAGAAAGTGGAAATAATTGAAAGGATTGAAGATTATCAGTTCCAATTATGGATCCCCAGGCGAGGGACCCCTGGGGTCCTGTAAATAACTTCTGAGGTCAATGTGGCACACTTGACAGTATAAACAACAAGAAACGTAATAAGCATGTAAAACAACACCCAAATAGTGATTGCTCCAGATGATTAAAAACAGGATTCAGGCCTGATCATGAATCCTGTGGCAGCTCAGAGGTGAACTGTTCTGGACTGGAGACTTCATGAGAAGTTGAGCAGACCTAAATTCCTAAAAGACCAGGGATGGGTGATGGATAGCTCCAGAGAAGAGATAATATGACCTCAGCCCAAAGAATGGAAAGGAGCAAACATATTTTGAGGACAATAATCTGTCTGGGAGAGTTTGGGTAAAGGAGTCAGGAATAATGAGAAATAAACTAAGACATTGGGTTGGAAGCAGATTGATGAGAGCCTGGAAGGAATTTTAACTCCAACTTAGTGTAATCACTGAAGCATTTGAACATCTAACAAGTGATATTTAAGAAGAGAATCTGATAGCAGTGTCTCTGTATATAAAAAGGATACTGAGGGGCCCCAGAGGCAGAAGCCCAGTCATGAGGCTACTGTAGAAGTCCTTTCTTCATATGGCTGGGTTCTAAACAGGGACAACTCTTACTCGTTCCAAGATTCTTATGAGTGGTATGCCACATCATTCAGGAGTTGGTTCCTCCCCAAATAATCTAAGTATTTTAATCTGTATAAATTGTGTTTTCTTTGACTGTTTCAGCCTTAGCAACTCATTCAAGCTCAGTATGAGCTCAGATGTTTGTAAAGCTCTCCCTACCCCTCCAGTAGAAATCACTCCAAAGATGTTTAAGAAACTTTAGTAAAACTGTCTTCCAAAAAGGGAAAAAATAATTTGAGACTCCAACCTTTTAGCTGAATGATAGCATTCTTGTGAGTTTTTATCTGGGAGTTATGCTGGTGGTTTCCATCCTTCCAATACTTGAAACCCATGTTTATTGCAGTTGTTAATTCATTTGCTTGGACAGAAAAACGAGGACAAACACAGCACAGCTCATCTTTCTCAAGTCAGACAAAAATAATTATGGCCTGAAAGTTGGCTAACTAATTTTAAGAAGTGGGTTCATTTCTCTTTCTGGATACTGAAAAGAAAACTCTTGTATCCCCTCTCCCCATCTGAAGAATCTTTTCCAGCTTTTTCCCATGGATGTTGTTTTGTGGCTAGTTTTTTTCTCATAATAAAATAGGACTGGGCTTAATTATCCAGAATAGGAGTGCAGAGCAGCTTTCAAAAGCTCAGATAATTCATGAAGTTCTAGATCCACTGTGACCTTCTTTTTTTATTGAGGCAGAGTTGATTTGCAATATTAGTTTCAGGTGTACAGCATAATGATTCAATGTTTTTATAGATTATACTCCATTTAAGGTTATTATAAATACCGGCTATATTCCTGTGTGGTACAATATATCCTTATAGCTTATTTATTTTATACAGCGGTTTGTACCTCTTAATAGTGACCTTGTTTTTAAATCCCCAGTCAAGATGCATGGGCTAATATTTATTCATTCCTCTAATATTCATTGAAAACTTTTTATGGTAGACTCTGGCCATTTGGTTATACGTAAGCAGATAGAGCAGAGAAGGCAATGGCACCCCACTCCAGTACTCTTGCCTGGAAAATCCCATGGACAGAGGAGCCTGGTGGGCTGCAGTCCATGGGGTCGCGAAGAGTCAGACACGACTGAGTGATTTCCCTTTCACTTTTCACTTTCATGCGTTGGAGAAGGAAATGGCAACCCACTCCAGTGTTCTTGCCTGGAGAATCCCAGGGACGGGGGAGCCTGGTGGGCTGCCGTCTATGGGGTCGCACAGAGTTGGACACAACTGAAGCAACGCAGCAGCAGCAGCAAGCAGATAGAGACCCTATCCTGGTGGAGCTTATAATCTAGTGGGAAGAACACATGAAAAAACAACTCAATAAGTATACATGTATAATTTAAATTGTGATGCATAGTATATAGAAAGTAACATACAACTGAGATTAATAGTAAAGTGGTTGGCAAAGAACGCAGGCTCCTTTGAAGAGATCACCTCAAAGTGAAATGGAGTTGTTCATTGGAAAAGTGTGGCTACAACATTCTTGGCAGAGCAGAACCCTAAGAAGGTGTATAACAGAATTGAAGAAAAGTGGGGCTTAGATGGTAAATGACAGACGATGAAGGAAGAAGCAAGAAGTGGCTAAATCACATGGAGCCTTGACAACTATGGTATTTTACTGTAAGGACAATAGGCAACCATGGCCAATACAAAGTCCAACAAAGGAACGACCATGTTTGTAATCAAGATGCTCAGGGAATCTAGAGATCATGGTTTTTATCCCCTTTGGATGATGAATGAACAGTCAGAACCAATAGTAATGAGACCTGTGAAAAAGAAGAAAAATTACTATGATTATTGAGCATCTTCCTTCTACCAGCTCCTTTGTTAACTACTTCCACAACCACTCTCACAAGAGGGACTTATTATCCCCATTTTACAGGTGAAGAAACTGAGGTGTAGGCAGTTAGATAAACTGCCCAAGTCTGCCCACTTATAATGGTGGAGGAGGGAAGTTGAACCCACATCTGGGTCCAAAGAGTCTGCTTTTTCCACAATACTGGGCTGTGAATGTCTGAGGAAATGGAAAATCACTGGATTATAGGGAACTGATTATCTAAGGTATGGATGCAGCAAGTCCTGGGATTCTTTGCTTCCTCAATATGATTCCTGTGTTTTGATCTTTTTACTATCCTTCATTCCTCTCTACTTTAAGGAAGAAGCACTCAGATTTTGTGTAATGTGTTAGTTCAAAGTGCTTTCACTTGTTTTCCATTTTAATCTCCCATCAGTGCAACACAGGGAATAGGCAGAGAGAAAAGCTTGTAATTTATTTTGGTACCAAATATTGTTCCTTTTTCTCATTTAATGTTACCCCATTTATGTTTTTTTTTAAATATTACCCCATTTAAAAACTATAACAGCCCTGTGAAGGAAATATTCCCATTTAACAGATGAAGAAACTGAGGCTCAGATACCCTGCACAGGGGCACACAGCTCTAATGGGGAGATCAAGGTTGGAACCCAAGTACATGACTCTAGAGCTCAGGCTTTCTCCCACCTTAATTTCCTTGGAAAGGTTAAAAATAAGTCATCATTTAGTGAATTTTTAGCTGTTAGGCACGGTGAGAATCATTTTACATAGTCATCTCATCGAATGCTCACTCCTACTGTTAAATGTAGATATTATTACTCCTTCCATAGAAGCAGATACCCTAAGCACAGAGAGATTAGCTAACTGGTCCAAGATTGCATAGCAGTGGGCAGTGATCCAGAATAGACTCAGTTCTGTCTCTAAGGTCCATAACAAGATGACCACAGCATTTAACGATTGATGTGGGTAGGCCAGGAAGCAGCTCCATTTCGGAGAAGAGGACCCTGAGGACCAAGAATATGAAATGACTTAACACAGTTCACAGTTATAGCAAAGACAAGACCAGAGTCCAGGCACGTGCTCTGGTGTGAGTGCACCATTGGTGGGCAGGAGAACCTTTGCCATTTACTATTAGGTGGAGAGCATCTCTGAAAATCTCAGTTTCTGCTCAGTGGATGAAATTCCATCATTTTGAGAGGCTGGCAGCTTGCCACAGCTGAAAGAAACATCTTCACTTTCACATTTGCTCAGGACTCTACCTCGGAGGACAGAATTCCTTGTTTTTGCAGAATTCAGTTGATAAAATTATAAAACAAAATTTAGAAGGTTAGAAGATTGGAGCCCTTTAAGCCAGTAAAACTGTAAAGGAAGAAACTATTTTTTTGCCTTTTCTTATTGTGGCTTTCTCCGGGAGTTTCCATTGACCACAACTGGTGAATGCAGTGCCAGCCCTCAAGTGAAAACATGAAGCAAAGGTCCAGCGAGGCTCCTGGGTCTTTGTTTGCCTTTTCAAAAGTGCTGCAGGCAGTGAAATGGGAACCTGCATGAAAGCTGGGTTCGGATAACACTGAAGTGGGTCTGCAGCTTTGAATCCTAACGCTTGACCTGGTTACCATGGTGCCAGCTCCTCCTCCCCACTGTCCCCACTTCTCCTGCAATCAAGGGCGGTGTCTAGAACCAAGCACACTTGGTCTCTGAGAAGAACCCAGTCACTGGCACCAAATTATATCCATCCAGGAGCATTTCTCTAGAATAAATATTTAAGCCTGCATTGGGCTTCCTCCTAATTAGAGGGGTGAGTCAGTGCCTAGAGCTTTCTGCATGTTTGATCAACTATAAACAAGTATTGAGCAAACGACTGTATTTGAAAGGATTTCTTGCAAGTTTTGGCACTAACATCCTTGTTATCAAGGAAGCTGTAAGAACTACTGAAAGTGAGGACTGGATCTATTCCATGGTGTATATATATTTATTTTATTTATGGTAACCATATCATGTGCTAATTTCTCCCTTCCCCTTATGGGAATGTGAAAGCCCCTCGTCCAGCCCTACTGGAGCTTTGACAAAAGGCAAAGCCCATCTTCCTGGCTTCCCACCCATCTACTCTTCCAAGACCCCACAAGGGACTGCTGCTGCTCCTGCTGCTAAGTCGCTTCAGTAGTGTCCGACTCTGTGCGACCCCATAGGTGGCAGCCCACCAGGCTCCCCCGTCCCTGGGATTCTCCAGGCAAGAACACTGGAGTGGGTTGCCATTTCCTTCTCCAATGCATGAAAGTGAAAAGTGAAAGTGAAGTCGCTCAGTCATGTCCAACTCTTTGCGACCCCATGGACTGCAGCCCACCAGGCTCTTCCGTCCATGGGATTTTCCAGGCAAGAGTACTGGAGTGGGTTGCCATTGCCTTCTCCTCCACAATGGACTGCTAAGGGTTTTTCTCCAATCAAAATCTAAATCCCTGGGGTTTCCCTGGGGTTCTAGTGCTTAAGACATTACCTTCCAATGCAGGGGGCATTGGTTCGATCCTTGGTCAGGGAGCTAAGATCCCACATGCTTTGTGGCCAAAAAAACCAAAACATAAAAAACAGAAGCAATATTGAAACAAATTCAATAAAGACTTTTAAAATGCTCCACATTTAAAAAAAAAAAAAAAACAAAACAGTATCTGCATCACATGCCTGTAGTCCTGGAAAGTACCTGATTTAACTGAACCAGCTCTCCTTCCAGGGCTAGCAGAAGGGGAGATTCATTTCAGCAGCAGCCCTTCTCTTAAATCAGCCTTGTTTGTGAAGGAAGAAACTGCCCTCTCCACCTTTGCCCCATCTAAATCCTGTATGGAGTTCTGTCTCAACTTCAAAATTCTGCTCGCATCCTCTCATTTCCATGGAGCCTAGCCTGCTCTCTCCTGCACCTTGAACTCTCCCTGCCTTGAACTCCACTGGCGCTAATTGTTGGCATCACTTGCTTGGCCCTTGCGTTTCCTCCTGGTCAGTTGCTGAATTGTGTAGTCACAGAGCCCGCCCCCTTTGTTGTATTCCCCCTGTGGCATTGAGTGTGGGGTTGAGCATAAGAATTCATTGCAAAGCGGCACCAAGGACTGCAGAGCCTTCGTGACCTACGTGGCACCACACATGGGCAGTTTTGTGGCTCTGTTTCTTGTAAAATCCTCTTAGTCTTTCCCTACCCTCTTTTCCAGGACTGTATCTATAAAAGATGGCATTTTGTGTTGCATTCACATTGGCAGGCCTGGAAGCATAAATAGAATTAATTGTAGTTTTTGTGGTGAGTGGAAAAGCTTTTTAAAAAATCATTTGCCTCAGGAGTCATTAATTAGACTTTACAGACATTCAGGTCAGGCATTTCAGCTAAGCTATTATTTCTATTTAACTCAGTAAAGAATCCAAATGTAATAAAAATTCCCATTACTTAAATAGGCTGAAGAGATTGCAGGGAGGTATGTTCAGTTAATCCTCAGGTCAACCCCACACCCTCCAGCTCCTTTTCCTATATCTAGGAATCTGTTAAGACTTATTGTAAAAGCAATAGCAGAATTTAGACAAAATCCATTGAAACACTGCAGGGTCCAGCTCCCCATGAGGGCCACTGACTTTGCCAGTATTCATGAAATCAACAAGCTCGTCTTACTAAATAAACCTCTTCTTGGAGTTCACAGTTATCTGAGCTTTCCTTCTGAAAACAAGAGAGGAAAGTGGTTTCATAGAAAAACGATGAATTTCCTCAGTTTCAAAACCTTGTTTGTCCTGTGCTCCTTCACACCAGACTCTCCTTGAGTGTGCAACTAAGAGAAGAGTACCATATATTTAGATAAGCTGGATGCCCCTCTCCAGACAAAAACTCTTGCATGTTTTGAGGATAATAAACTTTATGGTCTAAAATTCAGTAATCTCTTAAACATGTCTTTCTTGCACGTTGGAATATTTACTTGGTATTATGCATGACTATACATAGGAGCCTGGAGGGCTAGGGTCTACAGGGTCATAAAGAGTCAGACACAACTTAGCAACTAAACACAACAATGACTATACATAAAATCATGAATGAATCCTAGAAAGATCTGTGTGTGTTAGTAAATTTTTATTTTAAGTTCAGATTCTGTAGAACTGATAGGAATCTAGGATAAGGTCCATAGTTAACAATAAATATGTCTGTTGCTGTTAAGTCACTTCAGTCGTGTCCGACTCTGTGCAATCCCATAGACATCAGCCCACCAGATTCCCCCGCCCCTGAGATTCTCCAGGCAAGAACACTGGAGTGGGTTGCCGTTTCCTTCTCCAATGCATGAAAGTGAAAAGTGAAAGTGAATTCGCTCTCTTAGCGACCCCATGGACCGCAGCCTACCAGGCTCCTCCATCCATGGGATTTTCCAGGCAAGAGTACTAGAGTGATATGTCTATTGAGTTTTAAATGTGGAATGGAATTTACTTAGGAAAGGTGACTATCTTTTTTTTCTTTCCAAAATTTTATTAGAGATCAAATAGTTTCAAAATTCGTGAGGGCAAGATTGACAGTCCTGAAGACAAGGATGAGCCAGATCCGTGTCCCAAGCTCCCTGATGTTTTCTAAAAGCAATATCCTCCAGGTTTATCCAACATGAATACTGCCATCAGCTATAATATTGTACCTGGGAGTCTGAACCCCACCTCCCAAACATATACATTTTTGCCAAGTAAAGGTACCAAGGCCTTTTACAAAGCAGGCCTGTCTAGACCTTAAACATGGGGATATAATATACCTACAACATTACTGTTTTAAAATATAAGTCATTTAAAAGGATGAAGGTCAGAAGTAGTCCTGCTGGAAGGCAGTCTCCAAAGATGGTGGTGCTTAATAAGAAGAGGGAGATGTTACAAGATGCTGAAACTAGCCTTGTATTCAAGAGACTATAAAAGATTTAAAATTCAATTTAAAAAGCCAGAAAAGATTAATGTAATAAAAGATTATATTTATGGGGAAAAAGAAAGACTGCTATATAATATGCTAAAATGCCAATTAATGAAGCCATGCAGAAAGTGTGCCATTTGTGCAACAAATATTTATTTAGTGCCTACTATGTGCTGGATAAAAACAATTCTCCTTGCCTTTGTAGAGGTTATAGTCTAAGAGGGAAGATAGACAATGACCAACCAATCATAAATATATCATTATAAACCACAATAAGTCCTCTGGAAGATGGTAATTTATACTAAAATGTGAATGAATACAGAAATATTTCATTGGTAAAATCACCAAGACTTAGGTCACAAAATCCATACTGAATTTGGAGGGTGACAATGAGAGTGAGTGTAAGGGAAATTGCTAAGTTTTGGCTTAGAGAACTGCTGCTGCTAAGTCACTTCAGTCGTGTCTGACTCTGTGCGACCCCATAGACGGCAGCCCACCAGGCTCCCCCGTCCCTGGGATTCTCCAGGCAAGAACACTGGAGTGAATTGGGTGATAGATAGTTAACCACCTATGGGCCAGCCTACTTCAAGCTGTAGGCATCTTAGAAGCAGAATATGCCTTTCATGATAAATAAGACACTAAGAAACATGCTATCTAGATATGTAGAAGCAGAAGGCCCTTATACCACAAATGGATAAAGGAAATTGGTCTTATATGAACACACACAAAACCCTTCCAACAGGAAATGGCCAAGTAAATAAAGAATGATAGTTTATTAGGGAAGGAGGCAGAGCAATGAGGGGGAAAAAATTAGGTAAGCTTATGGTAAGGGAGGGATTCATAACAACTCTATGCAAATATTCACAATCTTTAAGGATTCTTGAGAAATCTCTGCATAAACCCTGAATTTATGAGAGAAGTCTTCAAAGTAAATAAATAAAGTCCTGGACTAATCCACCATGGATTTCACTTTAAATATATTGAATAGCTTTCATTACTTGGCAGAGTTATTTTACATCGGTTGCCTCTTTTACTCCCCTAATAATCTAATGAGGTGTTCAAGAGTATCACTACCAGTAACAACACGTGCATTTCTAGAGCTCTTTACAGCGTCCAACATGCTTACCCATATATCTTCTTTTTGAAATCTGCCCAAAAGGTAGCAGGATAACATTATTAGCCATCTTTCAGGCATTTTCAGCAAATAGGATTTAGCAAGAGGCCAATGGTGAGTGATGAGATAGACGCAGTTATGAGTGACTGTCTTTGCCCAAGAGTAGTAGCAGTCATAGCAGTAGGTAACAGAAGTAAGAGTAACAGCTACCATTGTTTGAGAACTGAGTATGTGTTAGAGATCCTGCTAAGAGCTTTACTACTAAGGCTGCTCTGAGCCTGTTTCTTGGTACCTTATTTTCATGAAAGGCACTTGTTGGCTGATGGCCCAAGGTCATTAAATAACTATCTATTGACTAATCACATCTGTCTAGTTCTGTCTACAGAACAAAAACCTTGTCAGTATTCCTTAATCTCACTCTCTTCCTCACTCTCTAAGCCAACTTTTACCACCTAAGTTCTATTGATTTTACAAATGAAACTTCTCTGCATTCTTGTCTGTTACTCATTTTACCATCAGACAGCTCTTTGAGGTCAGTGTTTTTCTTATTCTCATTTTACAGAAAAAGAAACTGAGATGCAGAAGTTTAATAACTTATCCAAATCCTCCTGGCCAGTAAGTGGTGGGGCTTGGATCTGAACAGAAATCTATTTAAAGTCCAGATCTATTTTTTTTCTGTCTCCAGAGCCCAGGTTCCTAAGAATAAATCATCGTTAGTTGAGGATATCCAGGCCCTGTGCTATGGACTCTACCTATAGTATCTCATTTAATCTTCCCAACTCAACAACTTCATGCAGTAGGTACTGTTCTTATCCTACCATTACAGATGAAGAAACAGACTCAGAGAGGTTATGGAACTTCCCCAAGGTCACAGTGCTTATGAGTTGACCCAAAAATTTGATTCCAGATTCTAAATTATTAGTATGTTAAACTGTTTCACAAAATTGGGGTTCAGACAAGTTTAAGGATTTGCCAGGGACCATAAGTCAGACAAGTAGAGGACCAGGATCAAGGCCAAAAGCCAGTTCCTCACACTGGTTAGGCTTGAGGCATGTGGTAGACTTAGCCCAGTCTCCAGTGGAGGTCAATTATTCTGTCACCTCTGACATCACCCCGACCCTGTGTGAGTTCTTTCCGCTCTGTCTAGTCATTTCCCATCATCTGGTTCCCAGTGCTGTGTCTGTACCTCCTCCATGGCTACCAGTGCCCAGATCAGGGATGGATCCTCTGCCTCCCCACACCCATCCAGTCTCCAGTCCCTTAGGCTGCTCTGCTGTCTACTGAAGTTCAGACAGACTGATTACTGTACAGTCTGGGCTGCTAATAACCAAAGGACCCCAAATCCACCCCATGCCATTCTGACTTCCTACCTTTTGAAACCAGATATTTCAAATTAATAGAAGCCACAGTCCCAGACAAATCCTGCCCATCCCCCTCACTGATAAATTTTACTCTATTGGCTGCACCGTATCCCTTCCAGATGTTTTATGTTAAGATTGGGAAAGCTGTGTTTTTACTGGATTGAATCACTGCACTTGGCTGACATTTTTTGGCCCTAATACACTCCTTAGATTTATCAGCTAATTGCAGACACTTTGAGAGAATCATACGGCATGTGTTTATTATGACAAAACCTGCAAGTGTGTCTTTGTGGTTAAAGATTCACGGGTGTTTCCTTTACTGACCCCTGGTTAAGTATTAGAGTTAGTTCAAAAATGTTGCTTCCAAGTCAGGAACGTAACATGGGTGAAAATTTCATTTTTGTGTTTTGATGGAGTTTGAGGAATGGGACAGGATAGATCCAATAGCTCAATTTTCATTCTTGGACTGTTGAAATATTTAGTTGAAGATAATGAAATGACTTATAAATGGAGATGGAGGAATTTTATTTAAAATGTAAGAAACAGCTTTATGTTGTTCTAATATCACTTAAATAAATTTCTCCAATGGGTCAATTCTGTTTCTTCCAATGTGGCCTGTTTGGAGATTTATGCCTGAAGACATGATGAAGAGGGTGGTTGCCTCCCTGAGTAACGGCCACCAGTAGCTAGGATGGCCCTTCAGGCAAGAAGAGCCCAGTGGCAGCAAACTAGGGCGGAGAGAGGAGAGGACAGTCATCACAGTTCAGGTAGCTCAGGTGCTATCTGGGGAGGATCTGGATGAGGATCCTGGCAAGCCCCAATCCTAGGATGCTGCTGCATCGAAAGGACTATATTCACCATTGGAAAGAGGAGGAAGGAAAAGCCTGAAGGGAAACACGGATGCCCAGGATATGTCCTTCGGTGGGGGTGGGGGTCCCTCATTCCAAGTAACAATGTCAGTGAAGGGCTCAGGGGTGATACTGGGTCCCCAGAGCCAGGTATGTGAGGACCACTGACCAACAGAGATGGAGGTGGAGAGTTGGGTGCATGTTATCTCATTCTTGCAAAACAGGGGGAACTGAGACCACCTGTGCTTGAGGTGCGTGGTGACTGGGTAAGCTAAAGCGAGAGGAAAAAGTCAAGCGCTGACAAAAACGAACAAATTGCTTTAACTCTGGAATCACATAGAAGCTGAAAACAGATACTAAAATGCCTTTAAATTGTGAAAGAGGCAGAAAGAATGTTCAGCAAAAATAGCTGGAAGTCTGAATCTTAGAATTGTCAAGAAAAAGAAATACAGTCAGCCCTCTGTAACCTGGGTTTCACATTTGCAGATTCAACCAGCTGGGGATCAAAAATATTTGAAAAAAAAAAAAAATCCAGAAAGTTCCAAAAAGTAAAACTTGAGTTTGCAGCATGCTGGGGACTATTTACATAGCATTTCCATTGTATTATGAATTATAAGCAATCTAGAGATGATTTAAAGCAGCGGTCCCCAACCTTTTTGGCACCAGGGACTGATTTTGTGGGAGAAAATTTTTCCATGGACCAGGGGTGGGGGCGGGGGAATAGTTCAGTGGTAATGCGAGTGATGGGGAGTGGCAGATGAAGCTTCACTGGCTTGCCTGCCACTCACCTCTTGCTGTGCGGCCCAATTCCTAACAGGCCATGGATGTGTACCATTTCCATAGCCTGGAGGTTGGGGACCCCTGACTTAAAGTATATGGAAGAATGTGTACAGATACTCCACCATTTTATATAAGGGACTTGTGCATCCTCTGATTTCGGTGTCCATGGAGATCCTGGACCAGTCCTCCTGCAGGTACTGAGGGAGGACCATGCTGCTTCTTATGATTCTCAGGTATAGAGAATTACCTCAAATACCTGGTTGCGAGGGAGCCTCTTTCGGTGAATACATCTGAATGTTTTGTCGTCTGTATATCAGAGAACAATTTTCTGAAGCATGTTATTCATTTCCTTTCACAATGCTTCTCTATGAGGATGCCCAGATTTCTCTCTGGAATGGGTAAATATTATCTCTTCTGAGAAACTGGTTTGTTTTCATTCTTCAGACTGAGAATCTCATAAATATTGTCTGTCCTCATTTGCTACTAGAAAGCTTAGAATTAAATTCAGGAGCCACTCCTAACAAGGAAATAAGCTATTTCCAATGTATTTTGTCTATGCTATTCTCACTCCTTACTTCATCTTCCCCTGATTTTCCCTTTAATCCATTTCCTCCCCTTTTGTAATTTATTATATATTTTGTTTTACTGTATCCTTGTGGCATATGTATCACTTAAGCTGGAACAAAGAAGCATATTTGCTAAAAACATCCATGCAAGTTAATGTGTGTTTCCCAATGCTAAAAATCCTTTTTTTCTTTCACAGACTTTACATTTTATTTCACTATTAATTCTTTTAACAAATGCCCCCTTCATAAATAGAGCAAAATGGTCTTCTTCAGCCCTCTGACCCATTTCAATTTCCAAATTAAGTAAGGCCCGCCCAAATAAAGATCCTGCAGTATATCACTCAGTGTCCTATACTTGCTTAAAATGCTTGGCCAAAATTTTAGAATCCTTATGCAGTAAGCAGTGGGATTCATAAATGGCAGAGAAAAGCTTAAAAGTCAGATACCCCGATTTCACCAGAAGCCTTTAATTCCCTGTGCAGTCTTGGAGTTCTCCAGACTCTCCACTGAACCCTGAAAGACTCACTTGGGGGGAAAACTACATTTCCGTTTACGTAAGGTCCTCTTAAAGTGTGAGGCACAATAAGCAGGCTTCAAAGACATCCTTCGCCTGCAGCATGTTTCCACTTCTTTAACTAGAAGGTGACTGAGTAATCTGAGCATGCATCTCTTCTAGACAGTTGGCCATTTCCATCCTATCTCTCTGGTCTTATCTATTAATCACTTGTTTTTCTACTTTTTAAGCTTCTTTTGTTCCAGCTAAAGAGGTCTATGCATTTCTAGTTTCTTACCTTTGCAAATGCCACTCCCTGCTGGGACCTTAACCTTCCCCTAACTTACTCCTGCCCACTTGACTGCGTCCCACCCTCAGCAGCCACTTCTTCCAGGAAGCCCTTCTCAATTACAGCCCTGAGTGATCTCCCCCATGAACTCTGTAGCTCGTACTGTCTGCCCTTTTACCCTGGCATCTATCACATAGAATGGTCCATGGTTATTTATCTTTTCAAGTGTAGCTCCCATTTCATCTACTGGATGTAAACGTCTCTATAACTAGGACTGGCCTTTCATAGATTCAATGCATATCTGCCAGAACAAATGAATAAATAATTCCTATGGCTTTTGTGGGGCTTCCAGGGTGTTGCTAGTGGTAAAGACCCCACCTGCCAATGCAGGAGACCTAAGGGATGCAGCTTCAATCCCTGGGTCAGGAAGATCCCCTGGAGGGGGGCAAGGCAGCCCAATCCAGTATTCTTGCCTGGAGAATCCCATGGACAGAGGAGCCTGGCAGGCTGCAGTCCATAGGGTCGCACAGAGTCGGACAGGACTGAAGCGACTTAGCACACAGGCACATAGCTTTTGTGACACCCAGAACATCTAGCACAGTACTGCTCCTTAAATGCTTGACATTAATGATATCAGTGAAAATGTAACACTCTACTTATCCACCCACTACAGCATAGTATCCTTGAGCCTTCTGATCCTGGTAGCTAAAATCAAACCCACTTTTCTAACAAAATAGCTATGCTTTGACTTTGACTTTTTGATTTCCTCTCCTCCTAGATTTTGAAGAAATCCTGCATCGAAATTCTAGCAGCTGAACCATCCACCATATGTGCAGGAGGTAAATTGAAACTAAGTGTTAATTGCTGTCACATGAATGATGAGATATCGAATTCAGGTCACGGTTACTTCATCAGTAGCAAAGAAGGGAGTTGGGGCACAAAAGGGGAGGGGGAAAAAAGGAGTAGAAATTGCTAAATTTGCTTCTGGGTCAAAAAGGTAATAAATAAACAACATGTCAGTTGTTTGAAAGTTTGAAAAAGCCTATCCAAATTCTCTCCTTTCGTGGAAACTAATTATAGGAATATTACAGAAATACTGGATTCCCACACACCGCTACCAATACCCCTTTAACCCTTCATCTTCATGGCAGCCCTACATCACATCACAGTGATCACAGGCCACCTCTGAAATGTTGACATATTTAATTGTTTAACTGGTGCTGAACATCTTTCCGTAACTAATATTTTGATCTTAGTTAATCGCCCCATCTGCCAGCCCTTACAGAATGTCGATAGGCAACTCCAGGTGTCCCCATAAAGAGTCATTATAATTTTGTCATTAATGCAGCAAACCTCTACTTAACAAAGAATCACCCTTCTCTGGGTCACAGTATTTTTTCTGACTGATCAAAATTGGGGTCTTGTTGTTGTTTTGTATTATAATGGACTGCCTAAAGCTTCAACCGTGCTGGCTCTCTTCGTACAATTCCTGGTAGTTTCCCCATCATTCTCCTTTTATTTATTTAAAAAGTACCGTTAGGCACCTACTGAATGCCAGGCACTGTGGTAGGTGCTCAAGATTCGAAAAGGATAAACTCTCTCTCCATTATTTCCTGGTGCTCTAGGACCTGGAGTCTTCCACTGTTGAGACCTCACTGTTAACATAATCTTTCTAGTCTCCTAAAATACCAAGTGCCAATTATTAATTTATCATAGAAAATATATCATGCAACCCTGTAAGTAGTGAGGAAGAACTTTCCAGCTTTTTCAAAAACTGTACACTTTTATTCTTTATGGCATATTTTATTGATATAAGTGAGGTAATTCCTTGAGGATTTCCTTCTAGTTTCATGGCTATATTTTAGAATAGCTGAAGCACTTTCAAGGAGTTAGATGTACTGAATAGTATGAACCAACAACAAAACACTAAGTATATATATGTAAACATACAAAGTTGTTAGGGGTACTTGGGGACTGACTATTCAGAAATGTGTATAAATTTTCTGAAGAAAAGCAATCAACAAAGAGTATCTGTTGACCTCTAAATACACTGCTACCTGGCAACACAGATGGCAGCAACATATGTAGCTGGCACAAAGACAGGTCCAGGAAAACCTTCTTAAGAAAAAGAATTGAAATATCTTACTTTTGCAAATTTACAAAAGCATATGACTACATGAAACCCAGTGCCAGGAGCCTTAACCAGGGTTCATTAGCTCCAAGGTAAATCTACCTCCACAATTTTTATCATTCCTTTATTTTAAAACAATTAGAAAACAGGGGAGTTCCTTAATTATGCAATTATCTCATTCGTGAAAAAACAACCCAGACTTGCAGTTTAGCAATCCTACTGGATGTTTTGCAACCGTGTATTGAATCAGAACATTTAAAGACAATGAATACTGAATTCTGTTAATTCAGCAGCATAATCAGTTCCCTTCCTGTAAGGTTATTGGGGACAGAGAAGAAATCTTTCTCTCCACTTCCCACTGCCTCAGAGTACATGGTACTT